>NC_046191.1:7832500-8479349 GCF_011004875.1 Balearica regulorum gibbericeps
GCATAAAGCAGTAGGTGCCGAGGTTCTTGGAGTACTCAGTGAAGAAAGAGAGATAGATACTTCAGATTCAGTTAACAGGAATGGTCTTATTTAGGTGCCTAACTCACCTTGCAGAAGCTTAAATGTTCATTTCAGTGTCAAGATGTTATAGAAGTACTACATTTACTGCATGCCCTGCTGAGAGAAGCTAGCAAGAGCTATTATCAAAGACTCCTTTTCTCCTCAGTCATTTAATAGTAGCAGCTTCTCTTTTATTCTGTGCTCTCGGAGAGTAGAATAGGAAGTGATAATCTCCTTGGAATATAGCAGACACCTGTTTGATAAGTGGTAATTGCATTATTCCTGGAGGATTGTCACAGTGCTGTTTGTTTCTTTGTAATGAAACTCCACTATATAAGCAGAGCAGAGCCTCAGTAGATGATGTATGAAAATCCATTGCAAGAGATTGAAGGTGTTGGGGACTCTGTAAGCAGAGTTTCACTTTAAGTAAGTGTATTGTAAGTGGGCTCACCGAGTAATAGCAGAAGAAAGCTATGTAAAATGACAGCATTGCTTTTGTTATTTTATATGTGAGTGAGAATGTTTGCTATTGCTAGAACTTCACTTGGGGTTTGTTCTAGCTGTGTGCAGAGCCTGATATAATAGTCTTAAATACTTCCTTGAAAAAAAAAGGTATTTAAAGAACGTTAAATTAGTCCACAGATAACTTTTAAAATGCTTAGAATGGAGCTAATCTGGTCATCTGTTGGGAATTTTTTTGTTAAAGTCCAATAAGCTGTTGATAAAACATGGAACCAAGAAAATATTAGTTGATAAATCTGTTTTAGGCTTCCTCTACCAAACAAGAGAAGAGCCCTGTTTTCAATAGCAATCACTGAACTGAATTCCTTTTCTAAAGGTAGTTACAGCCCGGTGGTCAAAACATAGACCTGAGACAGATTTGTAGCTCTGCAGACTTTACTTATGACATTTAATAAAACACTTTACTTAAGCAGCTCAAGCCTTCTCATTTCTAAGAGGAGGCCTGAGATTTAATACTGAACTGTCATAAAAGTCAAAGAAAAGTAGCTACATGGCCTCAGCAGGATTTCAGTAGAAACTGGCCACCTTATTTTTGTTAGATGGCTAAGAAAATCCAGCCTAAAATGTTGGGAATGTTTCCTGTTTGTCTAGTCCTTAGAGGTTTCCAACCAGGAAGACACTTAAATGCTTAATTTTTTAGTTATTTATAATGTTCTTTATCATTTGCTTATCACACTTTGAAACTATCCTACATCAACCAAGCACATTCCATATGTAGTTATACTGAATGAATGAAATTAATGCATTTTTACCTGCAACGAACACACCAATTTAGCATTTAAGAATATTAAAATATTGTTTAGTATTAATACAATTTGTTATTTCTAGTTTTGAACCTTCTTCCTTTAATTGAGGAGGTTTTGTCCTTAGTGCTTTTAATTCTATTGATGTAAAGAGCTAAAGGCATTTTCATATATTCCAGGTAAGGGAGACAGAAAATAAGAAACAATCATCCTTTTCAGAAGCTCATTTTTAGCAGTCAGTAACATTGTGTTTTCAAAAGGCTAACATTGCAAAAATTGAAATTACTAATGCAAAGCGATACCCAGGAAGAAGAGGCAGCATAAAAAGCCTATCAGTATTTGAATCATTTGTTGGAAGCAGTGTTGCTAGCACAACTGCTTGAACTCTGCCAAGGAATTATATAGTGCTGGAAACATATCCAGGCGCTCTTCTGTTTTGCCATCCAAAGCATTGTACAATGCCGTGAAGTAAATGGCATCCCACCATAGACCAGAAGCGTGCCAAGCATTTGGCTCATACTCTTTGTGAATGCAAAGCAGTTCCCAGGATGTATCTGTGAATATCTGTGGGCAATGTGTGATCTGGATGAATCAAATTCGTTGTTGGTTTATACTGTTGCTTAAATTCTTACCTTAAAAATCTGTTTAATAGTTTTGTATCTCTTCCGAGTAGCAAAATATAGGCGATTTGTGACCAGACTTAGAACAAACAATATTATTATACCCTCTTCTATGGCAATTACGCAGATATTTAAAGAAAATATCAGAAACCTAACAGACACTGTGTCTCAACACAGAAGCCAAAAACTGAAACAGAACAATGTTGGTGTCTTGATTACTTTTCAACCCTTATGCTGTGAAGAATTTTGAGGAAAGAAAATATAGGAAGACAGGTTAACTCTGTTGAGTCTTTCTGTAGTTGTTACAAGTCCAAACCCATGTTAAGTGCAGCTGAATTTTTCACGGTTGCCATTAGAATATCAAAAGTAAGAGTAAGCAGTATCACAAAATACCATAACCAGACTGCAGAGCGTGTGATGGTCCTCAGAGAACTGACGGATGAGTGGATGCTGGTGCTTTCCCACCTTTTCAGGTACTAGAGGGCTTCCCGTCCTTTTTCCTGTAGACCTTTTCTTTTGTTTACCTTGGTCCTCCTCTCATTTGGCAACACAAAGTGGATGAACGCTTTGACTCCTGGTATTTGTTGTCCCCCAAAGGCAGTCTCTCTCTAGCTTGGGAAAGGTTTGGAAATCCAAATTTATCTCTGAGTAACACTCTGTTAGTCTTAGTAGATCTTGTTTTGCTGAGAGAATACTTTCTGTTCCTGGGACATTCAGGAACGTACAGTGAGTTATGACCTGGTTCTGGGCATATATGTTTTATAGATCAATTCACACAGGTGTACTTATTAATAAGCTCACTTAACCAATTTACATGCATAAGTTTTAACCACCGAGTAATTAGTGAAAGCATTGCTGAGGAACTGGAAATTTGGGAAATGTGTCATTATTTGCATATCAGTATAAAGCAATTACTAAATTAAAGAGTGCACGTTGTGACAAACACGAAGCTCCTTTACTGTTGCTTTGTCAGCGCACATTAACATCAACTTGATGTGAAAGCCTGGCTTTCTCTGCGTGAACTGAAAATCCTAAGGCAGAAGTACACAATGAATCACCCAGAGTTTGGAGGCTAGCACGCTGAATTGCCTTGGGGTTCAGACCGAGGAAAGAAAAAACTGATGTAAAAGACCATTGAGAAAACGTATCAGTGGAAAGTAATTAACTCAAGATCCACAATTAGCCTCATGGTCTATACTTAACTGTGTTCCAGGTCTTTCAGCGTTTATTTAATTCTGTTACCCTGTGTTTCAAGTAGCTGCAAATGGGTTGGCAGATTTTTCATCCTTTTTAATATTTACAGGTTTTGTCTAAGAAGAAGAATGAGCTCTGTAAGTGATCATGGGTATTTATTTCAGTCTCTCAAGTATATCTCTTTCATAGTAGAATCTGTTGTACAAGGAAATATTATTTCCCTTTTGTTTCCTTTAAATATATTTGTGGTTTGAAGCGACATTAAGTACTACAATATCCTTCTGCTTTAATTCCTAACTTGCCTAACTAGGCTTAATCAAATGAGAAATAATCAAAACGAGGGATCATTTTCCCCTTCATTCAGCTAGCCAACGAGAGCGATAGATGCACGGTAATACGGCTGGTGGTTAACAGCAACCGTAGCAAAAATTGGCATGTGTGTTGAACCAGCGTACCAGAGCTGGGTGTTCCCAGAGGACTGGGCACAACTTTTTCTCAAGCTTGTACGGAAACTCTCAGTAGTATTTTGTGAAGTTTGCTTTATCGTGGTTGTCGCTGTGACTCCAGCATCCCTCATCTGGGGTCTGAAAGACACAAGTGGCCTGCTCACTGTGCCAGAGACTCTGCTCCAGCCGCCCACCTCCCACCCCGTGTGCTTTTTGTCCACCAGTTGATTCCAGAGCGTCTTCACCATGCTGCTGCCTTCAGCACGTTGTGTAAAGATCTCCCAGGGTTGTGCCTTTCCACCGCAGCAGAAAGGATAAGATGCATACATTTAATATGCAGCCTTTTGGAATAAACTGCAGAAGAACTGTGGAGAATTAAGCAAAGCAATCTCTTAATGCTAATCTAAAGAATTTATCTTTTTTTTTTTTAATTTATTAATCTTTAAGACACTTTTTCCAGTTCAAATCTTTTTAAACTTTGGATTCTGTGTTTTAACTCTATAGCATTCCTTTGTGATTTTAATCTTCATTATAATTCAAAGATCTACCATGGGAACGTCACTGAAATCCTTGGACTGAATTTCCTACAACCTGTGTTGACAGGTCTAAATTACGTACTCTGACACTGTTCTTGTGGCCGGATTAGAAACTTTTTTTTCAAGTTAAACCTGCGATAAGTAATTGTCACAGCGCGCTGGCACAATGCTAATTTGAAGTGACGTGTCCGAACTGGCCTCCGTAACATGAAGAACCCTAACAGGTGTGAGGGGTGGATCTTCCCATGGGCCCTGCTGAACTCTAACAGGGGAAAAATAGTAGAAAAAGTGAAATGAACCTTGAATAAAGCTGTCAGCAATAATTATCTCAACAACACTTTGTGAGGAGTTAAAATAAGCATTGCTGATTTATAACCTGAACACACTCCACCCTAGAGATTTTTTTTTTCATCCAGTTAGTGTTTAAAATGAAACGTTGAATACCTGTCAAGATTTTTCTTGTTTTTTTTTTTTTTTTGTATTGAAGGTGCATAATGAAAATGAAGTTATTTTCCAGAGGAAGTTAATTTCAAGGGCTGTCAAATTTTTTTAAACTCTTCTGTTCATTTTAATATTTGTACAATAGTTTAATAAAATAAACAAACCTAGAGCATACTTGACTGTTTTTCCCAGCTAATGCTATTTGATGTCAAAAGACAAAGTGGTTAATGTAGAATTACATCCACTTTTTATTGTTGTTCAAGGAAGGATAAGGGCTTATGTGGTAGTAAGGTTGGTTGATTTATTTTTTTAAATTGCATACTAAACTTGAATAGCAATGTCTTGTTGACCAGTATAGAGTGAAGAGAGCCCTTCAGTTCTGTATAGTAAATCTTTGAGTCTTGTAATTAATTTCATGGTACAAAAAAGGCCCTTGTTTCAGTAAATTTCAAAAAAATGCATTTGATAGTTTGGGGTTTTTTTAAATTGTAATGTGCCTTCATTTTACAGTGGGGTACTTGCTCGTTGTTGATGTGATAACATTTTTTTTATGTATACAACGTATTTCAGTATGGATGGAAGTAATTTTACAGTCTGTTACTAATGAAAGAATACTTGCTAGCTTTAAGAAAAGAGCAAAGCAAAAGATAAACGTGAATTCACAGAAAACCTTTAATCTCTTGACGTTTTAAACATTACTTTTAAACATGAACATGTGGAAATTCCTAAATCGTATATCCCTTTGTGAGATTATACACTGAAAACAGGATAGATTATGTAATGTGTAATTATACAGCGATAAGTGGTGGGTTTGGATGTATTGAGCGTCTGTTTGTTCCCAAGGAATTCAGTGAGGGTTTGTCTGAGCACAACAGCCTGGTTAAACACTGAGAACTAGAGCCATGGCAAGAACAACCTAATATGAAGGATCTCTCAGGTCATAGCATCATTTTTTTTGAAATGATGAGACTCTGAGTATCGTCAGGAATAGCATGAGTTGCTTGGGAGTCCACCACCTCCTTCCTGCATGGATTGACTTCTCTGTGTTTGGGTTTCCAACCAGGAAAGAGCATGGAGCCATCTGATATTCCCTGGAGAATTGCAAAAAATTGCCAAAGAGTTTGTACACTCTTATTTCCCCTGCTTCAATATTCATATTCAAGGGCTGTGCCGGATGCATTTAGAAACCACTATTTTCTTCAACTGTTTGTATAATGGAAAAATTCCCGCTCTTGCATTTCAAGCGCAGAAGCAAAACTTCCTCTGCCATCATTCACTTGCTCTACCTCTCCTCCCTCCCTTTTACACTTTGATTTTTCCCATCTGCCACATGAACTGCTATCTCCCTTTCACCACACAAATATTCCTTGCTTCATGTTTTGCTCTCTTCTTTAATCTCAGAAAGGGTAAGTTACAAAAGGAAAATGGAAACGCTACTGAGCTGGGAGCAGCAGCCGCAGCTGTGGAGCAGCCTGACCAGTCTTGCTCCAAGCGACAAGCAGAATAACTTATTTTCTAGGTGTTTCAAACAGATTGTTTTCTAATTTGTTCCTGTGTCTGTTGGGGGAATAAAGGTAGGTTGAACTGGTCTGCAGTTCCTTAGATCACCTTGAGATTCTGACCTAAAGACCTGAGGTTTGAGGCATAGGTCTGTGCCTTCATCTAGTCCTGCTGAAAAAGTATTTCTGATTTCCCGTTCTGCAGAGTTAGTATGGTAATCTTTTTGAAGAGGGAACTTAATTTGTCTAGTTGAGGAGAGATAGATGACATCTTGGTAGGCTGGGAGAAACTAACTTGTTTGAATTCTTCTGAGGTCTGCCCATCAAGAAAAGGGGATTAGCAATGATGAATATGCCTTGCAGACATTGAAACTGAAGGCTGTCTAGACTAAGAAGCAAGAGAATTTCTTGCTTATCACAGTGTTACCTACCCTGGCTGAAAGGGTGGAGAATGGACTGAACCTGAAGATATGGAAAGGCTCCTTTGCAGGAGCCATGCTATTCAGCCAAGATGTAGAAAACTGATTGTTTTGTCTTGTTTCTTACTGTACTACTCTTGGTGCACTTGGGCTATGAAAGCGTTTGATCCCTAATATGCCTCGTATCCAAACTCAGCTAGTACAATATGCATATAGAGTGTAATAGAAAAACTAGGACAGAAATGTTCCTTCTCAAACTTCATACTGTTGTCTTCAAAAAAGACCATTTTTTCCCCTAGCTTCAAGAAAATGCATACATACAGATATCTGTCGTGTCATTGACATTTATCGTACTCAGGAAATTGGCTTATGCTATAATTAAAAAGTCAGATAACAGAATAGTAAGTTTAATATGAAAACTGAAATGTTTGATAAAGCTCCTTCCTCACCCCTCTATCCTTACCCCTTCTCTTACCTGATGAGGGAAGAAAAGCATCCTAGTGATTACTCCAACAAGAAAAAGAATCAAATTCTATGGAAGTGAAATTTTCACAGTGGAGACACCTGCCAGTCATTGCGTATTTTGATACGGGCATGTCTGTCTTAGGTTATTTTGAATAATTGAGCATGGCGTGTTATGAAATGGACTCGGTCATGTTTGTTTCTTTATACATTAGCCATGTATCAGTGAGTAAACCAGTAATGAAAAAGCTGAGCAACTCATGTTTTGAGCATAGTGAAAGGGCTGTCACATGGAGTATTTGAACCAGGATTAGGTTTCAGTCTGTAGGCAACAGTGCGTTCATTTCCAATTAAGAATTTTTTGTGTGATATATGTGTATTATAAATCTCCACAAGTGTAGTGCAGCCTGCTACGCAACCTTTAGAAAGAGCTTTTGTTTGGCTGATGGCCTCCTGATTTATAAATATTACTTTGGGATATCATTTCCATGTTTGTTAATATATTTGTTTCTAACGTGGAGCCGCAGCGAGCTAATATTGACAAGCTAGTTATGGCCAAAGTACTAAATAGCATTAGTAGATTTCAGAGTTGTTATATACTGTGATAATAATTGTCGAGGGTAGTTGTGGTAGAATTCCCCTTGTTAAAACAGCTGTGATTCAAAGACTATTCAAGCTTAACATGAACTTCTGTTCTTAATTAATTAGATAACTTTTTACTTGCAATGACTTTGCAATGCTTTTGATAATACTCTGAACATTGTTCGCATACTGCTATTGTTTCCAGAGCAAAATAAAGGGGTTTGGGTTTCAAGATGTTTCTATAATCTCCATCAAATTTTGACTTCACAGGGTGAGTAATAATGTTTTTGGCATATTTTTCTGGAGATAATCTTCTCTTACTTCTTAAGCAGAGCACTGATTGTACAATGATAACAGTGAAGGTATAAAACACTCTCAACCCAATACTGAGATAAGAGAGCTACTGCGGTTACTGACTTGTGGAGGTGATTTATCCAGCCAGAACTCCATATTACGATACGTGCTAACAGATTTATCTCCAGCACAGATACTCTGTGGGCTTGATTCCCCCCACCCCACCCCCCCTTGCTCTGCAAAGGGAAAACAGGCATTGCCAGTTTTCACCAGAGTTAATGTCGATACCCAGAACATTAAGAACATTACGTATAATTCTGGAATTGATTGGATGCGGTACTCTAAAAATTACATTACAGAGAGATGGATGGGAGAGGCACTGCACTGGGTGGAGAATCTCACTGTCTTGGGCTAATTATGAGAGATACAGCAAACGGAAATTAAAGATGCCAGCTTGAAAGATTTGGGATTAGGTCATCTTGAGTGTTCCTTAACTGTTTTAGATTATAAAAACCAAAAGGCTAAATTATGCACTTTGTATGCTAAACTCGCCCATACCCACATCTGAATATATGCAAGTTTTAATTCTGCCTGTTCAACATTATAGAGTCTGAAAGCATGCGTTAGAAAGCCTGTACCTCCTTGGCAATTAGACATGGAGTGACATTTTTGGGAAGGTTTCTTTCTGTGGCTTCTTCCCTCCAGCTGTGCTAGTGATCGCAGCTGGAAACCTGGAACTGTATTTTCACCTAGCTATTTTTCAGGATGCTAGAACTGGAGGGCAGGTTATTAAGACTTCCTTTTGCCTAATATACTACAAGCTGACCTTGAGCAGGACTGGGAATTAGTCTGCTTTTTATGGGAGATTTATGAAGGAGAGTCAAGTATCGGAAAACATGCTTTTTTTTTTTGTACACCAGAATTTTGTTTGCTTACCTTATCTCTGAGTATTAAAGGTAGAAAACATGGATTATTTTCCTTTACCTCAGGAGGAAATCATGCTATGAGAATTCCCCCATTTAGTTTTCTATTGAAGCAGATTATATACAGCCAAACATAATTCTGTATTAGAAGGACAGCTAATGGAATAATTGGATTGATTCATAGCAGTCAAGTAATACAGAAATTACATTTCTTTTTATGATCTTTCTCCTTTATATTAAAAATCCAGCAGGTATGTCCACTGCAAGGTTTTTGTTCTGGTTTAGGTTTGCCGTTGTCAGGTAATGCCTGTTGCATCACTTGCTGTGCATGAGCAAGTGAAATCTAGCATTACTGGTAAACTTCTCTCTTTTGCATATGGATCAAGTGTTCTGTGACTTTTTTTTCCTGATGCTTCGTAAGGTTTATAGTTTGACCTTTGAATTTCTGAGAGCAAGTGATCAAGAATCTCTAGTTTAGGTCCAAAAAAAATATTAGAAAAGAAAATATTTTGCCATGGAAAAGTATCACTCCAGTGAGTTGAAAGCATTCTTCATTTGAGTAGCTCAAACAATATAGTTACTCTGTTACTGTGAATGAAATTGTTTCTCATTTTAAGTGGTCTTTTAAACAGTCATATTTTTTTTAAAATTGACAACTACCAGGTGATACAGCTGAAGGGCTATATTTAATAACTTGCCCTGGTTAACAGGAACAGTGGTAAGTGCCTGTATGTTTAGATAGAACATTTAATGTACATTAGAGCAGAATTCCCCCACACGCCAAAAACTCAAAACGCTCACTACTCTTGTAGCATTCAAATACTTAAGAAAGAGCACAAAATAAATCAATGTTCTTACTTTCCTTAAACATTATAATTTATGCTTGCCTGTTTTCAGTGGCTCTTGTTAAAAGAGTTCCTGGAGTTCCTGGGGAAGTCTTCCTGCTGTTGATGACCACGGGAGTGAGTTTGATTTGCTCCAGAGCTAGCTGATATGGAAGCTGTGCTACTAAAGATCGTTGACTCTCTTGGCAGCAATTTGGCAGATCATTCTCATTTTCATCCCTCTGGAAAGACCATGCTTTGCAATGATGAGCTCTGAGAGGATAACAACAGGCCTAATGGTTAAGTCTGTAAATTATGTGCTTCAAGGGCCTGCCTGTTTTCCTACCATGATTTATTTTCTAAAGTATGTTCTGACTTAAATACAGGTAGATTAGTGACAAGAAGAGTTGTCTTGGTGTTTTTATTCCAAATACTGGATTGCTAGAGAGACTTGTGTCTGAATTTATATGGAGCAAAGTGTTTCTAAAATGATTGTGATGGTTGAGGAAGAAGGTCCATTTTTTTACAGGTTATTGCTTTAAGCTGGCCACTTTGGATGTCCAACTATATTCTGTAAGGTATTAGAAAGCTCTTAGAGCTTCCCTTCATACTTTCCTCATTAGATACGGTTGCCATTAGAAGCCCTTCTGAAGTGCTGTTTTTCTCCATCAGCGTGTGGCTGAATCTGAGGAAGACCAATCTGTCGTACCGTTACTGCTTCCCTGATGCCATACATGAGCTTATGAATTTGTATCAGCGTTTCTCAGCAGAGAGAGTTCTGCAGCTGCAGTTCTCTGGTGTCATTCCTTCGTTAAATTCGTTCCATTTGCTAAGCCACGACAGTGTTCATACTACTGTTTATCTTTCTCAGATCTTCAGTGTCTTGATTAAATATCCCTGGACTGGTACATGAGTCTGCGCTCCGTCCTTTGTAATTTTGGAAGTCAGCAAAAGTGGGAATTAAGTTGCACCAACAAACTCTTTCTAGAAGATTTTGAGATCATGAGATTATGGACTTATAATTTTTCCTATTATTCTGAGCATGCGATGGTAGCACTCTGGAGATACACGCCCTCAGTGATTTCTTTCCCTGCTGCAGACATACTTGTATTATGAAATATTTGGAAAAAATAGTATTTTTAGATTTTTAAAAGCATGTTTCTAGAAGCTTCCACACAAAAAAAATTATACTCTCTAACAGGAAGAATAATCTATTCATTAAAGCACCTGGTCTCACTCCAGGTTTGGCAAGTATTTCTAGGCTGGAAACTGGAAAGTTCTTGGCAAAGAATCCTGCAAGTTCAGATCAGAAAAGATGTTGCTTAACTTTATTCCCCAATTATTAATGTTGGCAATTGAAATGTAAATCATCTTATACTGAATGTTTAGAAATGAATTCAGTGTCTTAGTGTTGGAAAGCACAAGTGAGCATCAAACTCATTTTTGTTCTCTCTAAATTGTAAGGTTTCGTAGCGGTTGATCTTTTAGTAGTTACAATATATTTCAAGTATCCTTTGTGCACTTTTAGTCCAGGTCGTACCATTACCTTTTAGCAGACCAGCAGCAATCCGTTCAATATCTCTGCTGTCTCCTGAAAGGACTCTCCTGCTGCCACTCTCCCTGGAATGTTTCAGCACTTCAATTTTATTGTCTTTCTCCTTAAAAAGTTATAGAAAGCCAAATAGGAGAGAACTTCAACTTTGGACAAGCACGAGCAGTCCATACACAGAGTTGGACAAGACATCTGGCTTTTCAGTAATCATCTTGAGTCACTTTTTGCAAGTCATTTTGCCTATTTCTGATGCTGTTTCACTTTCCATGTTGAGGTTTGCTGTCCATGGCACTAGACTGAGCTGCCTGGAGAGTAATCTTTTGCTTAGTGTTGATGTTTTTATAATTGCCAAAATAGAGGTTAAACTTTCTGGTGCAAGAATCTCCCTTAAGAGAGGACTCTCTCCTTTGCCTTAGAATGAAGATAACAATTCTAGAGAAATGTTCATGCTGCTAGATTATTTTGAAATGAAAGGCAAAGCTGCTATTTGTCCTAGCCTTTCCTTTGCAAAAAAACTTTTTTTTAAAAAAAAAGAAGCCCAAGGGGAGGGCGATTTCTCACACAAATGTGCACAAAACCCCCAACATTCCAGCAACTGTCTGGGGAGTAGGATGAAATGTGCTCTGATGTCGATCCCCTTCTGCTGTTAGCTCATTTTTGAGAGACGCTTTGACACTATAATATAGGGTTGCAAATTGGAATTGCAACACCCTGCTATTGGGCCAAGTGATGAAGCAGCACAATAACTGCTTGCTTGATCTTACCACTCTATCTTTAATGTGTACGTAAAAGATATCGGGAGCCTTTCCAGGCATCTGTCAGGGTATTTGATGCTGTCACACAGGCAACTTCAGTCTGTGTGTGGTTAGTGTGTGTGTGTGTGAGTTTTACCAGTATTTTATATAAATGTGGTAACTACAGGGCAAAGTTTCAGGTTTTATAACAGTTGAGTTTTGTTTATTATTAAAAGCTTATAAAAATACTAATTAAACTGGTGGATTATTACAGAGAATACAGTTCTTATGCTCTTGTCACAGGAGTTTCATAGGTAATTGGTCTTGACCTGTATGTCGTCTTTAATATTTCATTTGCTCCAGAGTATTATTACTCACTTCCTTTAAGATGATAGCTAGGCTTTTTATGCAGCTAAACTTCTGTTTAACCTTGCTATGAGAATGTGACAGTAGGCTAGTTCAGACAGGTTAACATTCATTTGGTAACCAGCCTGCTTAATCAGCCTGCTTCAACCTGCAGCAAATTAAATCTCTGTGAGTTCTAGCAGACAAGTGATAAAGTCATTCTGAATTATGTATAAAAATAAATGGGGTATTTTCA
This sequence comes from Balearica regulorum gibbericeps, assembly GCF_011004875.1. NCBI lineage: Eukaryota > Metazoa > Chordata > Aves > Gruiformes > Gruidae > Balearica > Balearica regulorum. The sequence continues at coordinate 7,844,953 of NC_046191.1, forward strand.
GTGCTCATGGCAGTAAATGAATTTTAAGGCTTATGATTTATTCTTGGGTTTTTGTTAAGAATGACTGAAATTTATTATACCTTAATGTTTTTACAGTCTAATTAGGAGGATGATTTCTGAAATACATCATGTCTCTCATTCTGTGCCTGGCAAAAATAGTAGTCATTTTTACAGGATCTAGAAAATCTCTTTCTGTCCTCTCTGTGTTTCTTCTGAAGGAACCATTCAAATCCATATTTTGAACATACAGCCAGGTCTATCTGACTATCTTTCTCCGCATCACTAAGAATTGTACACCATCAAATATTTTCTCAGGTCCAGGTTCTGCAAGAACTTGATTTATTGCCAAAATGAATTGGCTATCTTCATTTAAAAGCTATTTGCATTGTAAATTTACCCCAGGTGTTATCAAGATAGGGCTTAGGTGCTTCTGAAGATTCTACTTGTGGTCATCAACCTCACTTGACCAGGACTGATGTGCTTTCCAGAAGAGTGTAGAAGGCAGGGTGTACGCTGACATGATACAAAGAAATGCGTGAAGGGTGCTTGAAATGGCAAGGAGAGCTCAGACGGTTCTGATCATAGAAGGGTGGACAATTCACATTTTCAGTCGTATTGATTAATACATTTTTTAAATGCAATGTAGGATCAGATCTTCAAATATTATTGTTATGTGTTTGCAGGCACCTAGTAATTTTTTCTTTCAAACAATACTAGTTTTTTTCCATTTGCTGACTCATTAATTTTGAAAAGTTTAGGCACACAGCAGCAGGCAAAAGTGCTGTTTCTGTTGGCACTGGTAAATCATAGAATCACGAACATCTATCCTGTCTGCTGACTGCAATTTCACCAGCATTGCTGGGTTTGTGGGTGTCCTTGTCCATATGAGCAGTGTGGCATGTGCCTTTGACGTTAATAACGACCAACATGAAGATTAAATGTATTTTTTAAGTAGCCACTTGTGTCTTTTACAAAGTCAGGCAACAAACTGTTCTTGCAAGATAATTATTTTTTTCCCAAGATGACTTAACTATTTTTAATTAGTTGTATCAGTACCTATCATCTTTACTTTAACATTTGCTTATTGATGAGGAAGAAAAAATTTACCTTTACTTCATAAAGACATACCACTATAAAAGTTGTCATGTACAAATCATGGTTTGAAATTCAGTACTGACTCAGGAGAAAATGGCCATTCAAGACAGTTTTGAGTTTCCAGTTCCATTTAGTCTGTTTTGATACTCTGTGCCTACATACCTGTACAACTCTGTTGTTGTATCTTTGAATATTTTTACGTAAGCAATCATTTTAGTTTTCCAGGCTTCTTTCTTTATGTTTGTATAATTAATTTGGTCTTCTGCAGTGCAGTCTTCAGTTCAAATCTCAAAAGCACCCTTAAAAAAACCCCCAACCCTCAGCTGAGACTCAAGCTTTAATAAACGATCATTGCTTTGTTTGTAGATGACGCTAGCTGTTTCGGGACTGACTTTTCCTTGCCATCGACTTACAGTTGGAAGAAGATCTTCACCCGTACAAACGAGGGAACAGTCAGAGGAGGTAAGAACATCGTCTTTATTTTACAAGGGTACTCAAGGAAGAAGCAAGGAAAGCTCATTTTGCCATGGTCACTGTCCCTTCTGTTGTCAAAATACGTCAGTAGAATTGCATCTTTAAAGAATCAGTTTACAATTCCTATAAAATGTAATTGTGACAAAGTAAGGAACTGGGTAAATGAGTCATTGAAGAAAAAGAGGGAAAACAAAGTAAGCAAGCCACAAGCATTGAAAAATACTCCAAATTAAATAGAAGGCTGAAACATATATTTTTAGTATTAGCAGAAAAAGATGTTTGCAGATGGTATAAACTCATGTTTTCTTGTTTCTAACTATTAATGGTTTGGGTTAAAATTTCCAATTCCTTTGCTCTTCCTCAAAATTAATTTAATATAAGCAGTTTCCCATTTTCCACACACTTTTCTTAACATTTTATTTAGAGAACTTTAGCAAATAAGGTTTATCTTGCGCAAAAAGGGTGTGCTTCAGTCTGCTCAGCTCATTTGAGTTGGCAAGACATAGCTGTGAGGTACAGTCAGGATACAAGCCTGCATAAATGCTGTTGGACAGTTGTTAAAAGTTAGAGGATGGTCAGACAATGCTGTTCTAGCTATATCTGAACCACTTAGCAGGTTAAATAGATGATCATTGTTTTCTCCTGGGATCTACCAGAATAGTTATGTATCCTTCCTTCTTTACTTCATGCCTTCAAAATGATCCGATTGAGTATGTTCACCTTGTAGAATTTTCTTTTTGTCTAGTTCATTCAGTAAATGTTCTTTATGTGAAGTTTTTTGTGTGTGCCTGTTGTAGAGGGAGATCCAGCATGTCTGGAGCTCTTTGCTCTTCTCGTGGTCACTCGCATGCTAGAGCTGAAATTTCACATTCTGTAATACACTTCCACCTTTAGGGACTGATGTAGATTTTCTGGAGTTTACTATCACCATAACTTCTAGGTTAAGTGGAGCTGGAATAGTTGTCATGAACAGAAGTCAATTTAGAGGCAAGTTAACACTGAATAGTTAAGCCCAAGGGAAAGTTTTTCTAAGCTATTCTGTTTCAGAGGACATGAAATCCAAAAGATGTGATGGTGGGAGTTGGAGCCACAGATGGAACCTTAGCTCCTTGCACAAAATTGTTGATTTTTCTTCTTTATAGTGGGATGCCTGTCATTCAACATGCAGTAGCCTGGCGTGACAAGTTAGGACTACGGGTACTAAATTTGTATGTCAGACATTGGAATACAACAGATAGGTGCCTTTCCCAGGACTGGCCCCCATAGTGCAAGTATTGCTAAAGTAGGTTGTATCTGGATGTCTAAACTTATTGATCGATTGTGTGACTTTTATCACTCTTTCTTATGCAGTTGAACAAGCTGTAGTACAATTAGATGGAAAATAGCATTAACTTTGGATAAAATTTGCTCAACTATGTGTATACAAACCCAGTTCCTTGGTTTAATAATTTCATAATGTGGTTTGTCACACAATATTGCTCTGTCAACCAGACTTCTGTTAAAAATTAGGTCTTATTTCTAAGAAGCAGTCTAATAATGCTGTAAAAAAATAGTAAAGTAAAATGCAGTATATTGAGTGTTTTTATAGAAACATGGAAGTTTTTTTCACTACGTATGTATTTTGTATTTCATTGAAGATGATGTCTAATGGCTTATGGTCGATTTTGGGTTTTGTTTTTAAACAGCAATGCACTGATGTTCATATGGTTAGTGACAGTGATGGAGATGACTTTGAAGATGCTACAGAGTTTGGAGTTGATGATGGAGAAATGTTTGGAGTAGCATCGTCTGCCTTGAGGAAATCGCCAATGAGTAAGAGTTGACAATTTACAATTAACGGGTGATTGTGCAGCAGTAGTGAAGGCAGAGAGGTATGGTGGGTCTGCAGAATAAGAAACAGGAAAGTATCTTTTGATAGGAATGTTAGAATTGAGTGTCATGTCTGACGGACCTATCAAATGAAAATACTGCAAATGCAGTTGGCAGCTATGAAAGTGTCTCCTCACAGAGGAAGTTTTTTAACCTTATGATTTTGGCTTGTAGTTGAAGAATAATAATTTCACTCAGAGAAATTATGATCTCTAACCAAATGTTCCTGTAGATAACTAGATTTCCACTTCCCTGTCTTGAAAATTCTACAGATTTTAGCTTCAGCATTTTGTAGCGATGAATATTTTTAGTCATTTACATTAAACAAGTTTCTCAGTGATTATTTGCCCTTGAATTATGAAAAGGATTGAGCAGAAGCAGTCAGTTACCTCCTATATGCAATTCTATATGGTCTTTATTTACTTTAGGCTTGCATTAGTGTTGTTACCTTAGAAGTTTTTTGACAGCAAATGTATGTAATAATACGGACAACTTTTTAACAGGAAGCTTAAAAAAAAGAAAAAGAAAATAAAATTAACTAGCAATATAGCCAGTCCTTTCATTTTAATGTATTAAAGTAAGTCCAGAGTGTTAACTCTGAACAAGTGATATATCATGTTACACTGGACCTGAGGATTTTACTGTTTGGAAAGCCTGAATATATTCATGAGAGTGTCTGGAAATTTCATGTCTCTCCAAAGGTTTATAGTTGATAGTCTTTCATGGAATTTATATGGTTCTCTCGGTAACCACTTCACTAAGCTGTCAACATAAAAAAATCTATGAAGCAAGTGAGTTCGCACATTAAAATCTGTTTCCATAAGGTTGCATTTAATTTATATTTTTCATTTTTTAAGTGCCAGAAAATGCTGAAAATGAAGGAGATGCCTTATTACAATTTACAGCTGAGTTTTCTTCAAGGTAAGCTTAGCCTATTAACTGTGCAATTCTCATTACAAACTAAATAAAATTTAGTAAATAATGAAAATACAAATAAATCAAATGTACATATTTTCTTGTGGGATCACAGCATACTTAGGCATCCTAATCTAATTTATTTTAAGCTTAACTTTGTTAGAACTATTTCTGAAATAAAGTGTTTCTCAGTCCAAGTTAGAGGGACAGATTCTTGTCTTATTTAATTTGCCACTAATTAATATCATTACTTAATTATGTAAGGGTCCAGAAGGATGATAAAGACTCTGATTATGTATAGTAATTTTAATTTTATATACAGGAACAGAAAAGCTGAAGCTGATTAACTTTGAAAAATATGTACAGAGTTCCAATAAGAGTTTTCACAGTAATGGAGTAGTTGGATAAATTTTACTTTTAAAAATTATAGAAACACTGCTTTTATTTAACTGTGTACCACCAAATCATACAATGTTAAACAGTTCCCATGTGACATCAAATAGATAGAAGCTGCAAACTAATACACTGCAAAGTAATGCAAAGTTTATATGCTTTCTGTTTTCACTCCCCTGTCATGAAATGTTCATTTATATATATGAGATGCATTAATGTGTAATACAAGAATAGCCTTCAATTAACCTTTAAGAATATAATAAAGAGAGGAAATAAGTTATGATTGAAAAATTATATAGAACCTAAGGGGCATGTAAACAAAGTTTTTTATGATAAAATTTGTAAGGTGGCAGTTAGGTACTTTGCACTTTTGAATGTTGGGGGATAGATGGCTTTTAAAGGACAGAAGGGAAATATTTAGAAGTGTAGTACTTCATCTTTCTAAAAGTTTAGCAATTGCATTATATTTACAGAATATATGAAGAGGTAGAATATTGAAATTACTTATTTTTTATTAATTGGAAATTTTATCTCAAATAGATATGGTGACTGCCATCCTGTTTATTTTATTGGATCGTTAGAGGCTGCTTTTCAAGAAGCCTTCTATGGGAAAGCTAGAGATGTAAGTGTGTATTGAAATAACTTTATTTAATATACGGGAAAATGGAAATCACTATAAAAGTTTAATATTTGTTTTAAAAAAGGTAAACTACATTTTGGAGTTATCTTGGGTTTATTGTTTGTGAAGAGTCATTAGTTGACTAACTGAAATACTTAGCTTGGTTGTTGAAGTTACAGTAAATAACTCAGGCTTTCTAATAACTCAGGCTGTATTTTTATTGGAGGCCTGTAGTCATCAGAGCTGCTCTTTCTCTTCCCCTCCCTTTCTTCCTGAAATAATGGTGTCCTAGCACCACGTAACACTGGCTGCGAGTCTTGTGGTTGACAAGTTCAATGTTGCATGTTGGTGACTCCTTTGAAGGACTGAAGGACTGCTAATGAAATTGTAAATTTAAATTGAAAGGTCTCTGAAATACACTGTGCTTTTTTTTTTTTTTTTCCTTTGCACAGCCTTTATCTGCCAAGCAAATTCCAGTACTAAGGTTTGGTTATTTAGATTTTCTGTACATCCAACCAGACATCTCAAGTTTCTGTTATTCCATGCACGGTTTTAAAATCAGTATTTTAATAAAATTAGAATGGGGATAGTTTATTTAAGTTTTGGTGACTTGAATTCACTAAGGAGAAACCCAAACCCCTGCATAATTAAGCATAGATAAAGCTGAAACACAAACAAGAAAATCATGCTGTTTAAATGTGCTTTTTGTTGTATTGATAGATGTTTAATTTTAAAATGAAGAATGTTTTGGCTTCCTGTAGTTATTCATATTGGAAGGAACAGCTATGTTATGTTAGGGGCAGTTCTGAGAAGTGTGCAGCGTTAGGAATCTACACCACCTAGCTTAAATTAACACATACTTAACATGTTGTGCGCACACACCACCATGATGTGAATATTTTCGTGTCTTTGCGCTGATTTCAGAGCAGAACTGGATACATAATAATTCAGTGGCAAAGTATTAATTTATAATAACTCATTAAAGTAGACCTTAATGCTTGTTTAAAAGAAATAATATTAATTCATTAATTCAAGTGTTTGAGTTGGGAAGTTCACTTTGTGCCATTTCATCGGAAATGGTTGACAGTGTATAATAACGGATAAAAGTTCCCATTAGGAACTTTCATAAATTTTTTTTTATATCTATAAATCTGATATTAATGCAGTGCAGTTACTTAGGTTTTTAATGCTCAAAGTACTACTTATACTACTTACATAGCACATCTGAAGCTTGTGTCATCTTACATTTCTAGTGCTTTGCAAGGTATTCAGACCAGATCCTCATTAGGATAAAGTTATATTTTTAAGAAAGTGGTATTTTTGTGGCTTCTTTCTTTTTTTCCTAAATATTGCCTTCATTTTTGAAAGCTTTCCCTCCCAACTACCCTGTGGAATGACTTTATTTTTATTGTAACGTTCTGACTTTAAACAAAGGTATGAGAATGTGTAAATACCGTTTATTTTTACTGCTTTTTCCTGTTACAAACAAGTCTTTTTTCAGTACTGCCTCCTGGAATTCATAATTGAGGAAAGAGATACATTATTTTATTTTTTTTTATAATTGTATTTTCTAAAATAATTCAATATGTATATCAGTATAAGAAAAAAAGCTTAGGAGAAATTCCAACCTGTATATCTTGTCTTCTAATTTATACTATGGAGGGCACTTAATTTTACCAGGGCAACAGATGAGCTTCAGGCACCAGCATTCTTCACTTGAAGTGAGAAATTGAGTTCCAAGAGTAAATAAAAACAAGATTGAAGGTTTAAATCCTCTGCTAGGCTTTTTGAACTTATATACTCATTAAATGTTTATTGGAGTGGTGGGATTACGAAGGATTTGGGTAGCTTCATCAACTGGTATATACTTAATCACTAAGTAAAACACTACATTTGATAGAGTGTTTCTCACGATGCCACACTCAATCCATCTTAATGAAACCTGCTTCAAACTGATTTAATTTGAGAGCACTTGGCAGCTTGAGTGCTCAGAGACCTTAGCCTTTTCTTGACAAATTCTCAGCGCTGTCCAGAGCAGAAGGTACACTCTTCAGTTCAGGTCTAGTGAGACAGCCATCAGCTACGTTTTTAATCTATATTGTGGATACTTTTTCCCTCAATAGAAAAAAATATCCCACTATATATGAACTTGAAGCCTTTTTGCAGAAATGTTTTAATTTGGGTTAAGAAAATTAATTTATGTCAGAACATGTGTTTTAATCACAGATTATGGGTTAAAATTCTTTTTAAGAAAATGGATGTTGTTCTGTTAAATCTTAATGTCTTTTTGTGTGTTGGAAAGGCTGGTAATTCATAGTTGTTTAAGAAAATATTAACTTAAAAAAGAAACACCTTGTAAAAAAAGTTTTAGATTTTTGTCTGTTACCTATGTTTCGTTTAGCTTTTATTATCATAGCTTTTCATTTTGAGTCTTTCGATAGTTAAGATTAACATACATGATGGGTATCTTTTCCTTTAGAGCAACTGCTACCATGATAGTGCCAGTTTTAGGTAGGAGAGATGGAGTTGAGGTCAAATGTAGCTCTACTTTAAAACCTATATATGTCTTTAGCACAAAAATACACTAGCCAAGATATAGAGCTTTGCCTGTAAGAACCGATGTCCTTGGCAATGAAATCCCCAGTTATCTCCTGCAGCCTAATAGCCAAGGGCATTGTGTGTTCATTTCCAAGGCTTATTGAATATATAACACAATCTTTTTTTTTTTTTTTAATAGGGTCAGGAAGAGACAGACAGAGGTTTATTAAATTAATAAATAAGTTGTTCTTTTGTGAACGTCTTTCTGTACTATTGTGTCAGCTGGAAAGAAGCATTTCTCTGTTACGTTAGTTTATGAAGAAGAAGCTTACTCTTGCTTAAGTATCTACACTATCATAGAAATAGCTAGAGGAGATGCCATGGAAGAAATCTTATAATGGACAGTTTTAAACAAGATGTTTGGGGGAAGTTTCTTTGTGACTGAAAGCAGTTTGTGGGTGCCTTGTGTTCTGAAACATCAGGGGGTTTATCCTAACTTAGGGCGGTATTGTTATTAATACAGGATCTTAATTGCTATATTGAATCTCACTGAGCTATTTACTTGAATAATTCTTAAGTATTTTCTTTTATTGGAGCTTGCTTGCCTTTTCATTTTTATAGGTGGTTGCTACTCTTTTTTTATGAGAAAGAATAAAGACATCTGCTTTACCTTTTCCGGAGCTCTTATCTTTATATACCTCTGTCAGATCACCTCGTGCTCCTCTCTCAACCTTTCTGTCCGCTGACTTTTAATAAATATCTGAAACATCTCTCTTAGCACAGATTGGTCTTGTCACCTCAATATATATTGCTGCATGCTGAAAATGAACCATGTTTTTCTTCTAGAATTCTGGTTTTTAGGTTCAGTGTAGTGGCAGCACCATCCCTCTCACATATAGGTACTTTATTTCCTGAATACCTGGAAGAAAGTATGCTCCTTCCATGACTTGTCATGTTCAAATAAAAGCTTTTTTCTTTTTTCTTTTTTTTTTTTTCCTAGTTGTAGCAGAATATTCCTTCATACAGGGCTTTCTGTAGTATCTTTTTTATCTCTGTAACTCAGAAAATTGTCCCTTGTTATTATTTCAGCTAATTAGGTTCATGCTGAACTTAATACAGAAAAAAGATTTGCAGACATAATTATTCTGATTTGTGTTAGAGCATATAATAGAAACAGCATTGACTGCTCTCCAATCTTCTTGTCTCGGAAGAGAAATTTGAAGTTTTTCCTTTAGATGCTGTCTTGAGTAGATTTGGGTAGTTATTCTGAATCCCAATAGCAGGATGGCTTTTTGGTTTAGTCTTTGTAATCTTTTTTTCCCTTTTTTTAGTCCTGGGTATGGTGTCTCTTCAGCATTCTCTGTACTTGATATCAAATGATGAAAGTTTATTGAAATTGTCTGCCACACTCTACGTTTCTTCCTCTTTCAAAGCCTATAATTTGTAGATCTTGTTTGAGTTTGGTTTTATTTACTGGATATTCTTTGCATTATGTAAGGTATCACTACAAGCTCAATTGATTGAAACAGAGATACAACAGTATAGTAGGGTCAAATATTTGGAAGATGAAAGTAGACTAACTCAAGCTTAAAATAAAACACGGCTCTACCTGGGAGAGTGGTTAGCCATTTGAACAGCTCGCTGTGGTTGACGTGGATTCTCCGTCACTGGTGGTTTTTTTTGAGACTAGATGTTTTACTGAAAGATATAATTACTGAAAGATTAAATTAGGAATTAGTTTAGGGATGTCTCATGCCACGTATAATACAACAGACCGGATCAAGAGATTACAGGAATCATCTCACTCTCACTTTAGGAACTTGTGGCATACAGTTTAGTTCAGATTGCCTTGGTGTTAGAGAAGGTTTGCGTTCTGCTTAGGGAAAAAAGATTGCGCGTGATAGAGTAGCAGTGTCCAAGAAGGCTGATCATGTGATCTCCAAGATCACCTTAGAGAGATGGATCAAATTGTAGTCTTCAGAGGCTTAAAGATGTACAAATGTGTCCCTTTGTTCGTTTAAATTAGCTCTCACTACATAAAACCTGGAGGAAAAGTAAAGATCTTCGTTCGTTAGTCTACCAGCTTGAAAGAACATTCATGTCTCTAGCAGATGTTACATTGTGAACATTTTTGTCTCAATTATTACTTGAACTTTTCAATCTGAGAAGAACCATTCAGGTCTGTGGTTTTGCTGACCCTTATGGCTGTATCGCTCTTCTCATGCTAGTTCATGCTCTTCTGAGGTGTCCAAATTATTCATGTTATTAGGAACTGGCTGGGAAGCTTGGATATCCCATGAACTGGGGATTATCAATTTAGTCTCTCAACCTCACGAAGATCTGTGTTTCTGCCTCAGTGCCAACTTTTCCTTCATTTCTTCTAATTCTGTCCAAAGTGTGTTAACCTTTCTGAAGTTCCAAAATGTAAAAATGGCCAAGTGGATGGCATAGCCATTTTGGTACACAGAACAGATCTTTAATGTGTTTGTTTCGTGTGGGATTCTACGTGCATGTTAGATCTCTTGGTCAGGTGCATCAGTTTGTGGCGGGAGGCTGCTGTATTTTGGATGATGTGGCAGAGAGGTTTCATGGTGCAAGGCTAAAGCCGGGAGGACCGTGCCTCTCGGGCCTGCCCTGCTGCAGTACAGCATCCCTCTACAGCCCGCGTTTCCCTCCGGGGTGCCACGTGCCAGGCGTGTTCCATCAACAGATCAAAATCAGGCAGGAGAGGGCCGCAGTGCTTCACTGCAAACATGTGGTGGTGGGTGCAAGGCAAGGGAGCCGAGGCACGGCTAGCTGGGTCTCGTGCAGTCTGAATGCAGCAGAGGTTGCAGAAAAAAATTGCTTAAAGACTGGATTTTTTTTGAGGTATTTAGATAGCCAAGCTGCTGAAAACAGCACCTCTTTCTTATGGCCCTTTTTCCTCTGAAATAAAATGAAACCTGGAGCTTAGAGCTCAAGCTTTTAGGACCTTAAGTCTTATTGACATTGATGAGACTTACGGTCCCGAGTATGTTTGTAAATCCAGGCCCCTTCTAGAAATTCCCGTGTATGACTGCCTGATCTTCAGCATCCATGTACTCTGAAAAATACATCTCTCGGTGGCTTAGTTCCTGAAGTCCTAAGGCCTTTGGAAGTCCAGCAGCTATTCAGTACTTAGAACCTTTTCAGTGTCCCATACCTTCATAGGGACTAGTCAGTGTTCTTCCCCATCGGATTTTTTTTTCTTGGTTAAAATTTTATGCTAGGTATATAACCCCTGAGCCATCACATTTTTGAGAAATCCAACACAGAACAAAGTAGTGCTCCATTAGTAGGCTGTTCAACAGTTTAGTAAGCCTATTTTATTAGTATTGACCAAAAAATTCCCAGTATTAGTCATCATAGAATCCTAGTATTTACTCTGATTTTTCAAAGACTTGAAATAAAAACAACAAAAACCTGCTTGTAAATACATACTACCATGGGTTAGTAAAAAAAAAAAAAAACCCACACCAAAACCCTAAACCACACACCAGCAGCACCAACAACAAATGCGAGCTGTGAGCCTTTGGGAAGAATGCATTTTTCCAAGGAAAAAAATATCCCTGGCTTCCATTAAGATTTCTCAAAATCATGTTTCAGCATTTCAGTTCCTCTCGCTGCCTCTTTTCGTTCGTCCTAGCAGTAGCCTATGCCTGACCTTAACATTTTGGATGAATTGTCAGACACAAGTACAGTCTTTTATATGGGATGGAGTTTAGTCTGTGCATGGTGAGATTTGTTGATGCAACAAAAATTACATTCAGTTGTAAAGCAGCTCAGTGTAAACAGCTATTGTGTATGTGCCTGTTCTGTTTACTAAAATTTGTCCCTAAATCTTTAAGCCTAAAACTGTACATATTTTGAAACATTCCGTTGTATGGAATCTCATATTTAACAGTTTCATGGGGTTGTTTCTTTGGAAGTAAAAGTGTTTCTCAAGAGCCTTTTTTTCTATCCGCTCCCAATGAAAAGAGGAGAGCAAAGCCATCCGCTTACCACAAAGCAGCGCCACCACAAAGGAAAGATTAAGGGTTTAGAGAGAGGTCAATGTGGGTTTTTCTCTAACTAAACACTTTCCTAAAGTTTCCTTGTGGAAAAAATAATGAAGTCATCTCAGAGTTTTTAAAGAATTTTTATTTCTTTTTCACCGTCTGCATTCGCTTGTCTTCTCAGCATGGATGTTTAATCTTTCTAGGCTTTGTGAATTGGTCCAAATGAATAAGTGGTGAGCTGTCTCTCTAGGAGCTAGAGGCTTATTCTAAGGCCCTAATCACTGAGTAAACACATCTTTGCCCTCCCTCTCTTACAACTGCTATATAATAGTCGAGATTCTAGCACAGTAACCTGGATATTGCAGGGATCGACGCTTTGAAATGCAGAATGGCTGATCCTCAAAAACAGACAGTGCCTGATCTTCCCCTGCCTCTTTCTTCTTTTTAAATTAAATATCACCACAGAAATGCTGTTTTATTGCTTGATATTGTGCATCAGTGCCCTGGATTTTCAAGTTTAGTTTCAGTCAACATTGTTGGCTGCACTTATATGGATCTCTGCATGTTGGGCTTATTAATGGCCCTTCCTGGCACATGTGTACGTGGTTCTGAAGAACATTTAAATTAAATTAGGCAAACATTAATGCAAATTGCTAATCCCTTTCCCAAAGTCTAATGTTCAAATGTATTCTTCTTTTTACAAACAGTCATTAAGTTTTATCCAAAGCCTGTATATGAGGTGATAGCCATACAGGTTTTTTACAAAGACAGCTTGTCTCAATATTGCATCCCATGTCTTGCTATACCAATACACATCAATATGTAGTGTTCAATGTTACTTCTGATGAAGAGAATTGAAATGAATTTAAATAAAAGTCTGAAAATAGCACTTACCGTATTGTATCAGCAAATATGTTCAAGTAGGATTTTAAAATAAAGTAATGTATATGGGCACAGGGGAATGGAAAGTTGTAATTTTCTGAAAGGTATTTATAGTTCATTGAATACCAGATATAGGATCCTGGTCCTTAACTAGCTCATAGTTTCCCTATAGTTTTCTCAGTCTGCTTTATATCTTTACATACACACAGACTCACTTTCCAAAAGGTGGTCTGAGATTATCGTGGGGACACAACACAGCTTATATGCTGCTGACAGCGAAGCTCAGATATTATCTGATTGGGTTGCAGAAGAAAAAATCAGATTATTTTGTTTCAAGAGGCCACAAACACCATCTTCAGCGTGTAGTCTTCACTAACTTGGTAACTATGATGAGATATGTCAGTGCTCACAAACTCAGTGTGGGATTTGATCCATGTGTCCCGTACCACTTTGCTTGCATCTTAGACATTTGCAGCGCTGAGGCGGCTACCTTGCTCCTCAGCTCTGCAAGGGATGTAGCCAGCCGGGCTGACACGTGGCCTTTTGACCAGCTGCACATCGACATCTGAAGTAGGTGAGAGGCTGATGTGCTGTGGGGCTCCCCACATCGTACGGCTGGATGGAGAGCTGCCAAAACATCCAGCACGTCGCGTCGTAGGCTTTGGGACTGTACTCATTTTCTTCTTTTATTTGGCTACGGATGGGGTGACAACAATACACTGTCATTTTTTAAGATTCTTTATAATTGTATTTGGTTAGGATTGTAGATTCTGTGGTATCAAGAGGTGTGGTCCTCGTTCAGGGAATTGTCCCAATTGTTATTTTTATTGGGCAGCAAGCCAAAAAAAAATTCACTCATTTTTTTTAAACTCAGTCTGTTAAGAAGGTTTTTGATTTTGCATTCAAATGTTGCTATTTTCATGTTCTAAGGATATGATATGTCATGCTTTGGTACCCAAAATAAAATTGTTAGGAACCATTGAGAAGAGCTACAGATTTGGAGGGATGGAGCATTTGACTTGAAATCTGTTGGGGTTTTTTGACCCTGCGTGTGCACGTCGAGATAGTCGGCGCCCTCGATAAACACCATTCAGCATACTAACACACAAGCCTGCAGCAGGAATTTTAAATTACTAAACAATCTGAGGAGGTTTTCACTCATCTTTTCTCATGTCTTTTCAGAGAAAGCTTCTTGCTATCTACCTTCACCACGATGAAAGTGTACTAACCAACGTCTTCTGCTCACAAATGCTTTGTGCTGAATCTATTGTCTCCTATCTGAGTCAGAACTTCATCACCTGGGCATGGGACATGACAAAAGAAGCAAACAGAGCAAGGTAAGACGCTTTGGACTGTGAGTGGAGCAGCTTTTCTCTCAGGGAAGACCCTTATCTCTGTGCCATCTCTGTGTATCAAATCTTTTGTTGCTAGGTATCTATTTGAACTAAAAACTTCATGCTCATTCTTAGGTGATCAGTGAAGCTGTGCTGGCTGAGGGTCAGTGGGAATTGGACCATCCTTGTTTTCATTACAAAGTGACTCTTATTCATGTGCAGGAAAAAAATAGTTAAAGAAATTGTTTCCTTCATTTTATTCCTTTTTTTTTGAGTTTATTTTGCAAACATAGTTCTAGGAATGTGTCTTCACAGTTTTGCATTGCAGTGCCGTGATATTATATGACACTAACTGTATGTACATAGGTGTAACTGCATGAGAACCGTCAGGAAAATAACTGCTGTAGTTAATGAAAAATCTTATTTAAAAAATAATATTCATATGATTAATATTTAAAACAGATTATGCAAAAAATTAGAAGTTTGCAATTCATAGGAACTTTTTTGAACTACAGGTGTCTTACAGAACATTCCTTTGGTAATGTTCAGATATTTTGGTAGGTTTTAGTATAATAAAAGCTATTCTATGTCTTAGAGGGGCCATTGTTTTGCTGATGAGTAAAGAAATAAAAAAACCTGTAGATTCCACCACTTCCTACATCTTTTGTGTCTTACCAACAAATTTTCTTATCTTTATATTAACACCTGTTTCTTCTTTAGTTATTTATCAGTTGATCATAATCTATTGAAAATAATGGTTCTATGATTATACTTACTATATTTAGAAATCAGACTTACTTGGTTTTCTAACTTGGACCTTATTTCACCACCTTTATTTATACAGAAGACAACTGCTTGCCAGGATAACGTCTTACGTATATTGCTATAATGAGAGCTATTCTAACTTTTGAACAGAAGATGCAACAGTCATTTGCTCTGGGATAAGGTTGCCACCTTTTTACACAATTCCATTGGTTATTGAACAATTGCAAGTACATATAAATACGTGTTTCCCTTTTGGATTGCTAGAAATTTTTATATCTTTATAGAGCATTCATGCATTGCTATTCTTAAATACATAAGTTATAGTTAATATTTCTTTACTGAAAGTGGGCATGGAGAACAGAACAATCTCTTTTTCTAATGCACTTTAAAAATAACACTTGTTTTTTATAGGAATTCCTCACTCAACCCTCTGCATTCCATCTTTGGACGAATCAGCAGCTATGCTCCTAGTTTAAATTATTCTAGGGAAAAGCTAAAGATTATGGAAAAAAGCAGTTGCAAAAACAGATAATAAAAAGTTTTTAGAAAAAAGAGAGAGAGGGGAAAAAGAAACATTTAGGTTCTTTCATGGGACCAAATACATAGACTGGAAAGTTGCTTAAGTCTTTTGGTATTGCCATTCATGGGCAGTAAGGAGCCTCCTCCTTTTCTTTTATCCCACAACTTGGTGTAGAAGGAAACACTATTTCTAAACCATCTGTAGTGGCTAAGTTCAGTTGACTACCTGCTGTTCTATTGTTTGCTTTTCTATTTAATTCTCTAGTTTCTTTTATTTTACAATGACAAAAAATTGCAGTGTAGTTTCTTTTGAAAAACTGTGTTTGAGGGGTTTTTTATGACTGACGATCAACAGCCATGTAATTGCTTTGTTGTGTTTTACTAAAGAAATCTATTAAGTAGCACAACTTTGATACACTAGTAATAAGAGTTTGCAGGTTACAGAGACACCTGTGGTGACCAAAGCGACAGAAGCTGCTTATTAGAAAGAGCCCGTACAGCTGTGTCCTATTAACTCCTTATGACACTTCTTAAAACACAAAATAAAGGGCTTGTTTAAGGCTTTATAGCTATTCTCAATGAACCTAGTCACCGATTGTGCGGTACGATAGGGGTTTTAAGCCTTCATTTTTTTTGCTTTCTGTTAACGACGACAAAGAAACTGTCATATTAACAGTGAGGTCGAAAAATAGTAAGGGGTAAACAAGGCATGCTGGCTGGAATTAGAATAATTTCTCAGTTGTGTTTAGTGTCACCTCCTGCTCCTTAGACTGTGATTTCTTCAGAGGGGGCATGATGCTTCCGTCTCCCTTTGGAAAGTGCCAGTGCACTGTAGGCATTCCCGTAAATAAATACTCAGTACCTCTGTTTAATTACTACACTTCGTTATGTGACGCGGCAGCGGTGGTCTTGGAGCCTATTCTGTTCTGCTTCCCTACACAAACAGTTGCAAGTAGCTTTTTATTTGAACGGTGAGAAGACAACAGCAAGAACAAGAGAAGGAACTGCTTTTTGCGTGCTGGCATAACCCAAGAGCAACTTATTTGTGCTGTTACAATTGCATTAGTGGAAAAGGCAGTGT
Source organism: Balearica regulorum gibbericeps (assembly GCF_011004875.1). Taxonomy (NCBI): domain Eukaryota; kingdom Metazoa; phylum Chordata; class Aves; order Gruiformes; family Gruidae; genus Balearica; species Balearica regulorum. The sequence continues at coordinate 7,861,453 of NC_046191.1, forward strand.
GGGAAGGGAGAGGAATCGGGCCCACTTTGTTTGCAGCGATCAATAGGGACACCTCAATGTCAGCAGGAAAAGAAAAAGATTTTCAGTACTGTAGCATGGCGTGAATGATTTCAAACAGATATATGTGCTTTCTCATATAAGCAAAAAAATGTTGAATATTCTGATTTTCTTCTTGCTTTTTGTTGTTGTCTTTCTGACATCTACGGATGTCAGTCTGTTCCAAAACCAGCCTTCATAGTAGTTTCCGTCCTCATTAATGAAATGGGAGTCCACTGTAGAACAAAAACAGCTCCAAAATCTGGTCATTTTTCCTGATTTTTAAAATGTTTCTTGCCCGACAGTGATGTAGAGACGTGCTTTGAATCCTGCATTACTCTACACGAGTGCTTTTCAGCTGGATTCTCCCAATCTTGTTCTTCGACACCCATTGCAGCAGAGTGAAGAGGGTTTTATAGGTAGGACTAGAAGTAAAACACTGTATGTAAGCGCCAGGTAGTGCAAAAGCATAAGCATTATGACTTTCGTAGTCAGATTTTTAAAAATCTGACTAACTACAGCCACCCAGGACTGTTACTTTGTCAAACTGAAGGGGAATTCTTAACTGTCAATACAGTTAAGAGGATGTTTTGGTTTGGCTTTCACATGTTTTAATTGACATAAGGTTTGTAGGAAAGGGAGCAAATACTTTGAGTAAGTGCTGCAAATTATGAATTTTTTCATTACTAGAATAAAAAAATCATAACAAAAGGCACAAAATTATATAATAAAATAATTAGCCGTTATTTAGGAAAAGGTGTTTTTTATAATAGTGTTAAGGAATTTATGCGAAAGCTGTATCACCTACAGTTTAGACTTTAGTGAGCAACTGTTTGGAATATTCTTGTAATTTGTGTTGTCCATGGTCAAAGGAGGAAAAAAACCCTTACAAACCACAGGTATATCTTTTACTTTCTTGTTATATTCCACTCAATTTGGGGTGAATCATGAGCTGAAAAATCACTGTTTGCTTTCCATTGCTTCCTATGGAGATTTGCTACCATGCCGCTCCAAACAGCAGAAGTACGCTTACGGGAGGTGTCGGGGCAGTAGCAGTGTTTGAGAGCAGTGGTGTTGACAATCCTGGCCCTACCTTTTGGTCCGAGCCCGCGGCTGCAGCAGCTCACCGGCTGCGTCGGGCCATCGTGCAGGCTGAGTGATTCCTCAGGTTTGTAGAGAGGTTGTGGGATAGATAAGCAGGAGAGCAGCTATAGTTCTGGCACTTTCTGACTTCAGAGAGCTGACTAAATACCGTTATTCTAATATAATTATGTGTGTGTGTATGAGAGGTATATGTATGTGTATGTATATGTATGCAAGCACATGCCTAACTATTTCTGTGGATTCATTAATGTATATTAATACAGTATATTTGTATCCATGACAGATATATAGTGAATATATATATGCATACATATATACCTACACATGCACACATACCCTTAAGTTTGTACACACAGCATTTGCAAACATAAATTATGCGTAATATTAACAGAGTTCCAATGTACATAATGTTTGCCAAGCAAAGCAATGCCAAAACCATAAAATAGTGACTCGAATGTCTGCAGCAGCCTTTTAGCTTTTGATATCGTTGCCCTTGGGCGCTGTATTTCAAGGTGTTACCAACATTTCTCAGCCCTGATGACAGGTACTTGTTAGTTTTAATGTTCAAATGATAGTTTTTCACTTAAGCTTAGGAAAGAGTTAATTGACTAAAGCACTTCTCAGCAGCAGGTTGTCTTCACCTGCAATTTCCGTCATCAAGTAATTAGCCATATTCACAGTTGCTGACCCTTAATACTAACCTACTGAATGATGCATGCCTGGATGAAGACCAGTTGACCATAGTACTCCAGCTCCCCAATCCAATTTGATCCTTCAGCAAATATATTGCAGGTGTGGGGTCTGGCAGTGCTGGACTTGGTGAGTTAATTTCTCACCGCCTCTTCAGGAGTGACCGTAGATTCTGTATACGTTGCTTGCAAAACTGTTGGATGTGTTCTTTAGGCACTAAATCCTTAACAGGTTTCACAGAACAGTGTGAAAACCTTATCTATTGTATTTTGCAATATTTTATTTAATTTACTTTAATAGCAATACAGTGCCAGACAATAAAAACAGGTCAAAAGTCTAATTAATGTTTTAAAAATAAAGGTTCTCAAACACCAGGCAAGTTTGTCATTTTCTGTATGGTTTGTTTTGAGGAGGAAGAGGAAAGAAGGTGAGGAGGGAACCCTTCTGTTCCATGATTACATCCAACCCGCTCATTTTCTCCTTTTCTCCTTTGCTTTTGATTTTAGTGGCGGTCTTAACAGAATGTCAAGATCAATTTGCAGCATGGTTTAACTCAAGGTTTGCATTCTGCCAGCAGTGATTGTCCTAACGAACAATGCCGTGTGTTCTTGTAACTTCAGAAGCTTTTAGAAGGCTCATGGCAAGGGCAGCATCTAATGACTTTATTAGTGTAGGGTTTCAAAATGGGCTCAGTAATTGTTCGCATCTCTTTGTCATCTAGTCATAATTACTGCATAGTATTGTTAGGGGTTGCACTTGTGAATAGTTTCCTAATGGCACTGAAATGAAGAAAAAAGGAAAAGGATAAAAGGTGATTGTCTCTTTAGATGGAGAACAAAACAGCCTGTATATAGATGATGGTTAAACTGTTTATTATACACCCACCAGAAAAGGTAAACTATCCCTGCTTAAATATTTATGTGCTTCAAGGTAATTTCATGTTAGTAGTCTAAAAATGTCCAAATTTGGAAAACTAAAAACTAGCAGAGAATGCATTTTAATCTGATTGTGATTAGTAAGATATGGATATCTCCATAATATTCAACTATACATAGAAAGTGGTGTCTCTGTTGATGTGATTAAGGTTTTCAGTGCATCATTTTTTTATGCCTATAGCAATACTTCAAGGTAATCTGAAAAAAAATTAAAACCACAGGAATTAACTAAACTGATGCATTTGTAAGCATATATTTTAAGTCCTCATTATGAAACCAAATCCTAAAGGAAGTTCTATTGTACTGTTCTCAAACTACAGACTAGTTTATTAAGCTTGTTGAAGAGAAAAGGTGAAAGAATAAAACTCGGTAATGTCCTGTGGAAAAGAGGTGGAGGCAGAAGAACAGGTAGTCAAGACAGACTTATTGGACTGTTTTGAGGAAGGAGAAAGAAGTCATCCACTGGCCCATTGAACTACAGGCGTCCACAGCTCCACCACTGAGGTCCTAATGCTGGATGGAATTGAAGCTATAGAGAAGTTTAGCTCCATCTATGCATCTAAATCAACAGTCAGAAGAAATCATTGAGCTGGCGGAGTCAGAATTGTTTGTGACAGAATGCAACTGGAGGTGTGAATGGATCTCCTGGTACCGCAGGATGCCCGATGGGGACAAAGAATCCTTGCAGAAGTGCACATGCCCGTCCTCTTCCTTTAGGATGACTCTGCTTTGACCTCTTTTCTCTCCTTTCTGTTGCTGTTGTGACTGTCTGTGGGTCTTGGAGAGCTACAGATAACAGCGTTCAGTCTCTGCCTGGCCAGAAGGTTCTACTGTACCTGCGTCGTTCCTGACCGATGGTTGTCTGATCTAATCTTTGGTGTGAGGGAGGTTTCTTGGCATTTCTCCATAACCAGTTCCACTACTTGACTTTCACTCCCTTTAGGCAGTTCACACTAATATTTCACTGAAGTTTCTCTTGCAGCAATCAATGACAATTATATCTTGGTTCACTCAGCAGGCAATGAGGTATTCTCTTCCTTTCTGCTGCTGTGTGTGTTCCTTGGACTTAAATGGCGCTATTATGTTTTCCTGCAATTTTCTTCAACTAAGTAACTGTGACTCCTTCGGCCTTCCCTTGTAGCTTGTCGTTTTGTATACATTTGTTATTGCAACCTTCATACCATCCTCCTGTAATTGGTCCACATCTTTACTGACACACTGTGCCTGAAACTGCCTTCTCGGTGCTAAATAGAGAGAGAGGATTATCTCATGTTGTACAAACTATGCTTCTGTTTACTCACCCCAATATGATGCTTGTCTTGCCACATCATGACTTGTCTTCTTCCCTTACTGCTTGATTCTTATTCTGTATTTGTACAATTGTTCCTCCTGCTTGGACACTTTCATTGACCTTCTTGAGTTGCGTTTTACTTGTCAGGATGTTTCTCCAATTTGTGAAGATTAATCTGAATTGTTTACTGACTTCTAATGTGCTTGTAGCTTCTCCCACTTTACTAACACCTGTAAAGTAACTAAACATACTCTCTGTTCTTATCTAGGTTATTATTAAATCTCCCTGTAGCAAGCCTTGGATTTTCCTTAGCAAATCATAGATTACATGCCTTTTTAATATGGTAGGCAATAATCAAAACCACTACTGATATGCAAGTGCATCTTCTGTTTTCCATTTTTAGTACAGCGTTTTAGCAAGGGGTCCAGGTATATTTTATTTATAGTTTTACCAATGATTTGGACTGGTGTCCAGTGGTATCTAAAAGGATGGGTTAATGAGTTTCTAGAGGGATGTGTTTTACACTAAACGGGGTTATAAAGTATTTACCTAATCTGTTTGAACCTTGCAGGATGAAATTAGATCTTCCATGTTTTATGAAGAGATAGATAACCCACTCATCTAGGCTTTACTCTCTCATAAAGAAAAAGTGGATAAGATCATGCTTTTTACATCTGAATCCCTGGATATTTAGCATGTGGATACTGAAGAAGATATCCACATCATTTGATTCAGGCTGCTTTATACATCTTTAAACCATGCCTTGTTTCTGTTGTTCATTCTCCCTTGTGTTTGAGTCAACAGTAGTGACCCCACCGATGTGGGTAAGACAGTAACTCTATTATGGAGACTATGGATAGCAAGCTTATTTTAATATACCATTTCATGACCTCAGCTTTTACTTTTTTAAAAAATGTAAATAAATACCTAATACAAAAATGTTATTTTTACATTAACATTTTAATGAGTCTTATGTTGACTTTGCGCAGTATGTAATTATTATTAAAAATAATCTGAATTCTTGCATATTTAATATTCATCATTGTTTTCTTCACGCTCGAGAAAGAAGTTACATTTTTTTCACACCTATTTTCTGAAGTTTTAAAGTTTCTTAAAGTAAGGTTAGCCCTGGGAAGTATCTGGCCCAAAATCATCTCGGTTGTGGACTGAACACCATTTCAGACTGAAACGGAAGAGATATTTTAGAAGAGGTTATCTAACAGGAACCTACAGGAATGAGTAAGACTAATATGAGTAAGACTGTAACAGATAACCAGATCTCTGTTATTTATGTTGGTACAGAAAATAAGGAAAAATTGGTCTAAAACCCTATGCAATTTTTAATATTTATTTAAATACATTTTATCCATACATTTGAGAGCAGAGTTGTCTCTGTATGGAAGAGAATTTGCCCTTTAGTGCACTAGACAGATTTGCTAATATAATTATTAATTAATCTTAAGGTGCTGGGGAGAGTTTAAGAAAGGCAAAAACAAAGGAGAACTTTCCATTTTTGTTTAAAAAATACCAAAAAAATTCAAAATGTAGCATCAGTTGTCCCTCTTTGCACATTCCAAGAGTATCTATACTACAATGATATGCAGCTTGCTCTGCATTAGTTTCCTTCCACAGGCTTACTTGATTAACAAAAAAGAGCTGGAATTAGCATTTTAGATTTAGTTACTCTTTCTGCAACTATACTGTGCCATGCCTGATGGACATTTTTATGTTATTCATAGTGTCTTGAGTAGATAGATTAATTTGGGGATGTATGCAGAGCTATTCATCCTATTGTCTCATCAGTTTGGTTCCAGTAGGTAACTGAAGATTGATCCCACAAGGGAGGACAGCCATCGAGTAGTTAATATTTGGATGACTGGTAGGTGATGTCCCTGTCTTTCCAAGCCATACCAGTTGCCACTTTTCTGAGTGGAAAGAAAAAGGAGACTGAATCCCTCTGCTCTTTTAGAGTCCTTCCGCTGCATCAAGGCCAAGGGCAGCAGTGCCGCATTGCGCTGTGACTTTTAATGGAAAGGCAGAGGACTTTTGTTGCTCAGAATCGTCAGTTCTTTGCAAAATTCTTCCTTTAATTCCTCTTTAGTTCTTCAGTTCTTTGTAAATTCTTCCTCTACTAGGTAAGAGTAGGAATCACTTTGAACAAGTTCATATTGGAAAATACAACGTGACAGTGTGGGAGGCAGTGAGCGCCTCTGCCTTGTGCCCCCTTTAGGGACTGGGCACCAGAGATGCTCTTAGCTTACTAAATTCTTTAAATTGAAATATTAAAGGAATATTTATGTTTTTCTAAAGTATTTAGCATCATAACTTTTTTTGTTTGTTCAGATTCGTGGTGTGGTAAGGAGGGATCTTGCATAATCACAGATCCAAGCTTGACTGGAGTAGATTCTGTCAATATGAATAAGGAAAAAAAGTGAAACAAGCTAATACACAAGCAGGAGATACATAAAGAAACAATGAGATAATGCCAGTCATTGTAATGATGAAACACCTCCCGCGGGAACAGCTGCCATCTCCCACCTAGGGGCTGGCTTTCTCCTTTGGGCTCCCCCCACAAAGGCAATACATATTTTGTGGTGTAAATAGGTATCGTATAGATCAAACGCTTTCCAGAGATCAAAAAAATATTGAGCTCTGACATCAACACTTTTGATGATCAGCACTTCGGCCAGGGGTGGCTAATTTTGTTGTTAAAAATTGAAAGCTGCATATTCTCACAGAAACATATTATTGCTAAACCCCAGCATTTACAAAGTTCTGCACAGCGTATCTGAGATCAGGAGCTGTGGCAGACCACAGACCTAAGCTGTAGTAAGTATTCCCTTTGGTTTGGAGACTCAGTAGTATTTTAAACTTTTTTCAGTAGATTTTTAAAGCTGTTATTTTTTCATAATGGCCTTCTAGGAGCTTTTTTTTTTTTTAAAGTAATGTTAAATAAATTGCATTTTATGATAAAATTACAAAAAAGTTATGCCAGGAGTGTATTTTAATATAATGTGTCACATATTAGCTAGCTGGGAATTATAACATTCTTCTCTGGAAAACTAACGTGCTGCAAACATGCTAACTCTTCGCATAGGTTATCTCAGAGTGCGTGTGGAGGGATAACTGCAGAGAGCAGCACCCCCCCCAAATTAACATTTTCATTTCAGCAGAATAATTTTTCCTGTGTGCCCCTTCTAACTAACGAGTGAACCCTGGCTAAGAATTAATATCTGTTCAATCTACATTTTAAAAATGAAGATAAATCTGTAATTTTTTTTTAGGATTTCTTTCTGTGTTTGTCAAGCCATGGGCAGTGTCCATGTTTGTTCTGTAGCTTTAATAACTGCTGGTTTCATTGCTAGTGAGTCATGAAAGAAGTAAAGAAATGAAGCTGTCTGCCAAAACTATTACTTTTCTTGATGAAGTTTATTCTTGTAACTTTTGAGATTTTTTTTAATGTGTTTTTTCTTCATAAAATGCTTTTTTGTCTTTTTTTGTATTTCTCCCTCCTTGAATATTTCTTGTAATTTAAAAATAAAAGGACTAGTAGGGTGCCATTTGCCCTCCCTTTCTGGCAGCGTTCCTCCATTTCCACTTTTGGTTGGAGATCACAGTAATCCAGCGTGTTGTGGAAAACAGTTTTCCCCAGAGGGACATCTGGCTCTTTGATGCACTCCACAGGCAGTTCTCTTGGCAGCTCTGGAGATGCCACTGAAAGATCTGGCACGCTTCTGTTTAGATGAAAGTAAGAAAATCCCTTGTTAGTGAGGTACAGAGTAAGATTCTGGTTATGGCAGCAAATTGGTTTGGTCCTACTCACATACTTCTGACAGTAAATATTAGCACAGAGGAGACTTTTTTTTTTTTTTTTGCTGGATATGAATGTGGAAGAAAGGTAAAAAGGTCTGCAAATACAGAATCTGTAAAGGCAGAAAGGGAAAAAAATGCAAAATTAGTTAAGTAGTTGCAAAATCTGTTAAAAGGCATGAGAAAAACTGAACAGGGTTCATGAATGAAAATTCAATTCCTGCCTATCTGGTAAAATGAAAAGATGTGTTACGAGTTATTGCTGAGCATTTACCACTGCCCCGGCAAGGAGCACGTGAGCGAGTAATCGCTGGTGAACAGGAGTTACACGGTGTAGGCGTTGGAGATTGCTGCTGCTCTGTCTTTATTCAGTGTTACAGCATTTGACTACCTTCACTTCTTTGTTGGCTTTACTACGTTTTAGTTCAACAGACAAGTGGGGTCTTACTTGGTTCCTAAGGGCAGGATCTGTTTTGGTGGATCATGTTAGTGAGAAGAGTTTCTGGTGTATATTTGCTCTGCTCTGAAGATACCCATCCATAACCACCAGCTGGTCATTCATCCCTGATGAACATCCTCACCGCAGCTGTCCACGCTGTCACCTGGACTTTCACTATTCAAATTTGGAAGTGCTGGGAGGAAGAATAGTTTCTCATTCCTCCTCCAAGACAGACAAAGGCTTGCCTGATGGCAGCGGTGGCAAATCTGTGGCATTTGGGTCAAAACTGGCATGTGCCGCTCTTGTAACTGGTACGTGAGCGAGCTGGCCGCTCTCCCTGCGAGCTGAGCTTGCGCCGGTAGCAGAGGAAGGGAGGAGATTTGAAAGAGCGGGGCGGGTGGCCCCAGGGGCTTTAAGAAGTGGCCCCAACAAACACCATGATGAGAGATGTTGGCATCCGGCAACTGTTCTGCTGTTACTCAACCAGGAAAGTATGTGTCCCCTTACAATGGCCTGGCAGGACATGCCATCTTCTGAAGGCAGGGAGTTCAAACCTGTGTGTTTCCCAGCCTTGATTGTAGAGGATGCCAAGGTATCATAATCTGCTAGGTTCTCTGTAGTCAGCCAGAAGTTCACATATAAAATTCATCTCCTGGAAAAAAATTTATTTGGGAGATCTTTTAACGTACTGAAATACCTACTTCGCTCAGACTTCTCTGCATACAAAATCCATACCTATAAAAGCATATTTTGAGACTGAGTTATGGGTTGACTAAATAGACAATTAATTAAAAAAAAACAAAACAAAAAACCCAAAACCAAATGAAACCAAAAACCCAAAACCCATAAACCAAACCAACACCTTTGACTAGTATTGCAATAATCTCTTAGTTTCGTTCCTTCTATCGGTTTTCTCTGCAGCACTTTTTCACCTCCAGTTAAATATTTTGTTTTCACACGAAACTTGAGTGCTTTTCTTCTGTGGCATGTTGAAGACTGTTAAACAGTTTTAATACACAAGTTTCAGGAATTCAGTTCAATTGACCCTTGTCTTTATTACTTTCAGGAGTGAAACCTTGACCGCACATAAGTCACGTTGACATGAAAGATCACCGTTGACTTCTGTGAGGCCAAAATTTCACTTACGTATTCCCACCTTAAAAAGCAAAAATCAAAAACCCCCATTATTTAGCTTCAGAGTTTATATGTCCAGACTTTATGGACACTTTCTTCTATCTTTACCAGATGGTACGTCTCTACGTAGCTATTTCTGATATAGCAGTCCCTATTTGGCATTCTTTACATTAGCTTTCTGTGTGATAGTTCTGAATTGCAGAAGACAGAGAATCAAGGAGGCAAGGAAAGGTAACATTTATGGCTTCAAAATACTCGCTAGGTACCCCTGCTCATTGCCTTCCATCCAGCTATGGCCGTAGTTATACTACAAATTGTCTCTGGGGAGGGTTTGTTTTTATACTTCAGGCACCTCAAACAAGCCCAATGTTGTGCTCATCAGGCTTATCAATTTTTAGCCGTTTTATTAGATACAATATGTAACGATTAAAAAAATTACAATTTTGAATCTTTTCAGTATCTTTGAGAAGAAATGACTTGGAGCGCTTGACATTTTAATGCAGTTTGTCTTTTCAAATAGATTTGGCTTCTAATGCATGTGACAACAGGACTTTGCTCTTCAGTTAGAGCATACATTTCAGAGTAGTTGTTACCTAAAATATTATCATAAGGCATAAGAAAACACACGATTTAAGTTGCCTTTCATGAACATAATTAAGAATTAATAAGCCTGTACCAGTGGCTAGTCCTCAGAATTTCCACTGTTTTGCCTTTTGTGACCCGTGTTATTAAAAGTCCATTATTTTTACAGACTTTATTAAATTGGATCTTATTAAAGCATTCTATATTTGCATTTGGTCTTTCATAATTCATTATTATTATGACATTTACTTTTTACCATCAGATCTGAAAACATATCATAAGCTACCCTTTTCTCTTGAAAGAAATGCTAATTTCAAACAGTCCTCTAATGGAAGAGAAAAGCTTTATCAGTTTTTTCATTTATTCAAGATCGTGTTAAGAATACTAATGCTAGACTTCTGTATGCTAATATCCGAGAGCTTTTTTTGGTCAAAAGCTTAGAATTATTGTTTTTAGACCACACTGCTAAGTATGTCACTGGCAGGGCACTAGTACAAAAGAAAATACAATTCTGAAGTACCACGTTTTAATTCTGTGACTGATAAAAACAATTTATTGATATTTCACTATTAGATTGTTTTCGTATGAAATTATACTATTTTTATACTTTGCGATGTTTACTAGATTATGGCTCTGCTTAGTTTCTCTTTAGAAGTTTTTAACAATTGATTTAGCATGATTATTTGGAGGGGTTAGTTTTGAATTATAGCCTGCAGAATACTGTAACATGAAATGGAATTCTCCATCAAATAAATCGCCATCTCAACCAGTTATTAATTGTTTTAATTTAGACAATATGGGATCTATCATATTTGTAAATATTTTCATAATTTAATCAGAAAAAGGGAAAAAGAGCTGTAGAATTGAATGCAGAAGCCTAGATGTTAAACAGTAGATGACACTCAGTTAAACTGCTGAGTTTAGAGTAATTTTTTTTTTAAACTAACTTCAAAAACATTTCTATGTTAACTTTTTTTTCCTGCCCACATAGATTTCTGACGATGTGCACTAGACACTTCGGGAGTGTTGTAGCCCAAACAATCCGAACTCAGAAGACAGACCAGTTTCCACTTTTCCTTATCATTATGGGAAAACGATCGTCTAATGAAGTATTGAATGTAATACAAGGTACAGTTCTCACTTTATATTAAAAGTAGCTCTTATATGAGTATTGAAACTGTTAAAAGACATCTTTGCTAACCATTTCTTTTTTAAGGTGTTCAGAATATGAATGTATTTCACACAAGAAACTCTCAGTTGCCATGGTAGAAATAGCAACTATTCATAAATGTGTTAATTAACATAGTACTAGAGATTGAAGCCGCCATGTCTGCAGGAGAATCGTAGTGCAACTTTTTCAGGTTTTTTTAAAGTAGAAGCCAAAGCTCCTAAATAAGGAGCTACACTTAGTTTTCCAAATTTATATTCATATAAATTACTGATTTCCAAAAGATTTTGACTGCACTTTGTGTGTAGTGCTGAAGAGCATTTAGTGCTCTGCGTGTGGTTCCTTGTTCACCTGTAGACTCTTGTTGCATGTCGTGGGCTGATATTTGACCATGAGTTGCTTTTTTGGACCTGCCTGCAGTGTTGAGACCCCAAATCAGATCAGAATTTTAAGTTGCTAATATATGCTCACATAAATGAAGCTTTCTGGCTTATATGAGCAGTTCTTTCTGGCATAACCATTCCTCTGATTTCACTGACAGCAAGATGACTTAGATGTGGAGTGATGCCCTTTGACTGCTGTTCTCAGTAACTCTTCAAATTAAAATACATCAAAGAATGGCGGCTGCTCCTTTCTTCTGCTTTCTCCACAAGTTTGCCTTCATGACACTGCGTCCTCATTTATTTATTGCTTATATCTAGCAATCTTTATTCTAATCTCTTTATTTTCCTGAGGAAATTCAGCCTCGGGAAATACTGCCTTTTGCAGACAGCATTACTGTTTCTTTTTGCATATGGGATTAATCATTTTCTGGAGGAATCTGCAGTGTCCTTCCTATGGCCAGAATTGTGAATTTTGCATGGATTTTGTCTCCTTAGTGAAAGGTACAGCATGACACTAATTCATGGTCCTTCTGTCACTTAGAAAACTTATTTCATACCCATAACTTTTTAAATAGATTTTCTGGGTTTTATAACTCTGCAGCATGGTTCAGCATGTGTATAACTTGAATCACCTGAGTTATCCCACTGAAGTCAGTGGTGCTTACTGGCTTAAATTACTTAAGTGTTTTAGCAACTTGGCGACTCAAAGTCATAATATAATGCAGCTTTATATTATAAAATAATCCAAATTATTTCATTGCATTCATTAAGTTTTAATGATTTTTCAGGTTTTCTGCAAACAATCTTTTGAACTAAACTAAACTGATCATGTACTGCAGCCTTACTTAAATTTATCTTTTAACAAATATCAAACGTGCTGTGCTTGTTATTTTCCCATGAATTGGACAATGGCATCTTTTCACAATATGCCCTCAAATGAATGTTAGTCTCTGAAGTCATGCGTGTTGTAGCATGCGGGATAACATTTTCTGCTAAGGTAGCAAATGCTGGAAATAGGAACAATGAGGGCTTTTCAGGGCTGGGTGAGAAGGCATGTTTACAGAAGAGATACAACTATATAGAAACTTAAGTCCCAGTGGCGTTTATTGAAATGCAGGCTGTCTAAGTTTGCTTTTGATTTTTATTTTTTCCTGGGGTTGGAAACTATGGGGACAGTTTTGTTTTCTTTAGCGGTGCTGTGGCTTCTGGTTAGTTTACTCCTTTTAAAATTTTGACCATCATCACTGCTATAAATCTAGCTCTTGTTGGTATTGTTCTGCTAGGGTCCAAAGGCTGTTTAGGTTGGCAGATGTTAAGAGTTCATAGTCTTAGACCATTTCTCATGGTCTGAAATCTTTTAACTACTATGACAAGTGGCTCTAATGGATAATCTACTCTTCAGCCTAAGAGAAGAAACCAAAGACTGAATGCATCTTGGTAGGAAATTAAACTAACTGTTCAGTTTTACTGAAGACTGGAGGCACACTGCTAGAAAAATGTGATGACATATCTCTTTTCCTATGCATGTGGTGTATTTCTTGATATGTACATAGATTATGTATTTTTTCCACTATTGTTAGCTTTACAAGTTTCATTGGAAGTAAATACACTCTAAAGAATATATTATACTATTTGAAATTTTACTACTAGTTATACCTGCATAAAAACGCATGCACACACATCTATTCAATCACTGTAGTCTGTTCTTTTCTGTTTTTTTTTTTAAACCAATCCACTTGGATGCTGCTGCCAACATCCTGCCTTTTGTTACCTGACTAAGCAATTGCTTCAGTCTGCCTGATTATACCCGGGAATTCTAAAACTGTAAAATCAATTTCATGTCAGGGAACCTCAGATCTAGGAAAGGTTATAACTCTTTCCTCTAACATCGGTGATTAAAAGAAAAAATAGAGTTATTCCATGCAAGCAATTGTTTGGATTTGAACCACCTAAAATTTTAGCCTATGATCAACATTTGTTTGTAAAAACAATTTAGAATTTTCAATAAAAAGCCAAACTAAAACCATTCTGCTGAGATACTTGCATTTTCTACTCTGTCATATATTTTTTAAAGCCTGGCTATTTCTTATGGATTAATTCTAAAATTACTTCTTTTGTGTTTAATAACTTTAATGATATGAAGTTCAGCTATCTTTCTTTGTTGCTAGGTAACACAACGGTGGATGAGCTAATGATGAGGCTGATGGCTGCAATGGAGATCTTCAGTGCCCAGCAGCAGGAAGACATAAAGGATGAGGTGAGCTTTGAAAGTTACTGTGGAAACCTACTGGATTCCCCAAATCACGGGGGTGCAGAATCAACCAGATGTTTCTTTAACTAGTGAGGTTGGGTATGATGTGTTTTAGTGTCTCTTCCATCATCAGAGATTAAAAATGTTAAGTCTCCTTTATGTATTTATTTGGGTCTTTCAAAAAACCTCCTCCTTATTGGCTTACTGTCATTTTCAGTTTGTTTCCTTTTTCTGAACATTAGTCATGAGTAACTGTTTATATTTACAGTGGTATTATAGAGCTTAATATGCTCATACAAGGAAACTGCAATCAGATTTTTTCCCAATGACCAACTGCAAGTCATAGGTAGAAAACAAAAATAGATTCATGTATCTTAAATGTATACGTTTATAAGAGGATTGAAGAACAACCTTAAAAACCAGAACTGCGCCAGTACTGAATCACCGTTCAGAACAACGCAGAATGGGTAAGAGATGACAAGACTTTTCAAAAACAGTGTTTCAATTACATAGAAGTAGACACAGTGAGGTATACAGTTGAGAGATGTGTATCTGTTACTCTATAAATTGAGAGTGACATTTTGAAGTAATGAAGTACTTAGTTAGGAATTTATAATAATACGTGTGTTGCCATTCAAGATTATTCTTAGCCTGTTGTATAGACATTGATTGACAATAATTCACTAAACACATTCTTCACATTTAAATCTTGTATCTCATTAGTACGAGATTTACCGATTATGGTTATAATAATATGAAGGCACAGTAGCTGCACAATATCTGTAGTTCATTTTTTCTCCTTTATTTACGCTACCTGTAATTCACTGGTAAAGAAATTGACTTTAATTTTGTTAATACTGAATACAAATTTCAATATGGAGAAAATTAACTCTATCCCAGCCAAAACCAGCTCAGAGGATTACAACAAAAATCCGAGGCACAATGTAATTGAATTTTTTGTTGCATTTTAACAGAAATATGTCAGGTATGGGGTTTTTTAATACAAGAAAAGTTCAGAACTAGAAACTATAAAAGCTGATAGAAGGGAAGAAAACAGAAGGAAAGAAAAGCATACAAGGGCAGAGAGATAAGAGCAAATAAGGGACAGGAGAAGGAACTAGAGGTAGGAGTGACAGAAATGGAATAGAGGGAGGAACAGGAGACCAGAAGAGTTGTCCAGAGTGGGGGACATCAGTATTTAGGAGAGCAGAAGGTGGGGGCAGGTGAGATAGTGATAGACTCATCCTGTTAAGATAAGACCAGGTGGGTTTGCAACTGAGAAAAATCTGGGTGTGAGACAAAGCTTGCCTTGAGGCCATGATCGCAGAAGTGGGAACTGGCTTCTGCTGCTGTGGGTCCTTCACTGGATGGCCACCAACAGTGACGGTCCGGTAATGTATGTCCCCACGGTGGTGATATGGATGTCTCCTGACCTCTTTAGTCTAAGTGCTCTACATATGTAGGGAGAATGGAAAGTTAATTTTTATGCATTCCTCTAAAATCTACCTCCATCCAAGTCTTCTGTAGTCTTTTCTCACATTTCCTTTTGTTTTTCTGTCACTGAGAGCAACCAGTGACATTTCTTCCCCAAGGGGAGTTTTTTCTAACACACTTTGACATTCAGAAAACTAATGGAAAATTTCATAAACTTTGAGGGCAGGTTTTCAGATGCTATGGGTTCTATACACAAATAGGATATTTACTTATACCTTGGCTCCACTTGTTACAAGCACATTGAAAAGGTGATCTCAGACACTTTCGCCTTTGAAGCAGGAAGTTTACAAGCAAAAAAATAACCTCCCTTTATGAAATTACTATTCCAGAGAGGGAGTATTTGACAAGCAGTCTGTACTCAATAGAGGGCTTTAGCCTGAAAAAAAAAAAAAATTGTCTTTTTGTGGTTTGCTACATAACATGTAGCTTTCTTGTAAGTCTTGTACTTGACAACTTCAAGTGTTCAAACATCAACACCTTTTCTTTTTTAAGATCTTATTGCAGTTGGTGCCATTTTTTTCCCAAATACTACAAGAGCAAACAGGATACAGAGTCCGGTTTCTGTTACTGTTTTCTTAATAGCAACAATAAGTCATCATAAAACCACAAGAAGATAAGCAGAAAATTCTTTTGTGTTTTAAAAAGAGAAGTCATCTATATAGCTTTGCTGTAAACAGAAGTGTGTGTGAGAGAGAAATAAAACTGGAAACACCTGTAAATAACAGCATGAAATCATTAATGAGTCCGTTTATGCAGCTGAACTTCTCCACTTCGGATTTTTAACTTGCATGCACACGAAAGCTTCCAACACAGCTATTGCAGAGTTGTGTTTAGCACAGCATGTTTCGCAGTGCCCTCTGATGGCTGTTTCCGTACAGGATGACTGTTACCACCGCCGGCTGATGGTACAGGTGGTCGCCGTGACGTTGGCTGTAGCTGTTCAGGCATCGCTTTACAGTCAGTTCCCTGGCGCTGATCATCGGTGGATGGTGTAGGCAGGATGCTCAGAACAGCGTCAGCGACTCATCTCACCTGAGCGAAGTGGGTCGCTTCGTTAGCTGGTGGTAATAGTATGGTTAGCTAAAGCCTGTGCTTTTGTATCCACGTATTAGTAACGTTTACTGGTGTAGCCTCGTAAAGTTTACTGGCCTAGCATCATAAAATTTAATCAGGCAAATTCGGGGCATATTTCTATAATGTCAAGTGCTAAAACACTGTCATTTAACCAGCAATTGGATTTCATTTTTAGATTTGTATACCGTGTTTGATTAAGCTTTTTCTTACCTAATCTCTAAAGAGATACCTTACAACCATTGAGATGAACGTGTGTACTCATAGTAACCCAACGTACCTGTCTTGAGGTACAATAGTGTGTAATTTAGGCACCCATTCTCTCTCCCATGCTTTCTGAAAGGGAGATCAATCTGCCGTCCCGTTCTTTTCCCTGCCCCTCCCAGGCTTCTGGGTCAGTCGCGAACCACTGGGCCTGTTCCTTGCTGCCTATCAGCTGCGTTGACCAGATGACATTTTGGAAGCCTCCTGCCTCTTTTGGACCACACTGCTGATGTGCCATTGTAGATACATGGTCTAGCTGTTGTGCTGTCTTGTTTTTATAAGTTTCCTACTTAAATTGCCATCGTAACAAGCCACAAACAATAAAATGTGGCCGGCAGCGTACTGACATTGTGCTCACTGATAAGTGCTTCTGATAAGAAGAGGCCAATGGATAATTAAATGGTGGGTTCAGTGGCATCAACAGCAGCAAGGCCTGTTGGCCAGGATGCAGTCAGGTCTAGGGTCTGAAGTCCACCCTCAGACTGTGTACACAAAATTTCTGTGAGGCTACACTAATGATTTCATACATCTGATGGACCTATTTTCCTCTTCTAGCCATGTTTGCTCCTCTGGCCCACCCCACAAATGTTGATAACTACTGGTGCTGTTACTAGGTGTGAACTGAGATTTTTCGGGGACTGACTTTGAAAAGAGCACGTAGTATCGGTTCCTCTTAAGTGTCAGTGCCTGATGCTGGACTTAGGAAAACAAATAATAATTGTAAAATATTGTACGCCCTGGAATGTCCATTTTTAAACGCCCTGTTAGCTTGCTTACTTTAATTGGATAGTTAAATAATCGTCTCAGCGTGGCATGATGGGCGCAAATAGATCCGAGTTAGTTCCTTTGTGAGATTAATGTGAAGAGATTCGTGATTAAATCCTGGCATTACAGCGCAACACACCTGTTCTGGGCCGATCCTGAACATTTTTTTTTCTCCATTGCCTGAGGAGGAGGCTTCTCAAAGGATTACAGTAACACTTTTTGACAAGCTTATACAGGGTGGAGTTTCCATGTAATGACAGGGCTCATTTGATGATGTCTCAGTAATGCATTCTTTTTATTTTTGCTGTCAACGTTTATTACTGTAGAAGCATTGACTGTTACACAGCTGGTCCAACTTGTCCACATTTAAGTAACAGTAGGTCTCCATCGTGTTTATTTTAGTTGTTACGCAACACTAGCACTCCTGCTCTCGGATTAGACTTCAAGGTGGAATTGTAATACCCACAGTTGCTTCAAAAAACTTCTTTTTACGAATAACAATTAAAACCCTCAATTCACTTTGTCTGCTGACACGCTGTTTTCTTTAAATGTAAGAGAGAGATACTTGAGAATTTTTAAACTGGAGAAGCTGTTGTAAGCAGACCCAGAGTGAAGATAAGCTTAGGTGACATCTCTTCAACCTAGACACTGCTAGAGCGTGAGGAAAATGTACATCTTTCCTGACCAATATCTGGATGGGGATTTAAAAAATATGTAAAAGAAAACAAAACCTCTAAAACAGCAACATAAATTCACCTTCTTTTCCCTGCCACAGCTTTTTGTAAAAGTATGCTTGCGTGTCCATCCCAGCACACTCTTGTGTCAGTTGGGGCTTTACTGGCCAAGTATTACTTTCATAATTTTCCAGTAAGAAGCCTGGTATCACCATGTCCTCCTCTTCTGCCTCGCTACTGTCAAATGTAAGGGATTTCCTTCTTTTTTTTTTAATATGATAATTTAACAGGTTTATCCTCCAACACCTTTTCTCTTTCTTCTTCCAAAGATCTATCTCACAGCCACAAAAGAAGCTAAAGAGGATCGGTCCTAGTGCATTTTTCTCCTCCTCTGTGATCTGTTCACCTTTTCCTCCTTCAGATCGGTTGCTTTGCTCCACTCCTTACCTGCAGGTTAGAGGATGGCCCAAGTGCTTCCATCCGCTGCGCAGGAGGCTCCTGCCATTTCTGTTCAGGCACTCAAGCTCACATTAAAATCAGTAGAAATTAGGCATCGGAATACTTTTGATAATCTGTGTTCCATCTAACACTGTCATGTGTATCATGGTATATAGTATTTGCACAACAGGAGGTTATGAGAATAAATACATGAAATTCATTAAATTCCAAAGCGCAAAAGCATTATGGTGATGACAGCCATCTAACGAAGATTGTGATTTAACCCCTCAAAAAATCCAATTAACACATTTACTAATTATTACTAGTTATAACTAATTAAACTACAGTAATCAAAATTTATTTGATTAAATTTTCCGATTTTGTATTTGTAATATGATAGCACCCCAAACGATCGGTTTCCCATTGTGCACTTCACCGCGCTGACACACCAGCAGATACGAGCGCTGCCTGCGAGAGTTCGCGGCCTGTTTTGAACTTTGCCAAAATGCAAGGTAATGTCAGAGGAAAGGAAAGAGAAAATGAAAGTATCTTTGGTTCGGGTGGCTTTGTGGCTATAGATGTTGATGAGTCCAGCCACTGAATATTCGCTTAGTTTCTCTTAATAAGCGGCAGCTCTCCCTGCTATACAGCCCAGCTGGGTAGGTGGTGTAGCAGGACCGGCTGGCTCGTTTCCCGTCGCTCCAGGACGGCTTCTTGAAGGTTTGGGGTTTCTTTTCTTTCTTGTCACTTGAGGGAATCCCCAAAAATCAGTATCTGCCTGCGATATAGACAGGCAGGGTCCTCTGGTGGTTCTCCTTCGTTCTGCCCCCCTGTCCTGCCTCCCCACCTGAGGTTCTGCCACCACAGAAACTTTCATGTGCTTTGCCTTCATCATTCTCATACGCCCAGCACATTCTGTGTACACTTTTTTCTTCTATATATTCCCCATCATGTATGTTGAAGTTATACAATGTGCAAGTCTGTCATCTTAGTGAGTCAAATTAATGTCTTTCTCGCACTGGATTGTTTGGACAAAGGGGTGTTTCTCTTTAACGCTCCCATGAATAGCCTTAAGCACTTGCAGTTTTTAATTTCAGGAGTGGTTCAGTGAAATGAACTGTCTTTCAGATAAGCATTCAGCATTTGTAAATAAGCTTTTTTTTTTGTCTTTTCTTGTAACAGCCATTTACTCACTGATGCTCTGAGAAATGTCTTCTGCTCACGGTTATCTTCTCAAGTTCTGTCTCGTTTTACTTCACAGTAAAACTGATCCCAACGGGCAATGGGGAATGAAGTATAACACATCTTCCTGAGACAAATCAGGTGTAAAGCTGATTCCTGGGGTTAAATCTTTAAATCCTACCTTCAGAACCAACAACAATAAATTAAAAAAAACCTGAAAGGACCAATGCTGACTTTTCCAGCAAAATATCCCATCCAAAAGGCAAATATTTTTTGGTCCTGTGTATTTTTTTCCCCCTGTATAATCTCCAGGAAAAGGGGGCATTGCTGTCCTAAATGCAATCAGGAATCCTTCATTTCCATCATCCTGCATCTGAAAATACCTGCTGTTAGGAGCTTCAGACGTAACTTCAAGAAATGCTTTAGGGAATAATTACTGGAGAGAGTTATCCTAAATTTCTACTTAACCTTATCTGTAAGTTTTTCTTAGTCTTGTAGCTCTGGATATTACTCAAGAGAAGGTTTTATCTGATCCATATCTCATGAATATAAGCGTTTACTGGTTTTGTTACGACTTTGCATCTGTAATATGCGTGCTAGCAGAGAAAATTCATAGCTGAAAAATATATTCTGTGGATAAATGCAATTATTTTTTTTAAAGTATCAACTTTCTGTTGAATGAATGGCCCCCCTGTTGGTGCATTGTCAGAATGGGAAAGCAGAGATCTGTGACTTTTTCTCCCTTTCAGGAGCAAAGGAGAGTTGTCTCCCTGTCTCATGCCCAACACCCCTGGGATATGGATGGGTTACGTTCATACCAGCCTCTGGTCACTGCTGGGAAATGTAACACCCCACACCCCCGTTTCTGACAAAGGCTTTTTAAGCGACCTGAGATAAGCCATTGTCTGTTCACACCTTGGTTTCTTAAAAACGGAAGATGGCAATTTTACCTTCATTGCAAAAGTATTGTGGAGATGTGTTCGTTGATGTTCGGTCAATGCTGCAATTTATGTAGGGTTTAACAGGAAAGCTGTCACCTACCTCAGATTTTGTTACTGGATGATACATTTTTCTTAATGCATTATTAGTGGTATCACTATTCTTTTATTTCTTCATGTGTTCTTTCTTAGTGCAATGCAAGATTCTCTGCAAAACATTTTGTTCTGCTTTTTGTGTCACCATTATGAATTTTGTTTTGTTGCTTTTGGTAAACTTGAGTCATCCTCATACTTTGTATGGTTTCTCTGGAGGAAGAAATGACTAAAATAACAAACTGCATTACAAAAGAGAGAACTGCAATATCTAATGTTTAGAATTTGTCTAAGGTGTAACTCTGAACCACAGAATATTTTAATTTTGCCATAATCTCCGCAGAGGAGGTGGTTCCTGTAGAGTGTGAGCAGTATGAACCAAACACTAGAAGTAGGTGCAGAGAGACATTTCCTAGGCTTACATCTCCTTCTTACCTAAAGAAATCTGGATTCCAGATTTCGTTTTAGGGTCTGTTTCAGTAAGAACAGTATTGTTTCAATGCAGTGTAAAGCTCGGTGGCATGGTCATTTGCTTTTAGATGTGGCTTACATATTTCTGTGAGGACCAGGCAGTCACGCGTAGTAATTCTTCACATTCCTGGCATCTTTTTCATAATCCACTTCTAGGACGATGATAACTGCGATGAATAGGGAGGAAAGATTTTATTTTATTTTTTTTTAAATGCCTGGAATTTATGTTTAGATTCTTGTTGTAGAATCTATAGCATTAGTATTTTTTACAGTTATCATCCAGATTATATAAATTAAATCAATTTCAGAAATTCTTCAGTAAAGCTTTCTGTAGGTAAATGAATCCTGTGCTCATCACAAGGAACTTCTAATAACTTCCTGGAGTTTTCTAGACAGTGTGTAAAATGTAAAATAAAAGCCAGTACTCAATTTCTTATAAGTCTGATTAGTATATATTTTTAGAGTGAGTCTTTAACAATTGTTATAAATTTTTAATTTTTTTTTTTGAGGGTTGGTTTCGGTTTGGGTTTGTTTATTGTTTGTTCTCATAAACTAAAGTAACTATACGGTAATTGCTAGTAATCCTTGATGAAGGAAAGAGCCTGTAGTTGCAATAGTTGCATCTGATCTTTTTTTCTCTCAGTTATCCCTGGACTTGTGTGACCTTTGAAATTCAGTTAGTGTGTGATGTTAGTGTATGAGATATGAAGCTGCAAAACATGAAAGCTAAATAGACTCTGCAAAACAATTCTTGACATTTTTTTTAAATGCTTGTCCTCTCGCAGATTGCTTGAAGTCTATCTTTCTTCAGTAAGTTGGTTTGGGAAGAGAGTTTCATTTCTCACTGTTCTAAGATAAATTTATGGTATGCTTATGGAAAGTCTCAGCATAGATAGTACAAAACCTTTTCCTTTCCTGTTACATCCCATCTATGAGAAGAGTTGGGAAATCCTCTGTGTATTCAAGAAGCTTTCCTCGGTTTTGGATAAGGTAAAAATCAGACCTGTTTAATTATTTCAACACCCTCTCTTCTCAGATATGGCATACTAATGTAGGGTAGTTTCTGCGATCAGGTTTGAGTTAGTTTTTGAAGGTACTCCATGAACATAACACAGAAAGCTCATCACGGTCCAGAGAAGCCAGGAGGGGAATGGGTTATTCCGTGGTTATTGTCCTTTTTACATTTTGCAAGAATTACTTCTACTCATGTCTTAGTTTTGCTGAACAAAGTCATGGTTTCTCTATCTTCTGTGAATGAAATTTGGGACACACTTGATTGTAGAATAATCTTGGGTCCTGCTTCTATAAGGAAGAAGAGTTTCCTCTAAAAAGATCTTGTTACTTTCCAACTGGAGGTTGTATGCCTTTTCCTGCAATTTGGCCTTTCCTCTTGTGGTCGCATGCTACTTTAGAGCTTTTTAACCACTAATACATTAGAGTTTTGTTGGAGGAACATCTTGGCATGTTTGCATGACACGAAAGTAACGGCTAACGTATGCTCCTCCCATTTAGAATTGAGTTTTTGCCAAGTAGTGGAGTTTTGGGAAGAAAATTGATCACTTTGCAAAATGATGCCTTTATGTGGAATAACCCTTGCAGATGAATGAAAAAAAATAACATAATTCTTCAAAAAGCAGTAGGTAGTAGACTTTAATTTCTATGAAATACAGGGGACAGATTACCCCAGCGCAAGTGCTGTGTTACTGGTAACTACAGGTGACCGTGCTGGGCCCACCAGCAGTCTCACAGCTAAATCTTATTGATTTTTGTAGGGACCAGTGCAGTCTCTGCAGGGCTCTGGGAGGATTATGAGATGTAAGAGGAGTAAGCGCAGAGGAGCAGCTGCTGTCTCTGGCTCCAGATGCAGAGTATGAAGCTATCGATTGTATGCTTTGCTTTATCAGACATCACCCCAGTGCAGTTATTCCAGCTTTCGGGGATATCCACTTCTTGATCCTCCACCATATGGATGATGCCTCGCTTTGTCATTCGTGTATTTTTAGTAAACCTTTGGGTTTTTTATAACGTGATCATTAATAAGATACTTCGCTAGGTTTGCTGGTTTGAAGTTGACGTGCTAACCTCGTGTTTCTTGTCTGCCTGCACCTGTGTATTTGAGACACTTCAGAGCAGGACTTGCTACTTTTCCTCTTTGTATAATATTCAGCACAATGTGAACTGAGGCCTCTGGATGACGTTTAATGGTCATGGCCCTGGATGGATCCCACTGAGGGTGTTTTTCCCAAGGAAGGATCTGGGAGCAGGCTTGCTCTCGCAGGACAAGCCGTTACCCGCTCTCAGTCTGAGTGGAGACCAAATTAAAATCCAGCCTCGTCCTCTAAACCACTGTCTGTCCTTCCCTATCATGAGACCGGCCAAATTGTCGGCTGCGGGAGCGAAATCCTCCCCCGCACCAGCCCACATGTACCCCTCCCGTGACCCCCTCCCTGGCGCGCGAGGGGGCTGCACCGGCCCTGGGGTCTGTGCCGGCCCCAGCCATGATAACGACGGCAGGGCAAAGAGCCTTGCTGCAGCCTCCGGCCCGCGGGCCGGGGCTTGGACACGCCAAGCTGTGCCATGGCAATTGAAACACAGCTTTAGGTAAGGTGTGATTTTTAAAGCTAAGGTCGCCTTTGAGGCATTTCTGAACTCATTTCTCCTAGCAGTAGTTAGATGAGTAAGGCAGTCAAATATTTTGAAGTCACTGGGGTTAAAGAGCGCTGGTGAACATAAAGATATATATCATATTGGTCCACTGTTTGCTGATATTTTTTGTTTTCTTTTCTTTTTTCTTTCTTTAGGATGAACGCGAAGCCAGAGAAAATGTGAAAAGAGAGCAGGATGAAGCGTACCGCATATCACTGGAGGCTGACAGAGCCAAGGTGTGTGCAGGGTGAAGTCATCGCGTGACCGCGGGGGTGGGAATGTCTCCGCAGGTGGTGAAATCTCTCTGGTACAGAGCACTGCCCGGCTTCAGCTCTGCTTTGAAGATGAGACGGTTGCTGTCAGATCCATAATTGCCCTCAGTGGTTATAAAATGGCACTAGATACAGTCACTAGGAGTAGACTTGACTACATCTTTTTGGAAAGGCAGCCCTGGCCCCACATGATAATAGAAGTTGGGAAAGGAATGATAGGAAAAGATCGCTTAATAAATACCCTATTTCTTATATTAATTTCTACAGAAAAGTTGAGAAGGTTTTTTGCTTTATATAGCTAATGCACATCATTAAACACAGCTGTGGAAAGCGAGGTGATACATGTGTGATTACTGCTTGTGTTTGTTAGAGGGAAGCGCAAGAGAGAGAGATGGCGGAGCAGTTTCGCTTGGAACAGATTCGGAAAGAACAGGAGGAAGAACGTGAGGTGGGATGTTTTACCTTTTCTGACAACTTTTTGGATTTGTGAAGGTTATGGACATGGCAACTTTCATTCAACACACATTGCAACTTTCATTCAAAGTATACTTTTTTATGTGATCATTTATTTTTTTTTTTCAATTAATTTCTTACCATATATGTATATATAACATAGTGCAGCTGAATCATTTTCATCCACTGTTTAATAGCTTTTCTGTTCTATCACCTGGGTCACAATTACATCATCTTCTCAGTCTGAATTACAGCCAGATATTAGATAGCCCTGCTAACAGGAGATCTGTGAAATGAGCTCCATAAATGGTGGAATCTTTGGGAACCTCTAACCTTGTTTCTGCAGGCACTCCTTTTAAAAATACAATACCATGGAGCCCTTTCATTTCTTCCAGGAAGTAGCACAAAGCCTAGCTGCAAATCTGATCAAACAAATTGCCGAATTTAATTTGGGAGACAAAATACTTAAAAAAATAAAAAATTAAGGGGGGGAAAAAAAGTTTCCAAAATCTAGAAAGTTGGATTTATGATTATGGTACATTTTTTAAATTTCTAAGCAGTCTTCTACAGAATCTTCCTTAGAATGAAAATTGTGTTTAAATGAACACTTTATGGCTCTAGGCCTATATAAAAAAATAGAAACCATGTGCTATGAAGAGTACTGTTCCTAAACTCTGTTATTTTCTAGATTCTCTCAATTTTGTAGACTGTGCGGGCGCCAGTACCCGCTCCTCCAGCCTCTTTCAGGATGTAGGCTAGCTCCTGTCCCAGCTGTGTGTCTATGTAGGTATTGACATAAAGCATCATCTACGGGAATTTACTTACATTAGTGACTTCCTCTTTTTTACCTCCCGGCAAATACAAAATATGGTAAAAAGGCTGGGGTACAGCTGTGTTTCTTCCCCTGAAGTCCCACACATTTCAAAGGATAAGTTAAATAGACTTGTCATTAAAATATTTCCATCTGTTCTGTGAAGTTCTTGAAATATAAGTCCTTGCAGAACTGCTGTGAAACACAGCTGATGCTTGTAAAGGACTTTGAAACCCTTGAATAAAATGTTCAAAAGAAAAGTGGTATTCACATATAAATGTCTTGACTGAAATCACAATTGATTGGGGGTTGTCCTTTCACTTCGAGGCACATAAGATTCTGTCAGCAAGTTGCTAATGAATACAAAGCTATATCAGCATCCCTATTGAATATACATTTCCTGAGTATGTTTCCATTATAATATCAAATATAAATAAAATACAGATATTAAAAAATATTTATTCATTTATGTAAAATATCAGAGTTCCAATATTTTTGGTAGACTTATTATCACTACTTTGCTTTGACTCTTATGGATTATGGAGATTTGAAATTTGGAATTATATTCTCATTTAATTCCCCACTTAGTTAAAGTCCTTGGAACTCGCGGAATCCTGATTAAATCACAGCCTTGCTTATTCCCCCCCTACACGTGACTTAAATGTATACTTGACATTTCAGTCTTGTGTACTTTGCTGATGTATGAAAAAATTGCATTATACAACTGCAAAAAAGTTGGCTATGAACACATTTATTATTCCCTGAGATAAACCAAATAAACAAACTGTATGAGCGGTACATTTGCATATATATTTTTTGACCGAGATAATTGCATTAAAAAACCTGAACCATTTAAGCATTCAAGAACCTTTTAAACACTACTGTGTCGTAAATACTAAATTCAGTCCAAACAGTAGTATTCAGCAGTTTGGGAAAGATGCGGTCCACTTCTTTCTTATCCTGCAGTATCTGGTGAGTTATTTAGCTCCTGTTGTTAACATCAGCTAAAACACAACTGAAGGAGCAAGGTGCAAAACTGGACCGTGAGAGTTGTGTCAAGAACAATTGTAAGACGGCAATTCTGTGATGTTAATAGCAACCGACCACAAATCAGTACTGTAGCAAAAGAGATGGTTGAGCAATCAGCTCACACTCAGATTCAAGTAAGAAGTATGTTTTTCTTTTTTTTAATGTGATTTTGCATGCATAGAAACAATAATTAATTCTGCTTTGTTATATCTGCTCCTGAGCCTTTTCTGATACTTTGGCCTTTTGGAAATCGTTTTCTTACACAAAGGCTGCAAGACTGGTCCATGTTATCAAAATATACCTGGGCTTCCCTGTTTTAATGTAGAGTGCAGTAATGAAAATAATAGGATCTGTTTGCTTAGTAGAACAAAAGGGATTTTAACAATAATGTTTACTAACACTCCCCATTTTCAAATATACAGATTGCTTATACTGAATTGTTCTGCAACAGTGTTTACTTACAGAAGTGGCTTTACGTTCAGTTCATATATTTAAAATCTGACTATTGAGCTATTCACATACCGAACATCTTTTTATCAACAAACTGAAATTGCTTGTTCAGGTCCAAGAGTTATTAATGTGATCCATCACATCATTGTTTTCTGACTTGGTTGGCCGGTACAGAATATCCATTGTAAATTGCCATTTTACATTGAAGCCTTGGAGACTAGTTACTTTGGGGAGCGACGCACTCTTTGCACAAAGAAAAGAGCTCTAATGAGCTACTGTTGTTTATTTTTCTATAATATAATTGATTGGGTTCAGTAAATAATGTAGCATCTGTTGTTATACTGTGTGGGAAAATGTCAAACCAGAAAGATAGTAAGCAGGTGGTTGAGAATGGAGAGAGAGAAAATTAAAATAGAATCTATTTAAAATATAATCTCATAGTAGATGAGCAAAAATGAACTCAAGTTCTATGTATAAATATTTATACTGAGATATAATTTGCTCAGAGGTTTGTGTGTAAGAAGTAGACTATTTAAAAGCCTTTGTAATCTTGCTTCTGCCCAGTCCTTTCTCTTTAATGTAATCGTCCTCCATCAGTTTCTGTTACTAAATGACCTTGGGGAGGTTTTCAAAGGCACAAATAGCAACTGTGTATCTTGAAAGTTCCTTGAAAATCTGGGAAAACCCCTGCCTGACTGCCTCTTCAGTTTGGAAAATTGTCCTTTAGGCGTATTTTGGGGCAGGCAGCGTGACCATGCTGCTGCTTCCATTCATTGACGTTCTCCTGAACTGCTGCCTTAAGTGAGGTGACGCCGTAACAAGGCTGCTTTCTAGGTATGGTCTAATTTTTAACAGACGCCAATGCCTGTCCATGAGTACCGACAGCACTCAGTACCCTCGAAAATCAAACCCACCTCGTTCAACAGGCTAATACTAGGCTTCAGTCTTTTAAAAAAACTTCTGATCAAAGTATTGGTGTTGTGGTAGCTCCTGGAGGTAGAGGACAGAGAACACAGACTTGGCTCTTGCCCTTAAAATCTTGACATCAGCAGTACGCGCAATGTCAGCAGGAGGACCATCATACACATTTTCAGACGTGTAATGACACTGCAGTTTTGGGGCTGATTTCATTCCAGTTGTTGCAGAAAATGTGCACGCCTGTGCTTGGAACCATCTTCCTGCAAATAATAGTAAGAATTGCTTGCTTTAAATCTTAAAGCTCCCATTTCTGTCCTCCTCATTTTCTTCTTTGACCGTTCCTACTTTTGTACGTACTCTATGGTAATACACCTTCATGATGGTTTCAGTTATGTCTTTTAACAGTGTTTTAGTTTATTTACAGTAAATCTCCTGCATATATTTCTTTTTACTCTGAACTGCCACTAAGCCTCTTGTCTTTGCAAACGGTCAATTACTCTGTGTAAAAGGAAGGCAATTTGATAAGTGCATTTAAAGAAATACTTTTACTGCCTTTTAATTTATACCCTTTAAGGAAGCAATTGGCCACTTGACGATTATTCTCTCATTCAAATTTTTTCCAAGGCTTTCTGCCAAATGATTAAATTACTTATCCCCATCATGCATTAACTGTAGACCTAATAATATGTGTTATAAAGAAGGATTTATTTTAATTAGTTGTCTGGTGGGCTGTTATTAAGGAATGAATAAAAATGATTTTGTCATTGAGATATAAAGCACAGCCACGGCTCTGGAGCACTGTGGCACATCTTGAAGTTCTAGAAGAAATAAAAAGAAAAGCTTTCTGTACTTTCCTTCTGTTGCCAGCATTGCAACCTAAATGGTTATTTTTCCTTCCTCAGGCTATCAGGCTCTCTCTTGAACAATCTTTGCCTCCCGAACCGAAAGAGGAGAGCACCGAGTCCGTCAGTAAACTGCGTATTCGGACGCCCAGCGGAGAATTCTTTGAGCGACGTTTCCTGGCCAGCAGCAAGCTGCAGGTTGTCTTTGATTTTGTAGCTTCCAAGGGATATCCTTGGGAGGAGTACAAGCTGCTGGGCACCTTTCCGAGGAGAGATGTGAGTAAATGTACCTTTCGGGAATAAATGCCACTACTTCTATATGTTAGATGACCGGTATGCTATAGTACAGAAGGCAAAAGATACGCCTGAATATGTTAAGTGCTGCCAAGCTCTGTGGCTGTAAGCAAGCCAGGTGCCAACCTACCAGTGCTATCATATCTTACATATAAAATTGCATTGTAACATTGTAAAAAATCCTCCATTTCTGAAACAAACAAGTTGTGGACCATGGTCAGTGAAAACTGCCCGAATATGCTGAGCCAGCATCGCTCACGTCCTGCTTTGAAGGAAGCCGCATTGATATTAGTACGCTGTTTAGGTTTGCTGTGGGCTGGTACTTCTGATCTTTCTGGTTTTGCCATTTTGATGCAATTTTATGTTATCAGCAAGAAAGGTGCAGTGTCAGATAGGATATAGTTATGAGCTAATCAGTACGTTCTAATAAATTATTCATCCACCTGTTACATAATACCAGTAAATAGTCATTTATACCTCCTGCCTCAAAATTCTAATGATATACCTGCTGTGACTGATTTTCAAAATCAATACTGCTTACTGCTTACAAAAGCCAATTAAGTTCTGTTGGTTTATCAACAGATATTTATGCGATTACTAAGTTTCTTTGAAAATATACCTATATGTTTTCTGCCGTATCACAGATTAACTTTCATTTTTTATTTAGCCATTGTTACAGCAAAGGTAAAAATCCGTGGGTCCAACTGTGCGGCAATTACCTGGGGCGCCGTATAAAAGGCGAAGGTAGCGGGCGCTACAGAGCCAAGCAGTGATGGGTGAAGTTCAGCAGCTTTTTGGCCCCGCTGCCTGAGTACCGCAAACGGGTGGGGGCAGCTCTGGATCAGCCGGGGTGTGTTTGCTGGGGGCGTCTCCAGGTGGCTGGTTACGCCATTTGTCATCAAAGGAGCTCAGGAACTTGGGTTGCTTTTCCATTTTGTTTCCCATCGCTGGCCCTGGAGGAAGTTCACTAGGAATAGCGCTCTGATTAGCGTGTTTACAGTACTGTTTTGTAACAGATACCTCTTGCTTTATCATCTTACTTGTAAGTACTCCAAAGGGGAAGAAAATGATGTCTTTAGCAAGCATATGACCTTGAGAGTGGATGTGATTTCTGACTATTTTTGGCATAACTCTGTGAACAGGATTGTGGTGCTTACAGCTTTTCTTCCACCTTGTCTTACACTGAGAATCCTAATCAGTCAGACTGAAAAGCAGCATTTAAGGAATCTCATTAATCACTAATTAACTTTACTCCTTAAGCATGTAATATCATTTCCAGTGGAACCAAAGACTAGAAGTCATCTGTGTTTCCAGGATTACCGATCATTCAGTGTACTTGAGAGAAGAAAAACAATCTCTTACAGTCTAAACAATGTTTTTGTGTACTTTAAATATTCTGCAAGTCCCCTACCTGTAACATATTTATGTCTTAGTACATATTTAATATTAAAAAAACGCTACAAGTATATTACTCTAACTTTTTACGTTTGTTTTGCACTTTAGCTGTTTCTGTCCTTAATCACATCATTGTCATTATTAATTTTAGTCCTCTGTAACAAAATCGAAAATTGATCAGACGGCTCACATAAGAACAGATTAAAAAAGGAGTAGAAAAGAAAAAAGACCACTAAGTGATAGCAGGCTGGTATTTTCAGTACATTGGTGCCAGGGAGAAAACAAAGGCAAAGAAAGGAGAATTTAATGGCAGGATACGGAGCAGTTGGTCTGTCGCGTGGGAAGCAAAGACCCTGTCATCTTTTTTCTATGATTCCAACCTAATAATGCCATGTATGAGGAGTCACATAAATGATTCATGCCGATTGACTCGGTGACCGTGTATGAATCCGGTTGCCATTGTGACCACCAGAGCTACAACAGACAAAAAATAATCCCCAGGGGTTTGCTAACTGCTGAGAACTATAAATGACATCTGCCATGTTCCCCAGGTTTGGAAAGTTGGAAGTGTGCAACTCTATAGGCAGATTTAAAAAAAAAAGTAATTGATGAATGCCTTGGAAGTACGGTAAAAGTAAATATTCATTGCCTTAGGCTTTTGGTGTATAGTGTCTTAAAAATACGCTGTAAGTTGTCAAGACCCTTCTGCTGTATGATATGTATCGCAAACATCCATTGAAATCTGCGCAACAGGAACAGAGCACCTGGGATGGTTGTGCTCCAGAAAACAATAGCATTTAAAACGTCTGTTTGTATTTCAACTATACATAAGTTTTTTGAAAAAATATATTTGAAAGCATCAGAAATCCTTTGCTGGAGTTTTTGCTGCAATAAGATGAAAACATGTCTTCTCAAGTTAATATTTTTTCTTCTATCCTAATCTGTATTACAATAACATACGCACCCCCAAAAGCCTTTCTGTCTTATTGAAACGAGGGGATTATCTTCAACCAAATCAGCATTTTCTTGTCATAAACTCGTCAGAGCATTTTTACCTGCTTTTCAAAGCCATCAGTCCTGATACAGTGTTGTTGAAGTATTTTTACTTCTTTGGTAAATAAAAATTCATTAGTTCTTAGTTCTATGTTCCAGTTGCTTACACAGATATCCTTAGCTAACTTAAAGTTGGTATCATAACCCTACTGTAAATACAAACTTCTACACATGAGTAAATACACAGATTAACCTTTTCCAGACACTACTTGTAGATTTTAAAGCAGCAGTGACATTCCAAAGCAGTTAAGCACATGCAGTGACTTGTTATTGGGTCTTTGTCACCGACTGTGTTGTTCTTTCTACTAGCGCTGAAATTAGATATTAACCACCTCCTCTCTCAGTCCCTTAACCAAGGCAGCACTAATACCGTACCGACCAGCGTGTTTCACACGGGTGAACCTGGGTCAGCAGGTAACTTGTACCTCTAACTTTGAAAACATTTGGCAAGCTCATCTTTTGGAGCGAAAAGCTGTATTATGAGTTCTTTGCGTTATTTTTAAATGCACCTGCAAAGGCTTTATGGAAGCAAATGTATGTGCTGATTTTAGAATTCTAGTTCCTTTTCTGCCTTGAATCACTCTAATCTTCAAAATGCTTTTAACTATAACAAAAAGAACTTGCCCTCAGCCTATTAGCACGCTCAGTCAACCTTCTTATTCAATATTTCTTCTATGTCCCTTTCTCTTAAAAGCCTTCCCAAACGCGAATTTCAGTAGTCCTCTCAGTCTGCCAGCTGCAAGACCCACCTTCTCCCAGGGCGCTCGAGACTTCCCGCATGCTCGTTTCCTCATTTCCTTCTGTGGTGGTGATCTGCAGAAGTCTTCCTAAAGCTCTTGAACGGGCATTTCACCACACTTCAGGCGAGAAGCTAAAGGTGTACCATGTCTGCTTGAAACTAGAGGAGAAATGTGAAGAACAAATTTACCCAAACCGGGCTTCAGCCACCCTGCTAGGGTCACTGATATGTTTGTGAACGTTTGATGGTATCTGGCAGAAAGGGAGGTCCTGGCATGCTCTCTGTTTTGAAAGACTATTTTTGAAGGACTGAATTTATTAATTTCTTCTGAAAAATCAAAATCGCAGTCTGCAATTTCATCTGCTCATTTGTCCTTAAGGTGGAGCATTAGTTATGTGTTTGAGAGCGTGCCTTTTGCAGACATGGTATTAGAAACTTAAGCTCTTTATTTACTGTATCTGGAAGCCCTGGTAAACCAAGACTTCTACACTATTTCACATTTTATTTTTCTGAGCCACAGCTTAGGATCAGGTGGCAGTTAAGTCACTTAAGGTTATTTAAATGCATCTAAAATGTTGCTTAATAATTCAGAACCAGTTTGCTCTGTTTAGAGTATTAAGATTTTTTAAATCCTTTTAATTAACCAATTTCAACAGCAGTTTAAATAAACAGAAACAAAAAATCTATCTCCCTTGAAAGGGCAGAAAATAAATTTAGCTCAAATTTCATATCAACTTAAATTAGGTATGATCGGGATTTCAGTAAATTTAGGGCCAGACAATTCTTAATATTATATGGGAGTACAGAGCAAGATATTCCTCCAAACCCAAATTGATCATTCATTCCTCTGCTCTGGCTGGAGGAATTCTTTTTGATGCCCACAGTGGTGAAAATAACACCACAGGACAGTAAGTTTAGCTGCAGCACTTGCCAGAGTCATCTGAGCAGGTAACTCTCCTCTGACGTTCTTGGAAAGGTGACGGTAGAGCATGATCCCTATATTGCTATGCCAGGTAGTCTGACAATTTTGTCTATCAGTTCTAGAAGCCATTCTTTGTCAGGATTATTCCACATTTCACTACTTCCCTCAAATAACCTACTTTTAAACTCATTAGGTGGTGGTTAAACTCTTTAAATAGCTCATGAAAGAGTTATATGTCCAGGACCATCTCTGGCTTTTAACATTCTTTCCCCTTATCATCATCTTGATAGAAAGATGGAAGAAAGATGTTATTGTGAGAAAGGATTCATGCACTATCATGGTTATACCCAATAGTGCTTTTAGTAACTTCACATAAACCAGGAAAGTAGCTTGAATATCTGTCTTATGGCAAAGGAGGATTTCAGATTTTCTGATATGCTCAAAACATTTGAGAATGGGTTTGTAAGTTCAGGGAAAATTTAACATGTGATCCATGTACTTTTTCCAGTCATTTTGGTTACTGATATTTATATTTCCTACTACAGAAAATAGTACTCATCTGGTTTAATTCCCATAATTTAAATTTTTTCAGGTCACTATAGATCTGATGGTGGCATATGTTTATCAGCTCAGATCCAGTTTACACAAGGCCAAAGCCACCTACAAAGGTAGATGTCCCTCCTCTTGTCATTTACAACTGTCCTTAAGTCAATACTACCTGCCCTTGCCTTTCCTCTCTTTTCAGGATATGTTATTTTATTTATTCAAGCAGTTATGTTTAGTTTAGGTAAGACACTGAGAAGTTGCCCTAGCAGATTGGCCACACCAGAGTAGCATATTACTGTGCCTCTCTAAGAAGCCAGAT
The DNA here is from genome assembly GCF_011004875.1 of Balearica regulorum gibbericeps. NCBI lineage: Eukaryota > Metazoa > Chordata > Aves > Gruiformes > Gruidae > Balearica > Balearica regulorum. The sequence goes on from NC_046191.1 coordinate 7,895,355, forward strand.
TTCTGATTGCTCTTCCTGATGACTTGTAACAGTACAACGATCGGACTGATCCTTGAGTGCAAGAGGAACGGACCGCGTATCGTTGCAGCCAGAACGCTGAAGCATTGGCAACCCCTAGGTTTTATTGCTTTTAACAAGGTTGTTGCTCACCAAGAATAATATCACAAGTCTTTTGGGCAGCACCTACAAAGGGAGCAGGTGATAGTCTTGCCCTGCTGAAGTCAATGGCAGTACTTTAGAGAATATCAAGTAGATTTTGCTTCTTGAAATGTGATGTTTACTTTTGTGGAAATATGATTTCTAGATAGGTAGTCAAAAAATTCTGTAAGTATTACAGAAAGGTTTTTCATAATGTTTTCTTCCAAGAAAGGCAGATTTGATCTGTCTTTTCAGACCTGGTGTCTTTGCATAAGTAACTATGATATCCAAAGAGAAAGATTAAAGCCCTTCATGTATCAAGTCACTGAAGAGAGATGGAAGGAATGTCTTCCTCATCTCATAGATGTAAGCTTATTCTAAAAAGAAATAGAATTACATTCTATAGGTCAGTTTAGTTTCTGATCTCTTACAACAACTCTGTTTGAATACGGGGACTGTTTAACCAGTTTCAGGAAATAGGTGTGCATTTCAGATGAGCTCTGTTACTTAAGACTCACTAAAGTAAGGAAGCATTCACCACGACACTGAATACTCAATGCGGTATGTGAACTCTCAGTTGAGTCATCCTCATTAGTTAACCCAATGACTAATGCCAACCATGTGATTAATATATTCCACCCAAGCACATCCCTCCGACCAAAAGTGTTCTTTTATTCAGCACTGCCCCATTTTACACATTTACACTGCCCTGTTTATTTCGGGGGAGGCGTGTTATTGTTCACAGGAAGATGCCTTAGTTAAGCCGCTCTTGCATATGGCATTATCCAGCGTAAACTGGGCTTAAGATATTTTGTACTTTTTCCCCGGAATTTATGGTTAATGTCAATTTTGTGTGGTTCTTTTTCCCCTTGTAGGAAGAAAATGTAATGATAAAATACCAATAAAGAGCCTTTGTAATAGTATGATACTAAGAATGCTGTGTCTGGTTACCAGAAAATTTAATGATCTCCTGCTGGTTTGGTAATTGCATAAGTAATACATCAGACTAAATCACCAAAGCAGTCCTAGGCGTGCTTTTTATTCTATTTACCTATCTACCAATCACAATGTTATACTGTAGATATCATTGTGGTATCTGAACATCTTAATCCTTTGAACTTGTGGTAAAAATCCTTTTGGATTGTTTTGCCGTGCAGTTATAATTAAGTGCACGAGAATCCGATCCTGGGTCATTCTCCTGTGAGTGACTGTGTTCACACCCGTTCCCCTCTGGGATGTATGTGTGCAAAGCAAAGTTCTAGCAGTTCATTTGGAGCACTAAATGTATTTAAATGTTTCCAAACTTCCAGAAGATGTGGCTGTTTGCTTCCTTTCAGCTCTTCATCAATATCCACAGCGAAAGCTATAGTATTTCTGGGGGACCAATCTTTCTCCTCTGCAGCTAGCACATTTTAAAATAATTAAAGGCATGAGTAATCGTTAGTTTGATATAAGCACACTGGCAGCAGTGCCCACAAGTAATGGACTGTTTTGCTCCTTGGCACAGCAGAAAGGATGTTTAACATACAGATGCTCTGATCTGTAAATGCCAGTACTTAAACCTTTTCTCCACTCAGCAAGAAAACTGAAAGTAAATAGTGTGAAGGAGGGTGATGGAGCTCTTCTACCCGCAGGTCCTTTGTCAGGAAAAGACCCATTCCAGGGCGTTCTGTTGGCTTCTCTTTTTCCAAGAAACCACACAAAGAATTACTAAATAGATCAAAGATTTCAAACCAGAAGGAAGGGAGGAAAGCAGAAAATCTGAGGGGAGCTTTACAGCACCTTCCTCTTCCCTCAACATCTGAAGTCCTCCAGCCTCGGCGTTGGTGGCGCTGCGGAGACCAGCATCGTCTTGTTCAGTACCTGCCCGTAACTCCTCTGACTGATGCTAACTTGGGCTTCTTGCTCCCGATGCATAAGGGCAACTTGGGTAATACTTTAATGCCATCAGTACCATCAACAAAAGTCATAGTATTGAAAGAGACTCTAATTAACTGAAATACTCTGTGGTTTCACTTCTCCGGCCAGAAGGAAAAAGTGTATTTGTTATTTTGTCATTGAAAATGAGCTGTTTGAAAGGCTAGAGGGAAGATGCAGCCTTTTTGTACTGATTTTTCAGTGAGATTAATTCTTAGAAATAAATAGGAAACAGTCATTCAGTCACGTTAGTAACTGGCTGTATTTTGGCCCTATTTTGGGGGAGTACTGATCACTAAACAAAACTTCTGATCTTGGGCTAAAAAGAAGCACAGAGCTACCTCAGGGCTACCCAAGTGGAACTGCTGTACACAGCATTTCCTAATGTCTTTCAGTGGAGAGTAGATAAACTATAGTTATATATTTCTTGTAGTACCCACTGTTAAAAAGTCAGAGAATTTGGGTTAAAATTTGCTTTTTTTTTTTTTAAACATCATTAACATCTGGGCTTTTATTTCATTTTGGTGCAAGAATGATTAGTGTTTGTGGGTTTTTAAGCTTTGTTCTACAAACGCGAGGTATTTTTCCCTATTAAAAAATCAAATTTTCATGTAAAATCATGAATTCATGCTGAGCTTTTAAAAAGCACCAGATAGTCCAGACCTCACTATACAAATATAGCAACACTGGGTTTGGGCTTCTCTTTATTATTTACACTGCCCCGCCATTATGCCTAGTATTTTAAAAAGCAGAGGAGAACACAGTTGCTATCTTAATTTACTGTCTAAAAAGTCAAGTAATGCAAGTTAGGTTTATTAAGTCTTCACTGATTGGAATCTGTGCAGCAAATTCTTTTCTGATATAAATTATTTAAGGCAACGAAAATTTACACCATGTAAAGACCGGCGGCACCTCAGGTATCTCAGACAGCTGTACGGCTTTTCTAAGGAAGAGTGGAAAGCATGCTCAAAGTAGAGGATGTAACGTCACAATTTTCTGTTTTATCAACATCTGCTACTTTGTTCAGTAAAAGTATTTTTAAAATATGCTTAATCCAAAATGCTGTTTTGAGAAAAATCGCTTCAGAGAACTAAGATAAGAGCGTGACATATCTGGAGTAAAGCTTTGTACTTGGAACGAGACTAGGAATCTTGTACTAGGACATATTTTTCCTTATTTGCGACAGCTTTCTTCAATTCAGATGTAAATTATCTCCAAGTTTATTCAACTAAACCAGATCTAATTGCATATATTTCTATAAAGTAACCCTACTTTTGTTTGCTGCTCAAGTGGAGCATGTTATCCGTATCAGCCATAGGTATTTCAATAGGTAGAAAGGATTCACTGTATTTGTTTGTGTGTCATTCTGAAAATATAGTTTTTTAAACAGATCTGGTACTTTACCAGGTGTGCCTTTAAGTAATTTCTATTGCATTTATACTTTAGGAGGATTAGGAAAGAGAGTAAAAGAACTCTTTGTCCGTTAGATTCATTAAATGTATTCATGCGTGTGTAAGTGGTATAGAGGCTGTGCTGCTCGGGAATCAGATCCTTGTCCTAGGGTGTAGAGAAAGGTGAAGGGTGTGATATTTACTGCTTGTGTAAGTGTCATAATAATTGTGTATTCGATTCTTTACTTTTAAATGACCTTCCTGGGCATTAAGCCATTTTTTTGTATTTATCTTTTCCCCGCAGAGTTAGGGAGGGTAAGGAACCACACCTTTGAAATGGTAAAAGTGCAGCTGCTCAGGATGTGAATGTGTAATAGAACAGACAGTCAGCAAAGGTGAAGATAAAAATAATACAAAAATTGTTCTAGAAGGAAAAATACTTTGCTACAAAAATGTATTAAAATGTTTAAACTGTTATTAATTTTAATTTTGGGGTCATTAAAAAACCCAAGGAATTTAGACAGAGTAAAGCGTAAGTAGCTACCCCATTCTTGCTGGAGAATTACAAGAGTTAACATTACTGTCTTTTGGTTTTGCACTTCTTAAATCATTCAAAGTGCTGCAGAAGGTCTTCAAACCAGCTAGCTAGTGCTTAGCCAAAATAATTACCACAGAATTCATTTAAACAAATACCTGTTAAAATAATAAACTTCCTGTGCACCAAACCAACATCAGTTGTGTAACGAAGCTCTTGACGTTAAAAGATGGACTCTTGGCTCCAGTGCACCAGAGCGTAAGGTCCCGTACAAGCGTATCCACAGTTGGAAGTAAAGTACTGTTTTACCAGCTGAAACCCCTTGCAGCGAAACATTTCACCGCTCAACAGCAAGATCTCGCACTGACAGAAACACGGCCCTGGTAGCACCCTCTGGTCGTGTTGCTAGAAAGTCTGCCCTGAAGAGAGGGGGGTGTTGAAGTTCCCCTGGAAAGTCACTTGCCCGAAGATGAAAGCTCCCGGGGCACTGTCTGCTTTGGCTTTGGGACAGCCCTGAACGCGCACGTTATCCCGCAGGATTCTGGGAGCTTGAATTTTGGGGATTTTGCTGTCACTCTCTTAGCATCTGGACATTGTGTCCTTCCTCTGCCACCCTTCTCATGATGTAAATTTGGAAAAGCTCAGAGCCTCTTTTTAAGGGGGTTTAGTTTACCTTTCATTATAAAGTACTTACCTTAGCAAAACCACAAAATATATTTTAAAAATACATTCACCTCATCAGCTGGTATCACCATGTGACGTGTGAGTGGACTCAGAATGCGTGTATGTGACTGGTAGAAAGTCAGATATTGTAGGGCTTGAAAATACAGGGAGGTGCTATGCTTTTAGCTTTTGTTAGGTCAGTGCCAAATGCTTGATTTGGTGAATTTTGCGACCTTAATCAAGAAAGGATTGATTTCACCACACAGGTATCCTTGAGTTCAACAGGATCAAATCAGATTCAGTATATAAACACATGCTTAAATGATTTCATGTGTAATTGTCATCAACATACAAAAAAAATCTTTAAATAATAAAGGTGTAGGGGGTTTGGACAATGTGACTTACATAATGTGCAGGACTGTTTTGAAAAGAGCACTGTGCAATGACATCAGAGCAAAGGACTGTCAGCACTGAAGTGGACTCCAGAATTTATCCTAATGGTAATGAAACAAGGTACACAGATTTAAATGTGAAGGTATTGAAATACTTTGTATTATGAAATCATCCACGTAAATGTATGTAAATGAATAAAACTCATTAAAACACTACACTGGACACACCTTTGTGGGCTACAGCTCTTCCAGGGTCCTTTGATCTCTATTCTATATCATTCTTTGGTTTCTAACTCTGTTTTAAAATCCTGTAAGTTAAAAAGCATCTTAGGTCTTATATTTCATATATTTACAAGAGAAACCATTTCTTTTGGTAGGAGGTGTGTTCACTATAATAAGGCTTCTATTCTTTGTAGTAAACAACATATTTACAAACCACAAATAACAAAGTAGAAGCTGCAGAAGGGTTATGGTGTGATAATTAAGTACAATGGCGACCCATATGAACAGAAAATGCCAAGGAGCTAAAACAAAGCAACAACAGCTTTGTTTGTTGACAGATGTAGGAGCCATATTGTTAGTTAATTGGGTAATGGTGTAAACATTTGCAAACTCTGCTGTCCCTCAGTGAATTAAGCAGCACACTGAAATTATGGGGAAAAGCTGCGCAGTCCTTTTGCTGCAGGTACTCCACAATGCTGTCAGCTAACCTGCCGAGTATGAAGGAACTGAGTGAGGGACATCACGCGTTGTTGTTATTTAAGGTACTTGAAGTTTGCAAACCTTAGAGTTTAGACTAGGGATATGCATCTTGAATTAAACTCAAGTGAATAATTGTCTTCATATGGTTACAGTCTGGAAGATTGTGTTCATTGCCTAGGCTGGCTTGTCAGATTTTTTTCCCCAATGCAGAAGAGACTTGTTCTGTCCTTCCCAGCTTTGTCTTGCAAAAAGAGCTTGCAAGATTTGAAAATAGAGAGGTTTAATTAGATACTGGCTTGAACTGAAAAGGAGGAAAACTGCTTCTCTCAGGTGCACAATGCCTCGTGTGCTGTGAATTGCAGACACCCCTATTTACCTCCCTTTCTGTGCCCATGTGCAATAATGGACTGTAGCTGAATACCAAAACATTAAAAAATGCAACAAGATACTTAATTAGCATACTTCTGTAACCACAAACTTAAATGCACTACTTTGGCTGTTTTTTACATAGCAGGTTTGCTTTCTAAGATAATAACCTTTCAATAATTTAAGCAGCATCTGTGCAGGAATGCATAATTGGACTGTAGATAATGGGAATCTAAAATTGAGTCTGGTTTTTATAAATTATTTTTCTCTGCAGACATTTAGCAATAGCTCACCATAGTACATGAAGTTTAAGAAAATATGTTCTTGCTTTGGGAATCAAAATAATGCATTTGGGTTTTGGGGGTTTGGAGGTTTTTTAAATTCTGTTGCAGTCAGAGAGGCAAAATTACATTGATTTCAATGGATTCAGGAAATTATAAGCTTTTAATATTTGTTTAAATAATTAATCTTCTGTAATTATCCAATAAAACAATGGAAATACAAATGTATTTTAAGTTTGCCTGATTTGGGGGGGGGAGGGAGAAGAGGAGCAATACTGGTTTTGTTAATTGGTACCAGGGTTAGTAAGTTAGGCTTTTAAGAAGAAAATATATTTAGTGCTTCTTACATTAATTAATAGTATTTGGTTTGCTTGACACTTAATGTTTTAAAAAAATAATTTTAGAAAGCAGTGCCATGGTATGATCATAGATAAATTTAATTTTGGAAAAAATGTTTATCAGTATGTATTTGCATTTATACCTCTAAGACTAATTATCTATTATTCACAAGCAAACTTCTGGTAACTAGTGTGTTCACACAGCAAAAGAAATTAAAACAGAATTACCAGGTGAAATAAGTAAAAAATGGAAGTGAAATATTTCAGAAAATGCTAAGGTTAAAAGAAATAACGTTATCTTTCTATGTGAAGCTTTGCAGTAGTCTTCTGAAGGATGTTACAGCATTGGCATGTAAACGTGAATGTCTGAAGGACATTAGGACCCTTGTCTTCGTTATTTTGTCTATAGAAATAATTATATTGTGTTCAAATTTCTTTTCATATAAGAGATTTACCCTATAGGCAGCAGTCTAGCTTCTAAGTAGAATCCTCAACACAAAAGTTTCTTGCTGACTATAAACTGAGAATTGCTTATGTGGCTTAAGTGAAGGTGGGTAATGGGATGCTGAGGATGGTGAGCAGCTTGCAGGGCTTGGTGCTAAGATCCAGATGCTGAGGAATTTTGGCAGTAGTGGCGCAGATAGCGCCTGTATCGTTATTTTCCAAATTGCATGGCATTTAACTCTTACTGGAATTCTCCTGTATGCCCACCTGCACAAGTGATTGCCTAAATACCTTTACAAATCCAACGAGGAGTCGGGATTCCAGGGAACAATTCTATAATACAAATGCACACACGTAAATGTCTACACAAATTATATATAGACACATAGTACTTATAATGGGCAGACGGCTATATACACACACATGCACAGTAAGCGTACACTTCCATAGCTGGGTTGAGATGCAGTTTCACCATACGGTGAGCTGATTTAGCATCTCGCTCCCACTGGGAGGAGGAGGACCCTGCCTCTCCCTTCTGCTGACTGCTTGGTGCTTTTGCTACTTACCTCGCCCTGGATTTGGTGTTGACAGGACTGGCGCGCTCACCGGTTAAACTCACTAGCATGACAGAAAAACAACCAAACAAATAAAAGTGGACTGTTTTCTCCCAGCCTAGGTTTGCTGAGGTGGCTGATAAGTATCAAAGTGAATGAAAGTTAGGTGCTTCACCATGTGACTTGGAGGAGGAAAATAAAGGCAGAATAAGTTTCCCCTTTCAATGGGAATACTTATCTGGGACTATAGTTTTATTTTTCATCTTAACTCCTGTGTTCTAGTAATCCTTCCAAAAAATCTTAACTTTGACAAAAACAGATATATTCACTCATTGGTTTATGGTAGAAAACCAGACCTTGGAATTAATCTTGTGGATTCTGTTTATTATTATTATGTTTATTGTTCTTACATAATAATAAAAATACCACCACCACAAAAAATACAATATATATTTCTTAATCTACATCCTGGGAATTCACACTCTTCAGTTATCACTCAAAAACCTCCCCAGTGAAAATCTGCCGTGTGAAGATACAGTTCCAAAAAAGTCTACTTAGACGTATCTCCTTGTTCTTGTCTTTACAGGTGACCCAGCTGGATCCAAATAAATCGTTACTGGAGGTAAAACTGTATCCTCAAGAAACCCTTTTCCTAGAGGCAAAAGAATAGATCAGACAAGATTGTAGGACTAATCATCCTTTGACAAGCCAGAGGCACAGCATCGAAAGGAAGACTTCTGTCAACGCCACCTTGTACTATCATCCAACTCAATTCAGTGTCACAACTTCGCCTCTTGCAAGAATCCTGAAAAACTGAAAAAACATAGCTACTTAGCTACTTAAAGTTTCATGAGTATATGTTTCCAACCTCATTTAAATGAGCAGAGGATAAAATTCTGCTATGAACACTGAACATTATGACTCTGTTGCTCACTTATCATCCAGCTTTTGTTATAATTAATGCACTGTTAAAATGTGAGTGATTGTTAAGTAGAATTTTTACTCCTCAAATGCCCCTTTTTCACCAAGAAATCTTGGACATTTCTGCCTGTACTTTTGACACTAGAATGCTGTATATTTGATATCTCGCTGAGCCAGTGCTCTCATATATATGCATTTTATTTCTGTGTTTGAATTTCTACTTTGTCAACTAATTTAAAAAGGCAGAAAAAATTAACGGGACATTCTCAGCCATGGAAATTTAACAGTATTATAGTAGAAAGCATATAATTTTTGTTAGTACTTTCTGACTTCTTTGATAAGATGTAAGGTTTTGTTTGAAGAATATAGTTTGACATATATGCGAGATATTTATTTACTGGTTCTGCTTTGGGTCTCAGTTCTGATTCAGTTTAGGAAGTATTTTCCATTACATTGCAGTGTGTGAAACTGCTTATTGCATGATGTGAATATTTAAATGACATTAGAAATGGCCAGTACCAGAAACCTGGTACTTGCCAACACTTCAGGAATCAGCTGATATTGAATATCAGCTGTTAAAAACCTTTCAAATACCAGATACAAAAGTTCTTTATTTCTCATTGTGAAAGAAAGGGCAGTTCCCATTTTAGCAGTTTTCCTTCATTCTGGCCCTTGTTTGTATCCTCTTACTCTGCTGTTTTAAAGCACCTTGTTTGTTTCATCAAACAATGAGCATCTGAAGAGGTGGTGTAATAAGAAATCTGCCTTATTATTGCACACTTTGGACATTTTAACAATAGATTACTGATCCCGTCTCAAATTAAAGAAATCCTAGTTCTCATGTCTGAAATGTATGCACCAACTACCTGCTATCTGATGTAGAAAAAATCTGGTACTTTAAATTTCTCAACCATAGAATGAGCATACTGAGTCTAAGACCATAACGTACACTTGATGCCAAACCTGCATCAAAACTGGTTTGGTGGTTTTTTGTTGGTTTTTTTTTTTCTTTTTTTAATCTGTGGGCTTACAGGATAGTGCACAATAGCACTACAGAATCGTCATCTGCTAATCAAACTTTTTTTTATTATTATTAAAAGCCTGGCACATTGTTTTCCACATATGTTTATATGTAATTCATAGCGTTTATCGTAGCAAAATGAGTTCTGATTTGAAAATTTTATACTAAGCAAAAATCAATTGCACACATCTGTTAGTCTTTCTTTTTTCTTTGGAAGGATGGTGATATAAAACTAAATGTATGCCTATTAGTAGGGTGTTAGTGAAGCTGATATATTGTTACCTTTACCAAAAATGCAAATTTCTGAGCGGGGAAAGCCTTATTCTACCTTTTGTAATTCTGTAATTAGTGAGTGCAACATCAGACACTTTTAGAAGTGAAGTATCTATGACAAACAAAAGGTTTGGAAGTGTAAGCAAATTCTAATCATTTGCAGTTCACAAATAAAAGGATTCACAGCCAATAGAAAGACAAATGTATGTGTAATGGAAAGCTGAATGCAGACACTTCATTCTGAACTTTTGTTTTCTTACCAAAAAAAAAAAAATCCACTATGTTTATTAAATAAGAAATTAACATAGGTTGCAAATTGGGGTGATGCTGTTTCTACAAACAATCACAGTAACACATACAGCAAGATTTTAAAGTGATACATATCTTTTTTTTTCAGATTAGCTCTTCCTTCTAAGCTGGCTATTGAGGAAAGGAATTGCTGAAATACTACTACACAAAGCGAAGCGACCTTTCAGCTAACTTGTTTATATTAATCTGTTCTGTTTGACTTTTGTTTGGTCTCATCAGGCTGTTTTCCCTCATTCAACTTTATTTCTGTATTTTGACTATATATTCTTTACTTTGATACTAGTTTCATAAAGTTATTAAATGTGGCTTGAATATTTGTTGAACTTGTTGAAGTCAGCGTTCCCAGGGTTTGTTGGGCCTTTTTTTTCCTAAACTCTATTATTATTTTTTCCTCATTTTGTTCGTATCGCAAAATACACTGTCATTATCAAAACGCTCTGGTAGTAATTAACTGGAAGTGTTCAAAGTGGTGGCATTACTGCCCTCTGATATAAAGATATCAAGATCGGTATACAGGGATCATTCTGCCACAACGTAAACAAGTGTATCACTCTTTAAATAAAACATTTATGGTTTTGGTCCTTAAATACTTTGGGCCTGATTTCAAGAAGCAACCGTCTAGAGTCACCTTTCCAAATTACACCCTCAATGCAAACCAATCCCTGTGTAGAAACATTAATATTCTATGCCATCATTTTCTGCTCTCCTAAACCATGGCATTCACGTCACATGCTCTGCTGACATGGTTAATCCGCTAGTCAGTCTACAGACTAATTTTGTAATTCAGTATTACCCTAAAACCATAACACTTGCTACAGAGCATATCCCTGATTCTACCTGTTTATCTTCAGGTTCTTCACATTAATGCCTTATCATTAATGTGATTAATGCATTAGTTTTAAGTCTTAAGGAATTACTGTTAATGAACGGAATCCTGTACGATGTGTCGGCTTTCGTTACTGGCCTTCAGAGCATTGCGGTGAAGGTGGGGCGTGCTCTGGCTTTTGAGGAAACTTCCTGCCTATTGATATTGTGTTTAAAATCATTATTAGAGAATATGCAGAAAACAAGTGTTTGCTCTGTATTCTCTGCATACACACTCTTAAATTTCGCGAGAGTGCTGAGAGTGTTTCTAATGGAGCTATGTTGGGGGTTTTGTTTATTCTTTTTAATGTAGCAGAAAAGGACTTTGGCTTTCGTAAACTGTACCTACTCAGTGACATTAGAAACTTAAAATAAATTTTCAATTACAGTAGTATTTCTACTAAACAGTGATATGATTTCACTCTTCCATATGTGGGGACAAACCAAATCGCCATGACCCAGACTCACAGAAGGACCGAAGCACTTCATTATCCAGTTATCATTGGATATACATCCATTATTCATGTCCAGACTTCCTAAACAATGCACAGGAAGATTTAGATGCCTTAAAACTGTGTCCACAACAAGCAAAAAACCCACAAGTAGGTCTCCAAACAAAGCAAAGCAAAACCCCCACGTGTGAAGAGTCGCTACCAGCCAGAACCAGAAAGTGGTTAGAGCGGTCAGCAGGAAATGCTAAAGATGAAGCTGCCTTGTGCACGCCTTTCCTCACGGGAGCTAAGGCTTCCCAGGGCGCCTCTTCCCACTCAGGGTTCACAGCACTGAGACTGTACATCAAGGTAAGCAGCAAGTCCTTTCTCCCAACAGCTGACAAAGCACAGGATACGTTTTTATTTCCAAATAGTGATGGTGGCCTTCTGGGTCTCGCCTGCAGTTTTCACTGAATTTTCCTTTACACTGACGTTTTCCCATACTGTGAGTCCTATGGGCCTGAGGAGAAACAAGTTCCTAAGTCAGACATTTCAGACGACTACTTCAACACTGCCATCGTACAGGCCGCTCTTAATGCGTGTACTTGATGAGAGTACTGACGGCACTCTGCTGTCAAAGCCGTTGGACTGCCAAAGCACACAGAATTCTTTCAGCTTGTTGAGAGGGAAGGTGCAAGCAGGAGCGCCAGTCTTCAGGCGAGCAGCTGGGCCGCCTGCCTGGGCCGAGCCCTCCAGCCCTTCCCAGTGACTCTGCTGCAGCCACTGGTCTTTTCTGACAAACGCCCTAGGAGGAGAGACTGAATGTTGATTCTGCACCCTAGTTAAATTTTCTTATTCTACTTGTATAAAAGAGAAGGCAACAGCAGTAGCCTTAATTTTTTTTTTTTCTGGACAGGTCAGGAAAGCAAGCAGGAAACTACTGTGTATTGTACACAGCGTGACCCGTTGTTCACTACCTGACACCATCTCCTCACAGATGACAGAGAGGGAGGAATACGAAATTCAGCACTAGTCAGGATCCAGGCAGTTTTATGCTCGGTCTGGCATAGATCTCCAGCGCTGCCAGAAGAGCCGCCTCTGCCTCCGCCTTGCACTGGGACTAGGCAAACTAATCTAGTTAAAAACTAACAATTTTTTTTTTTCCTGGAGTAGTTTTCAGACTGAACCAGCCTGCTGAGTGGCTGTATGTATACCAGCACTGACAAAAAGCAGGAGAAGGTGGAGCATGTAGGGGGTGAGTAATTGAAGATGAGAAGGAGAGGAAGAGAGGGCTGCTGATTTATGTGGCATTATATTGATCATACTTCTCAAACTATTTTTTTTAATGCCTTGTTATTACCTTTAAATTTTACATTCACTTTTGAATTTCAGGCAAATTAAGCAATTGGCATTAAACAAGTTTTGCTATCTGAAGTTTCCGTGAGTTTTGTGAAAGCTGGCAGCCCAGAATTCAAGAAATAGGCAGCCAGACAGGAGGTACCATGCGTGTGTGCAGTGAGGGCAAGGCTCGCTCTGGATCTCACTCTTACTAGTCACTACACACCGAGAGAGCAGCCCGAGTACCCTACCTGCAGAAAAAAAGTTTCACCAGGATTTAATGTCTCATTGGACACCAGGGAATTCGCTCCTTAGGGCTTTTCTCTGTGGATTCTTTTATGTGTAATAAAGACCAAAGTCCCACTGCAGCCTTAATATAATTCAATTAAAATGTCACTCAGCTGCTGGTTATAGAAGTAGGCTTCATTAGTTCCTGTGCTCACAAAACCACTGGTTAACACCATCATTATTTTGTACTTACTACCACTGAGTTTCACTTACTATTTTTCCAACTCCATGTTGTGACAGTCCTCCACAGTTCATTGCTATTCGCTTTCGATGCAGTCATCTTGAATGAGTTTGTATCATTCATTAACACCATCGCCGCACTACTGGTAGCTTTTTCCAGAGAGTGTACGAGTACCTTGGATAACACAGGTTCCCTCACAGACTCTTGCGCACATTGCTGGTATCCTCTCTGTCAAAACTGTTGCTTACTGCTTCCAGCTATCGATCCCTGGGTAATACGCCCCCTCCCTTTTTTTTTCCTCAAGAAAAGACGTTTCCACTGTAGTAAACATCACTGCAAATGACTAGCTTAGTTTTCCTGCAGTTGTCCTACTTTCATTAAGCACTCCTTTTACACCCCGAAAATATGTTAGTCCAATTATCTTTCTGGCAGGCTTCCCATTTCTGGTATTTTTAATAATCTTTTACACTTTTGGCAATTGTTCCTCAAGGTCTGTCAGTAGTTTAGTTTTGCGCCTTCCAAAAGTTAACTTTGCACAGGCGTGCTCTTCTCCGTTCTCCTCGTCTGGGTCTTTCAATGGCAGCCGCGTGGCTCAACTGCTGCTGCTGCAGGGCCCAGCAAGATGCTCGTGTGCTCTGAGGATCTAAGACAGTGCCTTCAAATAGTTTCGAGTACAATCTTAGTCTCTCACCCGTGACTTAATTTCCCTTTATTATCTTCCTCTTTACACAGTTTTCTTCTTAAAGAGAAACGCTACTCTGGTGATTTATTTTTTTTTTTTAGCAAAACAGTGAATATGTTTTCATTTACCTCAAAGTGTGTTTTCCATCATTTTATTTGCCTCTAGTTTTATTTAACCTATTGTCACAGTCCCCATTACCATGAGTTACTATCATTCATAGGCATTTTACATCTTATAACTACAGCATCCTACTTGTGATCTTTTTGAAATTTACTGAGATACCTAATTTGATGTCATTGGAAACCTCCCATTCTGTTTCAGCCATTTTAGAAGTTTCCAAATTATTTTAATACGTACATAAAAATATTTTCCATTTTGTCTAGGTCTATTTGCCTGTTTTCTATGCCCTGATTAGTTAGGATTTTTGTTGTGTAAGGAAAAGCATTTCCAAAATGTGGTGGCAACAGAGAAGGGATTTTTTTTTTTAATGACAATTATTAACTCACGTCTGCAGAGGAACGTAATAAATTATTTTGTGGATCTAACTGAAAAAATCTAGGGGTTTGTTTTTTTTTTTTTCAACTTAAGTAAGACCTGCAAATTGCAGAGAACACTGAGTTACTGAAAAATACTTCTACTTTTTCACTGTTTAGATGAAGGTGGATAAGACATTGTGTGATTGTTGCAGCATCCTCTAATGTACAAAAAAATGAACTGAGGCTTTCAGGATTACAATTCCTTGTAAAGTTTGTTCAATCCATTTTAACTTTTAGTTTACTAATCTTCCCTAATCATATGAAAAGTGGTTTTATGCCCAGGTTTTAAAAGCATTAAAGTACTCTCAACTGGGAAGTCTTGGTAGATACAAAAAATTCCTTTCATTTTGTAAGCTATTTCAAGGCAAATGTGCAGTTTAGTCCTTTGACAATTTGGCAGCTATAGCATTCTTTCATCATTCCTTCATTTTAGAAGTTTTCAAGTGTATTTTTTCCTTCAGGTAATGCTTATGACCATATTTGCCTTTTTGTCATCAAGGAATCACGAGCAGTATTTCTTATCAATCAAAACCCACCAGATTCAACAGAATACACATTCTAACCAGTTAACCCTTTCAGAATTCTTAACTTTGCTTTCCAAACACCCTCCTAGTTTTATTAGCATTTATCCAGCTGCCATCATAGTCTACTTCTGGAATCAAACCAATTCCTTGTGAAATTATCATAGTTTTCCAAAATGAATCAAAGCAGTGATCTAACTCTACTTTTTATTGAAGCAAAAATGCTGCCAATAACAGAAATAATTAAGCAAATAAAAGTTAGATTAACACCAATGGATCCCATAATCTAGTTTCTGCTTGGTGCCTGCTTTAAGATTCAATGAGGTCAAATAAAAAATACTGTACGATATACTTAGCTACTACGGCTCTTCAGAAATGGCACTGCACAACCGACCGTGCCACACGCAAGTCACGCTCTCTGTGCTGAAAGAGGCAATAGTATTAAGAGTCACCATGTTGCCTTTATACCATCCTGTAGTAAAATAATTTCCCATAAGCAGACTGAATCCTTAGGAGACCAATTAAACTAACTTTATGGCAGTTATGCACTACTGGGTTGGTGAAAAAGGGTTGGTCACAGCAGGATAAGAATCAAGCTCATAAATGAAGAGCAGCTGAAGCATAGTATGAAAGAACAACAATGGAAATTATACCGTCAAAAAAGCTGTTAAGAATAAAGTGTCGTTACAGAAATATTAACTTAGGTTTGATCTTTGTATTTGAAATTCCAGCTTCCAATGGACTCCTTCTTCCAATAAATTGCTATTCCCATTATTTTAAAAACATTCTAAAAATTAAGGGTTTTTTTATAATTACTTGCTTATGAGAATCTTATAGCAAGACCATTTATCTTCCAAGAGAAAGTGGAATTGATTGCCCTCAAAGTGTAATGTGAATTTTAAAAAAATCTTTCAGTTACCATAATCACAGATATTTTTAATTATAGGCAATCCACTTAACTCAGACAGAAAATGGATTTTCAGGTTATTTATGTACTGCTAGGAAACAGCATTAATAATTATTAATAAAGTAGGTAGGGTTCATATGATAATTAATAAGGCTGAGTAAGGCTGAAGACTTTATACATGCTGTACAATGTAATAGTAGATATAATTGCTTAAGCACTGCAGAAAAATATGGCCTCCTCCTCACTAAAGAGGAAATCAATCATTTTACAGAGGAAAAAATGTTATTAATAATGAAAAGGAGGCCCCGTTCTTACAAGAAAGTATTATCCAGTCTTGGAATTACATTAGAAAAATAAACTTAAACATAGACCCACTGTAATGCTGGTCTCAAAATCAATGATAATTTCTTAGCAATGCTGTCTCAAGGGAAGAAAGTCTCTACTGCAGCACCAACCACCAAAAAAGATGGACGAGTCCTTTTGATCTAAGATATCTTGGCAACTAGTTTGTCCTGTGTAAGGAATGAAAACCTCCAGAGCTGGGAGGAAAAAGCAGGACAGATCTTCACCCAAATTAAAATAAAGGAAAAAAAAAGTTTGCATGACTTCTTCAAGTTTTTTTTTCCCCCCGTGGTGACAATATTGCTCAGTGCCCTGTAAATTCAACCTTTTTGAGCAACTGTTTTGTTAGTATCGTGTGCTTAGTGGGAGAGCATAACTTATGCCTGAGAACTAACCACTCTGCCTTCTCATCCCGTGGTTTTATCCCGTTTCAAACACCACTTTTGCCGTCCTTCCTCACCTGCAGGAACCACCAGTGCCTTTCCGTCCCGCTCTCAAGCTCTGCTCCGGTTGCTGCTGGCAGAACTCGCCCACGGCTAGCGGTCCCTGTCACTTGCACTTCTCCCAAAGCCTCACAACCAAGTGTGTGCTTCACAAGTGTGTCAGGACTTTTCCTCCTCCCTGGTTTTGGGGGGCTCACACCAAGTTTCCCGGCCGCTCTACCGGGAGTTACCTGGAAGCGCCGGCTGCAGCTGAGGAGCAGCGGCCGACGGGCTAAAGGCCACCTCAGCCTTGCTGCCCCCCTGGGGCGTCCTGAACTTCCAGGGCCCTTTTCAGTACACAGAGAGATGCCCTGAAAAGACGGGGAGAAGAACCAGCGGCTTCTCTGTTAGCGATCAGGGCCGGCACGTCGTCCGCCGGTGTCCCCCGGCTACTGGAGGCGGGCGCAGATAACGGACTGCAGGAGCCGCCATCGAGGCCTGCCCGCCGTCGGTGGGTGCGAGGAGCGGCTCCCGCGGGGCAGGGAGGAGGGAAGACGGCAGCGAGCCGGGCAGGGACCCGCCTGGGCGTGAGGGGCGCCGGGGCGGGACAGCGCGGGGAAAATAACCGGCCCCGGTAGCGGCTCCTGTCTTCTCGGCGGGCGCCCGCCGTGTCCGGACAGGGACCCCCTCCCTCCTCCTGCCCGCCCGCAGGCGGCACTGGCCGACCGCTCCTCAGGAACGGGCCCGCTCCGGGGTCTGAGGGGAAAGCGCCTCGGCTCGGCGGCCGCAGCGCTAAGGAAATGGCGGCCGCGGAAACAGCCCGCGGGTGTCCCGCACCGGGCCCCTTCACCGCCCGCCCTGCCCGCTCCTCCCGAGGGGTTTGTCCCGTGGGGAGCGGGATACCCCCGTCACCCTCCCGGCACAGGCCGGGATGGAGCCGCAGCGCCAGGCCAGGAGCAGGAGGCGCCATAGCAAACCGCGCCTTCGCACCTCGGGGCCGGCGGGCTCCCCCGTGAAAACATCGGCGCGAAAAGAACAGGGCGGGGAGAGAAAACGCCCCCAACCCCCCAGCGGGCGCCGTGCCTCAGGGAGCCGCCCGCGCCCAGCAGCCGCGCCTCGGCCCCTCCCGGGCTGGGGAGAAGCTGTTGACGGAAAAATCCCCACCGGGCACCGGAGCGCCGGCGGCGGGCGGGCGGGAGCGGTAACACCGCTCGCCCAGGCGGAGCAGTGACCGGCCAGGCACACGGCCGCGGGGCGGGCAGGGGTGAAGCCGCGCACTGACCAGGGTGCCCCCGGTGCGAAGCCGCTCCCCGGAGTCTCCTTTCCCTTCCCACTGGGCGCAGATCCGGCCCGGCTGTGCCCTCACAGCCGCGGCGGAAAGTGCCCGTCCGCCCCCTCAAAAAAAAAAAAAAAAAGGTGAAAATGAATAAAAGAGACATCGAAAGGGGGAAACAAAAAACCAAAAAACAAATTCAGCTGGAGCGAGACCGCTCGTTGCCTTGCCTTTGGCGAGCGTGGGGCCGGACCTTCCCCACTGGCGTGGGCGGAGATGGGGACGCTCAGCCCTGCTCTGGGCGGCAGGGCGCGCACGAAAAAATTGGGCATTACCGAAAAAACAAACAAACAAACAAACACACACACACACACACACCCCAAAAAAAAAACAAACCCCACCACCACCAAACAAACCCATGGAGCCAAAAGCCCTGGCAGTGCCCCAGCGCTGCCCGGTCCCGCAGGAAGGACTGATGGCAGCCGGCGCGGTGCCGTGGTAGATTGCGGATGGTCCGTCGTTAACTTAAGAGAAGTCTGTGTTTGCATAAGGCCCCATTAAATAGCGTGTGTTGACTGTAAAAAGAATACAAGAATTATTTTTTTCCCTAAGTGCGTGTGGGTTTTGATGATGCTATTAAACCGGCTCTCTTCTCCCGCCCCTCCGCAAACACGCTGACTATGTCTCTTTAACGATATAGGTTGTATTTATCTATCGCGTTCCGGCAGGATTGTTAAGCTCCTGAGCTCCTAGGGCAACAAACATGGAGGGAGGGGAATCCTCCGGCAAATCCGACTGGGGCTGTCATGATCATGAATAAAAATAAAAGGCTTAATCTTCTGCTTTCGGCTAATGAAACAATTTAGCCTCCAAAATATGGAAGCGCTCCGATGTGCCGAGCCGGGCTGGGGCAGGGCAGACGCGGGAGCCGCGCAGGCCGGGAGCTGCCCCGCACCTCGGGGTGTCTGTCACGGGCGGGGGCACTTCCCCGGCCGCCCCCGCCCCGAAAGGGCCGCCGTGCCCCCAGCAGGCATGAGGGAGCTGGAGGGTTTTTAATTATACTCCTTCCCTTTGCTCCCTTCATTTTTCTGCACCCTTTGCAGCGAGACACACTTGGAATCAGAGTGGTTGTGACATTTTGGTGGCAGCTTATTGTGCGGAACACTTAAAGTTTAAAAAACAAGCCCCATAGAAGTTGAGGGGCTTAAAGCAGCCCCCTTTGTGGGGCAAGACATAGAGTTTTGATTCTGGACAATGGTGTTTCTCAAATTTCTTCCAAAAACCTGCACCCCATCTGTGATCTCAATGAAATCGCTTTTCTCTCTCCCTTCAATTCATTTGGCAAAGGCGAAGCAGATGCATGGGACGGGGTCTGAATTTTAATTATTAGGTTTTACCTGAAACAAAACAGCAAATCCTTTTTACCATGTGTTTGAAGTTAGGGGACGGGTAAAGGAATATAAAATATAATTAAAAAGCTCTCGGATCGTTAGGGAGCTGACAAGAGCCTTTTTAATGAACCTCTCGGAGCGCCCTATAGTAAATTAACCGAGCGGAGCTTTCCTGAGTCATTCTGGCTCTGAACTGCTGCCTCCTCCTTTACCTGCATGTGCGTGTGTGAGCGTGTGTTTCCAAGCCGCAGGCCCACGGCTGCAGGAGACGCTGCGGCACACGCGTGTTTTCCTGTGCCACGGGAACGCGCAGTTGACACGTTTCGCTGTCCCGCAGCCACCTGCAAGGTGATGGGGAGAGGAGGGGAGCGGGGTCAGCCTGTGCCGAGCCGCCCCCCCCCCCGCCCCGCAGCTGCCTGCCCGGGGCCCGCTCCACCGTCCCGCGGAGGGCTGCAGCACTCCCAAAACCTCCGCTCTCTCGAGAACACACCCCCCCCCCCCCCCCCGCCGCCCTCCGCGCATTATCTCAAAGTGCATTTAACCATCAATAAGGTGCGAAGGGAAAATTGTCTGTCACTTTAATCCATGCCCGAGGGGCTGGGAAATAAAAAGGGAGAGGGAGAAGGAGTGAGAGAGAGAGAGAGAGAGAAAAGGAAAGGTCCTAAAGAGCCTAAAATCCATACAAGAGCTGTGGGAATGCGGGAGCCAGGCGCTGGTCCCCCTTGCTCTCCCGGCCATCCCTCAATTAGCAATACGCGCCCTGTACACGGGAGTGCGCGGCAGCATTGCCTTCCAAGGTGAGCCGGTTTGGTTAAGGAGAGGCTCCGCTCCGCCGCCCTTGCTTCCAGCGGGGAGCGGGACAGCCGCTCCGGGCGGCCCCGCCGTGGGGCCGGGGCGACGGGGAGGCGCTGGGCTCCCCCCCAGGGCGGCCCCGGCCCTCGCTGGGTTCCCCCTCCGGGAAGGGAAATTCCTGCCCGCGTCCTCTTCACCTCTGAACCCGCTCAACTTGTCTCTCGGGGGCGGGTGGGAGAAGTGGAGAGCAGCGGGAGGGGATCGGCCCCCCCGCGCAGAGGGCTGCCCCCCGGCTGGGGGCGCCTGCCTTTCCCCCTCCGCAGGGAGAGGCTGCCTCCCCCCGCCCGCTCCGCTAAAGCGATTAAGATTTCTTTCCCCTCCCTTGGGAAGCCCCAGTCCGAATCTCTGCCAAACCCGGGGGACCATTCGCCAGCGCCAAAGGGCCGGGGGACGGAACCCGGATTTTTAATTTTTAGCTCCAGCGCACGGGGTGTGGGTGGGTGGTGGGGGGGGGATTCTTGTGTGTGCGTGCGCTTTTCTTCGTCTTTCTGTGTGTCTGTGTGCGTGTGTGTGTGGATGGGCACAAGCTCTCAGAGAAAAGAAATTTTAGAGTAACAACTAAAGGCTTTCTTGTGCAGTTATTTTAAGGGCTTTGTTCAGTGCCTGAAGGGGGATGCGCCCATTTGTTCGGGAGGGGATTCATCACATGCCCCTTTCATGTGAACCAGAGGTTAACAACCTAATGAGCACTTGGTGAAGAGATGAAGCGTGTAAAGAGCCCGATTTTCCCAAATCCCGGGCTGCTGTCTTGGGGATGTGCTACTCTAACCTCCGCTGGGCTAATAGTCTCAGCACTTCCAGCGGGGAGGCCCCGGGAGGCGACCGGGTCCAGCAGCGCTCAGGCAGGGCAGCAGCAGCGAGACAGCCCGTTTCCAATACCCCACCGGGGAGCCGGGGGGGCCCAGCCCCGCCGCTACATATGTTGGGTCAAGTCTCCCCATTGTGAGCGTGTAAAAAGGTGTAAAAACTCAATCATCTGTAGCTTTTTTAAAGGGAGGGCTTACCCTGGATTTGTTGCATAATGGATTGTTAAAAAAGTAGAGGGTTGAATTAAAACTGTTCCCTAGTCACTTTTAATTAGACCACTCTATTTAATTAGCAAAGTTGAAACATGCAATTAAAATTAGCTCAGTTTAGCACATATTAAAGGAAATGGGGGACGCGGCTCCGGCACATATTAAAGCGAGTCGGAGGAGAAATGGCGGAGAAGTTTGAGTCTCAGTGAAATGACTCCGTAGCGGTAATTCCGCAAGCGACCATCTGTTAGAAGACCCGCCGTCCTCCCCTTCATTACGAACCCGCTCCTAATGTCTCTATAATGACCGTCCCCTCAACGCCAATGCATCACCCACGGCCAGTGCCGTCGGACGGTGCAAAGCGCTTCGAGACACGGCCAGTGTGTGTATGTATGACACGCTATTGCCTAGCAGCCCGGTGCTGGGCCCTGTGCCGGGCCCGGCGGGTGCCTCGCTGGGGTCAGGCAGCCCCGGCCCCCCCCCGCCGCCCATCCCGGGTGCGGAGCCGGGCGGGTCCCTGCGGAGCAGCCGCTGGGCTGCGGGGCGGAAAGGAGCCCACGCAGGATAATTCGGAACCCCGAATTTCCCTGATTTCCTTCCACAAATCTCTCTCCCTTGTCTCTTTTTCCTCCCCCACTGGGAGCGGGGAAATCGAGTTAATAATGTTTCAAATACTTGAGAAGTCCGGGCTAACGGGAGCTCCGTCTACCTTTCCCCGCTCCGGGATCTGAAGAGGTTGCCTGGGCTGGGAGGAATGTGCCTTTTTCTTGGTGGGGGGGAAGGGTAATTTTCATTCTTGTAATATTGGTTTGGGGATAATTACTTTTAATGTCAAAAAGATTTAGTTTAATATCATCTCTATTAGGCTGCTGGGCGGATAATTAAAAGTGAAGATGATAGCAGCAGGGAAACAGATGGCATTTGCTTACTTTGATTCAGTAGGTAAATAATGAAAAAGTCAATGGCAAACCCCCTAGAACAATTGAAACCTTAAAGAGCACTAACATTAGCAGGTACTTACAAACTGTCTTCCGCTAAGAACGAGATGAAAATACACTAATCAAGAACTATATTTCTCTGGGATGCTTCCGGGCGCTGCGCTGCCTCCGGGCGTGCGTGTCTGCCTTCTCCTACATGGCAGCCAATAGACGGGCTCTTTTTAATTAAGATTTTACTACTGTAATTGGGGGAAGATGCAGCAGCACCGTTGCATGCAGCCCTCTCAAACTTTTGCACGGGAGCAGCGATGCATAGGAAGCCTTTAGATGAATGAATGGGAATGAGGAGAGAAATAAACACCGGGAAGATCGGCGCTGCTTAAAGGAAAAAAAAAAAATAAAAAAAATTCGTCTTGTGTTGTATCGAGCTGACCCAGATGTGAGCACTGGGTCGTGGGCACCGACTTCGTGCGTTCCTGGAGGCTGCCAGAGTCAAACACATGGCGGGGATAATTAAGCAGCAACCGGGGCACCACGCAACGAAACGCGGCGTTTCTTTTAATTCCTGTAACGAAGTAACGTCGCTTTTCACGCGTCTCGCCCAAGCCAGGGGCGAAGCTGTGCTCCGCAGTCTCTGGTTCTGACCCCCCCACACACCGGGGGGGGCTCGGGGGGGCCATCAGCCGCCTGAGCCCGGCTCGGGCAGGGCTCTTGCCGTGGGGGGACCCGCTCGCCCCGGGCCCTGGAGCTGGCCCAGGCGCCCTGTGCCAAACCTGGGCTGCTCCTCCGGGGCCCGGCGAGCCCCTGCGGGGGGAAGCGAGGAGCTGGGTCCACGCCTCAGCTTTGACGGTGGTGGAAGGAGCTCCCGGAGCCAAGCTGGGAGCGACACAAGTCTCGGGCCTTTAAAGTTGCATTTCGCTGGTTTTGGAGGAATGAATTTCTCTTTCCTCGGAACATCGCGGCGTCCCGCTCGCGTTCCCCAGCACACCCGCCCTTGCAGCGAGAGCACGGCTTCTCTGTGCGTTCCTAAAACAAACACCCCCCCGCCCCCCTCCAAGAAAGACACAAGAGCAGGGATGTACATGGAGATTTTATTGTGCCTCGTCAAACAGAAATGAATTGCAGAAGAGAAGGGGGAAGAAGCGGGGGGGGGGGGGGGGGGGGGCAGCAACAGCAACTCCCCCGCTGCCTCTCGTACACTCACCCAGACACAGGGCTCCGGCAGGCCGGGGCAAAAAGCTGGAGAAAGCTCCTGCTCCATGGCAAGCCCTGGCCGGGGCTCGGCTGATCCGGGCTAACTCACGGCCAAGTTGTGTTCTGTTTGAATAAAATCTGTGTGGTTGCCTGGGTTCGCAGTCAAAGCTTCCGTGGCAAAATAAGGAGAGGGGAGAAATTATTATTATTAAAACATCAAATCAGTGAAAAGTGAGAGTCGGGGCTCCGGGGCTCTCTTTTTCTAAAGACACGTCGTAAGAAAACAACAACAAAAAACGTTGGGATCCCGTTTGAAAGTGCCCCCCTTCCGCGACCAGAGCTGGAAGGAGGAAAGAGCAGCGTCTCCCTCAGCCCGGAGCAGTGTTGCCGAGTCCGGAGAGGCCTCGGCCTCGGGTCTGGCGAAGAGCGGCGCTTTCCCGGGAGCGGCGGGGCCGCGGGCAGCGGCTTCGCCTTCAGCCCCCGCCGCCTCCGGGGCGCTCACCCGCCCGCGCCGGGGCTGCTGCCTGCCCTTGCGGGGCTGGGAAGAAAGAAGGAGGGGGTGGGAAACCGTTAAACCCTCGTGATATATTGGGGGAGCTTTTGACAAATATCCTCAGCACTTGCGGAATCCTGGGGCTGAGTTGTATGTTTTTTGCAACAAACATTTGATGAGCAAAACTCGGCTGTTTCGATGTTGGATTGATGCTGAGCGTAGTATTTTAAAAGCGGTATGTGGTTAAGTGTTTTGGAGGAGGGGGTGTCTCTAGTGCTGACTTGGGGTAACCATCAGAACCAGGCACTGGGTGTTTATGCGCACAGCGCTAGGACATTGTGTCCTAACTCTTCCTATATAGTCACAGGGGGACGTGCCGCATGAGCCTACGGAAACTGTAGGTAACGCCTCGGGATAGCGATGCTACACTTTCTGTGTTCAAACTTCTACACCGCGGTTTGCAATGTTTGCACCTAAAGGCATGAGGCTCTGAACAGAAACCACCGTATTTCACTGGCTGGTTAATGACCCACTGTTGGGTGGTTTTGCTACGGCTCTTTCCAAAATAGATAGTTTAAAACCGCCATAAACGGAAAGGATAAGCCAGCCCTTTAATTTAAATGAAAGCTGAAAGAAAAGGCAACCGGGGAAATCAGTGTAACCCGTGTCCAGTGTTGTTGGTGATGGCAGGCTGCCTCGGGGGAGAAAGGGGAAGGTATGTGCAGAAAAAATCCCCACCGTAAACCCAAACTAAACTGCCAGGAAGAAGGGAGAACATTTTATCCATGGTAAGCCGACATAAAGCAGTATTTTAAATGTTTCTTATTCAGTCTGATCGACTTCTACGAATTTCAAATTAAATCAGATGATCTGAGTAAGTCTCCCCGGAGGGTAAAATGAGCGGTTGCGAATAAAATTAAATCGGATATTTTAACTTCGCGGCTGTATTAAATAGAGGTGTTATAACACCTAAATCACAAGGAGTGGGTGGCAGCTGCACACACAGAAAGTCGTGTGGGAAAGCGCTCACTTTGGGGGGAAAAAAAAAAAAAAAAACAAACAGAGAGAGAGGAAGAAGGATGTAAGTGTAATAAAAATATTGACAAGTTTTAGGGCTCTGCAGTTGTGCTTCTCGCACCCACAGGAGGAGTGTGACAAAGGGGAAGGGGCTGCGGAGCATCAGCGAGCGCTGCTTGTCCCGCCCGGGGCTGCCCCGCGGCCCTCCGCGGCCCTCCGCGGCCCTCCGCGGCTGTGCGCGCTTTCCCGGCCGCGGAGGGAGCGGCGGGCAGGCCCGGCACGTTTAGAGCGGAGCCAGGGCTCGCTCTCCTCCCGGCTCGGGTTGCCCCAGTGCCGCGGGGGCAGGCAGCTCGCTCGGGGGCACCCCCCCCCCCCAGCCCACCCGGGGAGGCGCCGGGGGAAGATCTCGCAGCGTGGGACCGCGCAGGTGGGGATGCTGGGGCGGCGGAGAGGAGGACCTTAGCGAGCGGCGACCGGCAGACGGTTCCCGCTACCGGGAAGGAGTTACGGACAGATGTAACAAAGAACTTCAAAAAGTGCCGAAGAGGATGGAGATCCCTCGTGGGAAACGGGAGAGCCTTGGGGAAAGGAGACGGCGTTATTTCCCACCGAAGTGCTACCTCCTCCCCGCTACCAGCGAAGGTGACGTCAAACCCGGGTGGTTAATGCTAAAACAAAAGCTTCGGGGTTAATATACAGTTACCAGCCCGGTAGCCTCCTCCTCAAAAATCAGCCCCTCGGGTTTATTGTCCCCGCGGGGAAGGCGCCTGTTGAACATGTAGTCACGCAACCAGCTGGCAGGGAAAGAACGAACTTCACTTTCTGGGGAGCGAAGGGCGGGCAGGGCTCTCCCAGCCTACGGCGCAAGGAAAATACGGAAAATCCTACTCACCTCGGGGTTCTGCCATGGCAGCAGCACCTGCAAAATTCACCTGCAGCTGTGGAGTGGGAGAGGGGGGAAGGGGGGAGAGAGAAAGGGAAGGGGGCAGCGAGCGGAGGAAGGAAGGAAGGAAAAGGGAAGGAAGGAAGGAAAAGGGAAGGAAGGAAGGAAGGAAGGAAGGAAGGAAGGAAGGAAGGAAGGAAGGAAGGAAGGAAGGAAGGAAGGAAGGAAGGAAGGAAGGAAGGAAAAGTGAAGGAAGGAAGGAAAAGGGAAGGAAGGAAAAGGGAAGGAGAGAGGCATCATTACATACTATTATAAAACAAAATCTCCAAGGGGAGGGGGGAGACCATAAATTGAGTTGTCACCTTCCACAGTACATTTCCCCCCACCCTTTTGACAAGTGACACCCAGGAACAAAAATTCTAACAGTTGGCAAGGCAAATACCGTTTCCACTGGATTAGCCCCCCCGCACCACCACAAACCCACGAGAAAAGCCAAACTCCCCAGCAGCCAGCAGTCGGACAGGTTTTTGCACGCGCACACGCACACGCGCGGACACCGCTCTCCCCGCGGGTCCCCCCAGGACCCTCCCGGCTCTCCGCGGGCGCGGCGCGCTCGAGCAGCCGCCGGGCGGACGCGGCGGACCGTCGGGCGGCCAATCAGCGCGGCGCTTCCCGCCCCTGGCCAATAGCAGGCGCCACATTGTTGTCAAATGTTGCCTAATGGCAACGCGGGGCGCAACAATAGCGCGAGTGGCGGCGGGCGGCGCGGCGGCCAGCGCGCTCTGCCTGCAGCTCCGGCCGCGCGGGCCGCACGCGCCAGGCGGCGCGGGGCGGCGGCGTGTCCCGGGGGGCGCGGGGGCCTGCGGCGTTCCGGCCCTGCCCGCTCCGGCCCTGCCCGCTCCGGCCCTGCCGTCAGCTCTGCCCGCTCCGGCCCTCCCGTCGGTTCTGCCTGCTCCGACTGCTCCGACGCCGGCCGCCTGCTCGGGTTCGCCGCGGCGGGTGAGCCCAGCCGGGCCGGGCCGGGTCGGGGGCGAGGGGTCCCCTGGCCGCGGGCTGCCGGCCCCTCCGCCCGGCTGCGGTGCTGCTGCTCGGGAGACGGGGTGATTTTTTTTTTTTTTAAATTTATTTTTTTTATTCTCTCCTGGATACTAGTCTCCGCGTCTTGTGGCGAGGGATCCTGTCGTTGAAGGTGCCGGATTGCTCTTTGAAGGGACACTTTGAATCTGTGATCGTAGTTAAAGGGGGAAGGGGGAGCTGAGCTTAGGGAGCAGCTCGGGTTTTCACCGGGGCACCGTGGGGACCGGCGATCCCGCAAGTGCAGACGGGAGAGCTCGGCTTTGAGCCCGGCGCGATGGACTTGGCGCTGCCCTGCCAGATGCGCATGGAGAGCAAGGAAGCGAGAGAGATCTAAGTTTTCTTGGATTTTCTTGTCTTAGAGTCGCTTTTCGGGAGCGGGGTGGGGGGTGGGGGAGGAAGGCGCGGAAAGGCTCCCGCCGACCCCTGCTCACTTGAACCCCACTCCGGAGCCGTGTGTCGGTGCAGGGGGACAGGGGCGGCGAGCGAGGCGAGGCGATAGGCGCTGGGGTTTGCATGCCCGCACCCGGGGCTCCGTGTGCCCCCCACCCGTGATCGCGCCTGAAGGCGCCAGGAGTTTTTCCGCGTCCGGGCGCGGGTGGGCCGCGGGGGCTCCCCCGCCCCGCGTTGCTTTGGGGGAGGCCGGGGAGGGGGGGTCGCTCTTTCGGGGCGGGTTTGCCAGGATGGAGCTGCGGTCGGAGCTGCCCACCGTGCCCGCCGCGCCCCCCCCCGTGCCCCCCAGCTCGGTGGCGGCGGCGGCGGCGGCAGCGGCGGCCACGTTGCCGGTGAGCGTAGCCGGGAGCTTGTTGCGGGCTCCGCCGCTGCTGCTGCGGGCGGCCGAGAAGTACCCGCGAACGCCTAAGTGCGCCCGTTGCCGCAACCACGGCGTGGTGTCGGCGCTGAAGGGCCACAAGCGGTACTGCCGCTGGAAGGACTGCATGTGCGCCAAGTGCACCCTCATCGCCGAGCGCCAGCGCGTCATGGCGGCCCAGGTGGCGCTGCGCCGCCAGCAGGCGCAGGAGGAGAACGAGGCCCGCGAGCTCCAGCTGCTGTACGGCACCGCCGAGGGACTGGCCCTGGCGGCCGCCAACGGCATCATCCCGCCCCGGCCCGCGTACGAGGTCTTCGGCTCCGTCTGCGCCGGCGGCGGCGAGGGAGGCGCCGGCGCCTCAGGTAAGGCCGCGCTGTGCGCCCGGCCCGGCCCGGCCCGACGCGGGGCGGGGGGGCGGGGAAGGGGCCGGGGGTGGTGGTGGGGCGCGGACCTGCAGGCGGCATCCCCCGGCCGAGCGGGCGAGTGGCCCCGCCGACGGCTGGGACGCTCCGCGGGGCCCGCCTGGGGCAGCCGCACTGACGGTCTCTCTCCTTCTCCCCCCCCCCCCCCCCCCCCGCGCCCTGCAGAGTCCAAGATGCAGAAGTTCGAGCTGTTCCCCAAGACGCTGCTGCCGAGCCGCGCCGTCACCCCGCAGCAGGCGGGCGGGAAGCCCCTGTCCCCGGACGGCGAGTCCGTGCCCGGCACCTCCTCCCCAGAAGCTCGCCACGGCTCGGGCTCGGAGAACGGGGACGGCGAGTCCTTCCTGAGCTCGCCCGTCTCCAAGGGCCCGAAGGAGGGGGAGGAGAGCCCGGGCTCCATCAGCCCGCTGGGCTCGGACTCGGGCTCGGAGGCGGACAAGGACGAGCAGGACCCGTCGCCCTCGGCCGGCGGCCGGCAGCGGACTCCCATCGACATCCTGACGCGCGTCTTCCCGGCGCACAAGCGCAGCGTGCTGGAGCTGGTGCTGCAGGGCTGCGGCGGGGACGTGGTACAGGCCATCGAGCAGATCCTCAACAACCGCGGCCCGGAGAAGGGTCCCGAGGAGGGCTGGGCTCGGGACGGCGCCTTGCAAGGCCTTCCGTCCACCCCCGCCGCCGCCGCCGCCCACCACCGGCCCTTGATAGCCGGCGCCATGGCCCCCGCCATCGGCACGCTGGGCAGCCGCTCCGCCTTCTCCCCTCTGCAGCCCAACGCCACGCACTTCGGGGCCGAGGCCGGCGCCTACCCGCTGGGCACCCACCTGGGACTCAACCCCCTGCGCCTCGCCTACTCGGCGCACAGCCGGGGACTGGCCTTCATGACCCCCTACTCCACGGCCGGGCTGATGCCCACCCTCGGGTTCCGGCCGCCCGTGGACTACGCCTTCAGCGACCTCATGCGGGACCGCTCCGCCGTGCACAAGGAGCAGGTCTACTCCGGCGGGCTCTACGGGCCCATGGTCAACAACACCCCCGAGAAGCAATAGCGGGGGCGGCTTCCTAAAGCTCATCTGTGTAGGGGTAGCTAGGTAGGCACGGGTGGACGGACACAGGTGGCTTTCTCTCCCCTCTCCCCCGTACAGGCGATGATTGCGTGCGGAGCCCGGCGCGGACAGACGTAGGTGTATTAAAACGGTGATCAAGGTGCACTTTCATTGTCCAGACATGAGTCACTCTTTGTTGCTTATGGCCATAAGCATGGATATCCTTGGTGCGTCGTGGGAGTGTGTACACACACACACACTCTCTTTCCCACACACATACATATATATATGTATACTAGCAAGTGTATAATGTTATAAAATGGAAATCTAAGTTATTAATGTAACGCGTAGGTGAACTTGGTATTAACGTTAAGCTAAAGGTTAGACAGCTCATTGTAATACTTACCAGGCATATAGATTAAACATATTGTCAAATTGAAAGCCTTTTCCTTCCCGCCCCCAGAAATGTTACGATCTGTATATAACATTGGAAAGTAGATATATTTGTAACTGTCCGTAGGACCCCGGCGCCAATGGTGTATGACGGTTTAATGAACCTCCTTCATTTGTGATCTGCAAGAAAATTGCTTTCTTGTTCCGATGTAGCAAACTTCTTGCTGTTTCTAACAGGTAATTCTGTGTTTCCATTTCATAGAAATAAATGTTATTTTCTATTAAAAAAAAAAAATCGGTCTTATAAATGGCAAGTGGTATTTTATGAGACGGTGGAAGTGTGTTTGGGGAAATTCATTTGACAAGTACAGTCAATATTTAAAGGAGTTTACGCAATTAGTACAAACATGTTTACTACATTTTTATCACGGTCAAACCAGATATTCTTCGGAAAATTTATAAATAAAAACGAAGCGTACAAACCAGAGCAATTTCCTTTTCAACCGAAATTGTCAAATACGTTTATTTCTGGTTCTGGTCTTTTTGTTATTCATGCCGGGGGGGAATCAGAGGTGTAAATTTAAGCAGGATTTTTTTTTTTTTCCTTCGATACCTCGCCGAATTTTGTCACGTTTAGGAAATCTGACGTTGTCGCAGAGAAGAGAAGAACGGTTAAAGCAAACGCCCGCCTTGCCGACCGCGGGTTCTGCAGCAGCGGAGAGGTACTTTTCCCTCGTATCTGAAATTTGAATGTGCATTTTAATTGTTTTATATTACGATAAGCAAAGGGATATATAATAATGACGGGTTTTGAGAACGAAAGAACATGTTTGCCGCAGGCGTGAATGAGTTAAGACCCCACAAGCTCAGTGCGGGGTGTACGCGCAGGAAAGATTTCGCTGGTTTACTTTTGGAGCTGTGTGTCCTTCCAAATCTTTCCTCCGCATTTCAAGAGTAAAGGCTACACGCGTGGGTTGGGTTTTTTGTTTTGTTGGAGTTTTTAAAAATTTGTATTTTGTTGTTTCTTTTGGTTTTCTTTTTCTTTTTTCCTTTTTTTTCTTTTTTTTTTTTCTTTTTTTTGCAATGCTTTCCGACTATTCTTCAAGACCAAAAAGTAAGAAAGGCGTTACTCCCTCTAGTTAGTTATGTATTACGATGAGAGGCAGAGGCAGCGGGCGTGCCCCCCGTGCATCCAGAGAGGCGATCCTTCCGAAGGCCCGAGCGCGACTTTCTTATCAGTTCTGGGAGTGTTTGGCCCAGAAAAAACTATTACTCACAAAGAACAAGTTCAGTGCATGGTTGAATTAAGACTGTAAAAGCTCCTAAAGTTGGTTGGTATGGAAACCTAATCCCACCGAACCGCTCCGTGGCACAGCTGGACTGTTTACTTTCTCACTTCAAATATAACTGTGTAAACATTGGCTCGGAGCTGACAGCGCGGCTCCTACCAACCAGTTAATATACTGGTGGGTCTGGGAGGAGACGCGTCCTGCCGCAGCTATTGAAGGAAGCCCCGGGGTAAAATCAAAGGACGGTAGCAAGTAAAATGCAATTCTTCCTTCTCTCGCGCAATTGATCAAGCTGGATACAATTTTAAGATTTTTCTTAAAAAAAAAAAGAAGTCAATATTACAGATTACACCTAGGTAAATACTTTTGACCCTGATCCATCCTGGGAGCAGCCAAATCAATATCACAAGGGAAACTTTTTAAAGTCTCGTGTTCCAAGAGCGGGTGAAACTTAATATTACTACAATAAAACGGTTTAATAAAGAAGGGCTTTAATAGTGAGCTAATTTGATTGAGTTTCCTAATTCCACTTTAATTGGAAAAGGAGTTGTCTGTTTGGTTATAAAGTGCCAGGGTTATGTTAGACTGGAAAAAAAAGATGGACTTTGAGCATCTGAATAAACTTCTCCCCCCCCCCCCCCCCTTTTTTTTTTCTTTTTTTTTTTTTTTTTTTGGTTGGCAGCTGACTTTGTGCAGGATGGGTTTCCATATCTAGGATTATGAATGGGCTACAAAGAGCTGCTACTTAAAGAAATTAGGTCGCCACATTTCTCCCATTCTAGCCTTGTTGAGAAGGGCTTAGGAGCTGTTGATTTAACTCAGCTCCCCTTTTAATTATAAAAGCCATTCTTGTGTAGTTAGCCGAGCAGGACAATTTATCAGAATTGTTGCCGTGTCTTGGAGGTTGGCTTGAGCTTGGATTTATACAACCGACAATGGGGATCACGACGATTAACTTTCATATGGATAGTTTAGGCTGTTAAATTGGGGGGGCAGTAGGAGGAGGGGGTAAGAGAATCTGATACATTGTCCCTATTGAGGTAATTCCCGTAGATTAAAAAGAAATAAAAAAATCCCTTGAGTTTGAAGCCGCCTCGGAGAGGTTCGTATACACAAGCCTCTGGCAGAACATAAAATATTCAGGTCCCTTTTAGAGTAAAATAAAATGCTGTCACTTGAATAAAAATCCGCGGAACCGAGTATGAATTATTTGTAAAGCAGAGAGGCTGCAGGCGAGCGCTAGCAAACTTCCCTGTTAATTAAATCTTAATCCATGGGTCGCAGGAAGCGGCGGGGCTGTAACAGCGGCTGCTGTACATACAGTGGGACACGTTCCGGAGTTATATTAACTGCACTAGTGTTTAATATGAATCAGCCCTAATCCACAGCATAATAAAGATCAAATTAGACTAACCATTTAGTAGCGAAATGACATTCCTTCACCTAAAATGAACCTCTCCGCGCCCTGCTCGCTCCGAGCCTGCCTCGGCAGCCCGGCAAGGCGTGCCGGGGGCAGCGGCTCTGGGCTGGCCTCCAGGGCCGGGGCCGGCCGCCGCAGCCCACCGGGCCGGGAAGGGGAGCGGGGGGGCGGTCGGTTGTTTTATTTTTAAGTCCGACGGGGGAGGCTCCGCTACCCTCCCACTCTTTTCCAGAGCCGCCTCTACCCCACCTCCTCCGCCCTCGCTGCGCCCCCCGCAAACCCGACTTGCTGCCGAGGCCCCGGGGATAAAGGGAGACTCGGAGCGAGGTCGTTTCCCCTCCGGCTCCGGCCCTGCCTTTTGCTCCGCAGCAGCCCCCGGCGTGCGCCCCGCTGCCTGCCGGAGCCCCGCACAGCCCCTCCGCCGGGGCCACGGGAGGAGACCCGCGGCTGGGAAGGGTGGCGGTACCGCTTCCACGCTGTCCCCCGGGCTGCCCGTCCCCAGGCCCCCTCCAGCGGGGGGCAGCGATGGCTTGTTTAGCTGGAGGCCGAGGAGCGAGTCCCGACCCCCGCCCCGGCTCTCCCGCAGACCCGGGAGGGCTCCGGGCCCCGCCGCTGCGGCTGTCCCGGGACTTGACGCCCCGTTTCCCGGCCTGGAAACCGCCCCGCAGCCCGGCGCTGCCTCTGAGAGGAGGGAACGGCCGGGCCGGGCCGGAGCGCGGCGGGGCAGCCCCGGGTGCCCCTCACCGGGGCGGGGCGGCCTTTGTGCCGGTGCCGCCGTCCCGCCTTGCGTGCCGGCGCTGAGCAAACACAGCTGCTGCCGGTGCAGCCGGGCCCGCGGTGGCATCGCTCGGGTGAAAGCGGCTTTTACCCGTCCCACCGCCCTCCTCTCGCCCCCGCTCTCTGACATCTCTTCTTCGTTGTCCCCCGCGGCGGGTGCGAGCCCCAGGTATCTCCCTCTCCCTCCCGAGAGGATTTCATCGGTGGGAGCGCAGCGCCGGGCCAGGCGTTCCCGGGGCACTTGTGTCAGGCACACAAACTTCCCACGTCCTCCAGGCGAGGGGACACCCCTGCCTCCTCTAATCATGCGGGCATCCCCCCTGTGTTGTCATAACATCCCCATAGCAACTGCAGCAATTACTCCTATGCCAGAACAACAATAGGAAAGTATTTAATATATTTAAATGTGATTAAGCAGGTGGAAAAAACGAGGAGGAGCAGCTCCATAGGACGAGCCGGCAAAGCGCGGCCGCGGGCTGCCGCTGCCTGGGAACCCCGCCGGCGCCGCTACCCCGGGCGGCGGCTCCCAGCTCCCGCCGCCTTCGGGGGCTTCCGCCCGCCCCGGGGGAACGGCGGCACTTTTAGAGCCGAACAGATGGAACCGAGAGGAGTATAAATAGTTACAAGGGGAGCTGAACGGGCTGGGTTTACTGTTTTCTGCTGCTTTTAGCATCAATTAAGGCGCGGGAAAATTAATTCCGATTTCCATCTCTCCGTTTCACTCGGGTTTCAGCAGAAATACTAAAGCTCTGTTGCAGAAATTATCTTTGCCCTGTTACTGTTCTTTTCCAGTTTCCCCTTTATTTTTCTCTACCATTTTATTAGGG
Organism: Balearica regulorum gibbericeps; assembly: GCF_011004875.1. Taxonomy (NCBI): domain Eukaryota; kingdom Metazoa; phylum Chordata; class Aves; order Gruiformes; family Gruidae; genus Balearica; species Balearica regulorum. The sequence continues at coordinate 7,929,222 of NC_046191.1, forward strand.
AAAAAAAACCCCAAAACCCGCTGTTGGGCGTAAGCTCGAAAAGCAGAAATAAAACCGACGACATCTCCCCCCCCCCCCCCGAAATTGCACAATGCTGTTTTGCATTTCATCTCCAAAACAAACTTCTTGGGGAAAGAAAAAAAAAATAAATAGAATTTTCATTTTAACAGATGTTTTAATCTAAAACCTATTCCTTTTCAGCCAGTACCCCTCATTTCTATGTTTCTAGGGAATCTAATAATCAGTGGAAGAGATGCTCCTGACCCGAGACACCAAGTGCGCTGCCGGGGCGGCGGAGGATGCCCGCCGTGACCTGCTGCCGTTCACCGAGAGCGGCCGGGGCTCGGCCAGTGGAGCCCCGGGAGGGAGTCAACCCGCCGTAGCTTTGAATTCCCCGTTAAATTGTACGGCTGGTTGCTGAATTTGGTGGAAATTATTGAGGGCGGCGGGAAAGGAGGGTGTGGTGCTGGTGCGGGGGAGGTGGTGGTAATGTGAGGGAAGTGGCCAGGGATGGGAAGAGGTTAAAGCTGGGGAATGAGTTAGCTTGTCCTCCCTAACGCGGGTGCAAGGTGGTGTAGCTGGAGAAGGTAGGTTTGCGAGGAAGTTTAGTGTTGGATAGCACCGAAGGTGAGAGGAGAAGAGGGAAGGGGTGAATTCCGGTACAGGAGAGCAGTGTGAGGGGTTGATGTGTGGATCATGAGAACTAGCATAGAACTCGGATGTAGTAGTAAGGGCTGTGGAAATACTTGGGAATCGCTAAAATAAGATCTTGGTGCCTGTATTACAAGAGTGTAATGAAAATGTTGTGTTGCTTGCTGGGTGTTGAGCTTGGAAGACAGCCATATTCATGAAAAGTGTAAGGCAGTTCCTTGGACTGTATGAAAAGTCTATTATAATGTGCCTTTCCTGAGGGAGCCTTTAGGAGTTGATTATACTCTGCACCGGCTGAGCAAGGCAGCACTATGTGGCAGGATTTACATTTTCAAGGAAACTATGAGAAGCTCTTAATTTCAGATATAGTAATGCCAGGTCCTGTACAGAGGTCAGGAGATTCAATTCCATGCACACTCATAATACAGACCAAGGGCTGAGCAAATGGCCATCAGTGTAAAATGGTGATGGGTGTTTTCACAGTGACTCATTGATTGTTCATGTGGAAGCAAGTACATCAAGAGAGATGAAAATGCTTAAAGACCAGAAGACGTTGCTAATAGTTCTAACTGCAACAGGCCGTTTGCTAACCATTCTTAACCGTACCAACATCTGAGGCATGCTCTATCCAAATGCTGGTGAAAACGTGTGTTTGCCTTTACCCCGGGTGTGAATTTGGCAGATGTGGACAGGGGCATGATGAGACACCCGCCTGGGGGATAATTCTGTTTGGAATGTTGTGTTGAGCAGTATTAGATCTACCTGTATGTGGGAGTTAAAGCCTTATCTTAGATTTTATCTTAACTCCTTGCAAGCTCTAAACTGCAGGGGGAAAACATTGCTTCCTGACAACCCTGTTTTGATGGTCTGGAAGAGTAAAATCTTGTTGTATACCGATTTGTGGATTAATTTTCTGTAAGAGATGGTGATATGTGGGATACATTCTGATTCCTGACTTCACACAGAAGCTCTGACTAAATGAACTCTGTGATACAGATCTGTGAGGGGTGAGGATAGATCCTTTGGCATGTTTTCAATGTGGGTATACTCATAGCTAGTATGGATTCAGAGAGGCTTTTTTCTGTCTTATATTCCCTCTTTTCTTGTTTTGGATCTTATGAATCTGCTGTGAAGTTGTAAGAGTTATGCTGAAGGTTGTTTCTACATAGTTAATTTTTTTTCCCCCAATACATAAATGAATGAAAAATGGCTGGGTAAAAGCATAGATGGATTTCAGAAAAAGATGTAGAAATCTATTGAAAGCAGGTTACCCAAAGTTTTATTGCCCACCAATAATTACAAATCTGCTATGCATATCTTCAGAAAGTGGTTGACCATTTAACTGGGCAAATATAATAGCTGGGCAGGATCTCTGCAAATTTGAGTAGGTTTGTGACAGCAGGGCAGGCTCCTGGGGGGAAGAGGGAAATGGAAAGGAAACCAGAAACAGAGTGCGGATCTTTTCGTGTGGTCTGACAGGCAGATGGAAAGCATGAATTACAGAGGCTTTTAAAAAGATCTGCTTGGGGTTTATGTTTACAGAGAGATTTAACAAGACTGGCTGGCCTTAAAATGCTGTGGTTGTTGCTAAAATCAGACATTTGGAAGCGAAATGGAGTACTAACCCTGGACCAGAATATAGGAGAGGTTCACAGAGATTCAATAAGACAGGAACAGGGCCCCTATAAACCATTTGGCAGATCCAGAAAAGGGCTTAAAGGTCAGCAGGACCTGGAGTCAGGGGAGGGAGGAGGGTGTGAGCCCTGCTAAAGGGAGCTGGATCCAGAGACCATGAGCTTCTAACCAAGAGTAGCAATGGTAGCATGAGAAGACAGTCAGAATGAGCTTGGATTTGTGCAGCAGGGACTTACTGATGAAACAGCTTTATAGGGAACAAAGGTATCAAAATGTTACCTCACTTTCTTGTAAGTGGGATATGGGATATTGATTTCCTCTCACGGCTTGGGGAAGCCCATGATTTACCTTGGGTGGAACCTATGGATTTCCTCAGTTTTCTAAATCTCCTGCTTGAAAGGTTAGCCATAGATATTTACAGCCAAATGAATGGGACAAATAGTGGAGATTAAGATTTAAAAAGCCTTTGCTTTGTAAGGGGAGAGTCAGCTATCTTATATTGGTTAGGAGAATTTAATTAAGAACCTGTTCAATAGGAGTAAATGACAAGTGATCAGGCACACAGAAGATGGTCTAAAATTGCAGTGCTCAGTCCAGTGTGCTAGAATGAAGTTAGGAGATGCCTGGCTTTTTCCTGCTTAGAGGGATGAATTATGTGTAATTTCTCTAATCATTCTTTTTATCCACATTCTGAAGCTTTACTTTGACACAGAGAAAATAATCCTAATGTGGTGGGGCCAAGGGTGGGAAAATGCTCCAGCAGATTTGGCAGGCAAAGCATGGCCTCAGCCCCTCACTAAAAATCCATACCCTTCTTTGTGAAAGCTTTGCCTTGACCAGAGGGGATTAGAGAGGTGTTTTCAGGGTCTCTTCTCTACAAGAATTGTGTTATAGCCTTCTTCCTGTTCAATGGGTAAAAAGGATCCCAAAACATGCATTGAATTTCTTTTTTTCAGATGCATTGGAAAATATCTTAGAACATAAGTAGTAGCGTAAGACTTGTTGGATTTGAGGGAAAATTCATCCATCACATGGCTTACAAACATAATCTGTTGCACAGAGTGCACCAGAGGAATGAATTAACCCAGGTCTAACTTACTGGGAATGTAATGGTATTAAAACATCCAGGAGGTACCCCAAACCTGTGGCAGACACTTGGAGAAGCTGTCAAAGGCATTATGATACGTTTCACCATTATTAATGTATTTCCTGAGTGTTGCATGAACATACCTTGAATTTTGGCTTCCTAATTTCCCTCCTGGGAAAGAGCTTAGCTATTTTTAAGTGTCTAGTACCTTGATCACCAAAAGAAGAACTTGCTTTATCTCAGCATGCAGGATACATACATCTTTGATCTGGAAAGAGCTTGAAACCTATGCAAGATGAGGACATGGGCATGCTTGGCTAGCAGGATTGTTTCTAACTGCAGAGCAGGGCTGGCAGAATGACACATTTGGCTGTTGGGTGGGAGGTGGCTCTGTTAAGCTAGAAATCTGCAGTGATGGAGGTGATGAGGGATAGGTGTGCTCTTAAAAGCAGGGCTGACCAGGCAGCTAGGAGCCTGATGTCTTGGGTTTATTTTATTCCTCACTGCTGAAATATCTAAGCAAAGTTAGTCCTGATTAGATGGGCTGAACTGAAAAACAGCAAATGATGTTCCATAAACTGTAAAAAGCTAAGATCAATCTGGTGAAGTCATTGGTAAAATGTCTGGTTTTCTTGGATGCCTCAGCAGGGTAGATGCTGTATCTGAAGGATGTTGGTGATATTGGGCAGAGGCGCTCTCATTAAGAAATTGCCGGCTGGAACTCCCTCCAGCCATCTGGCATCCAAAATGCAACAGCAAAAAGGATCCTGTTGGTGACTTTCAGTAAATGTTTTGTAGGGAGCCATCTTTGTTGACTGTCTTTATTGTTTTGCAGATGTTTATGGTATCATGAGTAATTTTTTTTTTTTAACCTTAATTGAAACTCATGCTCTACCAATCCAAGGAGATTAACTTTGTTATAACAGAAGTGAAATTTGCATGATTTTTTTTTTATCCTTAAGAGCACTTTTTTTAGACAGTTCCTCAGATCATAAATTCAATTTGAAATATTTGCAATTTTAACCCCCCAGACTACTGTTGTGCTGTTTATTTATTTATTTATTATTCTGCATACAGATGACTCTTTTGACTGTTTTGTTCTTTGGTTTCTGAGTATTGCTCCTCATTTTTGGAAATAATAGGTTGTAGCTATTTTTCTTAAAGCTTTTGAAGGCTTCATGAGCAACAATAACAATGAAAATATTTTATTAGTTTATATTACCCTGGTTGGTGGTAATTGGGTTTCGCTTTGCCACAAATGACAATGACTTAGTCTCTTCTCTCAGTTTAATTTCTGGAGTAAGTGAGGCTCTTGGATGTTACACTCATAGATTCTGGACTCACCTGGGCAAGATGTGCCTTTGTTTCTTCATAGACCCAAGCTCAGAATATTGTCTTGAAGCAGGATGCACAGCACCAAAGTGCTTCCTGTGATAGCAACATGCTGGTGGTGCTCAGGGGGTGTGAGCTCCTGATTTGTTCTGAGATTAATCTGAAAATGAAATGTTTCTTGAAATGGGTACAACTGATGCTTCCGCTGAGTGTGGTACACTTTTAAAGTAAAGGATGTTAACTTCTTATATCAAGTCTTTTGAAAGGTATAATTATCCCTTATCTTTGCAGGTTGGTTTGTTTAACTTTCACTGGATTATTCTCATGGAATAAGAATGAGATATTGCTGTTGCAGAGGAGCACTGGGACCTTGTAAAGGAAGGAAGCTGTGAGGTTTTGTAGTGAAAACTGCACATGAGTCTCAGAAGATTTGGTTTGTGTACTAAATTCTGCTGATGATTTACCAACACTGCGTGTGTGACCTTGAGCTACTCAAAACAATTTATAATTTTTTTAAAAGTGACTACTAATATTGACTGTCTCCAGTTACAGTATGAGACACATAAGGCTTGAATTGCAGACTTTTGTACTACTTGGATATTTATTTTTAATAAGGGTCCTAATTAAGTGTGCAATCTCTGTTGCAGGAAAGCTCTCCTGGACTCTGTCTTCATTCATTAAAATGTGTCAAATTCCTCAGAGTTTAGAGCAGACCTCTAACAATGGCAAGAGAGACCCTATGTCCTGAATATATACTAACGTGTGCCAAAGAATATGCTTGTTAATAAGTACTTGTTCAGTGATAAAGTATAGCAACAAGGGGTTATATATTTCCTCACTTCCAGCTACATGAGCAGAGCCCCTGACTTCACTCAGGAAGCTATACTGTTGTGAGACATGGAAAAGTAAAATACCCTCTGCTTTATAATAAGTCATTCCAGCTCTGTCTAATTAACACTTCTTAGTGTTAATTGTAAACCCCTGTTCTGTGTTTTTCAGGGACAATATTTCCCAAGTATTGCTGATGAAATGTCAGGCAGAGGTAATAATTTTGTTTTCCTTGCTATTATAACATTGTGCCATAGATATAGTTATATACAGAGATACATGCCAATCAACCAACAGAGCAAACAAGATGAAGAAGTAAAAATCTTCTCCTTAGAGAGCTCCTTAGGCAGACAATGAATTATGAGTTCTTCTCTGCCTGGAGAACTTGCAGTGAAAACAGCTATTCCTACTGGCATACCTCACTGTGATTAAAAACAATGAATAATTTTAGGTGGCTTGTTTTATTAAATCAATAGAATTGACAGGATGGAGTGGTGGAGTACAAAAATAAAAAAGATTTTTTTTACATAATCTGCAGAATCCTACAGGCTACAGAAATACCATTGGCCAGTATCTGCAGAACAGCATTTAATGAACAATAAAGACATTCATGTTGTTGGAAGGGGGAAAAAAATCTTGTTGGCAGTCCAGTAAACCCACCTATCTTGGTTTTGTAGTCTGAAGGAAATGAGAGAGTACTTGAAGAAAGTGGGAACGTGAGATTCACTGTTAAAACGTCACTCTGGTGCTGGCAACACTACAGAACCATCACAAAAGACAAGTAAGAAAATGAGGATATGGGGCCATCACATGCCACTGATGTTTCAGTAGGATTTTTCTTTTGTAATGTGACTTAAACTGAAGATGGAGTTTAGTCTGTGGCAAGAGAATGTAGAACAATTGCTGTCTCATCCAAACAATCCTGTGCATGACAGTAGGGGAGAAAGTATCTGTGACAGCTCAATATTTTATGAGAAGGTAAAAGTGAAAGAGAGCTGACTGAAGACAAAACCAAACAATTCCCCATGATGAAAAATGGAAAAAAAAATAGCAATTATGTGAATTCCAACTGTAAGATGAAAATACAATGTCCAATAATTTCAGTCACATCCTGTACAATTAAATTACCAAGCCTTTTACCCCCCCTTTTTTTTTTTTTTAAATGGGAATAGGGTCCTAAATTTAGGCTTAGCTGTAGTCTTTCAAGTACTACAAATTACTCCATGCCATCTAATGTAACACTTGAACTTGTAGAAGATTTGATGGCCCAGTGGAAGGTCTGGAAGCGCTTTGACATGTTACTTTTGGGAGACCACTGGTGTTTATCGCCTGGTGACTATTTTTGTAGAGTTTTATGCTATATTCCTAAACATCAGGGAGGAGGAAGGGGAAAGGCTGAAATTCTCTTTCCCTGGATTGAGGGTGATGTAAATCCCAATACAATCTTTCTTACCTACATTGAAATGCACTGAATTTCTTGCGAAGTACGAACTACCTTAGAGCATTTTTTTTTTAATAGCTCACATGACTGTTGCTTTATCATTATAGAGTTTTGCTTTATCTCTAAAGAAATTCACTTTTTGATTCCTTTTGGCCTGCCAGCTTGGCTTCTCAGCATCGTGGTTATTCTATGGCCATGTTATCATGTAATGAAATTGCTCATCAAAAAGCTTACCTACAGGTAGGGAACAAGTGTCCTCTCAAAAAGGAAAGCACTAGTAAATGCTCATATGTTACAGAAGAAGAATGTGTTCTTCTATATTTCCAGTAATATCAGGTCTAGACACTTTCTCATCATCAATATTTTTTATGTTTTCCTTTACATTAAATACTGGTGGTAAATTTGAGTCAATCACTTCTCGATGCTTAAAATACCTAACTGGCTTCTTTTTGTTTATCAGAATGCTATCATTTCTACATGCTGAATTTTTCACTGTTCCGTTTTGTGGGGTTGTTTAGTCATCTTGCTGGAACAGAAAGGAAATGTGCAGCATAAATATGAGGCAGGAGCAGTGTGAAGCTGAGGTGCAGCAGCTTGCTTAAGCTGGGGTGCCTACTCTGAGGAAGAGGAAGGGCTGGAGGGAAAAGGGAAAATGGCGGCGGGTTGTTCACTGTGGAGGGTGGTGGGTGTTAGCTGGGACATGGATGGCCCCTCTGCAGACACTTGCTTCACCAGAGGACCTGGCTTGGCTCAGGCAGGTTGGGGGCCTGTTTGCACCTGCACACTGGTAGGTGGATATGTGGAGCGGTAGCATGTGGGCAGTCAGTACGGCTCCTGGGAGGTGCCATTTTTTGGATAAGATGAAGGCCAAGCCTTGAACCCCTGCCAGCATTTAAAAATCTCAAGGCACCCCTCACAAGAACAGGAGGCAAAGCCAACCCGTGAGCGGGGCTGTAGCTATGGCCTCGGCAGGTGGCTGTGTTGGGCAGCACTGTGGGGTGCTTGGTGGGCTCCTGCCTCCCCTCAGCAGGCTGAGGGGCGGCCATGGGGCTGCGTGCAGCCAGCAGCGCCCACAGCAGGGCTGTTTGAACATGTGGATGACAGGTTTGTCTCCATCTGTCTCTGAGGGAGTTTTATGTGGTGAATGGTGCCCATTTCTTCTCCCTGCCTTGATTGTTTGCTCACAGTAACAATCTGCTTGGCTGCACCTGACTAGTATCCCCTTTGGATGAGGGGCAGTCATAGGTCTCCCAGCAGTGTCCCTGTGCCTCCTTTCTGATCCATCAGCTCATGCCCTGGTCCCAAGGCTGAGTTATACCTGTAGCCCCTGCTCAGTCTCTTGGAGGACTGACTGCAGCACCGTGGCTGAGGTAGCGGTTTCATTTGACCTCTCGCCATGTCCTGGGTGAAACAAGATGGTGGTGAGGAGGCCTTGGGTCTCCTGCTCCCTCAGGATCTCTTGCCCCAAAGAGAAATTTCCACCTGGATTAAACTAGTCTTTGCAGTCTGAAGAACCCACTCCCTCTCCTCACAAATGTCTGATTTATGTTCATGTGTGTTGCTTCACTTCTATCTTCTGTTCAGCAATTTTGGTTAAACACGTGCATGATTTCTTCACAGTGTTATAGGGGGGTGTTTGGTGGCAGCTGGGACAGTGGGTGTTGCCTGGACCAGACACTGAAGAGATGCTGCAAACAAGGTGTGAGGATCTTTTTAACTGAGATTTTGGGATGCTATTGGCATACTGTTGACTTAATACTTTTAAGCACTCTCAAGCACACCTATTGAGTCTGAGATAAGACAAGCCTGGTAGCAGGCACTGACTCTTACCATGTTAAATTCCGTAGCTAATTTTTATTTTCATGTTATTTTGTGAAAACTGCTGAAACCAGGATGGGATATTGCCTGTTTCTTTATCCGATATATTTTTGAGAGACTCTGTAACCAAATGGTAAATTTACAGATCCTTGAAACCATGTCTGAATAATCCTGGCTGAATTCAGTGACAGTAGTCTCTCTCTGTATGTATGTGTGTGTCAGTATATGCACAGACTTCTATATATCTATCTTACCCTTGTGAATTCATTTACCATTTGTAGTGTCTTTACCAATTAAACTTTCTAACACAGCAGTTCACTCTGCATGATGTCACACATCTGACCATGTGCCGGTCTAAGGTTGAGGATAATTTAGCAGGAGTGCTGATTATGGCAAACTTAATCTCAGGAGATCAGTGAGAAATGTATGTTTTGTCATGAAGTTTGTTCTGTGTGGATTAGAAAGACAACGTTACATACGAGACATTAGAATGTGACATTAAGACCAAAATCAACATGTGAACTAGCTCTGAAATCGACACTGCAAAGGTAAGATATGAAATCAGGTGGTAGACCACATGGGTCTATTTGAGATCCAATTTTAAACTTGAAATAACAAAGGCAGTATGCTAGACCTGAGCTTGTAAACTTCTACCTGTATGATTTTATGCACGTGAATGATCTCAGTGACTTTCATACCAGTTTCCCATATTTTTGAGGATTTTGCAGCCTATACAATACAGGACTGCTTTTTCTGTGTGCCTTGGACAGCTCCAAGCGTTCACCAAAAATACAGTAATAGCAAGTTAGAACTTACGTTGTTTGAAATTTGTTTCACATTGATGTTGAAAAGCAGGTGAGTACTAGCATAGTAAATATGTTGCTTGAACATGGAAAGACTGATACTATAGTCATTTCAGCACAGTAGAATTGCTAGTTGAAAGGAAAGTAATTATAGTTTTATAGTTAAGAAAAATATAGCTGAGAAAAAAGTGTGTGGCTTGCTTTTTTTTTTTTTTTTAGCTCTCTTGGGATATCTCATGTTATTTTACTGACCTCAGTGAAGACCTAAGAACCATAAAATAAAACTCACTCTTCTCAGTTTTCTTGCATCATTCCTCCAGTTCTGTCTTGATGACAAAGTAGGTTTATATGAGTATAAGCCAATGGGTTCCTTATCCTGCCAGAAGTATACTCCAGTATATAAACAAGGAATTGCAAAATGGATGTACAATATACATATTGAATTTCATATTATTAATTGGAACTCTGTCAAAATGAACGCTGACTTATTTAGGGGAAATAACTCCTCACTGAGGAAAAAGAACAGTTTTGGCAGGCCACGTAATACATGTCTCAGTGTTATCTACTAATAACTTGAAAAAGTCACATGGCTGTGCACAGTATAAAATTAAGTTATTGGACATATCTGGTCCCTAAAGTTATCTATCCTGAATTAAGTCACAGTTGAAAGTCATCTCAAATAATGTGTTTGTCCCCATCTTTCCATTACACTTTTATTGTTTTAAAAGTAGTTTTCTTTATTGTTTTTACAGATTTTTTTCTCCCTTTATGAAAGAATTACAAAAGTAGGAAACTGCATTCCCAGAAAATACCATGTAAAGAAGGGTGAAAAAGTAAAGAAAAAAATTTTCTTCAGATATCACAGTTCTATAGGAGTGAGGTCCAAGGGAACTAAAACCCCAGAACTTTGGAGGGCTTTGAGCATTATAGTCCAGACCTTTCTTAATATTTTTTAAAATATTATAATTGTTATCCAGTGTTTAGTACTTTTAAAATATCATTGTCATGAAAATACTCTAGCCGGGGAACTGCATGCAATGTTTTGGAGTGAAAGCTTTCAATGAACAATTCATAATCTGACCAAAAGAAGGGATTTCTTTTTTGTCCTTCTATAGCAATACTACTTTCTCCTCCACTTAGTCTGTACTTTAATTGGCACCTCTGTCTTTAACAGAATCTCTTCAGTAACTCTGTTCCTTCCTCTGGCTCTTAAACCTTCAGCCTTTCTCTCTAGGTTAGGTAGCAGATTCCTGTGATTGCATGTGAGAATGGTTTTCAAAGTGTCTTCTACTTAATTGCCATTAAAATCTCTTCGAAAAAAAATCTCACTAGGCACTGTGTTTCTTCAGCATGTTTTTTCTTGAGCTTTAGTCACCAAGTAGCAGTGCAGGATGCTTGAAAGGGCTCAGGAAGCAGCCTCTCTCCTGAGAATGACTAAAAGGGATGATTAGGAGAATGCAGGAGATTTAGTTTGTAGTAGTAGTTATCCTCTTTGTTTTAACAACCATGTCTAAAACTTTAAAGGTGCCTGCCATGCATGCTGAGCTCTTGTTCGAATGTCGGTAGTGGAAGTGCAGATGTTAAGAGGTGTCCTGCTTGCAAGCAAATGCAGAAGATGATGTTGCTGTTGTTTGGGCACCTGATTGCAATTCAGAAGGCTTTGGTTAAACTTCCTGTTCTACCAAGCACTCCTGTGGACTCAAGGCAACTTACCTGGGGCTCAGGTGAAGTACCGTGTCCTTCTCAGCTCAAACTTTCCTCATGTACAGTAGCAAATTAGAGTTTGAAAGAGAGAAACAAGAACAATTACTGCACCTAGCAAACATGAACCATGTGTATTGGCCAAAGTTAGTGACTTATTCAATATCTTGTAGTACTAGAAGGATTTTTGTAAGATTTGACTCTTGGAGTCCTTTTATTCCATGAGAACCTCAGATTTTTCTTTTAAGCAAACTTTTAGCCATCTTACTGAGGAAGATAAAAATGAAGTCATCAACCATAAAGGCTTGACAAATTGAGGGCAATGACATAGCTATTAAAATGTTATGTTTAAAGCAGTCCAAGACCAGATCTGACTTGTACTGCCAAACTAGACTCTTAAACCAGAAGACAGGCTCTTGCCAACTACCAAACTGAAAGCAGCCAGTGTCTCACACTGGCTTCCAGGACCCATAGTTTTAAACTTAAATAATTCATGTGGTTAATGAATAATAAATTTAATAGTAATGATTAAGGAAGATGACTTCCTGTTCAGTTAAATGGTCACAACCAACTGAAAAATGTGCATGGTGCATACATGCTGCTCTCCTCCTCTAAGCTTGCAGACATTCTTCCTCTGACAAGTTTGTTCAATGCTGTGGATGATTCACTTTGCCCTTAGTGCTTCACCATTTCCTGCCTCACACCTGGCTGCAGCAACGTGCTTGGTTTAGAGGAGGGCAGCTAATTAATTTACAGTGTTTTGCGCTCTTGTGTAGTGAACCTCCAGCAACCACAATTTTCCTTCCTAACTGCTGTGGAAGCTGACATGCTGTTCCCTGATGGCCTGCGTGCAGTGTCGCCTGCTCTGTGGCAGCTTCCTAGGCCAGACTCTTCCTGTCCCTCCAAGCTGTTAGCCCCGAAGTCTGTCCTGGTGGGAGTTAGAACAGCTCGGCAGGGGTGTGCAGAGATGGGCAGTGCTGGCTTTGGAACAAGGTCCCTGCAGGGCTCTGGAACAAGAGAGAAAATTCCCCATCTCTCATCTTACCCCTCCCTCCCACCCCTGCCATTCAGCCCATTTCCTCAAAGAGGCTTTGTGGAGTCTGTGGATCACAGAGCTTTTTTCTTCTTCCCCACCCTGCTCCTCCATTCCATCTGGTGTTTGTTTTCCTGTGCTGCCTCTTGTTTGCTCCATTTGAATACCGTAAGAGTCTTGCGCTGGCTGTTTTGACAAGTGGATGCTGTGTAGTATGGGCCATGCAGCCTGGATAGGAGGCCTGTAGGGTCCAAGCTACATTAACTTTTGCTGTTGTACAACGGCTGAGATGCGCTGCTGCCTTGGGTTAAGATCTTTGCACAAAGAGACCCCGGACTGTCATGGGATGTCATTCCTTTGTGGAGGACTTTCTATTTGGTGATAGGGAGGAGGTCCTATGCTACCTTTCTTCTGATGACAGCCAGGAACGAGACAGGGCTGATCTTGAACCTTTGCGATTTCAAGATAGCTTGTTGTCCCACTGGCTGTGGATGGCTTAAACAGAAACATTTGAACATTGAGACAGTTGTTCCTGAATTACTCATGCAAGTGGGAAGCAGATCAAGCCCTCTGCTTGTGCTTGTTGTAATTCTTTATTAATGAATTTATTGATTATTTTACTTTTGCTAACTGAGCAAAACTTCCATTAAATCGCAAGAGCCTTGTGCAGTTAACTGGATTGGAACCATTTACTCCAGAATGTTTCTTGAAGGCTTCCAGCACAATGCTGACAGGATTTGCTGCCTCCTGTGTTTACAGTAGTTTGTGAGGTAAGGAGCCTCATTTTATTTTCTTTACCCTTTCTCTGGAGTTCTTAAGAGCCAGTCAGTGGCAGAGCTTGTTCTTTGGCACAGCTTTCAGTCAGGCTCAAAACATATATTGGGTCGATACAGCAAAATGAGGTATCCCAAAGTTGCGTGCCTCAAGCTGGAACTGGTGAATTGAGGGGTTAAACTTCGGGAAATTCCCTATGGCTGTCAGTTATGCATCTTATCTAATGTGTTTTTACAGGATTATTTCCCTCTTTCCCCAAACAAGAGCTAGTGGAAGTTTACTCCTGTGGCACGTTTGTTACAGGACTTGTTTGAGCAGTGTCTTGATTCTGCTGCCACTGTGTGGTCAAAACTGGTTTGGTGCTTCAGGTATTTCTGTTTCTTACCATGATTTGTGTGGAACCAGCAGGGTCATGGCATCCTACATGTGATTCTCCTCCATGCCACTGTAAATGAGGAGTAACTGCACTGAAATTAATGTACTTTTTATTTGTGTTAGCAGAGCAGCCAGATGCACCTGCAGCAATAAGGGTTCATTGTGCTGAGTAGGTCTTGGGCTAGGAAAAAATAACAAGCAGTTGCCAAGTCAGCTCATAATTTGATACTATGACCATATGTAACAGGTAAATAAAACTGATACGGCAAGGATAAATCTTCTCATAGACATGTGCTTGAAGTCAGGGCCTTGATGAATAGCTGCTGTTGACTGAGCCATTTGAAATACAAGCAAAAAGAGAAGTGGGATTTCATTAATCTCAGTTGTAATTTCTACAACTCGTATGCACCCCAAGATGATGGCTTCTCCCTGTGTTTTTAAGGTTGAAAATTTATCGATCTCTTGCAGCTTTGTGCATTGTTGAGATTTCAAGCACGCTACAGAAGCTTTGCTATTGAGCAGTAAAACACTGTAACAAGTAATCAAATACAGGTGTACTTAACAAGAAAAAAGCTTATTAGCTTTGCTTTTTAGAAAATAATATAGTAATCATTTATGTTTTGCCAGTTCGGTAATATCCAGGAAGTTTCTCAGTCATTAACTCACTTGAGTGAATTAGAAATGTTTTATTGTAGTAATAAACAGTGATATGTCTTCAGGGACTTTCAAAACAAGTAAAATAGAAAACATAAATTACTTTGTGGTTTGGTTCTGCATTCCTTGCTCATTCAGGATTTTCACTGGCTTCAAGGAATGCAGGAGCAAGCCCTAAATATTTGTAAGGAAATCAGGGTGAAAAAAATTTGCCTTGAGCCCAAGGATTAAAAAAAAAAAAAAGGTAAAATGTCAGCACTAGCAATTGACAGAGGGAGAAAATTCCAGCTACTAAGGGAACAGCAGCTGAGAATGTCATGCAATACTTTTATTAACACAGTACGAAAGGCAATTTAAATAAATAAAAAGGCCTATTTCTGCAATTTTCAAAAGTCCTTATTTAATTTAGGTGAAAACAAATATGCCACAAATGTTAAACTGACTTGCAGTCATCTGATGACCTCAGATCCAGCCTTGGCTTTATACTCACCAGCAAGTCGTACATTCTCTCTCCTGTCTCCTGCTCTCTGTGTTACTAAATCCACAGTGCTTTGGGGAAGGGACCATTTCAGCAGGTTTGTGCAATGTCTAGGCTAACACAGACCCAGTTTGAGGTGGGATTTCTGCCTACTGCTGAGCAGCTACTGACAATACCTGGCCCTCTTCCACCCCCTTCTTGTCGTATCCCATTTTGTTCTCCTGCTGACACATTTGTGTTCTGTCTCCACTTGCTTTGAGGTAAAGCATGTGTCTTACCATGTGTATTTGCAGCATAATGGGGTCCCTAAACAAACTGGTAAGTCTGATTCTTACTGGTGGTTTTTTTTTTTTTTAAAAATACTTTTATTTATCTATTTGGCACCAACATGGATTGTAGACTGAAACATGCAGTGAACTGCAGAGCCTTGCTGGAAACTGTATTGACTGCACTTGGTTGCTCTTAACACAGCAAATGAGAAGTTATCAATAAAGCCTCTAGCTTTATATGTAGGTCTTGATGTTGGTTGGAAGCTTTGCAGTCGGTGTGAGTGCTTTCTCTCCTATTACACTTGCTATATGAACCAAGTTCCTGTGCATTTACATAATTTATGAGATTTTAGGCTACAGCTGGCTGTTTAGACAGAGTAGTGACAGTAGTGCAGGTGACATGCACAACATTTGCATGTAGTATGATTGCATGAACCACGCTTCCTTTGAAAACTGGGCTACAAATAGAAAGACTTTCCAGTGCCAAGCTTATTTGTCGTAACTAGTAGGGGCTTTTTGCCCATTCATGAGTGTGCTGAGCTACTCATGCTGCTTCTGCACTAATGTTTACTTGGCACCCTGGTTATACTTCCATGGGATTTTGTGAAATACTTTTAATTTATTATTGTGATGAGGAATATAAGTGGGTGAGTGAACAGAAAGGTAAATTTATCATGTGAATCACTTCCTAGATTTTTTATTTTTTGTCTGAGGAAAGCTTTGGTCATGTCCTGTGTAATATTTCTCATTTCATGGTTGTTTAGTATAAGGAATAAAGTGCTATGTTCCCCATTCAAGGAGATATAGGCCTAAGGCATACTGCAATCAAAGTGGGTCTGTACGTGCATGATAAAATAAATACTGTGGTGACCTTGTGCAAGATTCTTGCATAGACTATGTCTGCCTCTCCCCTCTGATCCAAAGGGTGGAGAAGAAAGAGCCTGTACTTTGGGACATTGAAAACCACCCTCCAGTTCTGAATTCTGCTGCTGTGACCACAGCACAAGTGGACTTAAGATTTGCTTTTTGTAGTACCATAAGACAGTGTGATATAATACTCACATCCTGCTATGTTGTACTCATTAGCAAAGCCAATGGTTAATTTGGACCATTCCAGGAACTAAAAAAAGCTTGATGGAAATGAAAATTTCAAGACCAAAATCAGCTTTGGAGTAAACAGATGTAACCCCTTGGGTTCCGTGTGTGTGTGGCCTTTTTTCTTTTTTCTTTTTTTTTTTTTTTTTTCCCCCCGATCCCCCTTGCTATGGAGGGGCTGAGGTGGTTTCACTTCTGTGGAAGTAATGTCTGAAAAGCCTTGTTAGCCCATGATATTATGTATATTAAAAATATCCACTAACAATCTCCTTCAAGAGTTTAGTGACCTATCAAAAATGTTTTGCCATTGCTCTAACTTATGGTAAATAGTACGAAGTAGGAAAAAAGATACAAGATCCCCTAACTCAAAGGGCCATGGAAACAGAGTAAGAGTAGCCTACACACTTCTAAGTTGTTGCTACTTAATAACATCCTAGCTGAGGCTGAGATGCTGTTGATGTAACTGCTGTGGCTTTCCAGCAAGCCCGTGTGCTCAGCTGCGGGAGTGTTACGCCACTAGAGAGCAGCAGAGACTGTTTAAAGCCGCCACGGATCGTCGTAACCTTCAATGAAGCCGCGCTTCTCTGTCGTCTCACCTTCAACTGTCAGATTCTGTTTCAGTTTGAGACCTATTTTTTCCTGTTCTTTTGCCTAACGCTCAGCTTTACTTGCCATCGGTTTTCTCTGATAGTGTTTTCCCCCGATGTATACGCTAGATGTGTACGGTCCAGTGGAAAGTGTACCTTCCTTGGCTGGGTTTTCTTTTAACTCCTAAAAAACACGTTAGGGAAGGATACCATCATCTAAATATGCTGTGGGGGCACTTGTGATGCAGAACCAAAACTGAATTTCTGAAATTTGTCCCTTTACTAGAAATATTTTGTGTGGTGGCTAGTCCATTCCTGCAGTGAGCTGATCTGTAATGATACCTCAGGGATTTTTATCCTTTCTGTTGATGAAAAAGAGCAGAATGAAAGAGCTTGAAAGAAGCAAAACTGTCTGTACTTGCTATACTTAAATACAAATGCTATTTATAAAATGCTATTACTGTGATTACAGTGGCTGCCAGGGTCTTTGGCACCAATCATTAAACAAGAGGCAGCAGGTAGATACAACAGACAGGTGATGGCAAACAGTCCTGTGTCTCGTGTGGTGTGGGCACCGGAAGCAGGGGTGTGACATTAGTTCCTGACCCCAGTCTTGCAGACGCCACTTCACAAGGGAAAAACTCAGGGGCTCATTGATGTCATTCCTCAGTGTGCTGAGAGTGGGGGGCGAAAAGGGGCGGCAGATCATAGATCGTGTGGAAGAACTGGATACTGCTTAAATGGGTTTTGTTGTGGCAAGAAAGATTAGAGTGGGTGAATTGATCAAATCTTGGACAGTATTTAACTGATGATGACTATACAAAAGTTCTCAAGCTTCTTTGGATGACTAATCATGGTGATTATTCCCACAGACCAGTGCATTGCTGTACAATCATCCCTGTACCCTGCACTATATAAAGAAGTGCATTATCAAAGCACTTCTTTATATAGAAGATGTGTCACAGACATTATAATCTGCTGAAGGTGACGCTACCACAATATACATTCATAGTTCTGATACTCTGAGGATTAGTTTGCAATCTCTGTTGATTCAGTGGGAGTAGGAGTCTTGGCATTTCTGAAAATCCCTGGGAGTCTGTACTTCCAGGTACCTAAAAACCTTGAAAATATAGTACCCTATAACTTGAGATATCTGTATTTCAATTTAGGAGAAAACCGACTCCAAAGTCTGCAGAAGGTAACAGTGGCAGCATTATTATTGGTGGCATTTATTCTATCTATCTGAGCAGCTGCAAATTACATGATTTAATATCTGTTTTATCTGTGTTTCAGAACTGATTTTGGTGTTACAACAAAGGCAGACTTGTCTTATGAGAATCACAATGATACTTAATTGAGTTCTGCTTTGGGAGTTTCTGTCAATCACACAACTGTGTGAATTGGGGAAGGCACACGATTGCAACTATGATTAACTTCTCCAGAGTTGCTCTGAGTACTGTATATCACATTTCATAAAGATATGTAGTATTTTCAGAATAATTGTATTGTACTAAAGGGTATCTTTTGAATGTCAGAAATAACTTCATTTTCTTTGAGGGCACATATAAGGAGGAGGCATTCTTAGACTGAAGGTTATGAGTCTCCGAAATGGACATCTCCACCTGAAGCAGTCTTGACCACCTTCCTCCATGTGTAATTCCTAAAGACAATGTAAACAAATGGAGAATTCCCTGCCCTGAGAACAGCCTGCCTTTGATGCCAACCTGCATGTGAACTACCTTTACACCATCTAGAGATGGCCAGGTGGTAAATTAGCAGTAGGTATAGATTGCCAATGAGTAATTAAGAGTGCATGTTCATGGTGCTGGAATATTTGAGCCACATATTATAAGTGCATATCAATGCTGTGAGTTTTCCTGTGTTTATGTAGTCAGGTAAAGGAAATCAGGTCCTCTTTGCTATTATATTACTGGTTTATTTTTCTGAGTTGAAGTTTAATCTTCCTTTATTCTTGGCTCTTACAAATGAGTGACAGCAAATACAGACCTCTTTTACTTCAGAATATGAGACTTTGTAAGAGCTTTGAGTATTTTAATTTATATATATTAAGATTTGTATCTTACCAATTTAACTTTCTTGCGTGTTGTAAGATTACATTTTAAGAACTGTTAACAGGGTTAGTCCAAAAATAGGATCATAGAATCATTTTGGTTGGAAAAGATCTTTAAGCTCATCAAGTCTAGCCATTAACCTAGCACTGTGAAGTCCACCACTAAACCATGTCCCTAAGCACCACATCTACACATCTTTTAAATACCTCCAGGGATGCTGACTCCACCACTTCCCTGGGCAGCCTGTTCCAATGCTTGATAACCCTTTTGGTGAAGAAATTTTTCCTAATATCCAATCTAAACCTCCCCTGGCACAACTTGAGGCCATTTCCTCTTGTCCTATTGCTTGTTACTTGAGAGAAGATACTGACCCCCACCTGGCTACAACCTCCTTTCAGGTAGTTGTAGAGAGCAATAAGGTCTCCCCTCAGCCTCCTGTTCTCTAGGCCAAACGACCCCAGTTCCTTCAACTGCTCCTCATTGGACTTGTGCTCTAGACCCTTCACTGCACTAGAGATCTCTGACTTTGAAGGGCAGACAACAGGATTTTTGTACTCCTGTAGCTAGTTAGCCAATGTTAATATTCACTTTGCTTTTGTCTCTAAATTGCATCAACTGTCTCCAGTGACATTTAACTTACATATGTGAAGGGATTGGCATTTTTAGATTGTCAGAGTGTTATTGGATGAAAAAGCTGATTTTGTCACGGGACATCTGTTTTATTGTTAATTAGATGAAATAGGAAAGACATCAGAAGAGTACACACAGAAACTATTTCATAGTTCCTGCTTAAAATCTTACTCTGATCCCTTGAAATTAATGATGCTTTACAGATTTTCACATTTTGATGTGAATTTCATTTAGGAAGTTTCAGGAACAAATGACAGAGAGTTGTTATCCATCTGTGCCTCTGTCTTTACAATTCAATTATTCCCTGCCATTGTACAGTCTCTCCTTTCAAAACTATCAGAAGAGAGCAAACAACCAAGGAGTTCATTTGTCATTTAAAAAGAAAAACAAACTCAACAACAACAGCTTATATCATCATCACAGCTCATATTTTGTGCTTATCAAAGTAAGAACTGCTATTCACATTGTCCCATCAAGATGAGTTGTTCTTTTTGACAGTTGTGAACTGGTGGATGCTAAGATCCTGTTTTCTGATGATTACCTGGCTTTTCTTCCCATTCTGCTTTTTGTGTGTGTCAAATTAGTGTACAAAGACTCAAGTAGACCTGCTTTTCTCTGTTTTCAGTCATTCTTGAAGATCTGTCCTGTTGAGCTGCAGAAAAGGAGGCGGGTATAAAATATACCCCTGAGGAGAGACAGAGAAATTGTAATTTGTGATAACTGATGATAATATGTCATATTATTTCAGGATGAAGGGAAGTGAGATTTCTCATGGGAATAAGGGAAAGTAAGGCATTAAAGCAGTAATGGTATAGAAGAAGGTTAGTTGGAGATGAGGGGAGACACTGTAAGGTGGATGTGGTTACATCTTTCTCGCTTACAATAATGCATCTGTAACTTGGGGACTGAGCCCTGGATAGATTAAACCAACAGTGAGGTGTGTGGGGAGCAATTCAGTTCTGACTGTTCCCTTTGCTCAGACAGGGCCCTGGTGTGGCCTAGTACAGAATTTGGTGATGGAGATTGGATGCATGCTGCTTTGGCATGCCCATGCTGAGTAACCCTTACAGCTGGAAGGGAGGAACAGGTCTTCTGCAGTTTCTGTCTTGAGGTAAAGCATATATAGAGGCTGCAGAGCAAGTCATGGGCTGCACAGTTGGTATTGGACTCTCTCCATGTTCACTAAGTGCTGGTGGGGGGAGGAGATAAAGAAGAAACTGGGAAAGAAGAATTTGACTGAGGGGCAGGAGGGAGGAAGTCCCTGAAGTGATGTTAGCAGCAAAGTGAAGTGACTTCAAAAATGCAGTCCTCAGTACTGTGTTTTCCATCCTTGAAAATAACGCCCTAATCTGAAGTAGTTTACAGAGGCCCTTTTCCCCCTTGTGTACAGGGAGCATGTATGGTTCTTAGTAGAAGCTACACTTCTTGAGTTGCCACATGACATTAGAGAACATTCAATTAGGCAAGTATTAGTGATGTCAGTAGTGGTTACTCTGGGGGAATCTGAAGAAGGATGTTTGAGTTAACTACATCCCCTGGCTTTGAAGGTATAAAATCCTTTCAATAATGGAACAAAATCCCTAACCCCTCCCCAAGACTTTCATAGATGTGGTCAGATAAGAGTTGTTTTCTATGCTGACCTCCTGAAAACATTGCAAAGCCTGCAGAGCCATTATATGTGTCACTTAGAGTGAGGGTCCTGGCCCTCCATTTCAAGTACAGAAGTGCACATTATTATCCTATTCCTAGCCCCAAAATGTTCTTAGTTCTTCTAATATGTAATATCTATTAACTAAAAATATAGGCCCATTATTCTCAATGCTGTACCTCCTTCTTCCCCCAGTCTTTGGTCTGGGACTCGTGCTAGGGATAAACTTGGCAAAATACTTTCATTAGTGTGACTAAGAGAAGCTTACAACATGATTCATTTAAAAGGGAGCAAGATTGATACCATTTATTAGCAAGCTGGAGCAATCCCTGCCTTTTCTTCTAAAACAGCCCCATATCTGTTTGGCTCTGGAGTGCACAATCTTGATGAATTGTGAGTTAACTTAATGGAGAGGAAAATGTGTGTAGTGCTGTGTGAGGGCAAAAGGGAAAAATACAGAATAAGAATCGATGGAAGAGAGAAAAGACTTGATGGAAAATGAAATGGCCTCTTCCCAAAAAAGTTGGTGAAGAGAAAATAAACAGACCGACAAGCAGGCTCAGAGAGGGAATGCAGGAAACCACAAGACAGTCACTGAGGGAAGAGATGGATCACAGTCATAATGTACAGATTCTGATTTTTTTTTTTTTTTTTTGAAGAGCAGAAAGCATGAGAATGTTTGGATCAAGGGCCTTGGTTCTGGCCTATCTTTACTCAAATTAAATAAGAAAAGCTCAAAACAGGGAAAAAAGTGAAAAAGTTCCCCTCTTCCCCTGAAGTGTAGGATGTAAAATAAACACTAGAAATTTAACTCTATTGGCAAAGTATTTCAGAGTATTTTTGAGTGTTAGTATCGTTTCCTGTGGTTACTAACTCAAAAGCAATTGCTCATGAATGGCAGATTTTTTTTTTTTTTTTACTCTATAGATTTCTGCTACCTGGGTATATTCAGAGTTACATTCTATTACTTAGCTGGCTAAATCAGTGTTATTACTTCTGCCAGGGTTGTAGTGACAGTCCAGACTGTTCTGATGGCTTATTAACTAACCTCTGATTTCACAGAGTCTACTGCTACTAATATATAAGCCAGAAAAGACCTTGCTTGGCTTTCAGAGTTAGGCAATTATCAGGAGTGGCTGTTGGGGGTGAGAGGGGAAACACTTGAAAATTGAGCTGACTTGATGAGGAAATCACTGAGAGGTGAAGCAAAAGAGCAGGACCCTAAATACCAACATGCTCTCACAGTGTTCCAGGAGAAATTTTGTTTGTATGATAATGAGTGGACTATAAAGATCTATTCCAAACTTTTAGATGCAATAAATCAACCTTCCTTTCCTTTTACTGTGTGGGTTTTTGGTTTTTTTTTTAATTTAAAGGTGGCTACAGGAAACTGAACCCAAGATCAACAGCTACATGATGCTTAAATTAAGTGTACATGTAATGAACATTAACAGTTATTTCCATGTTACACATGGAAGTTACACACCTCAGGGGAATATATTTATTTATATAAGGATAAATATCTGTCATTAAATTACGCTGGGGCAGATGTTGGTGTAAAACCGTGGCAGCTGTGTTTCTGAATCAGGATGTTGAGTATTCAAGCCCATTATAAGAATCTGCATTTGTATCCAGTGTTGGCTGGTATGCCTAACTTATAAAAGGTTAGAAGCCATGCCACACTTTGTGAGGTCGACCTTAAGAAATAGGTGTCTTATTTGGGTTTTATTTTTTCTTTTCATTTTTTGAAAAGTAATTTTTGGATATTTTTTCTGAATCTTTAAGGCATCCTTTCTATCTGCCACATTTTTTAACTCTCCTCTGCAACCCTGGGAACTAGAAATTGAATGTGGTGGGACTCCCATGCAAACACAACATTTGAGTACCTGGGAATTTAGGAACAATGCCAAATACCACAAAGCCATGATAAAAATCAGTCTTTTGGCAACAGAACTATTGCTCATCATATGGTTTTTGTGCTTGGTTAGAAGGAGCTGCTCCTGAAGTTACTAACCTTGCAGAAGGTAGGGGACAGTGGGGAGGAGAGCAAGTCGTCTTGCATGTATATAATTGCAACAGCAGTGGTATAAGAAGAGGTCCCACTGTCCTTCTATAGGCTGATTTTTTTAGAGTTGCTGAGACTGGGAGAATGGCAGGGCTGGACGAGAAGTCACCAAAAGGTTGAAAAGCATTTATAGGAACAGTTGATCCTGGAGGGTCAAATGATGCTCAGGAGGGTTGGGAGTGGAGCAGTGCTGGGAGGTCACTCAGTGTCCGTGCTGGCTGGTGAGAGAGGAACTCTGGAATAGGGATTGCAGAGCAGCTGTGGGAGCTCAGCATCTCTGGGGATCACCCAGTCCAGGGCCCCCGCACAGGGCAGCGTCAGTTACAGCAGGTCCCTCGGGACCTCAAGCAACAGGCAAGACAGCTCTGAGCCCTCCTCTGGGCTGAGAAGGAAATCACCCTGCCACTGCAGAAGGGGCCTGTGGGTCTCAATTATAACACCACTAACATGGATTTCTAATTAGTAGAAAATTGACCCCTGTGTTTGCAAGCCCTTTCATCAGAGAACTGGCAGCTAGATTTTGGAAACTGGGTGTGCGGCATATATACCTGTATATAATGCATCAACATTTAACAAGCTAAGAAACATGGGAAGAAAGCAGAACTCACAACTAACAGAAGGTGGAAAAGTTTACAAAAAAAGTGAAAAAGAAAAAAACCCCAACCTTCCAACTTCCCCCCTAAGCAGTTGAAGAGGGACTAAATCTTTAATGATAGAGTCTTAGATAAAAGACTATATCACCTTTTTAACCTGAATTTTATAGCAATGAAGTTTAACATATATCTTCTATTACCTTTGTCAAGTTTATGACTAGCTCTCATTTATGGATCCCTTAAATATGTATAAGACAGTTTTACTTATCTTGTTTACATGGGTTTTCTCTTTGGGCATTTGTCTCCATCACTGCATAGCATGTTTATGGTAATTTACTATAATACGTGTATATTGGAGGCAGTTTAAATGACACTTAGCCTTGAATATATTTAAGATTTTTTTTCCTTGTAGCCACTAGGAAGCTAAAAGATATATGAAAAGCTATTAATTTTCAAATGATAGTAACATAAACAATATTAAAACTTGTATTTGCTCTCAGAACAGCATGAGGGAGAAATATATAACAAATGGGGCATCACACAGTCAGTTATTAAAGAAGTAAATTAATAAACTCAACATTCAAGCTTTTCCTTTCACATGTCAAGGATAATCTGGACAGTAGTTTGATGAATAGAGAGAACAAAATGTGTCTGATTATTTGGGTTGGCTTTAATAACTGATTTTGTTTAAGACTCCTCAGTAAACATTTGCTTTCAGTTAGTTTCATTTCCAGTCCTATGGAAAGGGCTTCCCCATGTGCTATCCAGAGTGTATGCTGCTGGTCCTTGTGTTATTGCCACTGTGTCCAAAGGATCCGCACGAATTGCCTCCGCGTGAGGGGCTGGTGCTGTGCTAGTAGCATGTGCTGTGTCCGTGTAGCAAGGAAGGGTTTCGTTGCAAAGGTATTTCTGTGAGCAGAAACAGAAGAAAGAAAAAAAACCCCATTAAGCTGAGAGGTTGTGGCTTAGAGTCCCAAAACTGTTTTCCTGGTTGGTGGCTGAGCTGGAGTAGAGCACAGATACCACGTAGACCTAGGGTGTGCTTCACCTAGTAATCTACGTTACTTCCAGCGTCATGGGAAGGTACGATCTGGCCTGAAGGTCATTGTTTTGGAGTGAATGAACTGTACTTCTACTGTTTTTCTAGTTCATTCTCGTCTGTAAGCACATCAGTAACATTTATGTGTCTTTATGAAATAATACAATGTCTGAGTGTAATGGGAACTGGATTCCCTGACACTTTTGAAAATGCCGCTGCATGCTTACCTACACTTTTTGGTACCAGAAAACCTTTAAAAACCTGCTCCTTACTCTTACTTATTTTAAAAAATATTGCTATTATGGAGACACTATTAAAAGCTGACAACTTGTTCAGAAATCAAGCTCTGTGGCCTTTGATAGAGTGAGAAAGATTTGTAGACATTAGGTATTAGCAGAAAGCCCAGCTTTTAATTATAATGGAGATAGGAATCCTTCAGTGCTTCAGAAATTTCACAAAAATGTGTACTACTTCCCCTCCACCCCAGCCCAGGCACCTGTGCATACTGTGATGCTGACAAGAGAGAAGATTACTATTAAAAATTGTTTTCTTTGAATACATCTTTAGAGAAAAATGTGATGTCTTTGAACTAAAAAAATTCATTTTTGCTGTTTGTAAGTAAAGGTGGATACAGCATCCCTACTGCATGTATGCGAATGCGTAATTGTGGATCACTGAAATTTGCTATATTGCAAATGCAGAAGGAGCCATCATGTTGAAAACAACCTTTCAGAGAAGGAAGCAAAGAATGAAATTCCTTTTATGAATAAACCTAAGTTGATTGATTATGCATATGCATTTGTATTTGCTTTCTCTTTGTTCTTTGTTCTTCCTTTAGCAATGCATTTGCATGCAGACTGCTAGTGATCAGAATGCAGAGTTCCCGTACGGCAGAGCTGTCTGCTGGCATTGATCTAGTGGTCTGTGCCAGCTCACTGGTGCAAGATTTACTTTAATTTCCTCTTCCCTTTGTTCTTTTGCCTCTGTCCTTTAAATAAAGACTTTTTTCTTTTATTACTTCCAGAAATTCTGAGAAGTCATAGCTATTTTGTATCCAAATACCCATGACCCATTTCTCTGTGATAGATAACTGCAGAGCTCCCAGTTTGGTGGGACCTACACTTATGTATGTCTGAACTTCTCAAAGTTGTTAACTTTGGGGAGGTTTGATTTTTGGTTCGACTAAATTGAGAGTGAGCATTTTGAAGCTATCAGGATGTGCAGTTGGAGACTACGTGCTTGTGGGAAGAAACCTCTGATAAAATTTTGACAGAAGATCCCATACCTGAATAAGGAAGGACCAGGAACATGTATTCTTCACTTAGACATCAGAGTTGATCAGGATCATGGAGGAAGTGTATGGAAAGGCCCTAGAGAATGGTGTAGCATATGTGACTTGGCCATCCTCTATTTTTGTCTTGTGCAGACAAATAATGCACAGCAAAAAATTTCTTTAAGTCGGTTTGTCTCCTTTATGCAGAAAGAAATGTAGGTTGCCTTTGCCTTGCTAACTTTCCTTGACAGGAACAGCACAAATGCTTTTGTAAAGAAGCAGGACTTCATAAGTACTGCTATAGTGGTTTTGGTATCTGCTTTTCTGTCTCTGCTGTAATTGCATAGCTGCACTGGTGCATTGTGTATTTACATGCACATTTACATCCAGGGTCAGGGGTTCCAGTCTCTTTGCCTGCTCTGGGCATGGCTTTCTCCAGTGAATTTATTAAGATTATGTCCTCTTAAAGAATTAGTAGAACTCATTAGTTTCTATTCTTTAAGTTCTTTATATAACATACACGCATTTTCTGCCAGAGCAGTGTATGGTAGCTGCTTTCATTTGTTTTCCAACTGGATTTCATACAGACTATTTTCAAGGCTGCTTTAATGAAATCTCATATAGGGAAAAATGTGGAGAACATGTTCTTGGGTTGTGGGTTATTTCTGTTCTGCTTGTCTGTTGTGTCCGTCCCCCCCACCCCCCCGCCCCAAGTTATTTCTAAACCTTGGCTAGCACTGGACTTCTATCCTTATATCACTGCTTTCCTTTATATTGAGAGGTTGACAAGCTATTTTAATATCCTTGTTGAGAGAGCTATTCTTATTGCTCCACAGGTGTGCAGCAGCTCAGTGAGCAAGGTTGTGCAGAAATCATCCTTCCAGCTTTCTGGAAGGTGGCTTCTTCTTTTAGAAGAATCTGCAAGTGCTGGTGGCTTCACCTGGGACTTGCAGCTTTTCGACCTTCTGCTTTGCAGCTGGAATTCCTGAGCTGTCAGCTGGTTCTTGGAGGGGAAGCAGATTCCCCTTCCAAGCTAGCAAACACATAAACCGGTGTCTCCTTGCATAGCAATACCCTCCCCTCAGCATGCAAGCTAGGCTTCCAGTAGCACGACAGCATTACAGCCCAGTGTTTACTCGTTTAGTTGCGGTAGCTGGTTAAGCAGTAGTTCCCCTTGTTGCAGCATCTAATGACGACGTAATGTACCATGACGGAGTTGTGCATCTCGAGGTGTTGTGATGCAGGTGAGCACAGCAAGGAAGGTTATCTGCTGGGCAGAGTCTGCAGCAAAAGGGGACGAATGCTGCTTTTAATGAAGAAACTGAGCAGAATTACAAGCAGCAGATTAATTACTTTCCTCAAAAGGAAACTGTTCTTAGTTTCAAACTGGTTGTTCCAGTGAGCCTTGTATTGTATAACACTCACCTGAGACAGAGGCTGACAGGCTGTCCCAACCTTTAATTGACTAATTAATAGTTATTAATTAGTATTCCCTGCAGTTGCAGTCTAAACCATGAGTTAATTGTTTCTGATGGGGAATTAAATGTCCCATGTCAGAGATGAGTGCCCATAACAGCATCTGAGGCAGTTATTTTGTGTAATAGACTAAAACAAACCTGTTTTATATGTGTGTGTACACTGATACTAAATTGCACAAACCCTTGGTTTTGTTTATTTAAACCTATTGCTCTGTGCCTGTTGGATCATGTGGTTTGTAAACACTTAATGGTGACACTTAATTCTATGTAACTGGAAGAGAGGGGATGCTATTTTCAAACCCTGTGCTCTGATGCGGGATGTGTTTCTCTCTGAAAATCACCGTAAAAAACATCTGCCTTTCCAATTCACTTCTGTCATGAGTTAAAATCCTCTGGAGATGAGAGCTAACTGGTAGATTTGATAGTTAAGTACTCCAGCACTGACAGGCTGCAGTATTTCATAGCAGCATAAATATCATTGTGTCTGTTAAGTTTATTAGGTTAAGAGATTTTTGGAAAATAACTTCTAATGGGCAGCATGATTTGATAGGCAGGTGCAGCTGACAGAACAAACATTAGTTTTTTCATTCAATTTATACTGTTTTCTACGGTTGAGCCCCTGCCAGGCAGGAGCAGCTGGATGGCGCTGACTTCGGTTAGCCTGTGTTGTGCTGTCCGAATCTTCTTGTAGGGCAGTAAAACTTCTGAAGCTGATGGAAGCCTTACTCAAGGCTTTTCAGCAGAGTTATCTGTAGGCTTGTCACTACTCAAATTCAAGCTGTCAGAATTTACAATATTATAAGAGCTCTTAGCATCTCTTCGTTCCAACTGTAAACATAGTAAATATACATTATTAAATGGAAGTATTCAAACTCTGAAGCAGTACGGGTCACCACCATATTACAGGCAATGTGCAAACCTGGCAGGATAAAATCCTGATCCTGTCAGGATCAGTTGATGGGCGTTTGCTAAGCAATAGAACCAAGATATCACCAAAGGTATGGAAAGAATATCTGATAACCTGATCTGCAGGAGGTGGTGCTTGCATGTGGAGCTTCGTGACTGCTGCCATTTTACAAAAGTAGAGTGAATTCCAAGTTTTCTCTTGATGACTATGAATGGTAAACCCAGAAGTGAAACTGGGCAGTCCATCTCCAAAAAGGACCATCAAAACTTTCCTGTCACCTGCCCATGGGAAATTTTATATTGCTTAATATCCTTGGTTATTGATTGGAACTCTTGATAGAGTAGAACCAAAGACAGTTCCATCTTCTCTAAAATGATGATTGAGAGGTGAGCAGTGGTGAAGGGAGGTGAGGGAAACTGATAAATGGTTCTGAATTTAACACTTTAGGCTAAGCCACCAAATGCCTAATTAACATTTAAGAGAGTTGCCCTCCAGGTGAGAAAAAGGGATGCTAAATTATTTTGAAAAATTCAGATGTCAGGCAAGGATGGGGAAGATTTACATGTTAATGGGATCCTCAGCAGGAGAAGAAATGGAGTGGTGATGGCAGACAAATAGATGCACCCATCTGCACCTTCAGATGTTATCACATAAGTTCGAGTAGTCCCACACCTTTTTTGGGACAAAAAGAAAAATGAGCGAAGATTTGGGGTTGGAAGAGATGGCCTGAGCCCCATGTTACCTTTGAAACCTTTCTATGGAACCAGGCCTTATCACCTGGCCTGGCAATATAGCAGTTTCAGACATAACCTCTGACCACTTTAGTGTGTGTGTGGCTTTGGGTGCCCACAGCTAAGAGCTGAACGCTGGGTCAGGTGCTGGTTTCTGTGAACTTGAAAAGAAGCAACAGAGATCAGGAGCATTTCTGATGGGACGTGACATACACAGCTGAGCCCGGCTCTGAGTCTTGCTGAGATCACTGTAACTAAATTGTAGGAGAATACTTGATCTGGCTAGGCTTTATTTTAGACCTTAAACCAGATGATTGGGGGAGGGTGTGGTGGGTTTGTTCTCTTTTCATATGTTTTCCTTTCTAATTTTTGTACAATTTTTCCAGTTAGAAATCTTTAGAGTGAGCCCGGTTTTATAGTGAACCAATGCAGCCTGCCCATACCTTCACTTGAGAAGATATGCCTTGTCCTTTCAAGGCAATGTACAAAATAGTTGCATTTTTGAGTTTATTAAATTTCTGACTCCCGTTTAATAAACTTTGAATTAAACTGAGGCTGGTGACAGAAGCAAATAGCAATAAAGCACTCTGCTGTCATCTTTTTACTGAAAACTATTGTACATGAAGCATCCAATAGCCATGGCAATAGCTTTTGAGGTTTTTTTTCCCCCCTCTGTGTTAATATGCAGGGTCCTAATAAGCTTGCTGAACATTTCTGCAGAATTATCGGCTACAGCTAATTCAGTCTAGGCAAGGCATTTGGGCCTGTGGAGAAGCTCTTAGAGATGTCAAGCATTTTATAAATCAGATAATTTTCCTTGGTCAGTAAAAGCCGTGGAGATCCAGTCTCTGGGCAGATTGAACTCTTCAATTGAGATGTTAAACTTTGTTTCCTTTCAGAAGCAGTATGAGTCAGCTCCAGGCAAATCTAAGCATTATAGTGGAACTAAAACAAACATAAAGTGGAACCAATCCTAAATATATTTGCATCTAGATTTTGGCAGACATTGTTATGGCTTTCTGTATTTTATGTGCCTTTTTAATTTCCCTATGAAATATTTTTTGGTAAACTTATAAGGTTTTTAAACCACTTTAAGTTGTTGACTCTTCCACTTATGCTAATGATGCCTCTTGCTCCACTACTTTAATTTTGAAGAGAGAGAATGACTTAAAGCTTTGCTTCTGCTTTGCCTAGGCATCTGCTAGCAAGAATTTGTGCTTTTGAGAATGCAAAACAATAAGAAAGCAAAGAAAGGGGGGGGGGGGGGAAAGGCAGTAGATTATTTTTCTTAGTGCCTGAGTACGTATAACGCCAGAGTGAGGTTTTGGGAGTGACCCAACACTTCTGTGATTGAAGGCTTGTATTTAGCTTCACTGTAAGTGGGACAGGATCCTAGCTCAAAATAGAAACCTGTCCTGGTCTTGTGTACCTTCTCACTATAAAAAAATATAGGAGTTGATACAGTTTGTCTGCATAAGAATATAGACATTCATTCAAAAATGAGTTAAGATAGCTGAAGTACTGCTCTGATCTTATCATTCTCCTTGTTTAGCTACCCCAGCAGCAAGGGCAGCAAACTCAATTTGTGGATGGGATTTTTCAATCAGTTTGAACTGACACTAAATTGAGCCTAACCTTTGAGTAGGCCCAGAGCTGGTAGGTACAGCTCTATTCTGTCCTTATTGATGAGTCTAAATGTTTCAGACTTTTATTAGAATGGCTTTGGAGGTGACAGTGTAGCTAAATAATGTACTTTTATTGTTAGTATACTTTTTCAGGTCACGCTCTTTTAAGTTGTGATATCTACAAGATGGCATTTAGCTAATGCAAAGAAAATATCTAAAACTCCTCCCTCCCTTAAAATAGGTGCAAATATATAATACTTTTTATATATATATATGCCTAACATATATATTTCTATATTATATATAGAAATTATTTATATATATATTTTAAAGAGGCATCAGGCTTTTGGCTTATGTGGACTCTTGATAGCAATAGGAATAGTTTGCAATTACTATGAAGAGTGCATAAAGAACACACATCTGGTCATCTGAGTAGGTATATAAAATACTAAATCTATTTCTCTTGTGATTATGAAGTGGTTTCTTGGCAGTGTATTTTTCTTACAGCTTTCAAGGTCAAGTTTAAGAGTTTCAGGTACTGTCAATGAAGGTTTTTTGTTCCTTCACTTCTTGGAAATATGTTGCTAGCCAGAATTTTCATACAGTTACAGAAATGTTAATAATGGACATACCTTTAAATCTGATTTTTGTTTTTGAAAAGCCATATATAAAATACCTGAATGATTTGTCATCAATTATTTGCTTTATTATATTTCAAAACAGAAGAAATGCATGCTATTTTCAGTCAATATTTTAGATCAGCTCTTCAGTCCTACAAGCTTTAGATGCACAGTGTATATATTTGATGAATAGCCTTGTTTAACTTTTGGCACTAGTTGTATGAATAAAGTTACTTGTGATTGCATACTTGCAGTGTAAGAAGAACATAGGATAGAAATGTTGTGTAGTTATAACAAGCCCATTTTAGAGATACCTGGCTAGCATGCAAAGGAAGTATTTCTCTAATAGATAGAGCAGTAAGAAGCAAGCATACTTTCCAGTTATAGATGGTCAATGACAAAAAGTTTTAGGCAAATATTTTAATACAATCCTGTTATTAGAAATAGCCATGCTGATAACTGGTGATTTTTCTAAAATGAAAGCAAAACTTTGGGGCTGTAATCCGTATTTTTAGCTATAGCAAGTTTTTGCAAAAAGGATTTAAGAGATGCAGTTACCTAAGTACCTTTGAGTTTTCTGTCAGAGAGGCTCAGGAAAAATGAGCTTTTACTCCATTGGTATGAAGATTTCTGTTTTTATGGTTAGAGCTGGGAATGCAGGTGCCGTACCGTTCACCATTGAAGGAGGTAGTAGTTGACACATATACCATGATAAAAATTGAGATGTGCTTGATCTACATGCATACAAAGGCATATTTAAACACCTTTGCTGTGGCTTCCTCTCATTATAATACATATTATACAGTTTCATGCCATTAATAAAGTTCATCCCTTGACAAAACTATTGTGAATGTACCAGGAATGATCCTTACCACAAAGCCTCTTTTTACCACTTCTATGGTATCAACTGATAAGGCTAAATGTAGGTTACTTGTACCCACTATAGATTCCCTTATCCTTCTAGAAAAGTGCAAAGAAGCTGATATAAGTGATAATTCAAGTCTAATGTAGTTTGTTCTTTTATATTAGGGAAGCTTTCTGTGCAATAGAAAAAGTTCTTTATGGACAGGAAAGCTTTAATAATAAAGATTGCTCTATTTTGGTGTTAATTTATTACTTTTTGACATCTTAACTATATCCTGCCCCATAAAGTAGTGATTGGTAGTGTCAAGATTACTAATCTGTGTCCATAAAATAAATTTTCCTGTTTTTTTTTTTTTTTCTTTCTTCAATTTGATTTTTGTATAAAACTCACTCATGCAGTCAGACATAAAATTGCAGAGAGGATTGTCCCATCCACCCTTCCCTCTGCCAGGAGGTGCAGAGCAGAGGAATGCAGTGGAAACCTTAAAAAAACAAACAGAAACCCCCCCCCAACTCAGTCTCCAAAAGAGTTATAGGGAACAGACTGAAACAGTGCCCTGCCCTCTTTTCAGTGGTGCAGGAAATAAAAGACGGTATACAAAGTCATAAGAAATTTTGTACAAGAGTTAGTATTATTAGGTGCTAGTTCAATAGTGTCTGGAGTTCCGCTTTATGCCCCAGTGAAAAGTCCTTTACATCCATGAGAATGTTTTCCAGAATAAGGGGAGAACAATAAAAATGAGCTTATTAGTTTCTAAAAGGCCCTATCCCCAAGCAAAGAATTTTTTTTTTTTTTTTTAAAGAATGTGGCTTGTTCCTATGAAAAACTGTTCTAGTGAAGTTTTGCAGATCAAATGTACCGGCCTACAGCTGTACAAATTCTCTTTCACAGAGTATGAATGCTGCAATTTGCTAATGTACATTTTGCTTTTCATAATATTCACAAAACCAGTTTATGGTTCAGAACATTCACAAAGCTGCCATTTTTAAACTTTGCTTCGGAACACATGGCATGGTTTTCCCACTTTTAAAAGCAGTGGTGTTTTTTTTTTTTTTTCTTTCCTTTTTTTTTTTTTTTTTTGCAGGCGTCTTTTAGATAAACAGAACACTCTTCAGCCTCAAATGAAGCAAAAGTTTTAAGGGATGATCCAAATGCCTGAATTCCTTGGCCAGAATGCCAGGAGGGTTTTTTTGTTTTGTTTTATTCAGTATTTCTGGATGCTCCTGAGGCCGTATTTACTGTAACTTTATATCCTCTAGGTCAGTGCATGTTCTAATGCAGTTAACAGACTGAATGAGGGATGTCACAGTTAATCGCCTAACACTGAGCAAGCATTTCTAGCATCTTCCCTAGGTTACATTGGTTACGAGTGTGATGGTCTCTGTGTAGATCAAGAGTTAAATGCTGGTTTACATTTTTTTAGTTGATTATGATTTACCAGCATACATTCCAAGTGTAGATAACCCTGCACCATGCTGTGAAAATAGCTGTAATGGAGAGAAACTTCTCTTGTGAAAACATAGATGAATATTCTCCATAAAACTACTCTTGTCACTGGAAAAGATGAACAGTCCTTGTCTACTAATGCCTAGCAAAAGATGGTGGAGCTTTTGGAGCATTTTGCCCTTATTGTTGCTGCTAACAGCAATAAATAACTATTGCACCTTTTCACAGTTCATGCCTGTAAGTGCTTGGAGGCAAGTGACTAAAAGGAACCTGAGTGAGGCAGAGGAAACAGTTCCAAAGCGAAGTACTGCAATACCAGCTGCGTGGATGCCCCACTGCAGGAATTAGTGTATTGTTTTAATGATTTCAGGGTTTGGATGCATTTCTTTAAACACACACTTGAACTGTTGTTTACTAAACAGTTGCCAAGGCGTTATGCATTGGGGATATTGTGATGGAGGGGAAAAACACATTGCCACAGATGCAGTGTAGTTTTTTTATTTTATTTTATTTTGTCTGTCTGTATTGACTCAGCACCATGGCAGCTGTTCTCTTTTCAAATAGCTTTGTTTTCCTGAGGCATAGTCTATACTTATTTCAGGAAGTTGTAGAGGAAGGAGAGCAAGTAAAGGACTCCAGATGAATTTCGAAACACAAACATTATCACACTATTTAGGAGTAAATTTTCTATCCATGCATACTTTTGCAGATGGCCTGATATGAAATGGAAACTTGAAAATTTTAAGACAGAACAATATTCTGAAAGGATGGGGTATTAATATTTTTAACTGTCTGGGTGAATGTGTGAATCAGGCCTTGAAGTGCTATGTACAAAGGGCAAGTATGCCCATTTTACAGGTGGGAGGTAGAGGTGTAGCCTTCAAGTGGTTTGCCCAGTATTTCAGAAAGTCTGGCAAAGCTAAAAATAGGATAAACTCAGCCTTATCACTAGCAGAGAATTTCCAGGGAGTGCTTTTGGGGTAAGATCTGAATTATTCCATTTCTAAGCCTGAAGCCACCTGAGTAAGTTTTGTTAGGTCTGCTGTACTGATTTGCAGTCTCGCTTGAGTGTTTGCTCCTGTCTTCCAAAAAGGTAGTACTTCATCACTGAGGCAAAATTCTGAGTCTGTGTTAGGCCTTGTTGAAAACTAGTAGGGAAGGCTCATAATACTGGAAAAATATCTCTTCATCTGTGTACTGCATAGTCCAAAGAGAGAACCTATAGTATCTGATTAAGAATTTCTTTCTTATAGCAGATTTTCTTTCTTTTTGTCATATATTGTGTTCAGTGTTTTTCCTCATTTTTTTGTTCTCCACGTGAATGCAGAATTCCCACGGACTTGCTGTTCTTCCAGCTTTGAGAATATACTGCTTCTTGGGGCGGGTAGCAAATGTCTACTTGGCACTAGGTTAACTTGCCTCCTTTAGAGATGTCACCAACAGACACCTAGTTTGTTAAATGCTTGTAGAAGTTGAACATCTCAGTGAATCGGGGATGTGTCAGGCAAATTTCAAAACACTAGTGCTGAGCTCTTTGTTTGAAAGTGGGGAGAAATGCTATGTGGCCTCTCTTAGGTGATTTGTATTCAGTGGATTTTCCCTCAATGTCCTGTTATATTCATCCTGAGACACTTGTCATGAGTCAGCCAAAGGATTAAGAGAGAAAACTTTGAGTTGCTCAGAGTTTCCTAGCCATATGCTTGGCCTTAAAGGATGTGTTAAGTATCAGGTGATTCAAACTGAAAAGCTCAGCAGCTTTATAATCTTCTGGTCTCTAAAGTCACTCCAACTACAGATGCCAGAAGCAGAAGCTCCAAGACTGGCTCATTGCTGTGTGTGTTCAGTAAATCTTGCCACTGCTGCTTTAGGAGCAAAGATCCAAAAAGGAAAGCTTTCAGCCATTTCTTTCTGTCATAGAGTAAGTACCTGAAAATAATTATACCCCTTTACTGGAAATATTTGGCATCAGTGCTGTGGCTCCACTGTTAACATTTTCTACAGTTTCTTTCCAGACTGCCAGTTTTGTTGGTTTTTTTTTTTTTTTTCTTATTATTACTGCCTTGTTAGCGTGATGAAATGATGACAATCTTCTATCCTTGCTGTGGATGCAGCCAAATGGCATAAGAACACTTGTCTACAAAAGTAACTGAAAAAAAGACTGAAATAGCCAATTAATAACAGCACCTGCCTTACATTATCTGTAGACACTGGCCATGCATGCACCACAGTCTCTCAAGGTTTTGTATATTGAATCTAAGGAGATATGATTCTGTTTTAACTAAATCCAAGTACAGTTCTCCAAAATATTGTTTATTCTTTACAGCCTCCCACTTCATCCCTTTCCAAAATTTCTAGCAGTTTTGCTGTTTGGATATCAAGTCTTTGGCAAAAGTGTCTGTCCTTGATGGGCCTCTGAATAGAGGACAATCTATCTAACTGAGGGCTGATCTTAAGCTATATTCTCTTACCACCATCACAGAAATGTACAGCAAATACCCTGGAATTTTGAATGGGCTTGAATCAAACTCTTGAACAATGCAAGCCTGGATCTTACTTTTTACAGCTGGTCTTTTATCTGTATACTGTTTTCACTCATACATTCTAAATAGTTCTTGACTTTGGAAAAATTTGCATCTACTTCATCTTAGACTTTTTTTTTTTTTTACTCAAACTAGGCATGAATGACTGAACACCTCATTTAGCATGGCTGTATGTCTCTGTATTAGCTGAATCCATAAGTAAACAAACATGATGCTATTGAACCACTGTCAAGAAATAAAATGTCATTTTACCGCCTAAAATGACTACTCCTGTACCTTTCCCACTTCTGTGGCTAACTCACTTTTCTGATCAAAAGCACCTTGAGTCATAATGTGAAGTCAGGCATCTAAGGTGGCCCTTTTTGAATCTAGTAGTTCAATGTTATCTAGCTCTTTATTCTTGCTCTACCACAGATACTAACATTAAAAAACAAAACCCCACAAAAGGTGTATGCCTTGCTAAGTTTATACCACTCTACTTTTGTCTATCCTATGTTTTTCTTTATCTACTCTCATGTTCTAGATTTGTCCAATTTAAAATGCATGCTCTTAGGGCAAGGCACACCTCAGTGTGTATTAATTAATGTTTGAACCTTTCTATTCACTGCAGCATGTCAAGCACATCCTCTACTGGCTGGCTGAGACCTGATGAGCAGTAGGAAGGTTATAAAGCACTGTTTGAAATGGGTCTTTGTGTAGTCATTAAAGTGCATTCACTGTCTGCCTATCTGCCTATCTCTTCTCTTACTGTTTTTTCCTTCAGTTCTTCTTGACCCAAAATTACACTCTCATTTTCCATCAATTTTCAGTCCTCTTTGCCTGGCCAACTTCCTAATTAAATTCTGCAACAAAATATTTGGAGACATTTTTACACTTCCCTCTTGAATAGAATCTAGCGTTCTAGAGGGCCAGTGCTGACCCAACCTTTTCTTCATTTTTATCTGCTTGTAGATGTAAGGAAAAAGGATGGATTCTTACGCTAGTTTTTCTTATTTGTAGTAACTTTCTGTAGTGACTGCTTCTATCCTACAGGTCCTCTATTGAAGGATTTCTTCTGAAAAAGTGTGTTGGGACTGCTAGTCACACCCTTTTACATTCCTGCTGTTGGTACAGGTACTGCGGAACTGACCTGGGAAGACACCGTCCTGTACTTCTGCTAGCTGTGTTCAGCATCTGGTCTGCCAAAGCTTTCTTCCTCCTCTCTGGCATCTACTTTCACAGCTTTCTTTTTGTGGGGTTTTGGTTATTCTGTTTATGTTTCCAGTCATCCCAAACCCTGCCACATTCCTACTGTTGTCAGGTGCTTTCCTATTTTCCTATATTAATATACTATCTCAAGAGGTTGTTTGAAGTATTGAAGACTACAGCAGTGAAAACTATTTTTCTGTGCCTTGAATGCATTTTTGAAAGACTACACAGAAGTAAGGATCCTGTAAAACTGAAACAATAATTGTACTATGCAGACTAATGTGTGTGGAAAGAGGAAAAAGAACCACAGAAAGAAAAGTCCCATTTAGCTCCCTGATACTTTTTGTTAGCTAGATCTGCTGCAGTATTTTGGTGTTAGCCTAGTTAAATGTTATCACTGAAGCCTGTGCAGTTTCGATAATGTTTCTTGGAGCAGAGTGATATTTTAATTGCCCTCCTGCTTGTCTGGTGCTTTGGCCAGGTATTGGCAATGAGTGAAAGGTACTGATTTGCCAGTAGTGATGCAGCTGACAACAGTACAATTCTGGATGTCTGGAGAAGAAGTAAAAATTGGGTTTGCTGCCCTTAGGAGTATAGAAAGAGAAGGCTTGTTTTGAGATAAAACCTTAGGACTTGGTGTAGGAAGTTCTCTCTTGTATCTATTTTTACTGCATGCTAAATAGATTGCTGTTGACCTGTGTCTCCAAACACCCTTGTGTACCTGTCTGCCTCTCTAATTGCCACAGTCTTCCTTTTAAGAAACATTTTCAAAGTAACCACAGTTGCTTCCAGGCCTTATGGATGCCTATGGTTTCCTGGGCTGGCATCTGCAAAGCTGCTTGTGTAGTAATGCCATCCTAGCACTACCAACCTACCTGCTGTTCCTGTTCAAGCCAAAGCCCCAGAGCTCCTAAACTAGGTCTCTGGAACACACCATGGAAATGCTGGTCTTGTAAATGTATGTAACTCCATAAGCATGCTCAGAGCACAGCTGGCACCTGCCATTCCCTGTGTCGGAGAGAGTAAGGGCAGAGTGCGAAGTGAAAGGACAGTAATGAGAAGGCACATATAAACAGAGAGTGGGGTTAAGAGGGGTATTGTGTGTGCTAAGGCATGGTCACCTGAAACAGCTGACCTGGCTTGAGTATTGAATTGTGAAAGAATGGAT
Source organism: Balearica regulorum gibbericeps (assembly GCF_011004875.1). NCBI lineage: Eukaryota > Metazoa > Chordata > Aves > Gruiformes > Gruidae > Balearica > Balearica regulorum. The sequence goes on from NC_046191.1 coordinate 7,967,671, forward strand.
GCTTGGTGGATGATCCCAAGCAAGGGAAGCATATTTATGGCCCCTCAGTCTGAAATATCAAATCCCTTATTGAAGCACTTCAGCCCCACTCCTCTCCTCCACACTTTCCCCGAGTCCTTGGCATCACATGGATTGCATGGAGAGCCTGAGTGCCTGACTTGGCACTGGAGCTTCTGAGCAGCAGCCTCAATGTTCAGAAATACAGTGCTGAGTGGGAGCCTGATCTCTTCTGAGATGAGTGAGGATGAGGATGCTGCATCAGATTTGCAAAATCGTTTGACAATCTTCAGTGCAAAATGTGCAGGTTTTTGTGTTGTGCTGGGTGGAGCGACCTCATGTCAATGCTTCCTGTGGTTTTTCATGTTCAAAAAATTATTGGTGCCTAGCAGATATAATTCTAGACTTCCATGTCTGCAAGAAAGTATAGAGAGGAGATGAACCGCTAAATGCAAGAGAATGGGTTTATTTCTGCTAATTTCAACAGAATTGCCTCTTCTGCCATCATCTGAGAAAAAAATCAGAGCCATTAGATTTTATCTGAGAAGAAAAACTGTAAATTGAGTATTTTATAACTCAAACCAGTAGATGTCAGCAGTTCCTTTTGAAATGACTCTGGAAATGCTGCAGTAAATGAACTGACTTGTTCGCATCCAAACTTCCCTGTGATATAAAAACATTTGCCCCCAAAATCAAGAACAGTATAAAATATAGCCAACAGATGAGGATGGACTGCCTCCTCCTACTTATTGGTGAGTGGCATGAAGAAACATGGAAAAATTTGGTCTTGATAACAATAAAAAGGTATAATCTTTGATTATTGGGCCACTGCATGACACAGCTTCCACATTTGTGGAAGTCCGGTATAGCTGGTATAGTCTTTAAAATGTGAGAACTGTGTGTGGTGGTTTTTGGTGTGTGTTTTTTTTATTTTATTTTTTATTTTTATTTTTAGCTTAGGTGGTACAGTAATCCAGCTGTATGTTACAGCTGGTGAAAGAAGTGGCAAGTGTCTGCCTATAGCTGGGTATATATTGTTTCATATGTTCATATCTAAAGTAAAAGACAACATCACATATTCTTGTAATGATCCAATGTTTAATCTCTTATTTGGTATATGTTTTTTAGAAGCATGAAGATTATATGAAATGGTTTTATTCTACTAGTTTGTAAATCAAGAATAGTATCACTGAAATCTGAATTGGTAGTCACTGTAAAAATACGCCAGTGGGATGAAAATAAACCACATAATGTCTTTATTGCTAGTTTTTAGTCTGTGTTGCTAATGATGCCTAAATGAACATGCTTATACTGGTCCACTCCTTTGACCTTGAGCCAATATCAAAAGTGTTTGCAAAAGCTTGCAAAAATGCTTCATTTATTTTAGCTTGAGAGTCAGCAGGGGGAGCTCACACCCATTTGGTTCAACTTGCCAAATATTGGTTATTAAAGACATTTTAAACTAGGCCATTTTATTTACACACACAATGCACACACCCACCCACCCTCTTAGATATGTATATGGGATTCCTAGAGCTTATAATCCATACCTTAGCAGACTGTTTAAAAAGTCTTATTCTTATATCCTCATGCTAGACATTTCATAAAAAGAGGGGTCAAATGAACAAATGTTTTTAAAACCAGTCCTAACAAATGATTCTTTTTTACTTCTGAACTCCAGGCAGGGCAGGGAAACAGTGTATCCCTCCATCATGTAGTCAGGAGTTGATACTCAGCTGAAGAAAAGCAATGAGGTGTGTGTTAGCCTGGACCGCTAAGGAAGCTGGATGCTTTGGGAGTATAGTCATTAAGAAAGAAGTTAAAACCAGGTCATTGTTAATATTTTAGCATGAGACTAGTAAAATAAACTTTTTTCTTGATTGGGAAAAGGTACATTCTGATTCATCTGATTGCATTCATACTAAGCTGCTTCCTTTTTGTTTCATGTGAATAAAAATTAGACTTTTACTGTAGATCCACAATATTTTCCTGGAATATCATTTGGATGAGTTAGTGCAAATCAGAGGTAGAGTCTGTGGAAGATGATCTTTTCTGCTACAGCCCTGCCCTAAATGGTGGTGTTTTATTATATTGTGTGTATACATCTGACATTTAGAGGATTCTTAACTAGGTTATAATTACTATATGTAAGAGAAACACAATTTCTACATACAGATCTTCAGCCATGTTAGGTAAGGAAGCATTTTTAATTCATTCTGGCAGAGGACAGTTAAGTGACTTGTCCAAGGTCACAGAGCACATAGCTGGCATTGCTGGGAATAGAAACCCTATCTCCTCAAGTTTCTGTGTGGTGCTCATCTATAGTGCCATGTCATTGCCTTGGGCAAGTGAAGAGATTTTCTATTTTCTGATGGCCTTTAAGTTTTCAGACGTTTGTTAATGTATCATGTATTATTTCCCCGGATACTTTTTCATTGTAACTGAGAATGTTTTAACCTGTTGATTGTATTGATTTTTGATGTGGAAATAGCAGACTGCTCCATTTCAAACTAAATTTCAAGGGCATGAAGATTGTTAGAATGGAAAAGCTACTTAGCTCAACGCAGTTGTTCCTTTTATTTTTATTTCAGTCAGGCATAGAAAGAGTCTGAGAGGTCCTAGCCCTATTTTCTCTATCCTGGATGGAATCCCAATTATTTTAGATGCTGGAAGAATTGGGAGGAAAAAGTAAAGCTCATCTGCTGTATAAGCAGACATGTAGCTGGCTGTGCTTGTGCTAGCGATATCTGAGAATGACACGTACGTTCAGTCTCCCTGCCTTTCTGTTATCCTGGCTGGGTGCTGCTGCAACACTTCTAGGGCAGTTGCTGTGAGATATTCTTCTCTGAACCAGGGACAAATGGGAACTGGTCTACTGAGGGTCCAGCTGGTACCTTGTAAAACAACAACATCCTTAAATGATTTGTATTCTTCTAAACTCTGAATGCATTTCTGTGTCCCACCACTCTTTTTTTTTAATTTTTTTCTTCTTCTTCTTTAATTGCAGCCCTAAGCTAGGATTATGGCTTTTAGGAATTGCCCTTAAGTCCTTTCCTTTGGCTGCATGCTGCATAATTTTTCCATTTAATATGGATTTCTCGTTTTGGTCAATTGCTCCTAGTCCTATTACTTCATAGTAATCTACATTTGATGCACATTTCCCTTTACAGGCCTAGCCATCTCCGTCAGAAAGTCATTCCCTATGCATGATGGGCCTGAGCCAACACATGCCAAACTCCGTGGCAATATTCCCCTTGTTCACAATGAATTTGAAACCTGAAGCTAAGGATGAAAACCCTTGTCAGCCATACAGGTTAGTGAACTGGATTCATGCAGATCTTGGGTATGTGGGTGGAGAAGGAAAGAGCACTTTTTCCAGGGCATTTCTGTTTCATAGCTCATAATTTCCTGAAGAAGCTGCAACTCTTTTTTTTCCCCTCTCTAGAGGCTTTTGCAATTGCCTTTCTATACATCCCTTTTCTGAATCCATACAAAGACTGATACAAAGCTCTGTATGTTTGCTGGTTATTGTGTATAGCAAAGCTTACACATTTTGCTGTGCCTCAAGAGCTCTCCACCTGCGGAGGGCAGGATTTTTCTACTACAAAGTTGGTCAAGGCATGAAACGTAGAGGGAGAGGTTTTCAACTGGTTAACTGGCTCCCTTTCTTGTTGATCTCCAGCTACTTCCAGTGAACTCGGCCCTGCCCATATGAGGAAGGCAAAGCCTTATTTTATGATTGTAGGGCATTGAGAGAAAAGGGGTGTGATGGGAGAAGAAGCAACTGTAGCTAGTCTAGGCATATTTTCTATCTTTAAAAAAAAAAAAAAAAAATCTGTAATTTTAATGCATTCCCTGTAATATTTTAAAATACAGACTGGGGGAAAAAAATGTCTGTGTGTACTATTCCTCCCCTGCTCCCCCCATCAGCAAGATTTTAAGCCACTGAGTCACTGGCAGCTGCAGTGTGACAAAATGATGCTGTTTAGGGTAGCTCCCTCTTTGGCACAGGCTGGAATGAAATTGGGGAAGACATGAAATTAAAAAGAGCTCGTTTAAAATTGAGTGCTGATTACCCACTTCCATAAATACATTGGAGCACAAGAAATTTATTGCACTTGGACATATTTGCAAGCTGCTTTTTGGAAATGAATGCAAATACACTCTGAATAATACACTTTTGCTGCTTGACTGGCAGACAATCTCTCTATGGTTCTACTGAAAAGCAACTTAGGCTAGATTTTTCAGTAGGATGGATGTCAGAGCTTAGTTTTCATTCTTTCCATGATCCTTAAGGAAATTCAGAAAGTACAAGAGAGCTCGAGAGAGAGAGTGATTCTACTGTAAAATGCAAAATCATAGTACTTTTCAACAAATGAGAAGTATAGAAGCAGTCGGTCTGGGTGCTAAATCAGAGAGCAGACTAAACTTTCATAAACAGTATGATGAGTCAAAAAATACAGCAATACAGACTAAAATATTCTGCATAAAAATTTCTTCTTGACTGTAGTGCTATCAAATCAAAGGAGTAGATGTCTATAAAACAAAGACACTTCAAATCTGTTTATAGAAACCTGTTTCTAGTTTTAGGACTGATGATATGGGGTCAGTCCAGAGTCCTAAGCAAAGGTACCAAGATCTTAGCAAAACAAAACCACGAGGTAATAAGTCTGTGGGTTTTGTGTGTGTGGTTCCCCCTGCAAACCCTCCCCCCTCCAGAGTAACACTGCTTTTTATGATTGTACCAAAGAGATTTTGACAACAAGCAGGAAATTAAACAAGTTATCGCTGAATAGTGTGTATAAAATATTCTAAAATAAAGCAAGCAAACAGAAACCAAATTACAGTGTGACATTGAGCCTTCTGATATGATGGAGAAGACATTATTTAAAAAAAAGAAAAAAGAAACCTAACATGGTCTATAAGAGATCACTTTGTAGTCTGAAAATCCTTCTTTGATTTAATTGCCTCCAGAGCAGGACCAGAAGCCCTAAACTTAAGCTTTCCCATGCGATATTTTTATCCACGTCATCAATGGATGGAACACTAAAATATGTTTTCTATTTTTAAATATACAGTGAATTTCTTTTGTACTTACATAAAATTGTATCAAAATTATCAAGATGTGAATGATAATTCATAGTATGTCTGGAAATCAGGTGTAATCTATATAGGCTTGCTGTATATTGCTAACATGGATCTGTAAACGAGGGCAAAGAAGACTGACTATTAAGGACAAAGTCACATAACTCGTGCAGGCAGTGACAGATCTGGGAACAGAACAAGTGGAACTGCGTGCTCAGTCCTTTCATACTTGGAACAAACTGTTCCACTTAAAGGCAGGGGAGGAATATGCCACTTAAGTGGCTTACTAGATGTATTACAGGTTCTTAGTGCAAGTCTGGTAACAGCAGAAAAAGTCAGTATTTTACACATTCCCTGGGTGAAGAGGTTTTATCTAGGTAGCATTCTCTCTGATTTCATCTATGTTTCACTGCTACAATGGCAAGTAAAGGTGGGAATGATATAATGATATGTCTGATAGCTGCCATGAGCATGAAATAAAGTTCATTTATTCAGAGGAGCAGGTACCTTTTGAAAGTTCTGTTAAAGTACCAGATTTCAGGGATGTCAGCTGATATTTATTAATGACTTAAAAATTTGCTTCTTCCTTCATGTGATTTAAAATGTTTACACAATTGAAGTTTTAAAATTTATTTTAAATCTTCTGCAAATTATGGCTCCATCAGCAAATTTGTTTTCAGTTTGACCTGTAATGTCAGGTATCATTGCACTGAGTCATGTACTGCATCCAAGCAAGAAGACAAACTCTGGCTCCTTGTTTTTCATTGACATTGTTTAAATGTAATAATTTTCAGCAGCCTGGTGCTGCTTTTTGTAATACTGAATGATATTTGAAAGATATTTCAGCTCAGTATCTCACATCCTGTTAGATCCCATGTGAATTAAACAGTTTCACACTGTAGTCAAAAGAAATGTAAAACTAACATGATGTACTATACAAAAATCCAAGAGAAAACACCAGTTTTAGTCCTGTGGTGAAAACGCACAGGGGTAGATGTAGATATCCACATTTTACAGACTGAGAGAACAAGGCATATAGCAATTATTTGTTGAAGATCATGGTAAGTTGGCCCCAAAGGCCAGAAAAGAACCCAAATCTCCTAATGCTTTCTCCAACAAACTGATACATGTAGCTTTTTGTAATGGTTTGAGTAGGCAAGTGACCATTTACAATCTAGCCATGGACTAAGCATCGATCCTGGAGACTGGAACTCAGTGTTTTATTCCTCATGACACCTTTGGCAGGTTGCGTGGCACGTGACAGAGTGCTTCAGTTCTGTAGAAGTAATTTTTTTCTGTTATAAACTGCAGTTAATAATGGTTACCCAGTGTCATGACATGTTTGAATTACATGGAAAAAAATCTGAAACAAATGCTGGGTGTTATTACTAATTGTTAGGTTTTTGTTTTAATTATTGCTTGGACATTGGTAGAAAATACTTCAAGCTCGGGGGAAAAACCCCTCCTGTTAACAGAATAAAGCAAATGGGAAAATTTGACACATTAAAAGGTGCATTGCTAACAAGACATGGTAGCCTACTTGAAGATAGTGTACTAGTACAGCTTAGAAAGGATGTTAATGTATGTATAAATGATACAACATTACAGAAATGTTTGATTTCATATGACCTACATATGATCTTCCATTCAAATGATGATGAGACTAAAGCAGGAAAAAAATATAGATTTCCTGGATTTCATTATATCTACCAGAAAAATGAGCCAATGGTAAGAGCTACAAAAACTGTTGCTTAGTATCAGTTATATCATATAATATTGAAGAGATTAGAGAACAGAGAAAAATGATTCGTTGCTGAAGGGTAAATAGACCTTTGATCTGCCAAGAGAGTGCTTGAGCAGCTTTCTAGCCTTAGGAAATGACTCCTGATAGGTGAAATAAAATTTTTTTAGCCTCATTCCCACATGATGGACTGTGCCCCATGTATGATCTATTGTATTTAGTGATTAAACTGATCAGCATACTGACACTTCTGGAAGAAGTAGGAGAACAGGACCTGGGAATGGACCTGGAATATTCAGGTCACTTCAGTAGCATGCTAGGATCTATGCAATGAGGGTGCTATTCGCTAAACTATATTCGCTCATATGCAGGAACAAATTTGTTGCAACAAAGAGGTAAACTGTAGTGATCCTCTCCCTGAGTAGTTTCTGGGTGGGGAAAAAAAGACTTTTCTCACCTTTCTAGAGAAATCTGCCTTTTTCTTCATTGCTTGATTGTGCTGCTTGTACCAAAGAGGAGGATGCTGAGGTCTCTGGTGGCAGTTTTGCTAGAGCAAGTTGTTCAGAATCAGAGGGCAGAGTACCAGCGGATTAACTTGCTTTCTACAGTGAGCATAAACAGAAGTGAACCCTTGACAGTAATTTGAGAGCGATGGTTAATATCTCTGATGTTGATATGAGGTTGGACTTACCAACGTTGTAATTGTCTGACTCTGGTTTCTGGATTATATTCTAAATGTTGTTAAAGGGTAACTGGACTGTCTTGCCATGTCTGTGCTCTGCTGGAAGCTTCTGTGAGATCCTTTCTTGGTCTATTCTGCTATTGTCTAGAGTGCTGGTTGTCTATATCTGGGGCACTGTACAGATATAAAAGTAAAATCTCAGAAAAGAAGACGACTCAATACTTCAGTGAGAGCAGCCTTTCTTAGCAAGGAGAATGAGGGGAAAAATAGCCAAAAAGAGAAGTAGAAAAGAGAGGGCAGGCAAAATAGTAAAATCTGAGACCTTTCAATAGAAAACTTTGAAGACAATCAAAGAAGGGGGCTCTGCTGAACACATGGAATTTCATAGACAGGGACCTCAACTGATGAGTCCCTGCTCTCAGCTTTAACCTAACCAATCTTAATTTCCTTTGAGACAGCTAACAAGATAGGTCATCGCTGTCATCTCTTTAGATATGTTTCTATGTCTGGTATTTGGTGCCAGGGTCCCAGTGCTATCAAGGTCAATGTCTGCATGAGTTATTGGCCCCATCAGTTCAGACTTCCTGGAAGCAGCTTTAACTTGCCTGTTTGTCTTTTATCTATATGTATATACCTATACACATATGTAGCTATATACATATATTCATTCACCAAAATATACATACATAAGTATATTCATTCTTAATGATTCCTTCTGGGTGTTGCGCTTTCCTTGTTGATGTGTCTGGCTTTTTTTCACCTCCTATCTTTTTGTACCATGCCACATGGCATGCTCCTCTGGGACCGTGGTCACTCTCTGCATAGTGAAAAACTTCTCATGTTGTTGTTCCTTGTGCTTGGAGAGGAGTCCACTGGGCAAATTTTACTTGACTTAGAGACAGTATCCCATGACACCTAGTGTATGTCATGAATGACATGTTGTCACTCTCATTTAATTTGTGGTAAAATATAGCAGTGGGGGAAAAAATGGGGAAAATGGTCCAAGTGCAGTTCATTCCAAAATGAACTCCCCTGCTATTTCAAATTGCTTTTGACGTGGCTGATGGTAGTGTTTCAAAGGCAGTAGTTAGTAGCAAATGGGAAGACAAGCAACAGTGAATTAAAGATTTGAAGAGATAAAAATGGTAATTTATAGGTGAGAAAGACTGATTAGAGATGTTGTTACTTTTTAGTTAATGAAATGACCTATCTAGTCAAATTGGATAATTCCGGTAGTGAGATATTTTTTCTTTATTGTCAGTTTAGCAGAATCTCTCTCTTTCCTTACTGAAAATGAAATGGCAATTTTAGCATTCTTAATTGGTTTGGTTCTTTTCCATGGTAGCAAGTGAACTGAAAAAATACTGCTTATGAACAGGTTATGAACTTAAGTCTAAAACCCGTGTACTGTCGGCATCAAATAAAAAAGTGGCTAATGAAACAGTCTTCAGTTTCTAATTTCACAGAGAACTGATGTTGCTTTAAGGTGTAGTTCCCACATGGAATGCATGCAGTGAATGAATATTAGTAATGAGAAGCAGAGATAATTTGTGGTTGAATGGTGTGTCTGTACTCCGAATGACAGAATGCATAGCCAAAACTATGTATTATACCAAATTCCATTGAAAGCAATAGTAGAAGTGTAGGAAAATGTTAAAAAGACTTCTTTTAAATAATCTTTTTGTTCCTAGATTAATCTGCAGGTGAATTAAAGGTAATGTATAGCACAATTGCAGTGATTCATAAGAAAGTTTTACACTTAAAAAAATAGAAACTATTAACAATAAATTTTTAATACAGTGACTTAACTGATGGTGGGAGGGGTGAATTAAGTAAATTAAGCTATAGGTGTCCACATGGATATTATTGAAGAACATCTAAGTTTGTCTAAAATAAAACCCAAGATTTTTGCAGTCCAGCTTTTCATCTTCGTGAAATGCACTGGTGGCTTTGGCTAGACTTCTGTGAGTTTCTTTCTGGCTGTTTTGGCACATAGCTCATTTGTCTCTGATGCATTCAAAAATTCATAGCAGAAATGATCTTCTCCATCATCTGGAATACTTTGCTCCTGATGGGCTTTTCCTTTCTACACATGATACTAAAGTTTAAACCTCTTACTTCTCCTGTCAACCCTGCTAGTTCTGCCTCTGTCCATTATACCATTTTTAAAAATTCATATAATGGTCCCATAGCTTTGTGTTCCTATTTTCCTCTTCTTTTCCACCCCCACCCCTCCTTTATTATAGTGGATTTCTCATCTCACCCAAAACGCATGAGATTTCTAGCAACTGAGTTCTCCTTATAGTTCAATTTCTTGGAACTATAATTTCAGGAATAGGAAAATTAGTTTACAAATGTAAACTAATGATTCAAAATTATACTCGTATACAGAAATTGAATCTTGGAACTCTGGAGGACAGCATATTTTTTGGTGCCCGTATGTCAGATGATGCTCTGTAGGTCAAGACTTTTTTTCTTTTTTTCTTTTTTTTTCTTTTCTTTCTTTAGAAAGAAGATGCTTGAATTTGGGATGCTTTTGTCACATGTCTCCTTCCAATGGTTTGTTCTCAAAACTATCAATTGACTGTAGTTTGACAGTTCTCCACTAGCTCAGGTTATAGGAGCATATCGTGGATTCTGAAAATGAATTCAGTTTCTGTCAACTGAAGGAATAAATGTGCATCTATGCAGGTAGTCATGGATTACTGCATTGTCATAAGCCATTATGGGAATATGGATACGGTAAACTTGAGAGAAAGAGCTGTCATCATGAACTGGAGAAGATCAGATAGAGAGTAAATAGTCACACAGCCATCTATTGTCTGCAACGCTATGACAGGCTGGCGCATTTTGTTTGTGGAAGGAAACTACACTTTTCTAACCTTCACTGCACTTACCTAACCTCAAAATGCTAAGCTAAGGCCAGCTAAGAAGGTAGATTGTTTCTTCCCTAGCAGTGGTGTCAGCTGCATATTCCTGATGCCTCCAGTCTCTGACAATAAGAATCAGCTTTGTTGGGTTTTTTAATCCTTTTTGTTTTGATGTAAGAGGACTACATGGATAATACTGCTTATTGTGATATGTGCCCCTTGCAGTATTAAAGGATATTAATTCCACCTTCTTGTTGCCTAAAATACTCATATAGCCATGGGAACTGTAAAGAAAACACTGTTTGTATCAATCCCACCTTTTTGTAAATGGATTTGTTTTTCTTGCTATGATTTGGCAGAGAGGTGTTGTCAAGATATCTGATTTATGGATTTTAGTAACCTAGGGAAGACTCATCACTTTCCTAATTTAACCAGCTGAGAAAAAATTTGTCCTGCCTGCTAAAGAGTGGTGTGTTTTTTGGTTTGTTGTTGGTTTTTTTTGGTTTGTTTTGTGGGTTTTCTTGGGGTTTTTTGGGATGAATTCCTGAAGGCATTGCAGCTTTTCTAGGGACTGTGTGATAAACTCTTCTGCATAGTATAGTATTAGCAGAGGAGAAAAGAAATGCACACATCCTTTAAAATACAATTGTTCTTGGGTTTCATTCTGAATCTCTTTTGGCCATACATACAAGTGAGACCAGCCCAGGACCTTTCCTATAAAAGTGGTTTAACTGATGGATGTTAAAAATAACCATTTTGTAGATATTGGTGCTGTAATTCTTACAGAGCATTCTTTTTTCTTTCTTTATTGTTTTTTTTTTGAACATGAGAAAGCAGATCCAAATCAATTAAAATAGTGTGAAAAGGTCTTTTTGTGTTGTCTGATGCTACATCAGTCCCCACCTGAGATACAGAATCAAGAGTTGTGCTTGGGCCGCGGCAGATCATACAAGCCAAAACAGACTTGGAGCACAAAGTGTTTTCTGTTTTCGTTTGTTCAGTGCAAGTCCTGACTTCAGTTATCACTGTGGATCTTAGTAAATAATCCTGACACTTTTTGCATTGCTTAACTTCCTAGAAATGTAAAAGTATTTGAAAAGAAATATTTGAAATGATACCTGTGTGTTTTGTCATATCTGAAAGATGCAGTTTTTATAAGCCTTGAGGAAATCATGCAAATCTGCATAATATGTGTGTAAAAAAAAAAAAAAAAAAAAAGTAAATATTCCCTCTATCTCAGGGCCAAACTGAGACCCACAGAATAAATAACTTTCAGAGTCATGCTGTGACTGGCACATAAGATTTTTGGAAAGTCTTGAGTACTACTCAGTTTTTTGTGAAAAAGCACTAGTAAATAGTTAAACATAATAGGAAGAAGTGACAACTCTGGGTTGTTCTGATTAAAAATATTTACCCTGTTACTTTTGTGTATAACGCTTTGGCATGCCTGTCTATCTACTTTTTCTTGTGTTTTTTCAGATTACCTGTTCTTTTGGGAAATGCTGTTCCTACCTATGTTTGAACAGCAGCTAGTAAAATGGAGCCAGAGTTCTGAATGTGGTGTTTGTGGATTAGTCTAACACAAAATCTGACAAAGATGGTAACAAAGGTTGAGGGATTTGTCCTATGATAGCCAGTCTATGTTCTTGCAGACTTCCCTCTAATTCTGATTTACAGGGCTGAACTATCGCCTTATGCCTACAGTTTGGGTGAGCTTGGGGATACAGTGATAAGACAAGATGGGCAGCAATTGTTTTGGTCTCCTGGTGCTGTACCTGTTATGAGCAGAGGACATCAGTGCTGTCAGCGGGCACCATTTGCCTGCGCTAAATTTGCTGCTGAAAGAATGAACCCACTATTGATCTGTATAGATCTGTGCTGCAACTGGAGAGCTATACATTCAACATATGATCTTTCCTCACAGTTTCCTCTCTTTGGTAATGATTAGTGATGAGGGGCAAAAAAAGAACAGTGTGAAGGATGCCCGTGTCTCAGAAGAATCTAACTGAATCAACATTAGTTTTCCTCCTGTTGTCTTGCCTGACCTGCAGGCCTATTATGGTAGTGACTGATGCTTGTGAACTTGGATTTTTAGCGAAGTCATGGTGTCTGTGAAGTGTGAAAGATTAAATCATGACTTTAACGGGTAGAATGGCCTCTAGTTTACAGTGCTTTTCTAACCCTGGAGGTGTGGTGCACTAATGCATGTTAGGCATCTCAATCAAGCAGGGCCCACTTCAAAACACCTTAAATCAGCTTTAACATATTTCTTGTGAATAATAATAAAATGTTTTTTTTTCTTATGATACTTTTTGAAACCAACAAACAAAAAACCCAAACAAAAAACCCTCCCAAAACCTCAGCAACCCACAGCAATTGGTCAAGAAAAGTAATGACTGAAACTTCTTGGGGAGAAAGCAGTCAAGATGTCACCTTGTTCTCTTTGACATTCCTGTTGAAAATATAATCTGTGAGCACTGTGTGAACTATACAGAGAGGTGACAATTATCCTGACTTAAATAAGCCTGGGTGCTACTGTGAGGAGATTTGATCAGTCATGTTTCAGACTTTTGAAGGTTTTTTTTATCTGCAACTTTATACTTTAATAATTTTTTTTTGGCTTGGGTGGGAAGAGGATTGCTATGAATATTTATAACAAATCACTCCTACCAGAGGACACATTAAGTCTTGCAGCATAACAAAACTGAATTACCATGAAATAAACTTTCTTAATTAAACCAATTAAATTTCTTCCCAGTATGTAATTTAGAAACTCTGATAAACCCTGGTTGAAAAGGTTTGTTCTAGCCTTAAGCTGGCCTAAGAAAGAATGAACATCTGGCCTGTATATGAAAGGCCTATTTAGGCCTTAGGCAGTGTGCAAAACATTAGCTGCTGTCCACGGCATTGAATACTTTGTGTGGCCCTAGGGTTTTGCTAAAGGACGGTGGTATCATTAGGGCACAATCATGTTTATGGAATATGCTGTAACTAAGATAAGTGAGTCCTCAGACTTCTACCACAGTGCTGATAGCTGAATGAGAAGTATTTCTGCTGCTTCACATTTTTCTTACAATGCTACCAAAACAGATGCTTTTTTTAAAATTTAATTTACACTTTCTAAATGTTAATATTACCAAGCAGCATGAGGCTTTATGACATAGTCTTTCAAATTCCTTTTCCATATCACATTTGAATCTTTTTACAGGTACCAGTATCCATAGGGCATATTCTCAGCACTCTTAAAAGATAACTTTTAAGGCTACTATACAGAAGCGATGCCTACACCTCACTGCATGACTTCTGTTACAGGAACTAGTGGCAATAGTAATGGTAATTAGTAGGAAAGAGATACTCCAATTGTTTAATGTGGCTGGAGGAAAAATAACAAAAACATAATGTAGCAAACTTATGGAAACTACTCTCCAAAATTCTTTGGTTGGTGAAGCTCAAGATCCTAATTCTACAGAGTTTGCAGATTTACCCAAGTTTGAACACATGAGCTGTTGGCCCTAAAGATGTCATCTGTAGCTATGTTTCTCATGAGTCTGTTCCCCAAATGGGAAAGTTTGGGAAATGATGTTGAGGAGGTCTTTCCCTTTTTTGTATTTCGACAGATGTGGGTTGATGTTTGCAGCACAGTTAATATATTTCATATTTGTAACTAGATCAGCACTTCAGAAACATAGTCCTTGGGTAAGCAACGCCTCTGATGGCCCAGGAAAAACCCCCAAACACCAGTTGCAGTGGAATTAAAAGTAAATAGCTGACTTGGAGAGAGACTTTAAAGTGAGCTTCTGCTTAGGCTCCAAGTGGTGGTTGAATCATAAGAGGTGTTTTGTGTTATCTGTAATTATCAGCCAGGCCTGTGTCTAAGATTTTCCTGTTGACTCCCATCTTCCTGCTCTAATAGTAAAGATCTACCAGCCAGTCAGGGAGGTGAAGCCACCACAAACTGAATGGGATTTTGTTATTTGAGGGTTTCTGCTTTGAAGTAATGTTCTTGGTCTCTTTGTCAAAGTCCTAAATCCATCTTGTTTAAGGGCATGATGAGAAGTGCCTTCTATTCAGTTTGTCCTCTATCCCTTTTCTTTTGAGTTTTCTATGTTTAAACACAAATAAGATCTGTAGGGTTAGGGCACTGCTTCTTTATTAAATAAGCAGAGAAGGATGAAGAAAAGCAAGAAGGGAGAAGGAGCCTACTCAATAAAGACATGAAGAATAGCCCATCTCACAGGGTAGTGGGGCCAGCTTAACCCATCCCACCCCCCCCCCCCCCCCCCCCCGAAAAAAAAAAAGAAAAAAAAGGAAAAAGGATCAGAGAGAGCAAAGACCTGGCAAGGGCTTTTGAAAGAAGGTATCATCTCTTAGCTGACATTTTCATGCTTGTTTAGGAGCAACTTTGTCAAGAGAGAGGAAACTTTAAGGTAAATGCAGGGACACTTGAAAAATATGCTGTCATCTAAGATTGAAACATAATGTGACAACCAGTAGCCTGCTGCCTTAGGAAGAAGCTGAATGCCTCCACTGAGGAGATGCAGTGCCTGAAAAATGAAGTACTTGTACACAGAAAACACAGTGTTCACAATTTATTCTCAGAAGAGTCACATACATGTGCACAGAACCTTGCCTGGTAAGCGAGAGAAATAGCTCTTACAGCAGGCTGGAGTCTTGCTCATTAGGATGCAATAGTGCTGAGAAAAAAAAAAAAAGTCTGTCAGCATGCCAGAAACATTTCAGAGGAGAACTGCTACAATGGTCGGTTCTTCGCTAATCGGGAGATGGAAGGGATGAATATCCTTCTCGTGGTAAATCTGTGATACATTTGACGAGGAAATTGTCTGGTTTCTATAAACTTACCTTATGCTGTTCTTATAACCATGGAGGTATTGAAATGCAAAATGCCTGGCACTGCCAAGGCTGATGAATGATTTACAAGTATCTTTCATTAATTTCCATCTCCTAGCTTGCGCTGAAAAATACTGTCTTTTTCACTGTTTCTCAGGATGGGAAAGTCATCGCCTTGCTCACAAAAAACAAATACACATTTTAAAGAAAATAATAAATAAATCTTAACAACTATACTGTTGTCTATTTCAGCCTGTTAAGCTTAGCAAATGCCTGAGACAAAATACAGTTGCATAGTCCAAAACTATGCCTGATGTAACTTGACATGTCTTAATATAAAAAGAATTTGTATTTCACCAGTCTCTCTTTTCCCCATGAAATCTTGTCAATGACTTCCCTCAGCAAAACCAAGGTCAGTTTTTTGTTGTGTGGGGTTTTTTTTTTTTTCCTTTTCTTTTTTTAAGAAAGGTTGGTCCCGCTTTGAGGCAAGCTGAAACAAATACATCATAAACCGTTCTGTGGTTTACGTTTTGGATTCCTGCACAGCTGTATTTGAAAGTCTTGTATTTGTGTGTTACTGTTGTGTCATAATGCTGTTTAAACATTATGAAAGAGTTGCTTTTTCATGGAAAGAAATAATCTAACATGCACTTTGTTTCACTGACTGAATTATTACAGACAACCTGATGGATCATAAAATAATTGGATACTGTCTAATTAAGTGAGCTTTATTGGTTACAGTGGCTTTTGATTCCCACTTCTGATCCCTCTCTTTTGCCTTAAGACTCTGCTATGAAACACCTTTGATAGAGGAGTTAAAGATGACAGCATGCAGACATCTTGAAGTAAGGCAGATACCTGAAATGACAGTAATAGCAATTTCAATGGACAATATCTTAAAGAGCACAGGAAACATATATAAAAAAGCAGGGAGGATGATAAAAGGGAGCTACATAGATAATTCTAACAGATGCATAGTAACATGGCTTGTTTAAACCACCAACACTCCTCGTCCATGCTAGATGCTCCTGACAATTCTCTCTAGCCCTTCTGCCCACTTGGGCCTGTCTTTTCTTCTCCCTCTTCCTGATCTGTGGCTGCTGCTGACTTCTGTACCCGTCAAGAAACATATCCCTGACCATTCTCTCTTCTTGAAATACTTTCACAGATCTTCTAGCTTTATATGGCTCTATTACTGCCTCCACTATTAATTCGTACAGAGCTACCATGCAGCAAAGAATTACTGTTTCAGTCGTGTAACCGCGGAGTTCAGACAGAGGGGTGAATCCTCAGACATACCTGGTAGCCTGACTCCCACCAAGGTGTCTTTTGAAGAAGGCCACAACAGAGCCAGGAGTTTTTGTTCTGAATTTTTCTTTCGCAGTTACATCCTGGCTCAGGATTGAGTTCTGATGGACTTTTACCGAGGTCTCAAGCAACCACTTCTTGGCTAGACCACCATATCCAGCCTTCCTGATCTTTCTGCATAGTTCTTAAGTTCTCAACATCACAGCTTCCCTTAGCACTTAACATTTTTTTTTTCTGACCCTAGCAACTCTTTTCTTCTCTTGTTCCCTCTTCTTCCTGTTTTTCTTCTCAAATTATTTTACCACTTTTTTTTTATTTTGTCTGCTTTCTCTCTGGATGATGTTGTCCAGTCATATAATTTCACCTGCTATATTTACACAACTGAGACGCAGCTCTATTTCTCTGCTTCTCACTGGTCTCCATCCAATTCCATCTTCTTGTTTCTCTTTCTGACAATTGCTTCTGGGTATCATGCCATGAGCTTAAACTTAATTGTATGCCTTTCTTTCTCCATCTTCTCCTTGCATATCATTGTCGACAATGACAATATTGACACCATCACGGTGACTTACAACCTGAGGCAGGTTGTTTTTTTTAGATTCTGTTTTCTTCTGTGCTGCAATAGACAGGTCCTATATAGAAACAATTACAATTAACAAATGATTACATAAAACTATATGAAAAGGGGAGCAAGGCGACGTGATGCAGCAGAGAACAGTGCTGTCATACCACTTAAATTTCAGGAGAGTATGCCTGTGGCAACTGTGGTCAAAGAGAGAATTGAAAATGTGTTAAGTATGAGGACTTCAGACACTTTCATTATTTACTTTAAGACTTTGGGAAGGCGAAGTCAAGTGGTTTGATGTTGCACACAGTGTTGTTCTAAATTAAGCAACATGTAATAATGGAAGAACAGGTACAAATTTGATTCCAGTAGTTCTTGTCCTTGCTAATTAATTCTGAGCATTACATTAGAAGGGTTAGGGGGTTGTTTTGTTTGGTTTTTTTTTTTCTTTAGACTGTGTCTTCATTTTATGAACACAAACTGTTTTCAGATTACTTGCCTTATAAACTGTATTTCTGAATTCACCACTTCAGCTTCGATGAGCTGGGCGTGTGTTGATAACAAGAACTGAATTTGTCTTGACATCTTGTTTGGAATATTTCTAATCAAATATTAACATTAGCACTGCCACATGTCTCTGTTATTTCCTTTATCTTTTCACTTAGTCCCACAAGCTTTCTCTAGATAAGAATAACACTAATGTATTACTTAAGAGTTCTTTTTTATTTTTTTTACTGGAAAGCCTAAATAATATAGAGCCCAGTCTGAGTAGTAGCTACACATTCCTGCAGAAGAAGCATGCTTAGAACTCTCCCAAGAGAGACAGACCCCGCAGAGACCGATTTCACTAGCTTACGTATTTGCGTGTCAGTAGTGATACAGGAAGGACTCAGCAGTGACAAATAACTTTAACAGATACGGCTAAATCACTGTTTTATTGGATTATGCGACAAAATTGAAAGTCAAACAGAATGTTTGATGTTGCTATAAATCTTTAATGAATGTTCCATGTTTTTGTGATGTGTCAAAAACAGTCAAATGCAGGCCTTCTTTCCTTACACTAATAGGGAAGCAGAGATGAATCTTGCATTTTAACTGTGGACAAAAAGGAGAAAAATAAGGGTTAAATTTGCATTTCATGCATAGAGACAGGGCTGGATGTGGCTGAAGTATAGATGGAGTGAGGGTAGTATGGTTGCGCGGCTAACTAGGAGCCTGTTGCTGTAGCCTATGCTCAAGCTATATACACTGTGCGAGACCGAGCTGACTGGAAGGCTGCGAGCCTTTACTGTTCCCCTTGCCTCCACAGAGAAGTTTGTGCGCAAGATATGCGAGCTAAACATTTCTTGTGTCCTTAGATTCTCCCTTCTTCCTTATTTGAATCAATGTTGTGTTTAATTATTTACTGTTTGAATGCCTGCATTTGAAGTGCACAGCCCTGAGTCTGCTTTTTGTAAGATACTATGCTGAAACCGCACCGGATCCCATTTTCTGTCTTCCGCAGTAGCAGTGGTCAGATGGTCTGTCGCATCTTGTAGGCTTAACAGTTTCGCTGATAAATCTAACTCGATGCTAATGGATGTGCTGTAATACAATATGGAACAGAAGCTAGGACCCTGTGGCCTGTCAGGGACTATGTGATTTATGACTGAAATGTCTCAGATATTTATGCTGACAAGAGAAATACTTGACATTTCCTGCTAATGTGCTGGCCCACTCCTCTGGTCTACTAATTCTAGATGCATTTTTGGCCTATTTTCTTCCATCTCTCTCCTTTCCCATTTCTGCCATCTACCCTGTCACTCACAGCTGCCAGGGCTCTTCTTTTGCCTCTGCCACCCCATTTATTTTAACAGTGAGAGTAACTGAATGACTGCCAGTTTATCTGGAAATAAAATAGATTCTCTAATCAGTTAAAGCTAGCATTGGTATCCTTCTAAAAGTGATGATGTATTCCAACCTCACATGAGTGGGCGTGATTCAGAAGTCACTAACTGAAATTCTCTGGCCAACATTATGTAGGAAACTGGACTGAGGAATGGATATGGTCCCTGGATTCCCCAAAATCTATGAAAACACGTCAGTCTTCCTCAGATGTGATCACTTTTGTTCTCTGCATCTGGTGTTAGAAGCTGCATGTTTCCCCCCACCTTGCGTCTTTCTAATTTGCATTAAACAGTCTCTGTAAAAAAAATATTGATTTGCAATTTCTTTCCAATATAGACTGTAAACATTATCTTTTTCATTTCTGATCATACAAAAGATGCCTTCTTGCATTGTTCTTCTAGGAACATGTAGATGGAATGGCTTGAATTGATAAGCGGTTTTCACTAGATTTTCATTTTATTCTTCTAAACAGTGTCTAGTAATATGCCACTTTAAAAAAAAAAAAGGAAAATATGACATGATTTTAACCTTTTTAACACATTGTTCTAAAAATGAAAGAAACCAGGTGATATCACAATAGATATAGCAAAACAGGCAAGCATTATACAAATATTTGATAGTCTTTTCTGAGGTAAATCTTGCTTTAAACTAAGGTAAGGACTGCAATGTCTAAGGCTTGGTGGTGCAGGCACCTTAATCTTCCTTTCTTTTAAGTTGCTTGTTACTAATAAGTCCCAAATATTTACTGGTTGGTGGTTTTTTTTTTTCTTGTATTTGTCAATGCTTTAATGGTTTCATAAAAGTACAAATCCTCATTGTAGTTTAACCATCAGTCATGTGTATAAAAATCCTTTAATTTTACCCTGCATAGATGCTAAAATAAAGAGGAAATTACATATTTAAAAATAAAATAGGACAACAGGACTCAAAATTGCATCAGCATCAATTTGTTTATATGAGCATGAAAGAGAAGAGGGGGAGACATCCTTTGGGACTGTAAATGGCACCTCCTGCTGCGGTATTAAATTTACCATTTGCAACCTCCTGCGCTTCTCTGAGTGTAGAGGGTGGCGCCTGACTTCTTGGCGCCAGAGAGTCAGCAAAGGTGTCTAATAGATGCAGACGCAGAGATGAGGGTTGCTTACTTAACCTTGCTCTAGCTCAGCCCCACTGGGGACAGCCAGCTCATCCCCCCAGCCCGACCCAGGAGAGTGAGGAGGCTCCAGAAGCAGTTTATGGCTTTAATAATTTACATATCCTCAGTTAATCTCCCTTACCAGCAGCCAGTTAGTTGGGGAATATTCATACTGCCTTGATATATATATTTTTTTATATACTGATCAATTAGTGAGAAAGTAATGAGGTCATAGAATAGCAGGTGTGACTATTAATCTTTGTTCTTGAAAAATGTAAATATTTCTTGGTAAAAAGAAATACAGAGCAGACAATGGTGTTTTTGGTGTTTTCTGATGCTGTTTTGCATTTCATTAAAAAGGCTTTTAGCCAAATACCTGATAGTGAGTTTGATCATCCAAGACTCTGACCCTACAAGCATGTGGTTAAGAGGCTTGAAACAGGATTGCTCATGTGAGTAAACTTATTCCCATACATAAATCTTTGCAGGATTGGGGTCCTTAATGATTTAGGACAACGCACCAGTGGAAAAAAATGTTTATTCTGTTGCACCTGCATGATGCAGCAGATATTGCGAGAGCACCATTAGCTACTTAACGTACCAGCTAATGACTGCCAGACTTAAAGGAACGTTGCTGAATAGCGGGCAGCCTGGTCCAGGAGGGTTAATGATACCAAATGGCTTAAACAGTCTATGGGAATACTGGAGACAGCTTTGCAGTCAAGCAGAGTTTAAGTAGCAGCGTATCATAAGACCATAGACACAGGAATGACATGATGAGAATTGTTGACTTACCCTTGAATTGATATTAATACAAGGGGAGAAAAAAACCTTGTCTAGCATATTAAGTTGTTCCCCCCCCGCCTCCCCCCAAGCACATAACCACAGTGAATCTGCATGTGTTCTGGTGGGTTAATAGTGATATATTTCTACTGTCCATCTAACCCTCCTTTGCATAATTATATTCCTTCTCCCAAATGAGGAGAGAAAACCTATGAAATCTATCACCATGTCACCCACTAGTATGAAACCTAGATAAGAGTGGCTGGAAGAAACTGCCGCTGTGGCAGATTTTTCTTTTGGGTGTAGCCACGCTAAAATAGGGTGAGAGAAGAAAAGCAAAGGAAAAGAAAACAAAAATGGTCTTGGAATACATCAGAGATACAGCAGAGAAACACAGAATAAAAAGAAATACTTAAAAAAAAATTAAGATCAAATGCCAAGTCTAGTTTTTGCCACAAAGCACCAAGCTGATTTTTCATAAAATAAAAGAAGTCCCTGAATTGAGAAATATGTGTCTCTCTTAGATTGGATTGTGCAGTGAACAGTATCAAGAACTAAGCAATAATAAATCATCAGGCTGTATGTCAGAGTGAGCACTACAAGATAAACCCCTGTTGGAATTGTCATGAAGGTGACCTTATGAGCGACTACAGAAATACTAAAAAATAAAAAAATACATTAAAAAAAAATCAATGTTCTCTTTAAAACTCTGAAGCAAATCTATTCATGCTTTGTCTTTCACTATATTTGCTATTTTAATTTGCTGTTTATTAAATGAAATATTGCTCTATCTGGGGAACACTGCATGATAAAATTATTGAAGATGCTGCTGGTGCAAAGCTATTTGTAGCAAATGAAATCCTGCTGTGTGCAATTCAGAACATCATATTGAACAGTCCAGATAGCAGCATTTGTGGATAGCTCGTAAGACTTTAGACTTGCCTTAGTTAGCTTGTTTGTTTTTATCCTGTGTTATTGATCTGGACTTCATCGTATGTTTGTATGGGGAATGGCTTTTCTGATGCTAGGAACATATTTAGAGGCAGGTCAAGTGAATTGAATAGAGGCATAAAATCTGCTGATTCCTAGAAGATGTCAACACATGACAGAAAGAGCTTAGAGAGTGGGAGACCTCTTAAACTGGTATTGACATTGCCCAGAAATTTGCAGCATAAAAGGGGGAAGAGTGTTCTGTCTCATGAACAAAGCTTGCATTATCAGCAATGCCTTTGTGAGCTTTGACAAATAACATGCTACCCTTGCATGTGCTCTGAAAGGTGCAGTCAGTGTTATTTTTTGAACACTGCAGTTAAGGCTAGAGGATAAATAATGCTACACGTACAGAATGTTTTACTCATTGCATATGTCAAAATTATATATATAAAAAAAAAAATCCCCACGCTGCCAGAATAACACATCATTCAGACTGATTCAATACCCTCTGGACCACACTGAAAAAGAAATGTTAAAAAAAACAAAAAAGGGGGGGTGGGGACAGTATTTGGGCTATTGAGGAGAAACAGGAATACTGAGCAATACCCTATTCTCTGCTACAGGCCTCTTGTGTGACTTGGGCAAATCATTTATCTCCCTGTACCTCAGTCACTCATCTATGATAAAACAGAAGTAGTAGTCACTTTTCCTCTAACGGGGGTTTGGATGCCTAGGATAAATGGACAAACATGGATAGTACAGTTATCATGGGACACACTAAAGAGGGTGTTTCAGATGCTAAAGTGGCTCCCATCCACTTAGGAGAGCCTGATCTGGCTCTGTGCAGAGCAAATTTGGGTATTTCTGCACTTGTGCTGTGCCTTATCTATAGACTGGATAAACCGTGTATGGTTTAATTGATCATGGACTGCAGTATTTTAGCATCTCCAGGGTTGCTTAGAGGCTCAATTAATATTTAAAAAGCTCTTTGAGATCCTGAGATGGAAAGCTTTTATTGAAATAGAAAGAACTTATTGCTACCATTGCTTGAAGGTATTGTTTTCAAGGTTTATTTTGATACAGTCTGCAACAGAATGTCTTATCGGGAGTCTTGCATTATTGCAGGACAGACTACAGTCTAAAATCCTTGTACTGTGAAATTTTTTTCATCCTTATATTCAATAATAAATGGTTACATGACAAAAATGTCCCAATCAGGACAAAAGAAACTTTGTAGTCTTAATATAGAGGCTGCTAAGAGTGAACTGCTCCTGCACAAATAGGTACTTAGTATATTCAGCAGCATCTTGAGGGAAGTCTATGCTACCGCAGTCTGTAGCATACTACATCTTTGCATTGTCAAGGACTGTTGATTCAACACCTCCTGTGGATTCCTCTGTTCCCCTATCCAAAATGCCTTATTAAATGGGTTTCATGAGGTAGGTTGCGTGAATCCTACTGTAGCGTTTTCAGTGGGTCCAAAAGATAAGTCAGTTGTTTGACAGGAACTAAGGAATTTAAGTATTTGTCACATCCTGTGCATTTCTTCTAAGAATGAAGTGTTCTCACAGTGTTTGAATAAATGACTTAAACAGTGGATTTGTTGGTATAAATCAATGCAGCTGAGACTTCACCGGCTTCACAAATATAGTTAATATATTATGAGGTTTTTCTGTTTGAATAGTAAATGACTGACAATTTTTGCAAGTGAAATGCTCTTTTCTTCAGTCCAGCTGCAGAATAGACATGACTTCTGCAGGACTTCTCCCCCATTAGCGCTACTGGTCTCATTATCAGTAAATACTGTCAGGGCGGGGTTTTTTTCCTGTCTCCTAGAACACAAAACAGAAGTGGGTATGTTTTAGCTCAGTGAAATAAATTCTCAAGACCAACTCATTTAGCACTGGACCCACAGAAAATGACTAGAACAGCACAGTTATTGAGTCAGCTGTCTTACTTCTTCCTTCTTTTCTGCCTTCCTTTTTTCCTCTGTAGTGGCAACTAAATAGAATTAAACTACTAATTGTTTTAGATTCATTGTAGCTAATTAATGAAGACTTGGGTGTGGAGACCATCTGAGCAACACATTAAGAAGCTTACTGCAACAAAATGGTACATCAAAAAACCAGTTCCAGAGTCTTCTGCAAAAACACCATAGCCTGATCCCAGAGAGTGATCTGAGTTTGGAAAGTCAGGCATTATTTGTTATATGTTGGCTATCTACATGTTTAGCCTGTTGCTAGGATGGGGACCCAGTTTCTCCCTGGCTTGTTCGCCTGTATTCCTTCCCTATGGAGACTACGACATGCATAAGGTGAGAAAACAGCATTCCCCGTCTGGTTTGCATGAGTCAGGAGATGAATGAAACATTGAGTTGGACTGAGGAACTGGGAAGGGCTCCCAGGTCCTGCAGTTTGTGCATAGCCATATATCTACAAGCAATAATCTCATCCATTTTTGTCATTATCTCAGTGATAGCTGAGCTAGAATTACTCCCTAACTCAGAAATTCCAATGTAAAAACACATTTTCCAAATTCAGGAAGGCAGAATTCTGCAAGGGTCCATGCAAGGCAGGGAAACACCACTAATGTATTTCATGAAAATCTGCATAGTCATCTTTCCATTGCTGGGCAGTGACATCTTAAATCTTGTATGAGCAATAGGAATCCTGTATGTGCGTCCATTTCTCTTGACTGCAGAACATCTGGCTGAGAAGCAACTGTGCAGCTAGGAGCAGCTGTCCTTCCCCAGCAGCACAGCGAGGGGGCTGCAATGGGCTTCAGCCCACCCCTCAGCCCCATCCTGCCATTCCCGGCAGGTTTTTGTCAAGCCTGTTCTCAGAGACCTCTATTGAGGGAAACTCACAGCCTGCCCTAAGAACCGTATTCCAGTGCTGCATTGCCCTTTCTGTTGCCCTTTTTTGCTAGTGTGTTTTTTCTTGGTCTAACTCGACTATTTCTTCCTGTATTCGCTAAGTATGTCTTGTTCTGTTCTCAAGGACATGGGGCATAAATTGTTTATTTCCTGTTTGCATGTTTATTTTTTTTTTAAACACAGGAATATCGTATCTGCACTCCTTCTCAGGTATCTCTTCTTTAGAAATAATCCTGATTGATGCTATCTTTTTTAACTGGTCACATTTTTGAGTTTGCTCTTTGACATTGTGACCCAGTGGGCTTTACTATGGATTCCTGTTTGTCTGCATCTTTCTGAAGCAGATGGTGACAGTATACCAGCTGAGAGAGTGGAATGATTGTGGGATGGTCTTTATAGGCCTGACTTTGTATGTTCCTATAATATGAGTGCCTTTTTTGAAGCAGCGTGATACTGCTAATTCATCTCCAGCTCATAAGTAATTTTAACCTCTAACTATTTTTTGAAATAGAGCTTAACTTCTCTTAACTAACCAGTGATTGTATACTGTATACATCTACAGCTGGTTATTCCTAGGTATAGCATCTCACACTATTAATCCCATTTTTCTGAACATTTCTCCGGTTTGACACAGTCATTTTGAAATCTGTTTCTGTTTTCCAAGAAACTGGCAGTCCTTCCAAGTTTCTTGTCATCTCAGGGTGATCGGTACATGTCCTGTGATCATGCCGTTGGAGAAAGTATTGAGCAGAGCAACATTCAGGAAAAATCCTTTGCAGAAACCGTGGAGTAAATTTTTCTAAGTATGGAAAAATTACACTGATAATTTCTTTTTGAGTATGATGATCCAAACAGTTGCATACCTAACCTGCAGCAGTTTCATTCATGCCGTGTTTTCCTAGCCCTTTGTTAAGACTATCATATAAGATCATATGACAAACATTATTAGATTCAAGGTATAATGTTAACTGTTCCTCCCTTATCCACAAAGCCTATTACCTTATTAACAATTCAATGATATTTTCTTGGCAAGACTTCTTCCTGAACAAAATCTTTGTTGGGTGTAACCCATTTCCTTATTATCTTGCAGGCACTTATAATATGTTTTATTATTTAATTCCATAATTTTTCCAGGAAATGAAGGTAATTAATAATTTTCCAAGTCCTTTTCAAAGAATGGAAAATATAATAAAAATCTAGTCCTTTCTTCTACTGCAAATCTATGATTAATTTCCAAAGCTAACCATTAATGGCTCTGAGATCACTCTTAATACAGGTTTAAGCAGCCTAGGATACCAGGAGAGCTGAATTTGAAAACTCTTAACTTAGATAAGTATTCCAAAGCAGAAACCAAATCAGTGGTTGATATGATTCCTATGTGGTTATCCACTGTTTTTTGTTTGTTGTTGGTTTTTTTTTTTAAATATTCATGTAGTCTTGGGTACAACTGGCAGTCGAGCCAGCTGGATGAACTTTGACCAGACTAGTAAGCCTTTCTGAATCTTTTCCACCCCTTTTTTTTATAGAAGCACTGAAAAGTTATTCCCATGTTTCTTCTAAGGTGATGTACTAAGGTGACTGCTGGTGATGTACTAACTTGGTAGACCAAAGCAAAAAGTTATTATCTAGTAATACTTCAAAGCTAATACAGAGTTCGAAAATCTCTGTGCCTTTGCTGGGATAATGAAAGGAGTTGACCCAACAGTAGATTTTTCAGCCTTCCTGTATTAACCTTTTCCCCACCACAGACATACAGAAAAGGCACTGTGCTGGACACTGTTTTTTCCTGCAAAAAGCATCACTATGACACTGCTGGAATTAGAATTTGAGCTTTAGGAACTGAATACAGCTGGTCATATCTGACTTTACTGCTATCAGAAACTTACTTTTCTAACTTTATCCAGTGAATTTTATCTTCAGAAAAACAATGCAGGGATCGGTCTTGCATTGGATGCTACTAACAGCACTTTCTCTGTATTTTAATAACTTTCTTCTGCTATCTCCCCGCCAATAACTGAGCATCTCCTGATCTATTTCTATTCACTTGGTATAAACATAGTAATGATGCCCATGTATCTTCTTAGTCAAGAGCATTATATACCTTTTACATACATAGAAAACAAATTTTCTAGAAAGGCAGTGATAAGGGTCGTTTTGTGCTGTATGCTATTTAATCTTCCCAGTGTCAGCTCTGACCCTTGCTGAGGAATTGAAAAGATGTAAAACAGCAAAAAGTAATTTACCTTCCATTGTTTAGTCCATTCAGCTTTCAGAATCAGATTTAAATGGTTTGCATTAATTACTGTGAAACCTCATGAGACTTGGAGATCTATCTTTATGGGCTTGGAAAAGATAGAGGCTGTCTCAGCAGAATAAGGATAGAAATTTTTTTAATTTGCCTTTTGGTTACAAACCATTTCTATTAAAATATTATAAATAAGTAAAACTTTTTTTCTAATCAGCAAAAATGGTTTTAAGTTGCAATGGAATAACAAAAGAGAGAGACATATATTTGAAGTTGTAGCCTAATTCTGGTGAACTTTGAAAACTTGGAAAGGACTAGTGGTTAAAATATTGAATTTCTGTCTATGTACCTGTGTAGACCAGTCATAGACTGAACGCTGATTTCTGTTTCTAAGCAATACTCAATGCGTTTACACACAGCTTCATATTTTGGGAAAGTTTTCTGAAGACTAATGAGACTAGCGAGCAGTTCAGCATCCGCAAAGTGATTGCATTTTAAATTAAATGGACTTTCAGTGACGTACAGCTCAAAGTTAGTGGAGACAACTGGCAAATTGAGGGTGGGAGAAGATCAATACACAGAATCTACAGGACTTTGGATCTGTTATCCGAATTATTGATTGAGTGGAGAATTAAAGCAGAGATGCAGTGAGTTTAATTCTGCTGTGTGACAGGTGGAAAATGGGTACATTAATTAGGGAGCCCCAGCAGGAACATTCTCAGCAGGACTTGTGGTTGCTCCAGGGAATCCTTTAGTAATTCTGCCTCGTTTTGTGGTCTGTTTGATGATGTCATTCTTAAGTCTCATTTTTCTATGCACTACACTTTTTAATCTTTAAACATTCTGTCTTGCAGAGCCAGACAATAATAGGAATGCAGGCAGAACACTTCTGGATGTTTTAGGATGGTTCTGTCAGACTTCATTGTTCAAAAATCATGTATTTTGATAAAAGCAAACTGTTACCATTTGCTGTGCTTAACGAGCAACAGGCAATCTCCTCTGTAAGTCCTTTTTATTGCATTTCAGAGTTGTCTGGCTTTTCCTCTTAAATGGCACTTGGATGTTCGCTTACAAAACCTTTGCCACTCTCTTGATTTATTGCTTTCTTAATCTGAAATAAATATAACAAAATAGCCTGTTGCTTTTTTGGTAAGGGAAAATACAGCAGTTTGTGTGAATAACTACAGGACACAGGAAGGCGAAGTGATAGACCAAGTGCAGCCTGCTACTCAAATGTAGCTCACAGATCCATACACTATATTGTGATTGCTCTCTTCCCTGGTAGAGATTATCTAGAGATTTTGGCATGAAACATGCCATCTGGGTCTGTGTCAAGTGCTCTGCTCTAAGTTGTGCCTTTTCATGAAAGGGAAACATCCTGTCCAGCACTGACTGTCGTTGGTTCCCAACAGATCAGAGGCAAGCAGCCAATAAGGCGCTCTCTGGCTTAGGGAGAATTTGGTCCTAATGGTGACAAGAAATGCAAACAAAAATGAAAATTAACACCTAAAACTGTCATGTAATACAAAACTGTCAGAGCCAATTCTAAACTCATCTGACTCTACATTCATTTGGACTATTTCAAGCACTTTGTGGATATTTTTCCCTCGACTACGTTCTTGGTTTCAGTCAGTAAAATTGGTGTCCCAGTTAGAAGACAGGGAGAGGTAAACATAGAGACCTTTGAAGTAAATTACTCCCCTGATTTATTTCTGTCTCGCCTCTGCAGGAGGTAACGTTGCTGCTATTTTTCATCAGGATGTTTGAAACATTAAAGTCTTAAAGTAGGCGTTTAGTTCCCTATTTTCAAAATGTTTACTCACAGAGGACTAGGGATTCATGTTTGCTGACTGAACAAGCTAGCCTTTCATGAGGTAGAAAAAGTAAGGGGGAGAAAATTCCCCACCATTTTCAGCACAACTCTTGGGTGAAGTGTCCCAGCAGCCATACCAAAGTACTCTGACGTAGGAAGAGTGGGCTGCCCAGGTCTGAAGGTGCTCTCAGGATCCACAGCTCCAGACTAGCTGCTCTGAGGCTGTGAAAGCCATGGCAGCTGCAGCTCAGACTGGGTCTATTCAGGTCCATGGACGTCCTTGTGCAGAACAGGCATTCATAGCCTAGAAGTCTGTGCTTTAATTTTTGACTTTTCCTAGAGCCATGTACTCTGGAAATATTATGGCTACAGCTTTTGAGGTTGATCTGAGCAGTCCCCAAACAGTGGGGCTGTTACAAGTTTAGAGATACTAGCGTTTCCAGGGCTTGCAGCTTTAGGGAAGCCTTGCAGGACTTCCAGGCACCCTCCTGCAACGTGCGGCATGTGAAAGTCATGGGGACCTCTGCTTAACCACCAGCCTAGACCCACAGCACGGAGTATGAAAACCCTGTTTGGGAAGGCAGCCTGCTGCAGGTGTAAGCTGCAACGTGGGGCCTGGAGTCCTTTGAGGCATTCCTAGTCTGCCGTTACAGAGCAGTATTTTCACATAGTTTAGTTCATCTTGCATTTTACTTTTGGGCCAACCAAAGAAAGAGATGGCTCAGGGCTCTCTAGAGGCCCCGACAACCTGTCCCAAAGCAGAAGGCTATGGAAGCACTGAGCAGACTGACACTGAACAGGACCAAGGATCATTCTTGTCCCTTTCATGTTGTTGGTTCCTGGGGATATTTCCCAGTTAATCTGGAAAATGTCATGCCTCAGTCCTTTCAAAATGCAATTTTTTTGGAATCTCTCAAATCTGTATTTCAAACCAATTTGGAACAAAACCTTAAAAGACATATTTTTGCCAATTGCAAACTTTCTTTACTTTGGCTAGCTCTATTAATTGTAGCAAATGATCCATAGCACTACAGTATATCTAGGTAGTTACCATATGCTGTCTAAATGGAAACCACCCTGGTGTGTGTGTCTTATTTTAAGTTCGTAAACAATGTGCTCCTACAGACTTGTATTTGCAGGCGATCTTTAACAAAAGCGTTGTGAAGTGTGGTTATAAATATAAAATGCTGAGTAGAGAGAATAACTTTTCAGAATGCAATGCAAACCTTTGAAAGACAGGCACAAACAAACTTTATATAAGCAATATCTCTAACAAAAAAAATTTAGAGAAGCAGTCATGCAAGTAAGGAGAGGAGAATGATTAGTGCTAAAGCCCATTATTAATATTTGTCCTATTCATCTAGTGTAACATATTTCTAGAAGTGCCTGCTGTCTTATACAACATAGGCTGATATTTATTGCATTAAAATGGTGAAGATACTTTAAGTGATCACAAATGAACATAAATGCTCATCTGAGCACACGTATGGCAAAATTATTTAGCTCATTGGCAAAGTACAGCAACAGTCAGCAACAAAGTCAGAGTTACTACAACTTCCAAGGATTTTCTTATGTGTCTGCTGAAGTGGGCCAAGTATGTGTTTTCAAAGATGTCTCAGTACAAGCAACTAGCTGTTTCAAAAAAGGCTTACTGCCTCCAGCGTTGCCACCAGAGTGATATGGTCATGTGTGCTATAATCTAGTCCTACAAAATATCAACATTTCTATGTCCAATTAAATAATGTGGCATTGTGTATTTGAGTAGCGACCATACTTATTTTGGTTTAAATGCTTTGATTGAGAAGTTACTGTCCCTTTGGAACAGAGTTTGTTCCTCTGTGCTTTATATTTTTGTGTAACAGTTTTGTATATGAATCACATTAATCAGAGAGTAAAACTGAATTACATTATGTGTGACCCAAGTACAAAGGTTCAAATCAGACTTTTCTTAAACATTGCATTTGTGATTATGTTCATGATTATACAGTCTTTTAATAAAATGAAATGACTGGGATATGACATATTCAAAGCAGAGGTCAGATAATTAATTCACACATCAGACTCTTTTCTCTTGCAGCTTTCTAAAATTCTTCTGAGTTTGGTATGTCTTTGTAATTCCATGTAATCTGTACATTTATGAAATGGTATTCATTATGTCTGAATTTTTGTATCCTGTCATACAGATTATTTTCCAGACAGTATACACTATACAGTACATATTTTACCCATGGGTGTTTACTTCCATAGTCTATGGACTGATTCTTCTTTGTGGTATACATGTTTCAATGGATGAACCTCAGGACATGTGATAGCTATTAAAATTTTGCATATAAATTATCCAGAGTCTTTATTAATGTTTTGATCATGCAGTCAATGGAAGCAACCTCTCCTAAGGATCAGGAAAGAATGAGTAGAAAAATGATATGATTAAAGTCAAAAAGTCTGTGACTGATAAAAGAAGAGAAAGTGTCAAAGAACAATGGATCCAACAGTTAGCTCTCTGCTACAATATAGAGCACCTATTTGAGGCCCCTTATTTAAACAGGAGGGCAATTTAATTTCTAAGTAACCAACAAACTGCAGCAATAAATCTAAGTCCAAAGAGAAGTCTGCTTGTCACAGTGGACGATTAGGGCCAACATGAACAGGGCCCCAAAGCACTACAGTATTAGGCATGATATATAAATAATAAGATGATATATTGTAGCTAGAGTTATTAGACAAATTTTTATCAGGGGAAAAAGAAAGACTTCCTTTAAGTGATGTGACTGTAAGAAGTAGAGACATCATGTGGCCTTTGGTGATCTGCTCTCTTCTGAATATTGTCAATATAAAGAAATAATTTTATTAAAAATTGTGAGTCAGTGTAGTATTGAGGATCATTCTTCAAGGTGGTCTTGTGTAGTTTGGTGCTCATTACAGTTCAAATAGGAAAAATAAAACATACAAACATACAAAGACCTAAAGTATGCAAAGAATTCACTGACTTTTGACCTTCTTTCTTCTGTGGATGAATACTCTCAGTTGTCACTTGAAAAACCACCAGTGTAGCCTGCTCTATGATTAGGAACATGTTCTGCTGCCAGGGAACCTGCAGCTTTCAGCATCTAAACAAGGACTTGTATCAACAGAGTAAGTGCACATTCTCATGTTATTTTAATGTTACTTTTATTTTTTCTGTGGTGGGTATTATATCAGTCTCTTTCCTCCTGCTCTTACTAACAGCATCCTGGTAGTGTCTGTATGTTTCTGCAATTGCCTATCCGTGCTTACTGTCTTTATGATGGTTAAAATCCTTGCAGAAGCCTATTCATAATAACCCACTTGAGCTATTCTTGATAGGTACATCAAGGTCTTCTGTTCTTCTACCACATTTTTGCTTTTTTATTACCTTGGATGAGATACATATAAAAATTTCAAAGTAATTTCTTTGCCTTGTGTTAAAATTCAGTGAAATAATTCCCTTCTGGTCCATTGACCATGTTACTATGAGTGGATACAATGCCACCAATGAAAACCTGAAACCTTTATCTCTAATGCTTCAGCATTAAACTTTCCCTGTTTGAAAAGGTGCTGTCTTCCTTTCAGCTAACTGTTCACCAACCATTAGTTTTTCTAATACATTAGACATAGTTTTGGAAAGGCTTGGACTCCCTCCTCCTCTTGTTCTGTTGCTGCATATTCATTTGGTAATTTTCTCTGCAGAAATCATGACCTAAATAGACTTCACTTAAAACCTGTCTTACTTGTAACCTCCTGTATATGAGTAGAATTTTTTTTTGATACCATGACTGTATCTTCTCCTCCTTCCTTTTCTCCGCCCATTTATTTTTTTGATTTTGCTGTCTTTCCGCTGTGTGCAATTTTCAGGAGAGAACTTTTACTTATAAGTTCAAAATACCACCAGTATTTTACAGGAGCTGAGGATGAAAAGAAACTTTCTCATAAGACATAAATTGTTGGGTTTTTTAAATTGCCTGGCTTGTTCTGAAATTTTACAGCCTGAGATGAAGTAAATCTATAAGCACTAACATTTGGTAAAACACAGGGATTTGTGTGCCCACCGGAGCTGCTCTATCACTCCCCCCCTTCACTAGACAGGTGAGAAAAAGTACAACGAAAAACTTATGGGTCGAGATAAGGACAGGGAGAGACCACTCACTAATTATCGTCACGAGCAAAACAGACGGAACTGAGAGAGGGAATTAATCTAATTTGTTACTAAGCAAAACAGAGTAGAGGAATGAGAAATAAAATCAAATCTTAAAACACCTCCCCCCACCCCTCCCATCTTCCCAGGCTCAACTTCACTCCCGGCTTCAACCTCCGGCCCCCACCTCAGCGGCACAGGGGGACGGGGAGTGGGGGTTACGGTCAGTTCATCACGCGGTGTTTCTGCCGCTTCTTCATCCTCAGGGGGAGGACTCCTCTCATTGTTCCCCTGCTCCAGCGTGGAGTCCTTCTCACAGGAGACAGTCCTTCACGAACTGCTCCAGCGTGGTCTCTTCCATGGGGTGCAGACCTTCAGGAGCAAACTGCTCCAGCATGGGTCCCCCATGGGGTCACAAGTCCTGCCAGCAAACCTGCTCTGGCATGGGCTCCTCTTTCCATGGATCCACAGGTCCTGCCAGGAGCTTGCTCCAGCGCGGGCTTCCCACGGGCCACAGCCTCCTTCAGATGCCTCCACCTGCTCCGGTGTGGGGTCCTCCACGGGTTGCAGGTGGAATCTCTACACCCCCTCATCCTCCCTCCATGGGCTGGAGGGGGACAGCCTGCTTCACCATGGTCTTCACCACGGGCTGCAGGGGGATCTCTGCTCCGGTGCCTGGAGCACCTCCTCCGCCTCCTTCTGCACTGACCTTGGTGTCTGCAGATGTTCTTACATCTTCTCACTCCTCTCTCCGGCTGCAAAAGCTCTCTCTAGCTGTTTTTTTTCCTTCTTAAATATGTTATCACAGAGGCACTGATTGGCTTGGCCTTGGCCAGCGGCGGGTCCGTCTTGGAGCCGGCTGGCATTGGCTCTATCAGACACAGGGGAAGCTTCTAGCAGCTTCTCACAGAAGCCACCCCTGTAGCGCCCCCCGCCCGCTACCAAAACCTTGCCACACAAACCCAACACAGATGCTAAACCCTTTGTTGCTTGCAGCCACTTAAATCCAATGGAAAGGGAGACATTTAGTTAAGGAGTACCTGTTTTAAGCTAACTTATGCTTTTAACATATATTGTTTTTGTTATGGTACTTGATCAGTGTAACATATTATTATCAAAATAATCTGACAGTTTGGTTTTATGTGAAATGAAGTTAATGATCTTAGCATCCAAGCAAAACAAAACCTAAAGAACGAATTGTCATTTTAGTGGACTCCCCTTGGCTCTGAAATGATAAGTATGACAGACGTGCCACCTCTTGTCTGTCTGTCTTGCTAGAGTGCTTGAGTTGCTTTTTGTTGGTATGCAGGTTCTTAGAGAAATGTTTATGTCATTGATAACTAAAATCACATGAACAGGATGACAAATGGAAACAAAGGAAGTGAAGGCAAAGCAGAAATTTCTGCTATTTCAAGCAGACCCTGAAGCAGTAAGTGTGAGATGGAGACATATTTTTTAGCAAAGGAAGCTACAATTAGCAAACCAGTAGGCATCTTCTCAACAGAGGGCAGCGAGCCTTGTTGATAAAATACACAGGTATTCTCTCACAGGTAAATGATGGGTATGTGCATAGTGTCCAGATTGTTTACCATTGTAGGTATTCATGGCCATGTTTATTTTAGGTGGGATGGTGCCTATTTAGATGTGTTTAAAATTATTTTAGGTTTGATTCCTACAACAGTCTGAAATTGATTCTACCTGCAGATGGTAACATGACTCAGAGGACTTGATCTGATGGAGTATTCTCTAAAACCATTGATAATCACTATTTTCCATCTACCAAAGATGTGCTTCCCAACCTGTATTTTGTAAGGCCTAAACTTAAAGAGTTTGCTGACATTGCTGTAGTACCAAGCCCTCCTGGTGGACACATGGCCCATAATATAATTAGCAAAATCACAAGCGTGCCAGTATAAGCCAAGACTGCATTAGAGCTTTAACTTACTCAGAAATAGAAAAAAAAAATTAAAAAAAATTGGACTTTACTGACATCACATGATACGGCACAGGTACAAGTTTCTATCCTAGACCTGGCCTGAGGGAAGATCCAGGCTTCGTTGCTGGCTGTAGGTAAATTGCAGTGGAAGCAGAGATTCCTCTTTGTATGTCTCAGAAAACTGACCCAGGTGCTCCCTGTGTCTCCTCCCTGGGTCGTGTCCCTACGAGGTCAGCTCTTCCCTACCTCTCCTAACTTTTTGCCTCCTTCATTTTCACTCAAATGTATGAAGAGTAAATTTTCCACTAGAGAAATAAAGAAGCAGAAGTTGGTCCAAAAATTTCCCAAAGACATACCATGGTTCCACTCCCTTCATTCCACAGCTCCAAATCCTCATCATCTTTGATGATGCTGAGGAAGGAATGAATTTGACCTTACTTTTTAATACTTAACCTTTTCAGCATTTTCTTCCATTTTGGCTCTGTAGAGAACTCAGATGGAAATCTCTGCATTGCTTAGTCTTTCTTAAATTTGTAGTGATATCACTGTTAGTTTCTTCCCTTTTTTTACAATATACATCCTATCAAATCTGGACTGAGAGTCTGAGATATCGTCCTAGTCTCCTTTCTCAGCTCTAGAAAGCAAGCAGCAGTTAGATTTCCAGGGATTAAGAAAGTAACTTAGAGACCTGTCCTCATTCAGTTCTGTTCTGCCGCAAGCTCCATGATCATAGGCAAATAAATTGGACGCTTAGTGACATTTCTTGTCTCCAAGGATCACAGATCTGTTAAAGATGCTCTGAGACTGAACGATGGCAAAAGTATAAGGTGCAGTGAAGATATGAGGTTCAAGGGGTAGTATGAAAAAAAAAAATTATCAGAGCTTTGCAATGCATCTGCAGTCAGCAAGAAACCATTAATACATTTCCTGATCCCTGACATCATGAACTTTAAACTTTTATCTTTGGACAACGACATATCCAGCTTTTTTTTCCCTGATCACTTTAGCTTTATGATACAGCCTGGGTGAAAATCAAGAAACTGCAGAATTTATGAAGAAAAGTAAACAATGCTTGGTAATTACTTGGATTAATGTTTCTCTTACAGGCATGACTTCTCTTGTGTACAGGATTTTTAAAAAAAGCAGAAGTCACAACATGTACTGATCATCCATGCAATTAAAGAGCATTCTGTGCCATGAGATAGACTTTCCTTTGTGATATTTTTATATTGCTGGAGTTAATGCTGAATATAATCTACATCCAATCAATGGTATTGTGCATCATCAGATGAAAAACATATTCAACATAACTGCTGTTAGTTCCTGTTTAAAGCCCTAATCAGAGTCTATGCCAACATGTAATCACATTGCAGAATAAATTGTTATATTATAAAGTATGGGGAATAGATACTAAGACATGCTAAAAGACTGCTTTCCATCTCCAGAAATAATTGCTGAGAGGTTTCCTTGGAAATGCCTCAAACCACATGACCAAGTGACTATAACAGCTATTACAGTAAAGAGTGCAGGGTGAGAATCTGTCCAGCATAGGAGCCAACAAATACAGGGAGGGAGATGGTGACCAGGAGGTCAGTATCATGTAATTCCCCTCTGTGCATAGGCCACAATAAGGTTTGGGTACCACTGGTATCACTATAAATTTAAGAAAGACAAAGTGATGCAGAAATTTCCAGCCGAGTTCTCGGCAAGTACATAAATGGCATGATTATAAAAGCATTTTCAGTGAAGTTAATGATTATTTGTGCCTTTAAGCACCTCCTTGATTGTGAACAATTTATCCCAGGAAACCTGTCTGGTCAGAGATACCCTTTTGATTCACAATCCTCTCCTTGCTTCGCTCTTGTTCTGCACGGATATTTGCTGGTAATGTAGCCAGGTTTGTATCAGGCAGCAGCTACCCTTGGATCAGTCCAAGTCTCTCTCCTCCCAGCCCCCAGTGCGAGCTCAGCAGCAGAGCGGCCTTTATACGGTATTTTGTTCCTCCAGTCCAGCTTCTGGATTGCCCATCCAGGTGTACAAGAATTGCACTGTCTTCACATGTGCTCTTCTGGTGGAAGGTATGCCAGTCTCAAAAGTTTACCATACAGCCCAGCTTGGCTGAAATAGGGTAGGCAGTACATCTTTGCTAGTCTGGCTCTTCTGGGCTGAAACAATACTGAGCATAGCCAAGCTGACAAACTAGAGAAGGCAGTGATGTCTGGCAGGGGCTGGTGTGGAGGGCCTGTGAGCTGAGCCCATTGGGAGACGCATGCAGCCCAGCTAGGGATACGCCTCTTTGTATGGACCAGGAGATTGAATGTTGTGTAGCTCCTATGGCACTAATGTGTAAGGAGAGGAATTTCATTCTAGCACATAGCTTTGTGAACTGCAGTGACAGCTGCAGGACAAGGAGGTGATTTACAAAAGCGCCAAGTTAATTTTATGTGTTCCTAATGTGTTCCCTTTCTCTTGTGCCTCTCCTAAATCTCCATTGCTCCAAAAGCTCATTCTGGTGAGAGTTTTGTAACAGCCCAGAAGGCATTAAGCCTCGGAGAGACCCGACTCAATGAGTGCCACATACTGTTTCTTAAGACCTGACTGTTCATATATGCAAACGTCTGTGTCCAGCATTTGAAGTGTCTGTGAATGATACTGCTAAGTAGAACTATTACGTGGTAACTCTTCGGCAATTTTCTTCTTACAGTTGCCGGTATGTAATTGCCAGGGCCTCGGTCCTCAGTAAGTAGCAGGTTGGTCTCTGCTCGGTTGCCCTGTCTCAGACCCGTGTTTCCGGAGCCAGGTAGTGATGTCAGACACGTGATTCCCCCCTCAGTGTCCACCCCATCCAAGAGACTGAAGAGCTTTAAGGCCAGCACTACTGGTGACCTGGTAAGGCGTAATAGTCTTAGGACTGTTATCACCCACTGCACAGCCTGTAGAAGATCTTTTACTCACCTACTCCTAGTCCTTTCCTATCACGTTTTGGTTGGCTCAGCTCTCCAAAATTGGGGATGTATGGATCTGTCTTGCTTTTCCCAGAAAGTCTCCGCACTGCTTTAGAGAGAGCTTTCAAGCATGTCCAGTGACTGTCACTCTCCCTTGTCTGCTGGAGCCTCTGGACCCATCTAATTAAGATGCTGTGCTTTGCTCTCGGCGTGTGTGCACACAGAGCACTCAACACACACACAAAAAAATCTGTCTCCCCTTCACTGCTTCTCTCCTGTTTGGACAAAATGAAAATCAAATGCTGCAGTATAAACATGAGGGTTACAAAAGTATTTCTAGTTTCTTTGAATGTTGTTATATGGAATATATAGGCCACTAACAGAATTATGATTTAAACATTCTCCCCACCATGAATCTGCTATTGCACAGTTTTTAATAAAATAATTTGCAGCCGCTCCCAATCAGTTGTGTCAGCAGATTTAGTTCATCTTTGAGGCCCAGCAGGGATGACAGTCTATTTGTTATTAGAGTAATAAATAAACAAGGAACTTGTCAGAGGCAAAACTGGTATGTGTGCCTTTGTAAGATAAATGCTGCCTTTGAATAGACAAATATTTACAGTCTTACAGACCAAAATTGTCATCCTAGCTAAAGGCCTTGTATTGTGAAATTAAAGAAAAAATTTTGTGATTTCTGGATCTTTCCAGTGAAGGCAAAGATAGCTCTACCTAATGAAAATGTATCAATAGATTTCATGATAACGAGCAGGCCATTTTAGTAAAGCTATAGCTCTGTAACCCTGAATCTTTCTACAGAGAAATTTATGTTGGGTATTTATGTTAGCATGCTGTTGGTATAGCAAATATTTAAAGTTTTTAACATCACCTCCAATTTCATGTCCCTAAGACTGCACTACATATGTTCTCTGAGGCTTGTGGCAGGAGGTTTTCTGAAATGCTTTAGGGGAATTAGGAGAAAGGATTTAGTGAAAATCAATGCGATTCCTGATTCGAGTCCTGGAGAGCCTTTGAAAATCTTCAGAGGAGAATGCAGGAGGCTGGTTTTAGCCTAGACTATTTTAAGTTGTATGTTTGGAGAATAACCACATTCTACACAGAACTGGAAAGAAATGTTAAGTTTTAAAGTTTATTATATGGCAAGTGATCTCTTATATGACTATTCTTCTGTGGTGGTAAGCCAGTCACTGTATCAACAGACAGAAGGAAGTATAGAGTTGAAGGGTCAAAACAAGATTGACAAGGCTCTTAAGAATGAAAAGATGCGAAGCGTGAAAGCAAAAGGATGCCAGCTGTTATCAACTTTTAGGAGTTAAAGTTCCTGCATTTCATTAAAAATCAGGGAGGAAATAAAAAATTCATCAAAGTAAAGTGAAAATTCTCCTGTTCCTGAAAGAATTCCCAGGAGTTCTCAGAAACTCCCACAAGAAGTTAACACCTCTTGGCCCATGCATTATTGTACACTTAATTCAGTCTTACACAGAACACATTGTGTACAGAATGCTCCTTGTGGTGTTCAGATCCATCAACGTGTTTTTTTTCTTGAGTAAAATGCAACAACCATGGGCAGAAATGTAGGAGTTTGGACAGTTCCAATATGAAGTGTAGCCACAGCTCCCAGTTCCTTGATCCAAACACTGGGTTTTGTTGGAAACAGGAGACTAAATGATAAATGGCTTCGCTAGTCATGGATGGTACTGCTTTTTGGCATGAGGTATATTAGACAGGAGATGTTGAGGAATGAAGTGATACCAGTATTAGCTCTCCTTGTGCTTTGATATAACGAACCTGTAACGCTAGCCAGCAAGTTTCTTTAGAAAATTATGATTCTCTTAACTCATGCCACCTCTTATGATCTTCATGCTATAATTATATATTAAAAAAAGTGTTCAGAGGGAAATCACAGCTGGGGCTTGACTTTAAGTTACTTTGTGAGCTGAATCAAATCTCATTTAGAAGCAGATAAGGCTTACTGGGGACTACCTCAGAGTTTCTCTTCAGGCAAAACTTTGATTTGTGTCCTGTGTTGTTACAGTGTGATGACAGCCTACATGTAAGTCCAATTCTGCTCTCACTTGCCTTAATTTGTCAGTCTTCTGTGACTATCGAATTTACCTTGTTCATCCCTATGTAAGTGAAATGAGAATCATTCCTTTTGCTTTTCACAGGAACTACAATGCAGAACTTACTGCTGTTACTTTAGTAGCATTTTTATAAGCTGGATCCATCTTTTGGTGCTGTCATTATAACAGAGTTTATTATGATCTGCAAGCTAAATAGTCTAAGCAACAATAAGAAACAAATTAAAAACCCCAGAGCAGTATGATTTCATTCTTCTTCACTGTGATCTAACTGTAATGTAAAGCTTGCCTTTTTTTTTCAAGGGGAAATAAAATTTGTTCTTCCGTCACCTTGTTTCTCTTTTAAGAGACTACCTCATTGCCCAATTCACCAAAAATAATTTCCTAAGCCCATTCCATGTGCTGTATCCTGATGTACACACAATTTGCTGAGATCATTTTTTCTGACTGTCATCCAGCAAGCCACACTATAACTGTGCTTGTGCCTCACATGGGACACAGAGAAGCAAGATTAACCACCATCTAATTTCTACTTTTGTCATAAATGTTGCCTATAACACATGGCAGACAAAGTGTGCTCTCTGAGGAGTTTGACACAGCCACTGTCTGGCAGTCTGGGTGGTAGAGAATATATTATTTATCATACTCAATGGGATGAGGCGGGCACTGAAGCTACTTATTGGAGCAGCTGTGAACCCCCAATCTCCTTAATTTTCAAAACAGGTAATTAACTGGAAAGTCATTTATAATAACTACTGACATCTCCAGAAATCACAGAATGGGTTGTTAACTTTGCAGCTTTATTGTACTGATATTTTTGTTGACAGTTCAGTACTGAAATCTGTCAGGACATTGCATATTCTTTATACGGAAGGAGAAATATATCTTAACATTGCCGACATGTCAGTATTAGCCTTGGACAACAGAAGAAATGGTTGGAAGACAGAATGATTTGGAAGACAGAGCTGTAGAATGTTACTATCTGTGCTTGTTTTTTAACCACTACGTGAAAAGAAGAGACTAGAATCTGAACAACTAACATTTCATTTAGTAAGAGTTTTCCTGCTTACTGTGTTTGGATGTTGAATTGAATCCTAAGATAATATGCATCTATGTAAAGCCTGACGCATCAGCAAGGAAAGTGTACCAATGGGCATAAGACTGCTGCAAACAAAAATCTGCTCTGCTTCACTCTAGCTTAAGTAAAGGGCCAAGGTCCAGGACACTATGAAGAATGAATTGGTTCTAACAGCGCTGTCATTCCAGATAAGCAATCAGATATTTAAAGTGGTAATGTGGAGAATCATGTTATGAGTCCATGTATCAAAACTGACTAGTAAATGGAGTCAGTTGTAGCATCTAGGTGCAGTGATAAGGGTCTGGCAAATGCATTAGACAGATGAGATGCATCGGATGATAGGTGTCCTTATTTTATACTCTGCTTGCCTATGATAAAACCTACCATCTTCAAATGACTATCAGGGAGTCTTAGGCTGAATTTTCTGCTCCTCTAAAGGTTGTTCAGGGTGAAAGACAGCTGATTTAAGCAAATGTTTCTGTTGAACATTTCTGAGCTATGAGCTGTCTTTATTATACCGTTTGATTCTTGTGAACAGAAAGCAGAATTCAGCAGAAACCTGGTCTTTGCTAACTGAATATCATTTGTCAAAATATGCTTGATACTAATAAACTAGCCCCCAAATATGTGGTAGTAAGCAGCATTATAGACTAGCTATCAAGAGATGTTTATCTTTAAAACTTGGCAGTATTGTACTGGAGTTTGGGTTTACCTTAGAAAACTACTGTCTGTGGCTGTTAGACAAGGACAGAAATTCTTTGTAACCTCACAGATTTATGACTCTCATAGTAACAGCAGCTTATTGGTAAGAGTGGTAACGGAAAGTATGGGGCAGGATTTTGCAGAATTTTCAAAAGCACTCAGCAATGAATAATTCTGTATCTGCTGAAATGTATCCTTTACTATAGAGGGGACAGAGTTAGGCAAAGGGGGAGTGCTTTGAAAAATTCATCCCATTGCGTGGGGCATATGTATGAAGCACGCCTGTTGAGATGGTGTCTTTTGAGCAGTATTCCCCAAATGCTATTTTTTGTCTCAATTTAAAACATTCAAGGTTGAAAAAGAGAAATGGAAATAGTGAGACAGGGAAAAGAAAATAAATACTTTGCATGAAAAGTCTATCTGAAAACTTCAATCTGTGACGCAGATTCTCCTGTTGACTGCCCTCATTCTTACGCACTGAATACTGTTCCCCAGAATCTCTGCCTCATTTCGTGAGGGTTATGAACATGGAATGGACAACAGAATTCAACTCAGATTTTATTTACTAAATGAAATTTTGTTTCTGTGTTTTTACATTTGCCTAATTTAATTGGATTTTGTCTATTGTAGTGGGAAGCACATCTTCCTTCTTTGCTGAACATAAAATTAGCTTTCATTGGTGATTTGGGTTTGTTTGGATCTATATAAGCTTTTCCTCTAAATGAGTTTGTTCTTTCTAAAGCAAATATCACTCTCATATTTTGGAGGTGCAGAAAATTTGTAATCTTGTTTCTTCGTTTTCCTTATTATGTTGCGTTAATTTATGTATACATTAACATGTATTTGCATGATTTATTCATTTAAAGCTGTACATGTTTATTTGAAAAGAAGCTCAAAGAGCTTTATCACAAAAATGTTAAATTCAACACCATTGACAGAGTGTGTGTTTTTGGACTTTAGCCACAAGAATAAAAAATGGGTCTACCATTTTCTTTGATTAAAAAGCTTTCTGAAGCAAGATTTTCTATTATTTCAGTGACTGAGGGTGAAATTCTGCAAGTGATATGAGGATTAGGGAGAAAGCGTTTAGTTCAAAGGCCCTGCTACATAAGACCTTGTCTGGCATATTTTCTTCTGGTCCTTGTGTAAGTCTGCCAGACTTAGAGGAGGCAACAGTAGATCAGGCCAGAGCTAATGATTGTAAAGTGTCAGCAACAACTAACCACTGTGAAAAGGAATACACAAAATCCATCTGCAGCAAACCAGGAAAATACATTTTTTCTCTACAAAGTTGATAAAAAAGTGAAGATGTCTTCATTTTCATCAGCAAAATGAAAACCTAGCATTTGTTAAAGTTCAAAAAACCAGAAGTTCCTTTCCATTAACTGTAACAATGAAGTCCATTTTATTGACAAAAGTAAACATTCAGAAAATTTTCAGATGGCACTGGTCCTTCTTCACCCCGGAGCAAGTTAGACCAGAGCTAAGTCAAAGCAAAGAAATAGCTCTTTCTGGAATCACTCCTTGGATCCAGTCTTCACTGCACAGCAGAGTTCTGACCTTGATCCCGCCATCAAGCAATCTTCAAGGTGTAGCATTTACTACCATCAAGAGAGAAAGCAGTCCTGGGGTCTCAAATTTGCCCCCTTGTCACAGGAAGAGTACAATGTAAGAAGCTTGTATTTGTAGAATAAAAACCTGTATGTCCATTTCAGTATAATGCAGCCCTATCTTGGATTTTTCTGTTATGAATATTGACATTCCCTAAGTTAAAATCAAAATCAGAGAGACAATGGTGCATCCTTCTTATTCTTTTGTTTATGTACTTCCTGCTGCTCTAATAGTTGGGCCTTTGCATTTATCTTTTGCCAAAGAAGATGAAATCACCACTTCAGCCTCTTGTTTCAAATAGACGAAAATTATGAAACTAAACTAAAAAATAAAAATTATATAGAGAAGCTGAGTGGAAAATTGAAAAATCTGTAGCAGTCCATGGTGCTGTGTAAAATAATTGGCATTAATTGCTGTTTGGAGCAGGAAATAAATGATTTTCAGTTGATGTTACATAGAAAATAACTTAATGACAATTGTTATTAAATGGGTACAATTGTAAAAAAGTAGTCAATGAAAAGTATTGAGCATGGAAAATTTTTCTATTAAGGGAAATTTTTCATTAAATGCCTTGGTATTCAGCATATGGACCATTTATCCACAGTCATCTCACGTTTTCTGATAGGTCATCTCAACCTGATTAAAGAGCACTGTTAGAGCACTCCTGCACTTTAGAATTGTATTAATGTGCTCCCACTGAGACAGAGTCCCTCAGGCTCTCAGTTAATTGTAGCTGATGCCCACTTTCAAGCCTCTCCCACTGTCCACACTGTAAATCTTCACACTTGCATTAAAGAGGCTGCCTTAGCTCCAGCTCCAGGACTTGCTGAAGGAGAGGTGGGGAAGAGCTTGACCTTGTTTGGTCTGGTACCATGGGACAAAGTTCTTCACCATGTCACCAGAGTGGCTGGCCTCAGAGACAGCTGAGCTTCAAGGCTGCACTGAAACTGCCAGTCTTCTGGCCCACATTCTCCAACTCTTCCTCCACGCTGTAGCAACTTCTGGCTTGCTCTATTGCTTGCAGCATGGATAGGAGATGTTCGGAGTTTTCATCTTCTGCCCAGCTGCCCTCCATACTGCGCTTCACCTGTCAATGGATATGAAGCCCACTGTGGCTGGTCAGGACTTCTAAACCAAAAATGCCCTCTTGTTTCACTTTTGAGA
The DNA here is from genome assembly GCF_011004875.1 of Balearica regulorum gibbericeps. NCBI lineage: Eukaryota > Metazoa > Chordata > Aves > Gruiformes > Gruidae > Balearica > Balearica regulorum. The sequence continues at coordinate 8,012,123 of NC_046191.1, forward strand.
TTCTTTGCTTGTAATTGTTCTCTGTGAGATACCATAACTATCACTCACCGCCATGAAGCTAATGCAGGCCTTTGCTGGGAAGAAAAAGCATTTCAAATCTGTACAGTTTTTCGTTCCAAACCACAGTGCTGATCTGACCACCCATTATTCCAGGTAAGCATTAGATGAGAGGCTTTCAAATCCCTGCAGAGCCAGCAGAACTAGGCCAGATCAGCTGCATGGGGCTGTCTACTTTGGGGATGTTTCCACAATAGATGGCTCACAGTGTTTCCCACAGATCTGTGCTACAGCCCTTACCACATTTGGTGAAAAAGAGGGTGGGCAAGAAATTTAGCAGGTGGGTATCAGACTGACTACAGATAATGCAGATACAAAGGATACACCAACAGCTATAGGGCTGCAGTGCAGAACGATGTTTCCAGTGCCCTTTGACTTGGGAAAGGAGAACTGGCTCCTCTAACCAGCTGAAGATCCCCTCCTTTTCAAATCCAGTTTCTCTGCTTTACCTTGAGGTCAGGATTCAGTCCTGAATAATTTTGAACAGGAAAAGAGTGTTTTTTGCTCAAGCTCCAATTTTAAGCTGCTCAGTCTGCAGTTCTTTTCACACATACCCACTCTTCACATGCTCTTGATGATCTGCAAATAAACAAACAAAAAAATCAACAGCCACCAGTTGTGAGTTGGCCAGCCCACTCTGTTGGATTGCACTGGAATTGTGTAGGCACAGGGATATTAAAAGAACTGTGTTGAAAAGGTTTTGTGTATAAGGCTGAACCTAGTACAGAAAACGTATGTGATTGTTATTGCACAGAACAGGATTACACAATTAGCTTAGACAGAAATAACAGAGCCTTTTAAAAATTCACTTCGGTCTCATTTACTTTATTCTATGAATTAGAGAGTTCCAGGGCCAAATAATCAAAGTGGGAAGGAAGTACCCAGGTCCTGCGATGAGTGCCGGACAGCTCAAATTTCTGTCGCTGCACAGAACTCCTCACAGGCTCGGAGACAAAACACAGACCTGTCATTTGAAAGTTTAAAATTCAAGGCACTAACCAGAGGCCAGATCTCAGTTCCTTGTGCAATTTTGGCTTACCTTCGTTGCCTTTGGAAATCTTGGATTCTGCTTATGTTATTGTGGTATGAGGCTTCAGCAAAAGCTCTAGCACAGATGTCAATGTGCAGAGGTGAGTTCAGATTACCTTTGGACTGGGATCAGAATTCAAACTTCATGAAGCTGAGGTATGTAAGGGCCCAACGTTGTGGCTTTTAGCCTTCTTTGCTCATGAAACTAATATTGTTGGATTGTAGCTTTTCTGGATAAGCATCCAAATCAATGTGTACATTAATGATGTAGAAACATGAAAGATAGGTTTTCTAAATTGCCCTACAGCCACATTTTGAAAGGTGTTAGTATGTCAGTAGCTGCCTAACCAGAATTGCAGAAGTGCCTGGCCACCCTCTTCTGACTGATTTCCACTGAGCTTTTTGAATTTCATTAAGCATTAGCTAACTTGTTCAATTTGCTAGAGAACTTTAAAAAACAGGCCCTGCTTGAGTTAGGAGGGCAAGTTTCACCCATCTGCATTGGGCATAAATTTGTAAGTCAGATCTTTCTGAAAATCTTATGCGTGGGATTTCCTGAGAGATATATCTGCACAGTGCTTGTAGCAACACTGGAGCTGGCTTCGATGCAAGTGAGGGTGAAGCTGGAAACAGCACAGTTTAGTGAATGAGTCTCTACTGTTTGGGTCACGTACAGGCTTGGGTCAAAGCAAGCCTTGGGATCTCAGGTGCAAATTCTGATGATGACCAGTGTGTGAGTGTGTGTGTCTATCTCTTTAGGAGTGTGATAAGATTAATAATCATAGAAAGTCACTCAAGAAGGCTAGTGCTTGCTGCATTTTGAGCAGGGCAAAAATTCTGAGAAATAAATCCTGTGATATTTCTGTTTTCCAGCTGTTCCTTTCAAGTATACGGTAGAAGGCCAGACAGGTTCTGATTTTATTGGAGGCCATTCACCTATCCCTAGGAAGTGCTACCTATTAATTTGAATGTGGCTAAGATAACTAGTGGACTAAAAACTGTGCTTTCTTTTCTATTTAATTTTCTCTGCATTTTCCTGTGGTGCAGCATCACTGTAATTCACATATGAATGTTGGTTTGAATGGTGTTATTGTTGCAAAAAAGTTTAATAGGAGCCTGAGGGCGTATAATATTATTGAAATGAAAGTTTTTTTGAAACTCATATTTCAGAGCTCATTAACTTACACAGTTCTGTGGGGGGTAAGGATCAGTAAATGAACAGCAATTATATATAATCTGCTGTACATGTGCTGGTGTCTTCCTTAGCCTCATATCTAGGTCTCTATCTAGATAGATAACCATTTATATATTCATACATATGGTACAGACAGAGAGTTTATCTTTTGAACCCATTGTTTAACACTGTACAAAAATACAAAGTCAAAAGATCATTGCACATGTAATCTTTGACTTGAACTCAAAGTCAAGTCAGAGTAAGAGCCAAGAGTCTCAAAGCTCAAGAGCTGGGCTACATGGTTAACCTTAACTCTGCCCTGTGGTGAACCTGGCAATGTGTACTCTTTGGTCGATTGCAAACTCCATGTCTGTGCTGTCGCTACAGATCTTCAGCCAGGAGTTCATTAATTTAGGCCTACAACAACATTTATCAGTGGCAGCGCAGACCTTAGCATGACTTGTGAAGCCCGTGCAAGGAGTCAAATGGATTGTCAGGCCTGTACTGCACCCTGTGCTGCTGAGGCTTCACTGTCAGCAATATTCATGTCAGCTAATTTAGAGCTGTTGCAAGATGATGACATATGCCACTATTTGGCTGCTATCCTAAGTTAGCCAGTTGTGGTAAAATGGATTCTACCTTAACACTTAGTTTTAAAGGGTTAGTAAAGAGCCAGACTAAACATGCTTTATAGTATAATAGGCTTACAACTTGGTCAAATCAAAGCCATTGTAGGTCCAAATACTTAGAGGCACTTTTACCTAGTAAAGTTAATTTTCAGTTCAGAATTCATCTTTCTTTGGTGATTAGTTTGGTTCCACATCTGTTTAAAAAAACCCTAAAGGCTGGATTTTTTTTCTTCTTATAGATACATATATAGATTTCTCTCTGCCTTTTCTTAGAATTCAAATAATTTCTGCTGAAGCTTCCAAAACCAGTGACCTTTACATACAGACAAACCTTAGAAAACAACAGCTCAAAAGAGGAAAGTTTGGGAGAACTGGGTAGATGAAAATAGGGAGTGAAATAGATGCTTTTATTGCTCTGATCCAGGAGGTAGCTGCACAATTTAGTTCTGACTTGTGATGGCCCAGATACCAGTGATGGGCATAGTACGAGAACCAGGTGAATATTACACTGAAGGATAGACACTGAAGGATACCTAGACACAGCAGACCATGACTCAACACCAAGAGTGAATCTCAAGTGGTTTGTAAGTACTGGAGCTCTGACATATGGAAAAGCCTGTCTTAGAAATTTTTCCTGACTGCAAACTTCGTATTGTATTTTATTAGATATAACCTTCCCTCAGATTCACTGCATTTATATTATTATCCTATTACTGCAATTTTGGTTCTAGGATTTCAAGAGCTATCTACAGATTTGGCCCTATGGCTCTGCCACTCTGCACTTTCCCCTGCTATGCCTCACTTCTTTTGCTATTCTATTTTCCCATAAGACTTTCCCCTCCACTGCCGTTCTGCTTCCTTAACACAGAATCTCTTCCTCTGATGTTTTGCTCTTCTTGCTCCCTTGGAATTCATCATCTTCTTGTCCTACAGGACCTCTGCTCCCATCGCTGTACCCTGGAGGTTTCCTTGCCCCCACTCCAACTCCTGGCAGGATTAGGAAGCACTGTCTGCAAGAATGCCTTCCATCTGCAAGTTTCAGGAGTGTATGCCCAAGGCAGCTTGGAAGGGATTTGTTTTTATTTTAAAACACTATTTGGGAGTAATAAAAGTTCCCGATTAAGTTTTTCAAATGAAAAATAAGAGTTGTTAAAGGGCTAACCCTGGGGTTTCATTATTTCTCTTTTTTTAACATACAGTATTTCACAGTGAAGATCTTACACCCATTCAAACTCCACGGCCCCACATCACCACTCCCAGGACAGGTAATCCCATCCAGTCCTACAGGCACCCGCCGTGCACAGCACAGATCACTCGCACTGCTCTGCCACTCTGAGGGGCGGGAAAGGAAAAAGCAGGGCCCATCAGGCTGGAATTTCTTCCTTTAGCTGGCATCCCAGTGGCAATGCTAACAGAGGGTGTCTCTGTGGTTTTCTCGTGGCACTGGAATTGGGACAATCTGTTTACAGCCTTGGAGGGTACAAGGGCTGCCACAATTTGCTCATTTGAGTGTACTGATATTAGCAATATTACTGCATATACAAGTGACACTCAATGTGCTAGTAACTATGTATGTCCTCTAACAAAACCAAACTAAACTAGTCCCTCTCTTTTTCTTCTTGACACTTTGCCCACTCCAGGTTTTCTTCCCCCCCCAACCCCTTCCCTATTTTTTTTCCCTTCCTTTTTTCTCATTTTCTTCCTACTGCTACTGGAAATTTAACAAGAAAATTTCCTTTCTCCAGACTTGTAGCCAACTGTAGCTCTTTCGATTGCTTTTACTCAGGGCTATGACAGCTCTTCACTTTGAATTTTTATTAAAAAAGCTTAAAGTGGGATGGGGATCTAACTTTTTAAATAAAACTGTTACAGTTCAAAGCCAGGACAGCTGCTGGTAACTGCCATTCAGAGTGCTGGCTGTCAGTGTGATTTTTAAAACGACTGCTTCCCTCTTCCCCACCCACTGTAATAACTTCACGTTTGACACTGAACCTCAAAGCTGTGATGTCACCCGGGGGCTGTATGTACAGGAAGTGCCGATTTAAACATTGCTAGGCTTTTGAAACCAAATAATTGAAAAATCAGTTCCTTCTTACTTTTCTGTCAGTAAGACAGCAACACCAGTGCTGAAAAAGATCTGCCTGTTGTCAAATCAGTGCCAAGGATGTGAAATTAGGGCCTTCTGGTTTTTTTTGCTATAGTTTCTGGTCTGCTTAAAATCAATGGAATAAATTCTGATCCAATCTGAGTCAAGTGTTGGAGCTGGTGCCAGCTCCCCAATTGCTGTAGAATGGGCACTGAGTTGTGGGACTAGGCGAAAAAACCCCTTTCTAGCCTTTGTGTAGGTGTATATGTATTATCTGCATGCTTATGCACATACATATCAGGTGCCAAAACCTGCCAAATATTACAAATTCCAGGCTTACTCTCTTATTGGTGAGCTTAGTAGTGCTTGTAGTAGTTTGAATAATCTCCTTGGTATACAACTTAATAGATTTGGCCAGGAGTACAAGCCTCAGATCAGACTCAGATTTCCCCAGATATGATGATGGAGGGAGGCAATGATTAAAAATAATACTGGAAGCTTGCTGTGAAGTTTTGGTCTGTAGTAACCTGTAATGCTCATGACCTTGGGTAACACTGAACAGTACGAAGAACCATTCTTGCAAACTTCCATCTTCACAGGGTCAGCCCTTGCCTAGAGGTAATGCAATCACTCTGCTTGTACATGCAGTGATAAATAAACAGGAGTTTGGTGTTATTTAACCAAGTTTCTCATCTAAATACTTGAAAGGAAAATGGAGTTGTCTTCCTCTGAGATACTGAAAGGGTTAATTTTTTTTGTTTTGTGAGTGCCTGATGTAGCTGCTGCTGCAATTATAAAACTAAATAGTCTCCTTTTGGAGAACTATTAGCATTGGCAATGACATCAAGCACCAATTCATCAGGAGCCACAGTGTCAACTTCAGTTTGGTAGTGCAAAACAAACAGAAAGCTGAGATGCTGTTCTGGGGAGAGGAAAGAACTGCTCTGGGGAAGGCATTACATTATGGGCACCTTTTTCTTTTAACAATAACATTTAATAGCCTTTTAAAGAGCATTTTCCCCATTCCCCCAAGTAATTTCTTGGCAGGCAGTTAAGAGAAAGGAAGAAGTTTTTTTCTAAGGGCTTTTATATGATACTAAATAAATCTAGCAGCCTTCTCAACAACAAACCCCTCCCCTGCGCTGCCCAGACTGTCTCTTAGCACCAGCCCTAGAGTGGCCTGATGGTGTCTGACTGGTAAGTGCTGAGAGCATTACCAAACCACACTGAGGGCTAAGCTCTCCGGTGGATGCCAGATGGAACCATCATCAAGTTATTGTTATTATTTATTAATTATGCACCTGACTAATATGCAGAGCAATTGAAAGCTGTTAAAATGCATATTACAAATGGAAAACAGGAGGACTTTTCTTGAAGAATGTGTCTATTCTCCAGGGATAGACACCTTCTTCTAAACAGAGAAGGTTTGCCTAAGTCATGACAGAAGATGATGGAATCCCGGTCACCTCAACAGTGTGTCTCTCCTGGTCCCCTCTTTCTACACTGACCTAATTAGCCCTCCTGTCATATATGGCATGTGATGGAGGGTTGGAGACTGCTGAGTTTGCACCGCTCCTTTACAAATCATGTCCCATGTATACAAGATACTCTCACTTGCTTTTCTTTCTGGATTCCTCTGGTGCTCACAGGAGAGCAGGCAGAATTTGTCTTTGAATATGGAATCTGGATCTACAGCTGAAAGGTGGTAGATGCTGGAGCTGCAGATCAAGTTTGTGTATGTGAACCTATTTTTTAGGAGCATACCCAACGAAAGAAGAAATATGAGCAGCTGTTCACAGAGGGACTGAGAAGTGACAGAGAAAGAGAAAAGGCCTTTTCTTGCAACCAGAGGTAGCATTAAACTTGTAGGGGTCAAGGGCTAAAAGGCTAAGATGTGGGTCCTTTTTTCCTTCCTCTATCATGTTGTGGCTTGTGTAGCTATATAATTTGGGATCTCTCATGGCGTGGGGCTTAATATTTTTTGCCCCTAAAGTCAACTTTCCCTGCAAGCTGGGAGTACTCATGTGAGCAAGGAATAAATAATGGTTACAGGGAGAGCTGGGATGAGGAACAAAACATGCCAGGAGTCAGAAGAAATCAGATCAGAGAAACAAGCAAGAGTAAAAATGTGGAACCTCTCCTGCTCCCTCTCCCACATCTTTTCATGAAATTTTCTGCTCTGCTGTTTCCCCCCCCTCCCTGAGCCCTCATGTGGGTGGTTGCCCACAGGGGTGCAGTTGCTGAAGGATTTGAAAAGACCTAGGAGTGGCAGGAGTGTAGCAGAAAAGCCAGTGCAGAAGTTTGTGGAGCTGTTAGCAGCAGCTTCGGGGAACATGAGTAAGGAGTCAGAATCAAAGAAGTAAAGGTGTTTGTTTGCTCAACATCAGTCTTGGTGGGACACATGGCTTTACGCTGGAGCCAGGATTCCTTGGCCCAGCTGGGACTGACCCTGGTTTGGCTCTTGAAGGAAGTAGGTATTTCTTAGTATTTTGACCTTAACTGTTAGCCTGCCTGAGCGACATTTTAGATAATGAATTAAAAAAATGAACAACAGCACCTAATACTATATCCAGCCTGGACTGGACTGCACATTGTGCTGACGATCCAGCTCCTGACATTTGCATGCCATGGAGCAATGTAGTGCAATGTGATATATATTATTCATGCTCTCATGTACTTCATTTTCACTCTGTGTGACAGCACTTCTAGGATCAAGGTTCAGCACACTTCAGTGGACCTGAAGCCTTTATGGTTCTGATGCCTGGAAGCAAAACAGAAAAGAAACATTTGGGATGCGAGGTGTCTTTTGCCCAATGGATTTTCTTTGGATCATGCTGGTTAACCAGGTCTTTGGTCAGCACGCAAATAGACAATATCTTTGGCTCAAGCATGCACCTTAATTAAAAGGATTCAATTAATGTAGATTAATTTAAGATTCAATTTAAAAAGAGCTTAGTTAAAGCAATGTGAATAGCTGTGTAGACACTTTGATCTTTCTAAACTAGACTTTTTTAGCTGAGTTTAAGACATTTAGGCCAACGTGAAACAAGGTGCTTGCCAATTAGTAACAGGGGCTTAGCTCATCCTAGATAAACTGCTTTAAGTAAATCAGAATAAGCTTATGGGCAGATAGGACTAAATAGGTCAGAGGCAACTGGTGTTGACTTAATAGATTTGCATTTCCCTCTGAGTTAGTTTAGAGCTGATGCCTTCACACTGTAGGGTGCCTTTGCTGATAGTGCTGTTTTTCAGAGGAGCTATAAAGCTGAGTTCCTGACCAACTATAAAACCCCACAAAATACTCTTTACTCTTTATGTTGGCCTGTTTCTATTTTGAATAAAATTTGTGTTTGGGATGTCTAAATTTTAAATCAGTGAATCTGCCTTGTGCTTGTGGCCCTTATCCTGGGTGCTGATCAACAAGTGCACACCACAAATCAAGAGGATGTTGAAAGGATGGCTTTAAGTCACTTTTGTGGTGCTCTGCCCCACTCTAGGGATAGCACTGTGTTGACTCCTGCTTAACGTCCGTCCAGGCAGCTCTAAATCATGTAGGCTGCCAACAGCCCTTTGCAGCTAGAGAATGTGAACCTCCTCACCCTCTTTAGCAGGCTGAATCTGCTTTAGGGAAGGAACACGTGTAAAGGCGCTGTGCTAATTCCATGCCCCTGACAGTCCTCCTGTAGTGGATGACTCCTTGTTATCCTGGCTGCAGGGTTACTTCCGCTGTTGCTGTAATCGCAGAGCATGCCCAAGGAAGGCCTGTACTTATGGTCACTGGGAGCATTGCATGGCACTGCTGCCAGTGAGCTTGGGATATTTCTGTGGGGTAAGCCAACAGTGGGTCACAGAGATTCAAGTCCCATATTTTTCCTTTTCTTTTTATATCAAGTAGCTATTTTGCTGTTCTCTGCTAAGCAGACTCTGGAACGGCTATTTCAGTGGTGACAAGTATGTGCTCAGCACTTATTTAGTACCTTGTTTTTCAGAAGGGCATGTCAAAGAAACTGAGCGGATGGACCCTCTCCTCCTACCCCAGACAATCTCTTAAAGAGACCAAACATGGTGTCACACTGCTGCCCAAATATGAACTAATCATTGATAAGGCTTCTGAAAAGCAGCGGTATATCATTATTCTTGTTATATACACAAGGAAATTGAGGCAGAGAGAAGCTAGGTCATTTGCCTAAATCTGTACATTAAGCAAGTGTCAGCCAGGGATGTGAACTCAGAGCTGCTGGGAATAGGAGCCCATGACCTGTCTCTTAGACCATTTTACTTCTGTTGAAAAGGTTATTTGACATCTGCATTCAGCTTGCAAAATGCTTTGGATCCTGACAGATTTAAAGCAATATGTAAAATGTTAGGCAGAGATGTAAACAAGAGAAATTAAACCCCTACACCCAGGGCCAAAGTGGGCTAGTGTGAGTGGGCGAAACGACATGCCGCAAGGAATGAAAACAAACCCTTGGATTTTTGAGACACTGACTTTTTATGATGCGTATATAAGAAAAGAGCATCAGGGTCTGTAGGAGGCCAGACACTCAGAGAGGCTTGGACTTACTCCTTTCTCTTATTGTGATCCCTGTACTGTGGTTCTTTGTAGGCTGTCGTGAAGATGGAAAGCTACACCCAGCCATCATTTTTAATTAAGAATAGTTGCTATTATTTAGCATAGTGACATGGACAGCGTATCAAGGGAATTTCTAACTTTGTAAGATAGACAGAATTGATGACAAAAGTCTTTCTTGAAAGCTAATTGTTTCAAATGTCCAAAATTGTGCTTGCTTTGCCTGTGCTATTAATCAGAGGGTGGAAGCCAGTCAAGCGGGAAACATCGGGTGTAGTGTGCTGAGCTTCAGGGCCGGATTCGTTAGCCCACATTGGTTTTGCTGAAGTTTTGGGTAATGACTGAAGTAGAGCAGAAGATTTCACTCTGTTCAGAAGCAGCTGTCCTCAGTATCACAGGGACAAGTGTCCAATCCTGACACATGGTCTCTGCCAGCTCCCCTTTCTGTTTGTCCCAGACTTGTTCTCTGAGGGTCCATGGAATACTCCATAGGGCACTTGAATAGGGGCACCCCGCCTGGCACTTGGATAATGGGGTGCTCTTGTGCAGACAGTAATGTTTCTGTTGGTCACTCTATACTGATGGTGATTTACGGGGGAATCACTATGGGGTATTTCTCGTTGCTATGAGTTCAGTCCTCCCAAGGCATGTGGTGAGGCTCTCAGGTGCCTCTTGTCTGATCCTGGTGAACCACTTGGCTTCCACAGTGAGATGTTGCAATGTGCTGTGTAACTGTGCTTTTACTGCCTGCATTTCCTTTTCATGTTCCCAGTTCTGACACATTGCTGGGTGTCAGGATGAGGCCCCTGTGCACTCTGTTTTGTTGCATCCAGTCAACTTTGCAGGCTGTGGTGCACACCACTGAAATACCCAAGGTAGTTTTGTGCCAGTAAGTGGTCATGGTGCTTTCTATGTGATTGTGTGACTAAAATTATCCTTTGATGTTACTATCTACAAGTAAAAATTCAGCTACCATTTCCACACTGAATCTTGTTACCTACTCCAAACTTTGTCCCTTTCTATCCATGCATTGCTTTAAAATGTCAGAAGTCAATCCCAGTAGTGAGGCTGCTGCTGTACTGGGACACTTTTAGTCTTGTGAGCCAACACCTCTCCATCTTCTTCTCTTTATATCTATTACAATCTTTTTTTAACGTAAGTTTTAAGTTCTCTGTAACAGTTCTGTGTTTCTACCATACTTAGGAAGAAGGGATCCATGTTTATGAATAGAGATTATAGGATGTAAAATAATAATAGTAAAAAAACCCCACAATAGTAAAAATTATTGCAAGTATCTGAGCCATGCTGATAGTCAGGCCATGGGATGCAATTGAAATTAAGTTTATCTTTTTTTTCCTTGTTATAAGTAATACTAGAATATTTCTAGGAATAAAATATAAGGAAAAAAACATGTCAATGAGGGGTTAAAAATATTGACTTTTGGTACTTATACTAGGAAGACTTTTCTTAGTTCTGCAGGCAGGCTCGTATCAACTTTGAATTCAATTTAGGGATTGAATTTAACATGCGTAACCCACTGGGTTTGAAACTATAAAGGGACTTAAAAATGTACAACAGATAGGACCTTAGAAGTCTAAAGGATCCTTCACAAGATGAAAAGTATTTTATGTTGTTTGAGATACAGTAGTCTCTGAATTACACTTCAAAAAGCTTAACACATCCTTAAAATACATTTACAAGGGAAGATAATAATGTACAGTTTTAAATTTAGGCAGTGCATGTTCACCAATAAAGTTTCATCATCTTGAATAATTTAAGCTAGTGTGGATATTATCATTGAACTTAAAGAGAAAACCGAAAAATGTGGAGACCCCTGCTTAGTGCTGATGACTGTGTAATGCTGTGAATGGTTGTAAATTCTTTGGGGAATCCACTGATGCATTCTTCTTGTATATTTATAAGAAAACTGTGATATTAAAGTTTCATTTTCTTCTGTTTTAAACCTAAGCAAAAACAGGAGTATAAAAGCCATCGAGGAATGGAGAAGTATTACTAATGTTTCAGAAAATGGAATTATTAACCATAACACAATAATGCTCAAGGCCTGCTAGACGTTGCCTACTGATCAGCCCGCCTTGAAATTATGTTTATTTGCTTAAGTGAGTTTTTGGTTTATATTCTGTGAAAACATTTTTTTTTTCCCCTGTGCGTGAACCCAAAATTGCTTAGTCTGTGTCCTTTTCCCTCGGATGCGATACCATAGCAGCAGCAGCAGCAGCACACGCAGTTGCTAGCTAGGTAGCTTATTATTATGGTCACACTCCAGCACACAGCATACTTGTTGGAAGTTTCCAGAAATATTGCACTGCAGTCATTTTCCTTGCCGTTATGCTAATGGAATCAGGAAAATCAATTGTCCTTAAGGAACAGGGGAATGAGATGTGCTGTAAATGCCACAGGATGAGTGATTGGTTGATTGCAGGGATGGTGATTCAAACGCGCCTCATCTCTACATTATCCTGATGAATTTTTATGGCCCTGCCTTTTTTTCTTCTATAGCTGTGGAGGAAGGTTTATGGCTTGCAGCTTTTTAGTTGATTGAATGCAGCTGGCATTGTTGCAGTGCAGAACAAATAGGTACTTTTTCTTTACAGCCTTAAAAGTAGATTGAAGAAATTGCACACCAACATTTTTGCAATAAAAGCATTCTTAAAAATGCAGATATTTTATGAAATTACTTTGCTCTCCTTCTCTACTGTCAGTAATCTTTCTATCAGAATAAAGGACAAAAATTGCTTGAGATTCTAGAGGAACATAGCTCCAATTTTTTATTCTTATCACAAAGAAAGCTAACTAAGGAGTTTCATTAGTATTCATTTTAGCCCAATGTAATTTTCTCCTTCCTAGTAACAAAAAAAGAAAAAAACGTATGCCTGTAACACCACTGAACCAAAGAAGGTCATCCTAAGTATATCAGCGTTTTCTGTAACTCTTTCAGATTGTATTCACAAGGTAGTAAAGATAACTGCTTCAGCTCAAATTATAATAGTTCTAGTTACAGAATATAGAACACTATATAATATAAAGGGTCTTATTTGATTGAATAAAACAACACCCATGATCAGCTCTGAGTGCTGAGCTGCTGACAGCTAAAACCAAACACATAAGAGCATTCTATTTATGTCCAATTAATTTCCTGATAATTTATTCTTCCACTATTACAGACAATGTTCATGTTACATAGGGAACCTTTTTAGGTAGTGTCTTTTTCAGAGTTGGAAACCCAGCTTGTTTTCCCCTTTGAATTCACAATCTTTAAAAGGCATTAAAACTTGGGGTTACAATATTTCCTTATGGAGTTATGTAGTTACACCGTCATGACTTCTTGAATATTTTTCCTTTACATTTTGCATATATTCAATATTTTCCAAAACGAGAGATCTATAATAGCTATGCACTGTGACATCTTTCTGACACAGCCATGCCTGTGCATTTCTAGCCTGATTTATAACAACTTCGTTATTCTTGGGTTGGTCCTAAACAGTGCCTTCCAGCCACATGATTACCTGGTAATAGTTACAGGAATGCATGAAAATTTAAGATGAGCTCAAAACGTTATTTCCATCCATGCCTAAATCTGGTGCTGGTATCTGTAGGTGAAAGAGTGCGCTATCGTTTTAAATACAGAAGGCCTGATTCACCACTGTGTTTAATCTCATATAATAAATTGCATCTGTGCCAAGCGGGTGCAAAATACCACCGCTGATATGATTGGGGAATTGTGATTTGATCACGTTTTACACTCAGTTTGTACAGGTGTTGATATCAGCATGAGTGTAAGGAAATGAGGAACACTAAAATTAAAAGAAATCCCTCTGTATGGAAAATTAAACTGAAATTCATGGTATTGTAAGGTTTCACTTTTACATGAGCATCACAGAAATCATAAAATACCTCTACGATGTGGATCAAAATCATGTTTAACAAAATACCAGTGTTCTAAGGAATCATTTATGTGTAACAGATTATAGTACACACTCCGAGTAAATGTAGGCTTAAGTAGGACGTAAGTAACACGCAGTCTTTGTCCTGTGAATTTCACCTACTGACAACATTATAACGAGAAACAGACATGCCAGATCGTAGGGCTTACCTTAACAGAGGAAATGAAATATGATTTTTTTAGCATTGTGATGACTCTGTTCACAGATGTCATGGATATTGATGACACTGTGTTTTAGTTTTTGCTGCCAGGTTACTGGAAGCAATTTTATTTTTATTCTTTTCATCCTGTTACCTCTGTTATCAACACTTCCCTACAAATTCTTCACTTGTGTTTTCTTCTCGTTTCAGATACATACCAAGATAAAATTATTGTGAATTGCAAAGGCCCATTATTGGAAATATATACTTTCTGGGTTTATTGTCTGTCAGATAAATGTGCTAGAATTTAATTTTATATAAATAATATTGTTCTTTCCAGTGTCCTGGTTTCACAATGAAGCAATTTCCTCAAAATAATTTATTGGTAATTCATTAACGTGAAATGATAATGACCTTCTCGGTTTATTTGTTAGCTATGTTTCTTTTTTAATCCGAAACACATAAATGTAGTTTCATTAACACATTTTATAGTTAAAATTCCAAAAGTTTTTTGTGTCCTTCTTGGTCACAGCGGATTTGATGTGTCAGCCATGGGGAAGCAGAAGAGCAATAGCTGAGTCACGAGGGTTCGCCAGAACAGAACAGATTCATGTCTTCCGAAGCGCGTGTGGATTCCAAGGCGGCTTACATTGATAATGCTTTAAGAATGGCTTATTATCATAGTTACACAGGCAGCGAGCCAGAGTCAGCTTTCTCTGACTAATATGAATGGTCTTTCTGGTTTATGTTTTGGTCAACCATTTAAGTGAATGCAAGGAAGTAAGAAGAAACCATTTTGAATGTTAATGAATGAGAGAAAATCACCGCTCATCAGGTTACAAAGCCCGTGCTCATTCTGGTGAGCAGCCACCAGAAGATGTTCCTATGTCTGCTTAAGCAGTAGATAGATACTCCCGGTGGAAGTAAGAGGGCTCTAACAGTCCTGTCTCCTGTGGCCGTTTGCATTCTCAGTGCATTTATTTACATTAAGGTTGTTTGTGCTGTATTATGCCTGATTGAACCAAAGTCTCTTGGAGAGCAAAGCGCTTTCATTTTGACATTTTCACATGGAAGTCAGCCATCACCCCTATAAGGAGAGTAAGCAAGATTTATGATGGGAATATTGATTTCCTTTATACTCTGTTATAAAATACATCTAAGCACAAAGTATAAGCTAGACCTCTTTGTTTGCTCCTTCTTGCTGTCTGATGTCAGGACTTGCTGGAAGTGCCTTGATATTTTAAATCATAATGCAGTGAGGAAGGCAATTTGGGATTGTCCATACATCTTTATATGTGTATTTAAAAACCTTAGGGGATGAGAGCTTTAGCAAGACTGAACAGAACTTCCAGCCTGTGGGAAGGGGGAGATGCCTTTCCAGCAGCCCTGTGGTACCTGTCTCTAATCACTCACCTACACCAGCTCTTCCATCTGCCCTTAACATCTTGTGTAGGCCAGGGCAGGTGTCTCCAGTGAAGGGGAAGATGTCTGTGCTCCTCCGCTCCAGCGCTGCCCAGATCTGGGGTTTGGGGGGACATGTTTCTGCCTTTGTACTTCTGTACTATCTGCCATGAGGAAGCTGGAGCAAGGACGAAGCTCTCAGCTGTTGTGACCAGACCTATATCCCATCAAGGTGTAGGTGATCTGAACACAATAGTTGGGTCTGTTTTCCCAAATGCTTTATGTACAAGGTTTGTGTGAAGTGTTAGCAGTGGCCACACTGAACCTGTGAGCTGTGTCTGGCTTCTGATAACGTGACCGACAAATATCTTTTTGCAATGAGAACATGATCAGCCCAACAGCCAAAGGTAAGTATGTGATTAGATCTTTCCAAGACTTGAGTCCTGATAATTCTGTTCCTTCACATTTTGCTTCATTTATTATGGGTCTGATTTTTTCCAGAGTAAGTTCTCTGAGGTAGGAACAACATGGACACAAAGTCAAATGATGTTAATAATATGATGACTTTTTGCCATTTGCCAATTTGCAAAAAATTACTCAACACATCTAAGATAGCTAGCATTAATAATGCACAAACCCCACATTTTCTCCTCCTCTCTTTGGATCTCTCCTTATTACACATACAACTTGACCTTAAAAAAAGAATGAGTAATTTTTTCTTGGAATGGAAAATCTTTCTACTTTGGGTTTAAACCGAAAATAGAACCTAGCTCAAAAACCAGAAACTGAGATTCATGATTGTTTCAAATGTTTATGCATCACGGAGTGCTACATGTCTTACTATGCCTTATTAGAAACCACCAAGAAAAAAAGAGAAATGTCAGTTAACCTTGAAGTAAATTAATTTGGGAACCTAAGTACATCCTTTTGTGACTCTCTTTAGTTAACATGTGTGCTATGAATAGAAAAATAACAAAATTGGGAGACTCTGATTACTATAAAGTAATCCCACTAGGGGGTGCAACAGAGTAAATTATTTCTTGCATGAAAATGTGTTAAACTTGCTGAGAATCGGAATTATTCCCTGTAACCGAGCCAGCTCCAAGAGTGACTGAAGCTCAAAATGTGCAGTATTGTCTGCCTGCTACTCCTTGGTCATCAGGGCTAAGACATCAAGGCAATTCTTTTAGTAACTAGGCACTACCTGAAGTAGAGAGCTTTATTCTGAATTGTTCACTTACAGCCTTCCTAGAGAAGTCTGTGTTCTGTGTGACAAGGGGAAGACAGAATTATCCATGTTGGCTTATGAATTAGATATGTATATAGGTTTAATATGGAAATATCTGATATGTATATTTTTCTGAAACAGACCCAGCTCTTCTAGTCTTTTTTTAATTTGGAGATGCTATGAGTGGCAGACATATCAAGTAAGAGTCATTTGATGTTTCAGTTTCTTCCTGTTCTGTTTTCATCATGCTTAATTTCCATGCTATGCTTTGATGCTGTGCACCCATTTTTTAGCTGTAAATGCAGATTTCACATATTGCATGTATTCCAACAGAGAAGGAAAGATTTACTGGTATCCCGTGAAAAAAAAAAAGAAATTAAAAAAGCCAAATATAATTATGCAGTGGCATTCTATTTTAATGAAAGTTACAGATGGATACAGCTTCTGCTATCCAATAACAGCTGATGTGCAGCCAAGGTGTATAGTATACTGTACAAACATGCTAACGGTGCTGAACCAGTTCTGTAAAAATGAGCTTTTTCCTGCAGCTTTCTACTTTATCTGTAAAGTAAGTCTTTCTACTTTTCCTTTTGTTATTATTCTGTGCCTGGAGAAAGTCAGTCTCATAACTACATCAGGGTTCATATACAATTCAGCCGATATTTTCTGTGCATTTGTTGAACAGACCTATTTGGAAAACAGTGCATTAAAAATGAAAAAAAATCCCTCAAAAAGCCATTTATAAGTGAAGTGACTTGCAATTGCTTGCTGGATTTACAAAATTATTGACTCTTAATGGTGCAGCATCAGTCCAAGCCAGGTGTTTTGGCTGTGTGTTTGCTGCCAGGATTCCTTGGTCAAGAGCTGCAAAGGAGTCCTGCATGGAAAAGAACAGTTCTTGCAAGTCTTTCTGGATACAAACATTTGATGAGAGATTATGCAGATAATTTTGTAATACAATAATCGATTGATATGTGTATGTGCATGTTTATGTGTGTTTATATGAATACAGTTTCTAAACCTCTAGCTTTGTATGCTGTCAGAGAAAAGATAAGTTGAAATAACATCAGGGTCTGGCGTAAATTGAAGAAATGTGGGAAATTCAGTTAAAGGCTGAAATGTCATCTTCAATTCACCCCTGCTGTACTTAGTTATTGCAGCACACTTGGTACATAAGGTCACCCACTGTTCAGAGTCTCGTCTAAGAGAAGGCACTATTATCTGTGATGCGCAGGTATGAGAGGATAAGTGAAAGAGAATGTTTTGGTCCAACTTTGGACTCTTCCTGATTTCACTCAGTTTAAATGAGTCTTGTAATGTTACTTTGGCAGATTTGTCCTATAATTGAGTCTCCCTTTTGGAATTTTTTTTTGTTTACATGAGTTTGCAAGTTTTTTATTTTGTGTGTTTATTACATCCATGTATTTATGAGTCTGGGTTATCAGGGTCATTCTGATGACCAGCCCTAAGTGCTACAGAGAGGCCATTCTTTCCCTGAAGTACTTTAATGAAGATTTGGAATAAACATGGGCTAGTGATAAACATGCACCTGGGGTTTCACTGTCATTTGTGCAGGTATTTATTACATTTTTAGGATTCCTTTACCATGCAATGTTAGCTTCTCCGGTGTTTGGTCTGTGAGAACTCCTTGCAGTCCACTCTGTTCAGCAGCTGCAAAGCCAAGCATGATGCAGTCCAGAGGGAGATCTTTCATCCACAATTGCATAATGTCTGGTTGGGCCAAGGCCCTCTGACAGCACTCTTAAGAGTGGAGTTGCCAGGATCAGTTAAGGTGCTTGGAGATCCTGGTTTCACCCCGTATCTTCACACTGGGATATACAAATTCCTTCCTGATTGTATCTGAGAAGACTTTAAAGAACTTTTGTCCTATGATTCTGGAGGCTCTGAGTGATGGGCAGTTCTGCTTTAAAGGCCAGATTGGGGTGGCTGACCTTGTTTCCCTTAATCGATGAGAAAGGAAAGGCCAGTGGCTGGGATAAATGCCTTGCCCTTGCTTACAGCAGAAATGATCTGAGAAGCCGGGAGCAGCAGGAGAAAGCCCAGCAGCAGCACTTCATACATGCATACAGAACATTTGTGCTCAACACTAGGACTCTTAAATGATGTCTGCTTTATCATTTATCAATTTCACACTTAATAATTAGTTAATCTTTTCATATCTATCTTAAGAAAGCCTGGCCTCCCACGTTCTTGGCAGCCTTTGTTCATTCATGCCCTTCCCTGCCCTCTCCCCCATTACCGTCCTTCAGTTAGAGTGATGTGAGGGAGGCAGGTTTGGTGTGCCACATAACCGAGTAGCTAGAAGAGTGTAAGATTAGGAGTGGAATAGGAAGGTCTTAAAATAGATCTGCTGCCAATGAAACACAACCTTCTTTCCTTTGTGACGTTCATTCTGGGGCCCTTACTCCCTCTTAAGCTTTGCTAGTTCAGCTGCACGTGGGCTGTGCAAAACAGGGACAGAAGCAAAACAAACCCAAACAAATAATGTAATTACCATTTTCCCATACTGGTAGCAGGTTATGCTTACAACACAAAATTAATACCTCTGCTGTGTAATATAAAAAGGGATCTAGTAGGCCTGTCATTTCTGCATGTTGTGGTTGAGCCAAAGAGTGATTTCAGGGGAAGTCACAGAAATCTATGATCTTGAGCTACCTGGCATTTTGAATTTTCAAGCAACTATTACTTCAGATGGCATATTGCTGTGCAGCTATCATGGTCAGGGCTAAAAAAAAATCAGTTTGAAAGCTCTTCCAGCTTTTGGCACCTAAATCCTTTGGCATGTGGATTCATTTAGAATAAATTGACAGTCAGATCAGCAGACCCAATATGTGCTTCATTAAGTGTTTGACAAAGACATGTTAGGCAGTAATCAGTGCATGAGACTATTGATGTTTTTTTAGTAGTAGTACAGTATGGTACATGATACAGTGTTACTGGGCATCCCAAAAGGTTAACATCTGTCATCAGAATTACTATACAGAATATCCTGCTGTAGGTATTGGAAAGGCAGCTGCATTATCTCAGATGTGGATGTGTGGTAGCTGAAGGCATAAGCTTACTTTTTAGCAGAGATCTTTGAAACAGAACGGTATGGCATGGAGCCAGTGTGTTTGATTTTTGTAGAACTATATTCTTGTTATAATAATGGTGCTCTGTGGTTATGTAGAAGGTGAACACAAGTATCGTGGCACATATTTCAAATTGCTTTGCTTGTCCATGTGAGAATTTTTCTTTATGCAAATACCTATTGAGGTCATTGGGAGCTTGTTTGCATGTGGTCTGGTTACGTACCCTCAGGATTTGACCTTTCTACATCAGTCACTACTGAAATGTAAGCCTCTCTAGAACAGTGTATGGCAACTTCCTCTGGAATAGCTCACTTCACAGTGGAAATGCAGATGTATTCAAAGGAGTGGCTGGAGAGCAGCCCTGCAGAAAAGGATCTGGGGGTGCTGGTCGACAGCAGGCTCAATAGCAGTCAGCAGTGTGCCCTGGCATTCAAGAGGGCAAACCGCATCCTGGGTTGCATCAAGCCCAGAGGTGATTATCCTGCTGTATTCACCATTGGTGCACCCTCACCTCAAATACTGTGTGCAGTTCTGGGCCTCACAATTAAAGAGGGATGTGAAGGTACTTGAATGTGTCCAGAGAACGGCAAAGCAGCTGGTGAAAGGGCTGGAAGGAATGTCCTGTGAAGAGTGGCTAAGGACTTTGGGCTTGTCTAGTTTGGAGAAAAGAAGGCTGAGGGGCAACCTCAGTGCTCTCTACAGCTTCCTGAGGAGGGGATGTGGAGAGGGAGATGCTGAGCTCTTCTCTCTGGGATCCAGTGATAGGACACATGGGAGTGTCCTCCTCTGCCAGGGGAGGTTTAGAGATTATCCACCTTTACCAGTAGCTAAGAATAGCCACATTTGGAAAACAACGTCTGGGCAAGCATTTTTTCAGTAATTCTTAATGAAATAAAAAGATGGGAAGAGGTTGAATTTTGACAATATGTGAGCTGTACAGGCTATATTATAGATCTGCTGGGACATCATCCGTGCAGGATAGTCACTTGCAGCTATGACCTTGGCTCTGAGGCACTTGGCTGTAACTCTCCCAGGCTGCGAGTTCACCTCATAAGGAACAAAGTCTGAAGTAGATGTTTAGTGAAGTATTCTGTGAAGACTCTGAATACATGTCAGTGAAGTGGGTGCACTGATAGGCCACTGTCTAGATAGTGTCCTCTGTGATCCATTTCTGCACTGAGACATGGTATCACTGAAGGACAGGGAAGGGCTATTTATTAGACATGTAGCATCTAAATAAGAAAACATTGCAGTTTTGAAGTTCAGTGCCTTGTACTGCCTATGATTTGTAGGACAAAGCCAAGGCACAGATGGAAGATAGACTTGTGGAAAAATTTTCAGGATGGAGAAGCCAGCTTTGTCTTGAATAAACTGCATGAAATGCTGTTTCCTTTGAGATAAACTCTGAGACCAAACGGCTACTTTGCACATCTGAGGACTCCTAGTTTACTTGCATTGCAAAATTCTAATATTATTTGGGGTTATTATTATTATATTTTTTTTAAAAAATAAAGAAACAGACGATTTTTGTAGGTAAAGAACTCAGCTGTAGTAATTGGCAGTGGAAGCTCTTCATTAATTAGCAGATTTTTTAAAAAATTCTTGTGTTCCTAAGTATAGTATCAATTTTCAGGGAACACATGGCAATCACTTGTATGTTGACATTTCCTAGAAAAATCAGTTGGATACAGTGTAAAAGGAACATTGTCTAATACGCAGAAAATTATTTGCAATTCTCTAAAGTTTTAGCTCATTCTCTTACTGCCCAATCTTTTTTTCATGCTTTTTTATTTTCCTTAAGAAACACTATTTAAAATCCTGTTATGATACAGAGTTTATGGGGTCTGTGACAGTACAGAATACAAATTTGCCCATTGTGGCCATTTGTTGTAGTTCTTCCTGGGAGAATGGTAGATGATTTAGCTCCACTGTGCAAAGGTTCTAGATAAGGCGTGTGGCTGAGGTTCCTGACACATTTCTAACAAGTGAAGAGAACCTCATGGCACACCTGTGTGCAAACAATAGTATGAAGAGATGCTCAATAGTATCTAAATATCAATTTGGTCTGCTAGAAGTGCAGCATGAATTGGCAGGTTGAGATAAGGAGAGGATGATTCCGTATCTGGATGGGAACACACTGATTGACTTAGGAAAGCTGGCTTAGTTCAGGGAAATAATTGGCAGATGTTTTGTCCTGTTTGCTGACTTGAGCAATGTAAGAAATGTTGAGAGCTTGTGAGATACCTATAAGAAATCTGTATGTCATAGACTGCATGACTGGAGCTCAGTTCAAAGATAAATAAGAAAATGGCTTAGATAGAAGAGCCTGTACAAGTTAGGGGGCTGTTAAAGAAGAAAAGTAGTTCATGACGGGAGGAAGAAACTGAAGAAAACACCGAGGCTGTGCTTGAGTACACAAAGATGAAATCAGATGAAATGCACATGTGAACATTTGCAGGGTGACTGAAGGAAGCCCCATTCAGTCAGGAGTGGCAGGAAAGCTTTGTTCAGTGCCAAATTGACTTGTTGAAAACCTGTGCTGTGGGAAAATGAATACGAAGAAGAGATGAAGAGATGTTTTGGCCTTGTAATGACAATATGCACATTTTAATTGTTTGACAAATCGCATGTAAATCAAGAGCAGCAAAAGGGATATAGGCTCAGTTTCAAAAATTATCTGCCTCTGAAAATTAGGTCTTCACACCCAGAAATAGAAATCTAAGGCAGAGCCCATCGAAGCCAGTGCACAGGCTGTCAGCCCCGTCATTCCATTTGGAACGCCTTTGGAAATGGGAAAATTATGGTAGGGAAGCAATAAAGAGCTCAGTTATCTGCCGCCTTTCACTTTGTCTTGTTGCCTACACAGATGCAGAATGCCAAATTTCTGCTGTTTCTCTGGCAGTGGCTTGCGTGGGTACACCCGCCGCTTCCTTTTGCTCAGGAGACCATGGGACAGAGAAGAATTAGGCCCATGGCCACTTTTGGCGTGTGCTGTGCACTGAGGATGCCATGTAGCAAACAGGGACTTGTGTCAGTAAAAGGCGGTGTCTGGCGCTCTGAGAGGTGGGTGTCGTAGCAGAGAAGACCTCGTCAAATCAAGGATTTTGTTAAGCAGGAATGTTAAGTGAGCCAAAAGCTACAAGAACGTTGCTGTGGGCCCCATCTGGGAAAATGCCACAGATGAGATATTGTGGGAGTATGTAAGAGGATAAGTGGTAGGAAAAATGATATCTCAACATATATAAATCCTCAAAAATACATGAGGGTATAAAGTCTTAATATTAATTTCAGTGATATTCAGGGAGTTTTTTTAAAGTGGTACCTCTAGGGACTGAAGTAAATAGTCCCCCTTAGTATAAACGTTTGATTGAATTCCCAGTGTGCCAAAGTCATTGGGTATCACTAGTAGTCTGGAGTTACATGAACTGAAACAATGATAAGTGTAATCGAATCCAGCCCAGCGCTTCAAGGCACACACTGATAGTTTGTGGACATCAGGAAGGAAATCTTTCATCCCTGCACAAAGTGGCTTAGCGGGTGAGGTACATCATGGAAAGTGTTTTGTTTGGTTTTTCATTTCTTTCATAGATCAGTCGGGGGGGCTACCAAGTTGTGGACTCGTCCGTTGAGGGGAGTCATTACAAACAATGCTCAGGAGGTCTTGCTAACAAAAAATTAGTGAAAAACGGTGAGTAAGATCTCATCTGTGTTAGTTTCCTAAAAACTAAGGGCAACATTATAGCTCAGCCTATATCCCTAGTCAAGGTAATGCAGATGCACTAGAACCTCTCTTACACCTCTGCATGAAGTATTTGCACACCAAAATCTGGGCATAATGTGGGCTGTTCAGACCAACCTCAGAGGACTTGGCTGAAGCCTCTTCCCAGTTTGTGTTGTTGGGCAGCACCCAGGAGCTTAAATTGATATGGGCCAGCAAAAAAGAAACATTCAGGGGAGGACAGGGAAGGAACTATGACTCTGAGGCACCACATCTGGGCAGCAACTTTTAATTAATGTTGTAATTGTATTAATTTGATCAGGGGAGCTAGACCGTGGTGCTCATGGAGGGCAGTTCCACTGCAGTCAGCCAGGCGGGGAAATGGTAGATTGTGGCCAGCTAATGTATGTTCACATTGTGCTTTCCTTTCTACTGATTTTCTTAGAGGGAAAAACCTTGGAAGCTAGTCTTCAAAATGCTGTAGACAGCTCAAGATGCTGACCCAACATGAGAGGTATTTCCTCAGGGTGTCATAAAGGGAAAAATAAAACTCTCTCTGAAAGCCTTGGCAAAGAGAAAGATCTGAGAGAAATGTATTTTGAATAGAGCCCCCAATTTTAACACTGGAGTGTCACATACATAATTGAGAAGGACATTTCTTCTACCCAAAAGAGCTTCACATTCCTCCTTTTTTAAAGTCACATTCTTAGGTGGGTTATTTACAGCCTTTTCCTCCATGAATGACATTATTGATAAATTCCATAGTCACTGCCAGTAAGGAAATGTGTAAGTTAAGAGAAACATTTTACATTGAGCCATGAAAAACTTAAATATGAAACCTCGCACACCCCCGCCCCCCTTTTTTTTTAAACCAGAGGTACAAATTCCTCAGGCACAGATCTTCACTGGAAATTTTCCAGCCTGAGCCTCATTATATGGACCATTGCTGCATTACTGTAAAATCTCCTATTGATTTCAGCCATTGTGATCTGCTGGGAAAAATACCCCATTCAGGGTTTTAATCACAGCTGTAACCTCCAAGCAGACCAGAAAGGGACACAGACCCAGCGAAGAACACAGACCATTCACCTAAAATGATCCCATTAGCGCTCCCGTACCAGGCGGGTGGACAGCTACATTTCCATCCTAGAGCGCCGATGAGGCGGGAGAGAGGGGGTTCATAATGCGCATTCCTGAGCCAGCTGGTGAGCTGCGTTTCAGGAGAGCCGCAGCTTGCTAACACAAGAGGATTGCTGTTCTGGCTATTCTGAAATGAGTGTCAGGAAGAGGATACATTTTAAAAAGTGACTTGCGCTCTTTCCTGAGCCTGTAATGAGAGCAATCAGAAAAGTGAGATGACTCGTCAGAAAACATGAACGGGTAGATACTGAAGGAACAAATCTGAGCCTTGCATTTATTAATCTCAGTTACATGAGGTAGACTAATGGATTAAATGCATTTGTAATATAGTTGCCAGTTAAGTTTTTCACTCACTCTGAAGATGATCGGCAGTTTTCCAATTCTCCCTTGTTTAAATGTACATTTAAACAAAAAATATTTCAGAGGGTATGAAGTGACGGACTTGGGACATGTGTGTTTGTGTTCAATTTCTTAGTATGTAGATGCTGAAGAGGTCAGCAGTGAAACCCGTGGGACGGAGGGTAGAAAAGACTACCCTCACCACCGCAGTGTATAGAGTGAAGGAGAGGGATGTTAAGTCCAACTGGCTATGGACTCAGCTCTCAGCAAGTGCTTTTCTCAAGGAGTTTTGGTGCCTAGTTCACAGATTGTAGCTGTCATGGAGCACACATCACAAAGCCATACATTATGAATGTGTCTGTCTTTTAACTTGAGGCGCAGGAGAAGTACAAAGATAAATTAGGTCCTCCCTAAATGAAGGAATGGATGACTTTCTAAATTCATACAAGACAAATCTCAGACATGCAAAGCACAGGCACAACCTCTGGTGAAAGGCATGTGGCCTTGGTCTCTGAACTGGTTTGTCTGGAAAATCGTGGAGTTTTATTGCAGACCTTTCTGCAGTTGTGATTATAAAGATGATATACTGAAAAGAAGCGGGGCTCTTGCAGTTCCAGTATATGTAAGACACTCTTGGACTTCCAATATATGTGAGACAGAGTGTGTGAATGCTCCTGAATGAGTCCAGAATCCAAGACCCATCTGCAAGCTGCCTTTTGCTAATGCAGCCTTAGTGTGAGTGCACTGATGATTGAAACTACCAACCGGAGCAGATCTGGGAGCAAAGGTGTGAGGAGTACTAATATATCTGCAGAAAACAGCAGTTAATTAGCTGACTGTGGTTTCTGCAACTTCTGGTTGTTCTTAACCTGTAGCAGCCTTATGAGTCTTTCTCTCATTAAGGGGTGACAAGGCCATCACCCTTGTAGGTATTTAGATGCCTTGATTTCTGTGGGAGTTAGGTGGCTCAACACTTTTGAGGCTCTGAGTCATAGTTCCTTCAGTTAATGGATTTCAGCTGCAAAACTGCTAGTCAATTGTGAATCAGGTGGCTATGTTGGTATTGGTTATAAATGAAACACCTTGTCTTGGTCAAAACCAATGTTTTTCTTCATGCGTAGTAGCCCTAAAATCTACCTGTGGCTTGTTCCAGTCTTCTTTAAGTTATTTCTTCTGTACTGCAGGGCCTGTCACATGGATAAACATTCCTACTTCTTTTAGTAGCCATGAGGAATGATTAAGTCTGTAGCGCAGAGTGATGCCATTTTTGTGGGATTTTCTTGCAAGCCTAGAAAAATGGTGAAATATATTCTCCTTTCTAGGCTCAGAACAGGGCCTAGAAGTTGGGTAAGCTCTCAGATTTCAAAAGCATTTGCCTTTGCTTAAACTCTAGATGTGACATCAGTTTTAATAAGGTACTTATAGACCTAAAATGAAAGTAACATCACTGTGATTGTTGGCTTTTGTTTAAATCCCTCTGGAACCACTCAAATGCTGAAAGATTCCCTTATAGTAAAGGACATGTCAGACATCATTTTTCATTTGTGAAAACCTGAAAGTGGTATTGACTGGAACCTAGGTACAAACAAGGTGTACCTGTCTAATCAGCTCCATTTTCAAGCCAAAGGAGAAACAAAAAGAAGACAGCTAATACGTTAATATTTTATTTTTAAGATCAGCATGTTATGCATAACTAATTTGATGTAAACATAAATGCATCACTTTTAGCTTGAAATACTTCTCTTTGATTTTCTGTGGCAGGTTTACCATTTGTAGAACAGAGACTCTAAACTCTGAGATGTTTTTTGTTCTGTGCTTGTATGGCAAAAATACAATGTGATGTTAGTCCGTGATTAAGGCTATTATGTATGATGATAATATAAATAACAACATTCATCTATTCCTCATAGAGGACAGTGTACACAATAGAGTGGGTATCACTACATGCTCTATCATGTCAACAAATGTAAGAAGACAACTTTTCATTCCCAAATTTCAGTGAGGCTGTCTCTAAAGCAGAAGTAAACACAGATGTAAGATTTTCCTCGTAACCACAGGGTTTATTTATACACCAGGAAACTTGTTGATGTTTAATATTTGTTCAAAAGCCTTCAGTAGTAATTTCTACCAGCTAAAGCAACACAATTGACAAGGAGAAAAACTGAACTCAGCCAACAGGCAATTTATGACTTTATTCTGTGTCTCTGCTTTCTATGGGTAACAGCAAATGCCACCGTTGATACACTCAGGAAACTCATCACTTGACACCAGAAAGAAGGGTGACCTGCCCCTTAATGGAAAACCTCTCCTTGCTACTGAGAAGTGGTTCAAGAGGTCACTGGACTTCATCTTGGCATTTCAAACACATTTACCTTTGCTCAAATAGTCAGGCCGGGGGTGGCAGTTGCCACAAGTCACCATACAATGCCTTATATAAAATGTTTGAAGGGGGTGGTAAGGTTTTATTCTTTAGGCAAGGAAGAATAAAACTCCTTTGGCAGCAGAGGAGTTGAGGCTGGACAGTCTTATGAACAACTTACCAGGGCACAAGGTAGGATCAAAATAAAGTGACTTTAGGGGCTTGAGTGCAGACATTGTTCTCTTGAAGTGAAACTGTTTGTCACTGATAGCTCCTGCTGCCTGCTGACGCTGCCGGGCCCAAAGCAAGAAGTATATTCATAAAAGAATGTAAATTGGATCTCTCAGTATATACAAGTATTTAACTCATTGCCTGTGCTGGTCAAAGTCACAGGATTGGGCAAGGACTACTAGGAACTGCTGCTTGAAAACATTTTCATATAAAAATAAGAGCTTGCTCTTGTTGAGAACTTGAGTCTTGGCCATGATTTTGGTTTGCATGGATCTATTCAGAATGAGGACTGGCTTTGAGCAGCCTTCCAGGGGCAAAAGATCCAGGCTGAAGTCAAGTTATAAGTGAGCTAGACCGTTATTTTTGAATAGAAGTTGTTTTAAGCTGTTTTAAGGAGTTACAGGGAGTTCAAGGAAGGGTTAAGCTGTTTGCATACACATAGCTAGAGACAGGATTATGTAGTTCTTGAATGACTGGTTTGATCAGCAATGCTCTCATGTTCTTTTGCTTGTCTTTTGAGAGAACAGAAAAGAATGCTTTATAAACATTCACTCAATATTTCTTATAACATTTTTTTAACTTTGTCTTTTTTGATATTTGAAGTTAAAAACCAAATGCACTGAACTATCATTTGGTTATAAACTTCACTGTATCACTTCACTACTATGAGAAAATACTCCCTACACATGAATACCAATTAGTCCACAGTTGTTTACAAAGTGCATAACGGCTGCAGTAGGTTAATACATTTAACAAATAAATGAACCACAAGGCAACCTGGTAAATACGGGATAAAGAAAATATGACAGTTTAGATTCTTTATAGAGGCATAAACCCCAACTCCCACCAAGATAATAATAAATAATAAACTTCTCATTTTAATAAAAATGTGTTTTTGGAGAGATAAGAAAATATATGAATTTATGTTAATGCTACTTGTAGCAGACATCACTATGAATATTAAGAAAGTGCATCTTATATTTTAATCACAGTTGTAATTTACATTCAAAAAATATTTTGTTCCCTATGGTCAATTAGAAGGGTAAAGATTTTACTTTACTTTTTCTAAATAAATAACAAATGAAATGTGTTTGTAAATTGCTATGCTGTTGATCTTCCTCTAGGAAGTATTACCATTTTCAGGTAATTTGCAGATTCTTGTCTGGAATGGTTATTTAGACACTCTGACATTACTCCTGTGTCTGGCCATGCCTTGATATCAGGGGAATATTTTAGATTACGACTACCCAGGTGCTCTGCTGCAAGGCAGTACCTCTCACTCAAATCTTTCTTTCTAAAAGAACATTGCTGCTTTGTGAAGGGCGGGAGGGAGATGGCAAAAACCTTATAAAACCTGATCTCTGAATCTTCAGTGTATCTGCACAGAAATTTTTCTTGACAGGCAGTTTCTTGGCATTGACTGGCTGTCAGCAGGAGCAGCATATCTCCTGAAAATGTGAGTCCGGTTCCTCACATGGAGTGGAGGAGGCTGTACTGAGAATTCTTGCATGACATTTTATACAAATAGTTATGAATTCATTCTAAACCAGTTTTTAGTCAAAACATGCTTAGCATTATAACAGGATTAACACAAAGGTCCAGTTCAACTAAGTGTGGGGTAGTACCTGAAGTCCATTAAGTCCTTTCTGATCAAGTAATCCTTCATTCTTGCAAGTAAAGCCTAGTGAAGTTGGTTACTGGTCCAGAAGATGAAAGCCTGTTCTCTCCTTAGCTTCATGACTATGATTCTAGAATCTTATTTTGATTTTTACTTAGGGGAAAAAAAAAAGAAAACTGCCAATCATCTACTGTGTACCCGTATCTTTTTAGGTCACTTCATCTTTTCCTATGCTTCTGACCCACTAAAACAAACTAAACCGACCATGCCAAGAATTACAAAATGTTCCACTGCAGACAAGAAGAACGTATGCACTGCACTTTTTGATTGTAAAGTCTGTGTGATTTAAACATGTGCTTAAGCACTTTGCTGAATTTTTACTTAAATATTTACTCATGCAGTAATTGAAACAATTTTTATAAATGGATACTTTAATCACTGTACTGTAGGACCATTCTCTGCCCAGGCCAAACATTATGTCATTATTTTATGCAGTAATGGATTAATATTTTGCCTTGTCCTATTTAAATGTCCCCTCGATAGGCTGTTAAGAGGAAGGAGATATGGTTATTTAATTATTGTTTTAAAGAAAACAGGAGTCGTCTTTCTGGATATGTTGTGAAGGAAACTTAAATTTATAACATTATTCTGACAATTCCTTACAGGCCTAGGTGTTCCCAGGTGAACTAGGCATGGACATGCTTCTTTGGGACTAGTGGTATGCCTGGGGTAGGAAATAGATGGTTCTTAGGGTATCTGGAAGCAGATTTAGGAGTGGAGGACAATAACATGCCAGACTTTGGGGTAGGTCCCAAAAGCGACCAGGAGTCTTGGTGGTCAGTGTTGCACTACTTAAAATTAGGTTCTTAGCTCTGGGAATACTGTTTGAACATAAAAGACAGGTGCTTGAGTTTTCTGTGCATGAGCTAAAGAGAGTTAAAACAACAAATGCAGTAATGGGAGGGAACTTAAACTAGGCAATAGGCAGTGCCAGTGGAAACATCCAAAACCCTGTCTCTTTTGTATTTAAGGAGTTCTTTGAGGTCTGCAGTCAGTGAACTCTGAACGAGGATCCAAAGATTATAATACTTCCTACATTTAAAATGCACAAGGGGCATGGGAGGGAACAGGACAGAGTAGCAAAAGGCTTGTGATGAGAATGTTCTCAGAAAGAAGGAATTTAGGTTAAATTTTGCTCCAGCTGAGGAGATTCAAACATCCACCTCCAACCTTCAACGAGAATATTCTTCCTATCAGCAAATTGGCTATTTTACAGTGGTAGCAAGGGATACCTTCTATATCTCCTATTGAAAGTGGGCCAACGTAAAACCAATTATGAAAGAGTCATGGGGACAGAGAGAGAACAAGCAAGAGGAAGTCTATGACCTAATGGTTAGAACTGAAAAACAGGAGTGTAAGGACAATATTAGCATTTGAAAGGGTGGCCACAGACGTATGACTTGTTTGCCACTTGACACGCAGATGCCTAAAGCTTTGCATAGATATAATCAAATAAAATTCAAAAAGTATAAGGGTATGAGGATGCAATAAATGAAGTCATCCAGACATAGTAGAGTTATATTATTATAGTGATTAGTTTTCTGGACATCAAAAGAGACAACAGTGGAGCATAACCAAGGGGACTTTATTAACACAAATCTGCAAACATCTCCATAGGAGGACTATGCTCCAGAGTTCTTAACAACCCTAAATATGTATCAGGTAAGTCAAACCTATGCTTTCTGTGTGCCAGGGGAAGTCCAAAAGTTCCTGACCTCATTGCTGGAAGCAAGAACAAATAGGCACTGATTAGACTCAAGTTAAGTGTATTTCACCTGAGGGCTCATTAACTATAAGAGAAAGGGAATTGGGATGCCTTTTGAATGTAATAAAACACAGTGCTTGTACTGTGAAAAAATACTGCCTTGATGGCAAAAAAATGTATATAATGAGTTTTCTCCTAAAATTATAAAGATACAGTTTAAGAAACAAATTTCAAACAAATAACAAGTAACAACTACAAGAGTTAATGTTTAGAAAGTTCTCAATTACTAATATGGATATCAGAAAATACAGTACTAAGCAAAAATGTAGCATAGTTCCAATGTATAGTTTAAAGTTATGCTATAATTGGGTATGATGCTGACTATAATCAGAAGTCTGATTAGCAGATATGGATATACAAAAAAAAAAAAAAGCTCCACAAGGATAAGGGGGATATACTACTAAATAAAGATAAAGCTTAATATTGATATTAAGTATGGAAAGAGTAAAAAAAGAAACTGGCACACTAGATTTTAAATATAGAGCAAAACCAAGCTATTAAAAGATACCCTTTATAAAAAAAAAACCCCAGCAAACAACAAAGCAACAAAATCAAACCATACTAAACCACAAATAAAAAAACAATAAAAAAAGGGAAGTGTGGCTAGTGATTCATCAGGAAACTCACCTGAAGGAAAAAAAATTAATGACACCAAAAGGCCATTGGGAGCTTTCTATAGAAGGAGCGTTCTGCTCCTATTAAGAACTATGTGTTTATTAATGCCTACACAAGTAGTGCAGGACTGTGAAAGGATCAAACCAGATTCAGAAGGAAGATAACTTTGTCACTGATGTTTACCCATATAAAATTTTTACTGAAATGAGGAGGATTTCACCTGTTTTAATGTTTGATTAATGCTTGCAACAGCCCTGGAATCCCAGATAATAGTTGACTCATCAGCCCAATACAGGACACATAAACAAGTATCCCAGAAGCTTCACTGAAAAAGCTTAAATGTTGGAATCAGTTTATAAACCCCCAAGTTGATGGACATTAGAAGATTTCTACAATTTAAGGGAATATACCTTATTTACTTCATAGAATCATAGAATCACAGAATGATTAGGGTTGGAAGAGTCCTTAAAGATCATCTAGTTCCAACCCCCCTGCTATGGGCAAGGACACCCTCCACTAGACTGGGTATCTCTGAATCTCTCAAAACACATACTCCAGGTAATTTAATTTTCGTATCCATAAGTCTATTATATGAAATTATCAATTTTAGGATTAGAACAACAGCATCTCTGACTATGCACTGGTAATCATAAAAATAAAGTCCATGTCAGGAGAAAACATGGAGATTAAGTAGCACTGAAAGAAAGTGTCAATAAAACAGAAAATCACACAATAATCGTATGATGGGCTATCAGTTGCAGAATTTATCTTCAGAATCCTAGGAGGGAGGCCATTAAAGTAATTATAAAGGGATATATATTAGCTTGCATGGTGGTTTTAGGAAAAAACATGACATAGACGCAAACACGTAGACTTAGAGCAACAAGTTTGCAGTTTACAGGAGCAATAATGAGATAGATTTTCATAGGAGAAAAAAGGTGAAATGTCCATTCTCAGATAGAACCACTTGACAAAAACAAGAGCCAAAACCCAGAAAGATTTTCTATTTGCAAACAAGTGGTCTTTGGCATTTTTTTCTTCCCAATGGGAAAGAAATTAGACACATTAGCAATCAGACTTATTTTTAATAGATGATCTGAGATAGCCATAAGAAAAAGAAGTGCTCAGGAACAAGGTCAAGCAAAATAAAGGGATTCATAAAACGCAAGTGTCATATCTCTGCAAAAATGCATATTAATAAATATGCAATCATGGAAGATCTGCTGATATATTGCAGGGTTTCAGAATATCTGGCTGTGTAATGGAGGTACACAGTCCAGTGACACAAGCTTACAAATGACAATTTTATCTTTAAAATTAGGGAAGAACTATAGGGAAGACACCCTCTGGATGCCTCTCTGAAATGTTTGGGACCCAAGTATCTTCCTTCTTCAGGAGAACTCTTCTCTGGTTGGAAACAGTAATTAGCAGACAACTTTCCACCCTTATAAATAGTTTTGAAACTCCTTCCAAATAAGGATGAACCGAATCAACCTCCCTCCTGAGTCAATAGAAACCAGTATTTTCCACTGAGTCCTGGTGGAGTTAGAGGCAAGAAAGCTTAAGCCGATGCAAACCAAACTGTGTTTTAGAACAAGAAGTCCCTTAGGTAAGTACAAGAAAATTCCTCTGTGACATTTAGCACATCACAGAGTCTAAAAAAGAGGCTTATTCTCAAAGTATAGGTACAGAGAAAGTATTTTTCTTGGTAGAATCCTTGTGTTTAATTGGGATGTTGGAGAAATACGAAAAACGCTTTCAGAATTGAATTAGCATGTGAAATGACTTTCCTCATGTATTGGGTTCAAGTGCTTCAAAAACAAGGAACAAGACAAGACTGTTCATTATAATTTGTTTAATTATTGAACCATTAGTGCCAAAGATTAGGGACACTGAAGAAGTGTAGTAAATAAATGTACTGGGAATAGACATTATATGCTGATTACTTCATGCTGGCTATACAAAATAAAAATTTAATGTAATGGAAGCTTTCATTTGGGAACCAGTTTCAGACAATGCCTAAGTTTCAAAAGAGGATAACTGCCTACTGAAAGCAATGTCAAAAGGGATGGATATGTAGGTATAAATACCAAAATAGAAGAGCTGTAAAAGTTATCATATTAGGTTTATGTTATCGAATTTATCTGTAGTGATGTAAATAGATAGAATTAATGTATTTTGCCTTAAGACCTACTACATCCTTTTTCAGCTATTCAAACTTTTTTCCCAAAAAATTTAAGATGTTAATACACTTGAGTTTTTTTCTTTTTTTTTTTTTTTTCCTGTGATCAGCATGAAAAACAATAGCGACATTGGAATTGCATAGATCATTCATAGATCAGTCTGGAGCTATAATGCATTTTTACTGGAAAGAATCTATTATGGATTAAAACAGAATAGAGATGGGCATATATTTCATGATAAAACCTTACATCAGGCTGTATTCCAAAATTATGGTCCCAAGAAAGTGCATTTAATAATTAGGCCTTCGTGAGCTATAATGAAAAAAGAATCTTTGGCTGAAAAAAGAACATTTAGACTACTGAAATAAATAGAAAGATCTCTTCAGGGATGAATGATGCTGAAAATAAGGTATATTACATTAAAATGCGTACACAATAAGTTAATACAGATTACTTGCTTAATTGAAACACTTCTGGAAGAAAATAGCAACAGTAACTGCATAAAAGCATTTCAGACATGGGATAGCATTTTGGTAATTAAGATTATGTCTAGACCATCTAGTTATGACTGGTTTTTTCAGAGGTAAACCACATTAAGTTATTTAGTTATGAAATGCAGATTGTAAATCTGAAACAACAGGGAAAGAATAAAAAGTAAAGAATGAAATGAGCAGAAGTAAGTGATAAATATTGGCTTTGCTACTAATCAGGTAGTGTAAGTTCTATGCTGCCTGGTTCACAGAGTATTTTTCTCTCTGTATAATAAAGTACATTTTGTTGTGTTGGATGTCTGTCTAAAATGCCAAACAAACTGTCTTTCAGAAAAATTATATGGCACTGTTGCATTTCAATGTGAACTGGAAATCTGACAGGAATAATAAAAAAACCTCTAAGACAGGGAACTCAGCTAGGTCTTAAAGGTATGCAGTGGGAATTGGTGTGCTAACAAGATTTCAGTTGCCCTTTGTATATAACCTCTTTTCAGCCTGAACCTATGCTTTTTATTAATATTTTTTACAATCCACTTAGAAAAAAACCAGTAAAACATCTAATAAGAGAGACTTCCAATTGCTTGGATATTAAAAAGAAGAGTAAAAGTAATAATATATCTTGCCTAGGAAAAGAAGGCATCAACAAAAGAAGAAATTTTCTGTACTTAAAAGAAAAATAGTAGGAAGAAATGCACTCGTAAAGGAAGATCATTTAAATGTCCATCTTTGGTTGTCCATGCTTGCCCTGTCCCAAATATCCTGCTCCCTGCCTTGTCAAAAATGTTCAGCTTTTCCTTGAAATCTAAAGTCTCATGATAAAGATGAAAGATTAACTCTATCATTAAGCCATATTTTTTAATTTATAAAAAAGTTTAGGGTTTTCTCTGACAGTATAGGATCAATATATAATATTTTTCTGTACAAGTCCCAGTCACAGGAGGCTACATTATAATTTCTGCCAAAAAGACAGTATCAGAGACTATCTAAACTTACCAACACAGGGAAAAGACGGGGTAAACAAAAGTTTCATGGATGCAAGTATTCATTCACATCATGTGTATATTAATTCTGGGGAGGTCAAAATTTGACTTCTGCATACATTGGCAGTATCTTTTTAATACCCAGCTGCAAGTGTCTTTTCAGCACTAAAATTATTTTTAATGTAATGTTTCCTACCCTGAATGAAAATAGTTTTTATAATCTGAAGTGGGACTTGAGCCCAGTATCCCAATGTATAAAGCCATTACATTAACCAGCTGAGATGCTCCATCATAAAAAGATAACTACCTTTACATAAATAACTTCTGACTATGCAAGCAGGGCTTGTCTTTGAAGGTGAGAGAGAACATTGCAGTTTATTGTATTATATGAATGATAAAAATTATATTTATAGACCAGACTACAGTGACCCTTGTGATGAGCACTGAGAGATTTACACTTTAAGGGGAAAAAAACTTTTTAAGAACTGACATCATCATCAAACAATTTGTGTTTCTCAGTGAATCCACGAGCTGAGCCTGGTGTTTTAATGACTAGAAATCATGAATATTAAACTGGAGAAAAGTTGACAGTATTTAAATGAGCATCATTAAGAGACACATAAATTAACAGGATTTTTAGTTCTTGTGGAACCGCCGTTTCAATGTTAATTAAACAACTGGAGTGCTCTTGTGCATTCCCAGCAAACTGTCCCTAATGTGTTCTGCTGAATATCATTATGGGTGGCTGCCTTGCTGTTTAATTATTTTCAAGCTGATTTTTTTTTTCCCGTTGCTGCAGTGGTTTTATGCTTGTCTTGCATTCAGAAGGTGATGGGGCTTAATCCCAAAGGAGTCTGTCAGTTTGATCTACATGTGGTGCTTATACTGAAATACCCATTTTTGTAACTAATAAAACATGCACATATAGTGTTGCTGCCTAACCCTGCTGAAAAAGCCCCACTATTGACTGCATTATCTTTGTACGTAACAACCATTTGATGACTTACTGGGATTTTAGCAGTAGTTCGCTATCACAGTGGTAATCATTATTTATTCCATTCTGCACACGCAGGTGGTAAAGAATATGAATTTAGATATAGCGAAGGGAAGCAAAATAAGCATGAGATCTAGTTATTTTATAAATGTGAAGAGAAATGCTACACAGAGTACTATGTGCTGTATCTGTTTAGAAATTTCACTGTTCAGCTGTTCCTTTACTTCTATCTGCATTATGTATGTGTACGTCACGAATTAAAGTAGCGTTTCTTTTCAATCTTGGACATTCACCTACCCCCCTCAGTACCAGGTCTGTAGGGAGGACAGACTCTATTTGATTCTCCTTTAATAGACCTTGCCTTCCCAGTCTCCTGTAACCGGCTCTGTATCCTTCCCTTCCCATGGCAGCCTGCCTCACAGGAGTCCCCACACCATGTTTGAAGGAGACACTCCCTCCCTTTCACATTTATCCAGCCTCCATGTTAGGCTGCCTGCTCACCCAGAGGCCGGCCACAAGGCTGTATGAACTCTTGGGATCTAAGACCACCTCTGCTGCTTAGGTGTTTGTCCACGTTACCTCTTCTCTTGCCAGGTGGTTGCCCATACCGTCTGATCTCTCCAAGGCTAGGCAAGTTTCTACACCTAGCACATACAGGTAAACATCCCAGCTAAGCTGATCAGGGATGTTACAGTGTGCACTCGAATCGTGATGCTAATGCAGTGCAAGGCATCTATGCAGGCTCCATATAAAGGGGCCACTGAGCATTGCTCCAGCTCCAGCCTACACAGTGAAGAGGATGCGGCTATTTTTTGAGCAAATGTCTATTAAGTCATATGCTGTTGCCCTGCTTCCTTCCCTGCTACCCTGCAGCATCATTAGAACCAGAGGACACTGCCTTCAAGTTATGGCTACGTATTATGGAAACCTATCAAATCTAAATCTTTTCCTGAGAGGCTGTTAACTACACCATTTAACCCCAATTGACTGACAGCCTGGCCTGCAGAATAGAAACTTGGATGGCAACATGACAAATTACTGGCTGGCCAGCCAGAGTATCAGAAAAGGTCTTTTTAAATCTGTGAGTTGAAGGATAAAAAAAAAAAGTTATCCTAGTTTTCTGTCTGGGAGAAGTCAGACTCAGTAGTTGGTGATGTTTCCAAACTCTGTACTATGTACTCTATAACTAAGTAAGGCCAAGGAGTACAGGTGTTAAAAAAGCTCTACCATCCAACACATTTGTAATGCCTATAACTGTGTGTACACACCTCTTACTAGTAGCCACAGAGGCTTTCTCCATGGAGTTCAGCAATCCATAGAGATAATATACTTAGTGTTACTGTGCTGAAGTTATGAGAAATAAAGTAGACGGAAATTAAAAGTCTGATATGATCCTCAGCTTTAGGATTATCTTTCACTCTGGAAAAAAAATTTTTAGCCAATTTTCTGTGAAATATGACTGAACATTTGTTGATGGGGGAAAAGTATTTTGCATCCAGACTTCAATTTAATTAACTAAAAGTTGTTTCTGAATGTTTTTCCTTCCTACCTACTTACTCACAGTTGACTGTATTAATAGAAACAGTTGATAGATGTCTTCAGGGGAACTTCCTATCTAATTAGTAGATTTTTTCATACTGCATCTTGCCAATAAAAGCAAAATTAAAATAACCAAACAAAGCTAATTATGTGGTGCTTTGAAATACCTGTCACATAGTTGCATATACATGTCCTCCTCTCCTTATTGTACATTACATCAGTTAACAGGTATTTATATATGATGTATTCACTTTTTGCTGGAATGCTGTTGTGACGTGTTTGTTTAGGAGGTGATATCCAGGTCCTTTATGAACTATTCCTGACTTGAGCAACAAGAAACGGGGTAGCTGTAGTTCACAGAATAAGCAATCATGTCATGCAGACAAGTTCTTGGCTTTATTTGTTTAGACTCGTATCCTTGGACATCCCCCCGCCCCAAATCTCCAAATAGTTGGTGAGTAGAGATGTGAGTACTGAATGTAGGTCTGAAATAGTATAGAGTTCTGGGAGTCTGGATGTGAGATCTAACCTGGGTTAGATTTGGTGCACGTTTTAGCCTTGCTTTGGATTGAGACAATGAGAAATGATGATGTCCACATGCTGTCTCTTAGAAGGTGTAAAATAGACCTTGGTTCAGGACTTCAGTACAGATTTAATAAAATATATTCCCTATATTCTCTCCAGATTTGTTCCAGACTTAATAAAAATTTAACACAATGTTATATTGTTTCAATTTGGCTCAAGTTAATAACAGTTTATTTGGAGGTAGACCAGCTCTTCTATGAGTCACCTACTTAATGAACTTTTACCAACTTTGACCATTCACTTAGGATTTCCTGACTACAGGAAGGTGGTCAGAGGCAGAAGTATGTGCAGTTAGATTCTATATTGCATCAGATAATATGAAGCTCACTGAATATGTATTGGATATAGGTGCCAGAGCTGGCAATTATATTTAAGCAATCGGCATTGTTTCAGATTATATACTACAAGAAGCTGGCAGAGTTGCAGACAGAACTGTGTTTATTATTTTTAAAGATTTGTCTAAGGAGGGGTGTGTGTGTTAATTCCTATGGCTATTTATACCAGTAGAAAGTTGTAAATGCCAGCAGCAAATGCAGACAGTTGCAATGGTGCTGCTAGTGCAAAGGCAAACAGAACTGTACTGGAAGGAAATCTTGGCCACAGGTTTCAGGAAGGAGAATGACAAACCTCACCAGAAACAAAAACTCCCATCAGGTTAGCCAGCCAGCAGCACCCACAATAATTTAGTAATCGAAGTAGGAGACAGGCTTTCCTTTACACAAAAATTCATAGAAGGAACAATTTAAAGTCCATAAGCTGAAAACAATGTCTCAAGGGTCATGCCAAATGCAAATTCCTACCACTGTTGAAGGCTGCAACTTACTTACGTTGAAGGGCAACCATCTTCCTCATTTGCATATATTACAATGGTCACACTGATATCATTCTGATTCATTAAACCAACTTTTACCTTTGCCTCATTTGAATTTCTTGGAAATATCTAGTACAGTCTATAAATTCTTGCCTTTCTTTTGTATGAAAAAAGAAATATGAACCTTCAAAAGTGCATTTCACAATGAAGACAGCTGTGCCATCTTATTCTTCCTCACTGACTCCCGTGTGTTTAACATCCCTTGTAAGTACCATAGGGCACAAACTATTATCCCTGAACACAAGGCTGTGTACAAAACAGTTATTTAATTTTGCTGGGCCCATAGCCTTGGATCGCGTACTGTTGTTTAGGTGCTAAGTGTTTTATAGAGATTTTCAGAGTGTTTCTGTGTCATTTAAGTATTGCAAATTGCAACCATTGTCTTGTCAATAAGGCATTATACAGGTGAATGGCTTTGTAAAAGTCATCACAGTAAGGAAAACATTTACATGCCTATGTCTCTCTATTTTTGATTTTCTTCTTTGCTATCTTTGAAGCTTTAATTTACCACCTGCACCTGAAGATTTCTCTGAAGATGGCTACAGGTTTTCCAGCAGAATCCCATTTCCTAATTCTTGCATCTGCAAAGCTAAGCCCATGTGCATTTCTACTTCTTTCCCTTCAGTCAACGATATCTTTGCCATCTGTAATCTTTAGGAGTTAAAAACCTGGCCTAAACTCACCAGCTTTTTTTTTTTTTTTTGGCCTTCCTCTCAGACATTAAGAAGACAATAAAATTGAGTTTTGGTACCCTTGCTCTTCTGAAAGGGTCTGGGGTAGCATACCATAGGCAAACTGATCCCTGGACATCACCAGTTGTGGCTCTCATCAGTTTATGATGCACAGGTACAAGCTATGCATGCTTACCGTCTCTGGTATACTAGGCAAATCCTGTCAAGTTTTCCTCAGTATGTAGGAGGAAAGGAGAAGGTTGCAATTCCATTACTTCAAATGTTGTTGCAAGCCTATAGTGCAGTGAGATGGAAAGCGGGGAATGCACAAAAGAGAAAAGCCAGCAAGTGATACAAAGGCTTAAAGACAGTCTAAGGAATAGGAAATGTCCTTGGGGAAACCAGAGACTGAGGCAAGAGCTGAACCCTTCCTTTAGTGCCTGGTTTTGCTGATCTATACTTCTGGACACAAAAATCCTGGAACTAAATGCAAGTTCAAATAAACTAAACTCATGCCCAAATCAAACCTGTTTAATTCCTTTTCCTTTGGTACCTCACCTCTGAACTTCTTGCACTGATGTGCTAATGACCACAGGAGCCTCGGCTACGCAGGTGCACTTCTGCATGGAGCTACACAACGGAGCCTGCGGTCCCCAGGGGCAGGCGGCACCTTGGGGACAGTGTCAGGTGCCTGGCCATGCTGGGTGCTGTGCATCCAGGAGAGCTCTAGTTATTTGCAGGAGGTTTGTAATTACAGTGTTTTGAGACAAAAGGCTCCTGAGCAGGAGCATATAGCCAGCCCTCTATCAATTGAAATTCAGGTTTTCAACCAGCAGTAATCTGATACTCTTTACTTCTGTGATTCTGAGCTGCTCCAGCATGCACATCAGAGCCATACACACAAAATCAGATATAAAACAGTTTTTCAAAAATCTTTCTTTGTTCAGAGCTTTTAACGTTTATTTTTTGTGTACACAATGACAATTCTAGTTAAAATAACATTGCATCATTTGGCTCAGGTTACTAGATAATTGGGGAGTCTTTAAAGCGGATTTTCAAGTTGAGAGTAATGGAGACAATTTATAGTAGAACAGATGGTTGGCCTTCATTTGCCTGTTGACAGGTAGCGTGTTGTCAGCACTTCAGGTTGTTATCATACAGAGAACAGCAGTTCAGAATCTTAATTGGGACCCAAAAGGATATACTCTACAGCTTTTTCTGGGCATTTACAGGCACAGGAAGATGTACAAAAGAAAAATGGGGGGGAGGAAAGAAAGCTGATGTATAAATATGATTCAAATGCAAAAATGTTGAGTTTGTGCATGATGATTTCAGTGTACAAATCATTTAATAAGAAGAATACAAAAACTGAAAGGGTGAAAGAGGTCATGAGAGTACTTCTTCCCATGCACGAGGTATTGCTGGGGTGTTCGTGTCTTCGCACAAGTGCTTCCTGTTGTAGCAACAACAAACAGTTGCTACAGCAGGCAGAATAAACTGTGCGAGCAGCTATGCAGGGCACCTGGAAGAAATTTAGGAAAATTGAGAGATTTCTGATTGAAATTTTTTCCACTGTGATTCAGATGTTCACTATATCGAGCAGGAAGCAGCTGAAATCGCATTCTCTGAGGCAGCAACATTGTGATTACTTATAATGTACTTGTCCTAGCAGGAAGAATGTACAACAAAATCTGTAGCACTTTTTACATAGCAAGGTTTGCATTAAGTGTTACAAATAAATCTCTGGCTTTGTTATCCTCATAGTTTATTTTATTATATTTAATTACTTTATTTCATTTGGTGTGTTAAACTCCTCCTGGGAGGCTGTGTTTTCAAAAAGTCAATGGTTCCAAAGTGTTTGAAGAAGAAATGCTTGTTTGGATAATGACTGGGAAATGAAAGTATGTGCTGGCAGCAAGAAACCTGGCAGCGTGGTCCGTAGGGGACAAATTCCTCTCATACATGCTGCTTAGAGAGATTCCCATGAAATAATGCCATTATCCCCAAGAATATTGTCAACCTTTGCTCTTCAAATATTATTTACCTCACACATCCAGTTATGAACTCCTTTCACAACTCATTATTATTATTGAGGGCTAACATTGTACTTGGCCCAAGTCAGTAACACATAATTCCTGCCTAAAGGGCTAACAAGCTATGGTGGACTGCTCTCTTTCAGAAATGAAATCAAAGTCTAGAAGCAGGTCACATCCCAGCTGTGATATTTTCCCAAGGAAAGCAGCTCAGTTAAGCATACAGCCAAAGCGTGATCTCCATCTGAGAGGCACATGATGCTGTATTATTTAAGAGTGGAGTATTTTAAAACACCAAAATCAATCTCTAGCAGCTGCCTTTTCAAATCTTGAAACAAAAAGGAAAGAAAGCAAACATTTCTAGCACAACTTTGTTTTTAAGAGTAATGAGACATCAGAGGACGCGCTATTATAAAACTATTTGAGATTCCATACAGCAGTACAACAAACACCTATTGCTGCAGAAATTTCAGGAACATGTGGGAGATGCATGCAAGCTGGATTAGAAACAGAATGTCCTCTAGCAAGCTTCATTTTTTTTTTTTTTCAGCAAGCCACAAACGCTACTTTCATCCTAAAAAAGAAAAGGAGGAGAGAACTTTACATTGGCTGAGAAGTGTGAGAATTTTACACCACTGTACCTTGCCTTGTGGATAAATAGCTGACCTCTGCTTTCAGCAGGCACTGCTTCCTCAGCTGGGCAAAGCAACTGGATTGTTTTGCATATTCATTCTACAGCAAGGTTTGGATACTCACTGTTTCACCCTCGCAAAAGACTATTTTGGCCAAATCATGATTAAAAGGATATTTTTAGCTGGCTTCGACAGACAAAATGTCAGAGGATTTGTTTCTGAGTCAGAGGCATAGCTTCTGTTCAGAGTGTTTCTGGAGCGCTTCTGAGTCCCTGCAATATCACAGCGCAGCGTTACTGAATTTACCATTCTGTGCAAAATTAAGTGGATGCTAAATATTGGACTGAGAGCCATAGCATCCATGCTATGGGATCAGTGACACTCAGCTTTAGGCAGATGACATGTACCATGAAATTAGCAGGCTTACTCATGCTGAAAGCCATGCATGTTTTTGTGCTTTGAAAGATTGGAACCAAAGTTGTCTTCTGATGCATAGTACAGGTGTAATACAGGTAACAACACTAACAGCTGGTCTGTTCTCCCCACTGCTGCATTCGTGTGTGCACCTGGAAGGTCATGAATAGGATAAAAGCACCATTTCTTTACTCTCTTTGCTGAACCTGAACTACAGATATTAGCTGAGCTCAGGTGATACAAACATGTTCTCACCAGGAAGCAAATGAAGGTCTCCTAACTATATCTGTGAAAAATTGGGTTGAAATGAATTTCAAAAGTGATTGATTTTAGGGCCTTTATTAGCCTTTGTGCCGTTAATGGTCTTCTTGGGTGTGCCTGATAATATTAACCTCCTACACAGTCCTCCCCATCTGACAGAAAACTGCGTACTTTGCAATCTTTGCCAAAAAACTTGTTTAATCTTAGGCATTTCTAACAACTATATGCACAATGTGATGAGGTGAACAGCTGTAGAAGTGAGATGTACGGGAAGAAGACTAATTTCTCTTTTATGGCCAAGAATGGATTGAAGGATCTGTGCTAATACTAAACATAGTCATACTAAACCTCTGTCTGCTTTGGCTGCTCTTAAGCATTTATTCTCTGTCTGGTGTTCTATCCTTTAAATTAATCTGCCCCAGCTGCACAGGTATGAGCAGATGCTTGAAGACCACCTTGCTGAGAGGGATAAAAACACAGAGATGGTGATATTTGACAGATACTTCACATTTAGCTCGCCAAGAGTGTACCATATTCATCTGCTGCTGAACCTCAGGGAGAACGTGGAGCGTGATCACAAGTATGCCAGGGCCCCTCATTTTGTCAGGGATAGGATCATAATACCCTGTTTGTAAGCTGCCAACCCCTCCCAGCCAGTTCACAAGGGCCCCTGGCTCCCAGCTTCCTTGGGGAGCAATGTATGGCATCTGCCGGGGATGTGTGGGGCCAGAGAGCCAAGGGCAATGCTTCCTACACCCTTGTGTTCCTACATCCTGCACTGCAGGTGAGCCAGGCACATTCTGCCCCTAATTATCCATAATTAATAATTAAGAACTTTTGTTTGTCTCTTTGGGTTTTTTTAAAAAGGTTTCTCTTTCCCTTCCATTTTCTTTCCTTACTGTAACATTTTCTTGTAATACTGGAAAGCATTTCTTCATTGTTTGGACTAATTTCCAAACAGATTAAAAACTGTTGTAGCAGTCAAGCTTCAGTTCCTTCGTTTATTAGATTCAGAAGACAGCAAATTCCTTAAAATACAGATATAAACAATTATGGTAATGCATTCTGATTTTATAATTAGTTTTCATCACATGAAACATATAAGTTTGGGCTTCAGATTTTTTTATATCCTCCTCTCCTCCCAGCTCTGAGTTTGAAATTCATGCTTTTCTGTTCCCAGCCTTGCTCCCAGTCCTTGTTGGCAATGTAGTAATGGATAGAAAC
Organism: Balearica regulorum gibbericeps; assembly: GCF_011004875.1. Lineage (NCBI taxonomy): Eukaryota > Metazoa > Chordata > Aves > Gruiformes > Gruidae > Balearica > Balearica regulorum. The sequence goes on from NC_046191.1 coordinate 8,056,216, forward strand.
TTAAGTCTCAGAGACACCAAAATATGAGACAGAAGGTAAAAAATGCTGAAATAGGAAATATTTTACTGTAAAATGCACATGGCATATCTACTCTTGTTTTCTTTATGAAAAAATAAAAGAAAATTGCATAAACCTTGGGATGCTTTCTGAAAATTTCCACTCCCATCTCCCAGTGAGATCAGAGCAGGGACCAGGTAATACACACGCATTCAGAGTCCAGGTGGAATAATTCACAAATGGTGCTCATCTCTGCGCTAGGGGAAAGTCGCTCTTTTCACAGTGAGAGATAGAGGGGAAGTTTTGCCTACGGATATAAATATGAAACTCAGCTACTTCATGGTGAGCCTGACCTTGCCATGCTAGAGTCAGTGAGATATTTTCCAGTGACTTTTTTGGGCACAGAATCAAGCTGTCAAAGCTTTGCTGAAAGCTGAATTTGGACCCTTGTTGTTATTACATACAACAAGAGCTTCTTAATTTTTGTTTTAATTACTTTTGTCTTGCATATCCAGAAGGATAGGAAATGAGTTTTATTAATACATTGAGAGCGTAATGATCATTAAAGAATAAAGAAAGGATTATAGTATTCTGCTGCAGTCCTCCCACACGGAACCCCGAAACCTAATTGTAGCCCTTGAGGGTTTGAGCATGGCCCTGCTTAATGATAATTTGTGTCACTGCTCCAAAAAAAGAAGTGGCTGTTAGGGCAGAAAAAAAGCTCTGATGAACAATAGGAGAGATTAAATTAACATGAATGGGCAGAAGCCCCATATGTGATCGCAGGATCCATTAAGAGGGGTATTTCCAGGAGAAAGAGGGAAGTATTAAGACCATTGTACAAAACACTGATGAGTTTTGAACAATCTCATCTATATAATTCTCATTACTTACCTTCAAGGAAAACAAAGTCAAGCTGAAACAGGTGCTGGAAAGGACAGTAGGGTGACAAGGGGGAACTGGAGAGCCTGCCTGACAAGTGGGGACGTATCTATTCTGTGTATTGAAGTACAGCAAAGAAAGCCTTGAGCTAGCACCTGCCCAAGCTAGTACATCCAGATGGTGCACTCAAATGTGGGAATAACAGCATCAGTGTAGCCCTGAACCTCAACTGAAGTACGCTGCAATGCAGCAGTGCTGCTTTGCTCAGGTGAAATGCTGTGCTGAAGCACCTTTATGGCTTTCTAGAACTGGAGCTGGCTCCTGTGGGGGCCAGCTTGTACAGCTCTTCTCCTTGGCTTGTAGCACATCCTAAAAGCTTACTGAACCTACTCAAGTCAAGACTGAATGGATATAATTTCTCTGTTTATAAGGATATATACTGAATTGTGTGCATACATGCTATGGGAAGGGTGAGTGAAGAGGGAGAGAGAAAAGAACTAGTTAAACCAGGGACAAGAATAAATGTACTTAAACTGGTCATGAAAACAGTAGGAGCTCTAACTGGCAGAGTAGCAGTTTTGCAGTGGCTTTACATTAAGAGTATTGAATCTAGTTCTTAGCAGATGTTTGCTGCCTTCATTAGTGAGCTAAAAGATGCAGTGGCCAACAACTGGATTCATTGACCTTCTAGTTCTGTACCCTGCATTTGGACCTTTGCTGGATAAAACAGTCCACTTGGAGGTAAGAGTTGTGCAAAAGTTGTCACATTTCCGGGGTAAATCCATATCCCCAGAGAGTGCCAGAATGCTCAGTAAATTCCTTGGGGCGGAGAATTCACAGAGTCTCCTGGATTGGATAGCGGGGTCTAACATATCCATTTGTTTTTTCCCAGCTAAACACAAATAGCACCTAGTTCTTTTTTAGTAAGTTTTATAAGTATATCTCAATGCAGCCTAGGAAGAATATCGGCATCTCATAGATAAGAGAAATATTTTAACCAGCAGGCACGGAGAAGTGAAATGACACAGCTGTGGTTGCAGAGCAGACAGGGGACAAAGCTGGAAAGAGAATCCAAGTTTCTTGTGTTCCAGTTACAAGAGGCCAATGGAAGCCAGTGGCTGCTTTACACCAACTGGCGCTTGAGAGGGTAAATAAGGACCCCGCACGTCTGTGCCTTTTAAATGTCTGCACGCATAGGAGACAACTACAGTATCACCAACTACAATTGTGTGGCCACTTCTGGGTGAGAACTCTGAGGTGACAACTGATTCACACACATGATGACCTCTGAAGCCTGAACATGGGAAGTAAAGATTTGCCTAAAACTACAGGCTGTTTTGTAGACCAAGTTGCAATCACCAGGTTCTGGCTCTGTGGTACAGAAGTTGCTTCACAGTCAATGTGTATGGCAAAAAAAGTACAGTGTGAAATTCGAAAAGCTTCATTGAACTTACCCAGTGCATAATGTTGCCACTGGCTGATGTCTGCTAACGCCCTGATACCTGCACTAGAGCACTGGTTCAGTATAGACTAAATATCTCCTGTATGAGTATGAACTGAACTCCTTCCTCCCAAGTTCTCACTGGCCCTACATCTGATCTTGACTGATTTGTGATGGGTCTGAATAAAAGTTCTACAAGTACAGAACATGGTAGCTCCTTATCTGTGGCAGTAGATAATCCTGCTGTTAGTATAACATTGCAAAGAACCGAAGCTCAGATGATAGGAAGAACTTCATATGCATGTGTAGGGCAAGGCTTACAAGATGAGTCACTGTTGTGCTGATCTTCATGGGGCAATGATCAGGCTGGGGGGCAGGACCCATCTGAGATCAGCGTGGAGGTATGCTGAATATATGCTGCGTATGCTTAAGCACTACGCCAAAGGCAGTATATATGCATTTGTTTATTTCGCTCTTCAAGGCAATTTATCTAGACTAGAAGAGACAGAAACAGTGGAGGTTAAATATTCAGGGTGGGGATTTAGCTGTGTGGATCCTATTAAGGTTAATGGAAGTTGTACCACTAAGTCCCTTCACGTCACTCAGTGAATAGTCAGTAACCCTTGTACTGTATGCCTTAACAGGAGTTTAGTCATAAACAGCAGCAACACTAGAAATAAAATTCATTTGATGAGCTAAATGAAATGATTATTTTAAGGACAGCAAGTTCTGTGGCAGTTGCTATTGTGTTCAGAAGCTGAGACAAAGAAAGAGTTAAGGAAGAGATTAAGATTTTCTAAGAAGTAACCTCTGTTTTCCTATCTGAGATCCTTTTATAAACCTTATGATGCATCAATTTTCAGTATTATCCCCATGAAGATGTCATCAAATTCTCATCCTGTCCTGTTCCAAATATTTCCTGAGAAATTTGAGCCACCTTATCTACATTGAGAGCTAAGCATGTTGAGCCCTTGGCACAAGCTGGGCTGTAGTCAAAGCGCAGCCAAGATATGGCTTTAACATTGGATGTAGTACTCTGAGGTCTTAGATCTGAGATGCTGTTTCTCTAATATCTGGGTGCGAAGTATTCTGACACGTGTAGCATTGCACACTGGATTGTTAGATTTCTTTCTGGTGCACCACAATAGAAAAAAGGGGTGAAGGGGAAATCTGTCTTTTATGCAATAAATCGAATCTCACTGGGATGTAGTGAAGTTGCAGACACCCTCGATTGGGCAAATTTGAATTCTCCAACACTGGAGCACCTGTAATTCTCCTGAAAATGCATCACATTATAGAACCCCTGCCACTTCAAAAGCGGCTTTTGATGTCACTTTTTCTAGCAACTCTGTTCACCTGTAACAAGATAAGGGTTAAAAAGCCTTTCTATCTCTAGGAGAAAACAGTAGATGATGAGCCTTATCCTCCTCAGAAACATCCAGGATAGAGGTCAGCTGAACCTTTATGTGAGTCAGGACTCATTTTCTCTAATATAATCATATGTTTGGTGATGGATTCAAAGAAAATTGCCCAGTACGTGCAGGGTTAAATCACTAATAATGATGTTAGTAGTGATCTGGCTGGCAAAGTATAATTCCCCTGAGATCACTTTCTCCAAGAAACAGCAGCGTGCTGTGGTTCTTTTTGAGCGGAAGGCATTATACCCCCGGTTCCATGTGGATTAGGTGACCACTTTTGCATCTAACCCTTTATTGACACTTAAAGTTCATATGGCTTATCAGTGAGGTGGTAAGAGGGTGACATCCACTGTTGTCTGACCATCTTTTGTCTTTATTTGTCTTCATTACCAGTTTTTGGTAACCTTGGAGAAACAAGTTACAGCAACTATCAGCCCAGATGACAAATTTGCAAGCAGGCCAGGGTGAGAGCCGAAGAATCTGATCTGAGTCCCTGTTCCTCTTGAGTAATGCACCTTCGCAGACTTCACTCTTCAGGATGATTTGGTGTAGCAAAAAGGTGTGAAACAGGGAAATCCAGACCCAGGTAATTCAGCTCACGTTTAAAAGGAGGTTTTGCTTCTTGATTAGGTAATCCTTCTCTAGGAAATGCACGGCACCAACTGCTTTTCATGCTAGATTAGTGCTCCTGTGGTCAATTTGCTTTTACTAATGTCAGGGCCCCACGGAGCAGGTTCATCTGTCGCATAGCAACTGCTTCAGCAGCAGTGGAGGTAGCCATGCATAAAAGATTACACATGATGGCAGGGCACAAGTGTGAAGATTTTCAAAATTAGATACAATCTCAGCATGAATATGAACTGCAGAATTGACATGGAAGGATTTTTTCAAGTCATCAAGTTTCCGTATTTATCAGAAAAAGTGATTTAACTGCAGTGCATGTAAAACGAAGAAAATGCAGAGGGCAGTAATTTAGAAAAAGCAACAAACAAGCCAGTGTCTGTATACAAATAAATGTAAACAGAAAGCCCCACACCGTTTCTGCCAACTGTGAGGCTGCCTTCAGTTTCATTCTACAGATGCCCTCAGGAGAGGAGATGATCTACAGTATGTTATGTACGTTTCGAAGGGTCATGCTCTAAAATGTCCCACAATCACTAGTAAGAGCAGGTGAGATAACTTACATGACTTCATTTACAGAGGACCTCTGAGCAACCTGTAAAGCTCCCACACCCTGCTCCGGGACTCTGCCTCCCTTGCTACCTTGTTCAGAGGAGCAGAGACATTTTCAGCTTTTACCGTTTGCTTTAGATCTGGCTTCTGCTTTGGCACACAGTTGAGCTTTCTTGGACATTTCTTTTCAAACTACATTCAATCTTTTCTCTGAAAAGGTGGACAGAGGGAGAGAGAGATTGATCGATTAGTTATTTTGAAAGCGGTATGTCAAGGACTGTGTTTTGTTGCTAAACGAGGTTTTTCTTCTCTCTCTCTAAAATAGAGCAAAAGTGAGAATTTGAAGATCTTTGTATTTGAAGTGCCCTGCTAATTTGACAGACTGCTTTTGCAGGGCAGGTTTGTTTTTGTTTTGTACTCTTCTTTATTCTTTCTTACTGGGAGGACAAAAGACTCGCTTGGGCTGCAGAGTACTGTGGCTGATCCTTTTGTATGCAAGACTAGCAGACTTGCCTGAAACCGGAACCTTGGAGGTAAATCAGGCTAATGAAGCAGCTCAGAGAGGCGATGTGCATTATTTTGTATCCCACAATGATTTTAAAGTCAACACACATACAGTACCAAGTATTTTGTAGCCTAAAATACCTGTAGGAGATCCAAGAGAAAGCTGTTCATCTAGTTTCCTCAGTGCTTTCGTTTACCTGATAGCAATTAACTCTCTTTTCGTAGTAAGGAGTGTAGGAGCCATTTCACTCTCTGGATAAATTTTATATAGGCAAGAAATTGCATTATGACTGTTGCTATCTGTGACACTAAAATGCTTTTATTAGGACAATTACAGCTCTTTTTACTCTAGGCTGAAAGAGAAACTGAAGAGCTAGCTTTGCTAGAGAGAAAGCAGTTTGTTAGGAATGGCCTTTTGCTGCAGAGAGATCAGGGTCTTCTGGATTAATCTTCGGATTATATAGATTTTCCAAGGATAAGACAGCTAAGTCATCCTCCGTCTCTAAGGAAGACAGCATTGTAGCTGCTTTGGCTAATCTAAGACAACAGCTTTTCCCTTGGAGGGTGTCAGTAATCCAAAAGATTGGTAGATAAAATAATTGAAGTTCTCAGGGGTTAAGTTTAGAGACTGCAGCCATTTTTGCAAAAGCAGCAGCTTATTAAACTGACAAAGCCACACTTCAGTACCCACTGGCCCTTCCTCAGCTGCCATCACAGTGTTATTTCCTCGGCACGTGTTTGGGGCATTCTGAGCAGAAGGCAAGGCAGGAGGAAAAGGTTAGGGCCTTGTAACAGCCAAAATTCTTCCTTGCCACGTGTAACATTGATAATACTGTACAGTTCAGCTACTCTACTTGAGATATCAAAGCACACTCTAGTCTGTAATGGTGAGGGTCATCCTACTTTACACAATAGGAATGCTTTACTATCCTTGTTTATAAGTGGGAAACTGAGGCATGGAGTGTTTAGCTGGCATGCTTCCCATTGTGCTATAGGTTAATGGCATAGGAGGGAGGAGAATCCCAAAATCTCACATCCCATTACAAAACCAGCCACAGCATGTTCTCTTGGACTCAACGCAGGACCTCTAAGTCCTGTAGCTGGTATCACATCACGGGCAAGGCGATGTCATAGGTGTGAATAACGAAGGGTGGGCTTGTGCCTGTAGCCTGATACACAATGTAAAGCACACTCAGCCCATGGACCCAAGGGCCCTCCATCCCTCCCTGCATCGCTGTCTTTGTCAATGAGCCACCTTGTAAGCCACAGCAGCATTTCATGTGATGTCTCTGGTTCTTGACCTTCCCCTTGCATGCTTTTCCAGAAGGCATGGAGCAATTGGACTGGGGAGTAGAAAACTATTACTAAACCAACACTTTGTTCAGGTTTGGTTCTGTGAAAGATGAAAGACAGAGGCTCTCCTAACCATGCGTCTTTTTGTGTTTGAAGAGCCCCATCATTAGCTTCCACTGTTTGCAGATATCTAACACATTCAGACTACATTTTTGATAAAATATATAAAATAATTTTCAGCCTCTCCTTACAGGATATTGCCAAGGGCTCATTTTCTATCCCGCACTTGGACTGCCAGCTTTATAAGACCAACCCTAGCTTTACTCAAAGCACATTTGGCAACCACTATTTTTTCAAGCAGTCAAGTCCTTCCTTGTCAGAGTGTGAGCAGAAACATGCTGCCATTTTTCTGGAGCTATTAATAGGAGACAGATCATCATAATTCTCTGATAGGAGGGCGAAAGTAAGGATAGGAGTCATGTCTTCCTGCTAGATGTATATAAGCTCATAATAACTATGTTTCTGCAACAAAACCCAAGTGTTTCTTAAATGTATATACGTTGTGCAAACACACACATATGTGCAATTTTAGTACTTAGAACATGGATGGATTCTTTCATTCCTCTTTAAACTGTCCTTTATTGTCTCCTAAAAAATATACACAAAGGAGAAAAATAGGAACTGCCCAGTTTGACTCATATATGAATTTACATTGTCCAGTCCTGCCTCTAACAACAATCAGTGCCAGTTCCTGCAGGCAAAGGTGCAGTTATCCTGGAGCTATGAGATAGCTGCGGCCAGTCATCCTTTCCTACCAACCCTGGTAGGTGAAGGTTGGTGCAGGCTCTGAAGCAAGGCGCTTCAAAACCATTAAAAAAAATAAATTACTGCTGTTACCTTGTATATACTGTCTATTTACTGCAGTGCATCTTCAGAGTCTTGGTCAGGTAGCAGTACCACATGAAACAATATTATCAAGTTAATGTTTTTGAATTTGCAACCATTCAGTCTCATTGTGTCTTCTATGTACTTATGGAAGGACAAACATAATCACAAAAAACTGAGTAGGGCTGCTAACCTGCTTTTTTGGCTTTTATCATAACCTCTCTTCATCTTTTTTGATGTAAATAATCCTAATATCTGCAATTTCTTTTCACATTCAATTTATGTTTCCATCCAATAAAATCAAACCATTTAATGTTACCTTAAAAAAAAAATCAATAGATTGGGTAAGGTGCAGACACTAATGTTAATTTTTTCCCCAGTATTTGTGGCTACTCCTGTTTGTGATTTTATGCTTCAGCAAAACTGTATTCAGCTTCCGAACTCTTCAGCTGCGATCTCGTGGGCTCTGATGGAATTAATTTTGATTTTTTTTATCTTTATCTGTTTTTAAATGTTTACCAGTACACCATAATCTCTTTTCTGTCAAATACTTTATTCAAGACATTTTTAAAGTTTGTTCTATGTTCTTAAAAGTCTGACTATAATAAGAGCACTACATGACGCTACTACCTTTTCCTTACAAATACTTCAGATCTAATGGTATGATTGCTGAATTCTAATTGTGCAGTAACTTGTAGTTTATTGATCAGTTTGATTCATCTTTTTGAAGTAAAGTCCAGGAGAATTATGATCCTCTTGCATCTCACGCAGGTGGTCTATAAACCCAATAGGTTCTGAAAGAGAGTTCATCAGGAAGTATGCTTTTACTATTATTTTTTTCCAATTAATGCCAAAGTAGTTTTAAAAGTGTAAAACTTGGTCACCCTGTTTGATACTTTTTTTTTTTTGGTGTTATCTGCAGATCTATTTACATATTTATCTTCTGTTCTGGACATCTAGTTATACATATAACTCTCTTTCTAGTTCTTTCCTCCCACATTCCCCTTCTCCTTTTCCATCATGCTTATGTCACTGCTGTGGAATCCATCACTTTTTTACAGGTGTTTTTCTACTTTGCTGGATTTCTATGATTTACTCAAGTCTATATTATTTTGGAAAATTAATATTCTTCATTGTTAGGCTTCTTAGTGCAAAAAATATAATTCAAGCAGTATACATACTGTATAAAATTTGTTTTGGAACAGAAAAAATAGGCTTCACTTAATTTTTTTATTGATAATAACATTTTCTTGCTGGAAGGAACAATCAGCCTTTCCATTTGCTCTTTGTTTTCCTCATTATACCTTTTCAGATTAATAGTATTTTGCTATCACCTACTTTCACCTGAGATTCGATGTTTCCATTCCACTGTATATCCAGTCATACAATTAGCATTTCCTAATTAAAAACATCATATTTCACTGTTAATAGCCACTGTATCCTCTTCCTTTCTTTGTTCAGGTACAGTTTATTTTTCTTAGTCTGCATTGTTTAAGTACCATGTCAGGACTGTCTCAATGCAGATTCAGAGCCTTCATCCATCAGTGACAGACTGAACTGTTTGTTCATCAAAAATTTTTGCTTAACTCCCAGATTCCTGAATGACTCTAAGTGAGCTTGAACTCTTTACCTTTCCTCATCATCTCTCTCACTTTACCCTGGGGACTTAAATCTTGTCTTCAATGTCATCTACCTGGTCTAAAATCTGGCCCCCACTTCTCTGTAGCTTCTGTTTCCTCTGTACGCTAATGGACTCTAGTATTCATTTCACAACTCAGAGGCATCATGGCAATGGTTGCCAAAAACATACCTAGCACTGGGATTCAAGCCTAGTTAGATGTGAAGCTGCCAGTAGAGACAATAGAAAGAGAAAGACACCTCCAGAGAGCAATTCATTTTACCTTAGGCACATGCCTTAGAAGAAGGATGAACCACTGCATTGGCAGTTATCTCTTCCTTCCTCCAGTGACTGCAGTGGGAGCTGAAGTGACTAGCTTAAAGTTGGTGCCTTGCCTTACCTTGGATGGCTGAAGCTAGGTGAGATGAATTCCACCCTCAGGTTCAGAGCATGACATCCAGGGATGATGCTGAACATGTTACCTCATAAATCAGTCCAGTTGGCAGGGAACTAGCTGGTCCATTTGGGAACGACACACTTAGCCACTATGTAGGTGTGAAAAGAAGCAGGCTGCCCCATCTTTGAGTGGATATGATCTGGATAGAGCAGTCTCCACCCATCCAGAAGACTTCTGCTAGTGAGGGAGGTTGCGGCTGATGCTGTAGATGATCAAACCTTTGGGTCCCATCAGTTATGTCAGGTTATTCAAAGACTCTGTGTCCCTATGTGTTGTAGCACGAAGACTGTACTGCAGTTTCCAAACGCAGGCATCTCATGCAGCTAACTTGTGTACCACAGTGACTTGTGAGAATAGTGTATTTAATCCTGCATCCCTTATTTCTGGTCTGTCAAGAAACTTCAAATTGATCTTCAAGCTTAATTTTATAATAACCCATAGGTAGTTTAAATATTTCAGTCAGTTCACCTCCTAATCACCTTTCCTTGAGGCTAAATAATTCCCATTTCATCATTCTCTCAGCTACTGTGTTAGCCTTCTCCAGTACATTAATCATTTTGGTTGCCCTCTGCTGTACTTTCTCCATTTTATTTACATCTGTCTTCCACTCTCATGACCAAAATTGGACATTATATTCCAAATTTGGTTTACCACCACAGGGTGTCATAAAGTAAAAATGTAATTTTATTGGCTTTGTTACAGGTATACCTCTTTCTTAATGTATACTAGCATCTTCACTGCTGGTGCCTGTTGAACTGAGACTGCATGAGCTGGATCAGTCAAATACACCCAGGGCTTTTTCCTCTCTCATGTTAACTACTTCATTACCAACTCATCTGTTTTTAGTTTCAGTGCATCTCTTTGTTAATAGCAGCATTATTTACTGTGTTTATACTAGTTTTCTGTGAAGAGGAAAGGGGCATATTGCAATCTGAGGTGAGGATACTGGCACTAATCAGTGATTTTTTTCTTGAAAACCCAGATGATTTCATTGGAATTTGTCTTTTTCTCTTCTGCTTTACATTTTGTATTTCCTTGATACCCTTCACATTTCCATTAGTGCTACCAAAACTATTCTATAAACAGCTATATCCTTCAGAGTTTCAATGATCAGCCCTATTTTAGTGTCATTTGTATTATTTAATAAATATAGAGAAAAATCATAAAAAGAACAGTCTGAGGATAGCACAGTAGGGATATAGTGAAGGTTACAAATCCCGAATAAATTGCTGGTCTGATTTTCTCAGAGATACAAATTCATCTTTTTCCTAAAAAAAATAAAAAAAAATATATAATTAAAAATTGCTCCCATAACACCCTACCCCCCCCAAACCACCAATCCATGAGTAATTTGAAAGAAAATTCTGTTCAGGAAAATATGAATGATGCTATTTTCTGGACAAAGCCAAGATTTTTTTTTTTTTCCTCAAATATTTTGTCATATAATCTTCCTAGGATTTCATGCAACCTTATATTTAAACAGATTTAGAATTATGAACCTTGTCATAAATCAAGATGCTTTGGATCAGTGTTTTGTACATTTTAGTAACAGAGTAAAGCAACAGAATCAAATATGATACTAGATAAATACGGGGAGGATGGGTATAGCATGCCATTTTCTTCTAAATTTCTTATTATTTTAGTGACAGATGATTCCAGTAGTTAGGTTGTCAGCTTGGGACTTAGGAAATTTGAGTTCAGTTTGAGTTCAATTGAGTTCAGTTTCAGGGCACGTCATGTGATTTATCTTTGCCTCAGTTTCTCATTGATGACAGGTTCTCTGTAAATGCTGAATGCACCGGAGATACCATGGTCATAGAGACCATATAACAAAATAAAGGTCTCAAATGACAAGCCCATCTTAATCTTGTTTTACTGGAAGCAAGGGCAATGCTTTTATGCAGCAACTAGACTAATGACCAAATCCTGAGATTTGGTCACTAGCCCTGACTGGTTTTAAATATGCTGGAAGGAAGGACAGAGGTGGTTTCTGAAGCAGCCACACATCATTAAGCTAGTTTGGCTTCTGCAGTTATGGGTAAGAAAAATGTGACATCCAGGTTTCTGAGGAATCCTTGGAAATAAGTGCAGCCAGAATGGTACAAAGAGGATTTACAAGGGCTAAAAACGTGGGTCAGAATTCCCAGATTTGTGTTGCAACTAGACATTGTATTCTGAAAAAATATCCTGTGTCCTCTGAGAACAAAACTACTGCTAAGATTTTCAGGAAAAAATATGCCTTTTGCCTTGAAATGTTCCATGTTTGATAACTTGGTCACTTAAAAAAATAGGAAAGATGTACATGTAAAGTTTTGTACTGTTTTCCTCTACTCTGAGCTGTTCAGACTGCACATATTGCTTTTATTTTGACCTGGGTACCAACGTGGTGTCATTGAGAGCTATTTTTAATGCATATTTAATAGTTATAGATATTTAATAGCTATGGGCCAACTGATGCAATATGATACTTAACCACATTCAGGTAGTAAAAAATACCTGAGGAGTCCTGAAATTCTCTCTGCCTACAATATTAGCCAATATTTCAATATATGTAAACTCAAAAAATGGATGCAACTCACTATATAGCAGATGAAGCAATGCTCATTTACCCCAGATAAGGACTTGACTCCAGTGTTTAGACTGAATACATATGACAGTATTTATTTTTACCCAGAAGGCAATCAGAGGTAGGATTTCCAAACACAAATTGTACTGGCGTAATCCATTTAGCTGGGATTTAAGGATTAAAAAAAGAGTAAGAGAATGACTTGGATGCCCATGATGTAAATAAGATTAGATAATGAATCATTTCCTAATGCATTGAGAAAATAAGATTAGGCTATTGTTGGTCATGTGAACAGTTTTTCACTGATGACCAAATCCAAGCCTCTGAAAATAATCCTTTGCTTGTCCTCATGTCTTATGTTGTATCAGGAATGTGTCCTTAATGATGATAATTTTACACATCAAGTGTGAATACTGCAGTTTTGCGTGACTCCAGGATATAAGATAACAGCGAACCGGTGGTCCACACACCACAATTTCTGTTGCTCAGTTTTTGTCATTAAAGTTAGTTTCTGAAGGTTAGAAGCAAGCTGAGACCATAGAAAATAATGGAGCTCTGCCACCAGTTTCAAGGCAACCAGAGTTTACTTGGGAGTTTTCATGTAGTGTCTGTCCACCATGCAAGGAGCTGGACTTCAACAATTTGTTTTGTGATAATGACTAATAGTCCCAGAAAACAGCTCTCATGTTAGCCATCAACTAAACCTGGTGAGCAGCAGCAGTAAATGCTTTATTCATTGAGCCTCCATCTTTTACCCTTTCCAGGTTTCAGCTGTCATTAAACCTTTTTTTACCAAAGTAGTTTTAAATTACCACATTAATTTCAAAATCAAGCTAAGTTCCTCAGTAAGTGAACCATTTTCATCAGTATCTGAAAGAATTCATTATAAAGTTGATTCACTAAGAGCTCTCAACTTACTACATCAAAAGAACACCACAATTTTCACAATTCATTATGTTCTTACAGTAGAGATTCAAAATATTTATTGAGCTGCTGCTATTGGGGATTTGTGTAAAACATTATAAAAGCATTGCTGAATTTTTCTGGTAGTAATTTTTCTTCCCAAATATACATATGGGGCCAGTATGCCATGGGAGATGCATATCCAGCTGTTGTAAATCAGTACAGCTCTATTGACCTCCTCCAAGCTGCTCTAATTCATAGAGATCTGACCTATTAAAAATCTTTATTTCTGCTTTTGCATGTTTATATCTTAGTCGATCTTCAGTGATGGGAAAGGTTGAGATGAAGGAGTAGATCAATGTGAGACCAATTGTTAAAATTTTAACTGTGTTCATTGGTAGAAATAATATTGTGTTACTGCAAGGTTTATATAACACAACACAGTGGGGTCCATTTATGAGATGAGCTCTTGTATACTATCACAACACAGATAAAATACTTGTTTTTTCATCTAGCAGAGCAGGGACTAAAGGTGAAAGAATAACTGTACAGAGGAGAAGGGAAACAGAAAGAGTTTGGACAATTGTTTACCCAAATCCTGAGAGCTAGGGTGATGTATTTGCATCAGCTGTCTTTTATTGATTAGTTTGTATTATTCTTGTTTGTAAGGAAGTTTTGATGTAGTTTGAATTAACTGTACTTGGCAAAACCAAAAGTATATTCTACTGAGTAAACAGGAAGAAAATCTTAATATAGTCTTGTTGGGTAAATGAAATGAAGCAATTCCCTTCAAGATGGTTGGTGTTTCCTGCTGCACTGAGCCTCTTGTTAAAATAAACTGAAAGTTAGAAAATTGTGCTCAGATCTAGTGAGCAGTTTTCAGGGAAATCTGATTTTATGTTTGACATGGAAAAGTGACTTCACCAAAATAACAAAATCACTGTAGTGCCAGTCTCACCTGTACTGTAATAGAGCTTTACTGTCAGAGAGCAGATGGGAGATGCCGGTCCCAGAGATAGCCTAGAGGCTCCAGGCTGTAAAGATATTGGTTTAGACCTCTGAATATCCCTTTTCATAGGGTTTTATAGTGAGGAACTATTGCTTGTTCCAGTCTTTATTGGTAGCATGTTCCATATGAATCATTCCTTTGCTTCTGAAAAGCATGGCTTAGGGGAAATTTGTCAGAGAAGAGTTTTGGAGTTTTTCATTCCTGCAGAAATTCCTCTCCTGGACATTTTCATGGAAAAGAGATGTTTGGTTCCAACAACTCCAAAAGCAGATCAATATCTACAAATGCAATAAAACACCTCAGCAGAAGAACAGCAAGTGCAATTCAAGAGTGATTTGGCCCTGCCAGGAGAGCCTATGGCAATAAAAAACTTGGTGAGGAGCTGTGGATCAGAGTGGCACATCACACCCCCAACACTGACAGAGCACAAAGGACCAGAGAATAGGACATAGCGTATGGTAAAAGGCCTGATTTGCAAAAAGGAGCCAAGTCTAGAGCTATAAATACCTTGCCAAAAAGGGTGTTAAAACAAGAGTTAATGAATCACATAAATTGTATATTTTCTGTAGGGTACTCATTGCTCGTGTTCTCCAGAGCAGCATCGTGTGCTGGCAAAGGGAAGACTTGGAAGTCAGGGGCCCATGCAGACAGTAGATGATACTTCACCTAGCTGGCCCCTGGATCACCAGCATAACTAAGAATATATTTTACCTTCTAGAAGAACTATCAGTCCTAATTTTCCTAATTGTCTCCAGCAATGCTATACAACAAAAACTCCTTGGTGGTAACCAGTTCTTCCTAAAATCAGTGGTGTGCAGGAGTCCGAATGTTGAAATCTTTCCTCAGTAATGTAATAATGCACTTTCAGATAGGATATCTACATGCAGGCAATGTATCAATGTGTTAATATTCTCTGGAAGAGAAGACTCTGGGGAATTTGTTTAACTACTTGATGTGTCTGGGTGTATCACATATCATTTGGGTGCACCGTGTGTTCTGGCAGTGGGATATAAACTTATAAAAACTTTCAGCTGTGAGAGCAGCATTTGCTATTTTGCCTCTGTGAATGAGAGAAAGGAAACGTGCAAAGGATGCTATGAGCAGGGGTGTCAGAGCCTGCTTTTAGAGAAATTACCAAAGAACTTTTGGGTTGTTCAGGCTGTAGAGATGAGTTATTCTGTCACAGCACTTTCTGTGGGGAAACCACATTGTGCAGCAGGTACGTTGCTATTGTTACAGTATATATTTGTGATTATCCAGAGTTAGATTAGTAAGGCTGATTTAGGGATTCATCAAAATGAGCTTGTACCTTCCGTAAAGGTTAACTTTGACTTGTACAAAATGCATTAAAGATGAACGGTCTTCAGTACTCTGCTCTTCAGAATTTTACAGTGAATGAGCTACATGTCATTGATTATTTACGGAGCACTCCACACCATAGTAATTCCGAAGTAATATCAAGATATATGTATCCTGAAGCTTGTTGGAATGGAAAAAATGTTACCAGTGATATTTTGTAAAATAAGTACAGTATAAAGGTCATTGTAGGGAGGTGTAAAATTACAGGATATCTTGGCCATGAAATTCAGTTGAAATAAGTTCAGAAATTATTAATCTGTCCTTAGAGTGAAATGATGCATTGGCAAATCTGCAGTGAACGGAATTTCACTTAGGTTTTTGTTTTAAGTGGAAAACTGAAGGGAAGAGAAACCCCAGCTGCACAAAGATTTTCGATTTCACCATGTTCCCACAGAAGAACTGCAGTTTTGACAGGGCTTCAGCTTCAACTGGCAGCACGTCCCATAAGAGATTTTTTCCTTTCCTTTCTTATACAAA
Source organism: Balearica regulorum gibbericeps (assembly GCF_011004875.1). NCBI lineage: Eukaryota > Metazoa > Chordata > Aves > Gruiformes > Gruidae > Balearica > Balearica regulorum. Next base: position 8,072,198 of record NC_046191.1, read on the forward strand.
GACAGTGTTTAGTATTGTATCTCTGTGTGTTTGCCTGGAGCAATCTAAGGTACTATGGCTTTTCTAATAGCAATTCACATTTGATTTTCATATTATGGCTGTTCAAGGTTTCCAGTAGTGTTTTAGTTTTAATTTGACAGAAATTAATAAGTATAAGGAGAAAGATATCATACATCAGCTCTGTACAGCGGTATTGTCACACTTCCTAATTCGTTAGACAATAAGAATAATCTACCACTTCCAATTTAGACTCAGTAAAATAAACACATGTATATTAATGATTTTAAAATATTTCTGTTCAGTCAAGCATGTCTTCTTTATGCAGAATAGCATCAGATCAATAATTAGTTGCCATGCATTTTAATAACAAGAGTTTTTGGTTAAGATTGTTTTTCATAATTTTGCATTTATGTTTGACAAGTTCAGGAACTTGTCTTATTTGAAAGAAAAAATATTAATGCAGAAATTACTTCTCATTGTATTATTGCTTGCCAAATCTAATATGCAAATACCCAGTAGAACTCATGCTTATGTTAATGGAGAGAGGATCATAGAAATCTTGTAGACAGAGTCTATTTGTCCCACTTTGTTCCACACATTAGTATTCTCTATGGTACTTAATTATTCAGTGTTTTAATTTTAAATTAAAAATAAATACTGTACATGAATGATAATTTGAGTGAAATGATAGGAAAACATTGTCACAATGAAATACAAGATAAGTTCCCTTACAGTGTTGTTCTGGTCAAAAAAAGTATCATGAAGAACAACTCCTTATATTTTCTAAGTTTAAGTCCCTGCCATCGTTACGGATCTAAAGAATACGTATCAGTGACTGGTTATAATGTAGAAAAGAAAGCCAGCTGAAATCGTTGTATAGCCAAAGGCATAGTGAACTTATTATTTAATGCCGGATTTATTACTTCTGTGCACATTTTGTGGAATACAAGGATTGTCACCTTTAGTTCCAAAAATCATGACTGGCATAAGAAATAGTTTTTATATATGGATTTTATTTTGTCCTAATGACTTTTCTCAAAATAATTCATTAACAACAAGCTTATAGCTGACAATTTTGCCAAGATTTGGCTGACCTAGAAGGTTGGTCTGACTGTAGTTTTGGGGCATCATGGTGGACTCTAATACCAGTCCAAGAGGAAGCTTGTATCTCCTGCATGGAAATGGCTGCAGAAGCAACCTTCCTCTAGAAAATGGTTTTTCCATTTACACTAAACACAATGGTTGACAACAGAAATAATTTTCTAGGGAAAACAAAATGCTATGGATATGTGAAAGACCTAAGAACTGACTGACTCCTTTAATTGGTTACCAGGATGGAGACAAAGCTTGATCACAGGAATAAGGAGCCAGAACCATCTGCTTTCTAACGCACTTTTGACTTGGTGTGGCAATTGATGCTGAGTACTACCATGAGGTTGTTGCTCCAATACAGCCCTCCTAATTATCCTGCTGTCACAATTACAATGGCTGAAATACGACATGATCTCAGTGGCAAACTTTCTCATTGTCCATACCCATACAATGACAGCAGTGCCTTTTCCATCTCTGCTTTGGACATAGTATTTAGGTAGTTGTAGCCTTCTGTGTCACACTGAAAAGAATATTGGTTTGGGTCACCTTTTGCTTAGAAATTGTATTTTAAAAAGTATTAATAAATTATCATTTAATATAATAAGTATGCTATAGATGGGAATGTAGATGAATGCAAGCAGGTGTGAACTTGTATTGAAATATCTTTAATTACTTGTTACTAGGTTTGAGAACATTTTAAAATAATCTTGTCATAGAAATAAGGCTAGAACTAGAAGGGTCTTTATAGGTCACTCTCAGGATTTCAAAATATTCAGCTGTAAATTGAGAAGATAAATACAGGTGCCAATTCCTTTTCAGAGTTATCACATGCATATCATACAAAGCCACACTTGTGGTTAGGTGACAGTACTGTTACCCAAGATACGTAGCCATCACACAGAGCTACAAGCAAGGATCTAGACGTTAAACCTCTTGCTTCATCCTCCCTCAGACTGCAAACCTGTACTCGTTTGTAGAAGCAAACCTTATTTCACAATTCCTGTATCTCACTTTCACCCTCTCAGGTACCTGACTGCACTAGCGGGCTCCACCTGCAGACGGGTGTTGTGTGACCAGGGACCTCCCTCTCTCTTCCTCCCAGTTCCATGATAGTTACTCTGGAAGGCTCTCTGTCTTCCTTCTCTATTATGTGTGGATATAGTTTTTGTTGCTGTCTTTAAATTAGGACCCATATCTGCATTTTGCTTGGCTGTGGTTGACATCCTTTCCTTTCCCAGACAAGCTTGGACCTGCTGTAGCTTGGACCCGGACTGAGCTGTGGTTCCCTCACTTTCCACCTCATTCCTCTTTAACACATTCCACTTCAACCACATTTTAAAACTCTCCAGCTTGTTAGTGGCTTTTGTACTCATTGCATTTACTTTGGGGAGTTTGGAAGAGGCCCTCAGCTCTAGCAATACACAAACCAAGTACAATTACACATTGTCATTGATAATATAGTCCAAGTAAAAGTCTGATTGTTGCATTGTTAATTCACAATGGAAACAAGCAGGAAGTCCAATCCCCTGTTGTTACTGGTGCTCAAATCATATAATCCTGTACATTTATATTAAGCTCCATCTTACAGGCAGTTGGATTTTTTTTTTCTGCGCTACTCTTACTGGAAGCCTGTTCTAGAACTTCTTTACTTTTATGATTAGAAACCTTCTAATTTCTAGCCTAAATTTATCCTATTTATACTTTTTGCTTTAGTGCCAACAATCACCTGTAGCACAGATTTTTTTTTTCTCTGTAAGTTGTTTCCCATGTTAAACTGTTCATTGACTGCAGTAATTTTCCCTCTTTGTCTTGCTTTCACCCCTCGTGTCTCAGTTGTCTTTCTTCACACCTGTTTGAGTTTTTTTGTTCTTGAATCTGAGAGGCAGAATTATTCAGACTATTTCAGAAGAAGTGATAGGAGTTCCTTGTGCAGTGGCGTAAGTTCTTTGCATTTGGAAATACCTTCCTGGATACATCCTGAAGTTGCATTTGTCTTTTTGACAAGTGCATTATACTGACACTTCACAGTATCCGCAGTCGGGGGGGGCATGGGCAGGTAAATTCAGCAGCTACTCTGAGTAAACTGGGCAGGTGCTGGCTACGTGTGAAGGGTAGGGATGTGAATATTTTTGGTAATAAATCAACACTTAACTCTTCACTTTGAAAAAATATCTGTCAGATCTAATTGGGAAATTTTAATAGATTGTAGGTTATAATTTAATAATGAAGGGCTGGGAATTCTAAATGGAACAGCAGACAAGAATCACAGCAAAATTTGTGATGGAAAGAAGTTACTGTTAAAAGTCACATTATCCAAGCATTATTTTGTATTTTAAAAATATTATCCATTTATTATATGCAGCCTTGTGGTTATCTGAATAAAGATTCTTCTTTCTGTGCCAAGAAACAAACCGGAAAGGTTTACTTGAAATGTTGAAGCATGAGATACTGTATTATTTTTGAACATCTTGTTAATGGAAACAAGATAATTCTCTGTATAGGAGAGCCACATTTCTTCACCTAGAGGACAATTCAATAAAGAAAGGGGTAGAAATAAGTCACTTACCTTAGTAACATATTCCTGTTAACTGGGGCAGGAAATCAATACCACAGGCCCAGGGATACAGGACATTAATAATCTTTTCTAGATGTTAAGACAAGAATAGCCTTTTCAGTGGTACCCAACCTGGGATATAGCTGTACTAATAGAAAGATACTTAAAATTAAGATTGGAGCTATGTTTAATAAGGTAATTAGTTCCAATTGCACAGAGAAACTATAATCTGAATTACCAAGCAGAGTAGGACTTCAGTTAGTTTTAAAACAAGTTAAAGAAATATATCATATTGAAGTGAGCTGACCATGTGCATGAGGCTGAAATAGTGAATTCAGTTTTGACTTGGCAGCGATATCTTGATCCTGTCATTAGATAAATCATTGATCCTGTATGTTTCAATTCCTATATATGAAGCTTGGGTATGACGTTTATCTTCCATAAGGTACTACCAGTTACGATCAGTCCTCATCTAAGTGTAAGAAGTTGAATTGCACAGGTATTCCAGTATACAATATGAATATGAAAATGCCACACCAAAATAATTTCGTTATACACAAATGTGACTTTATTCTGGCACCAGTACTCACACAGAATCTACCGGGGCAGATAATCTTGATAGCTGTTCAACATAGTCTGTAACACTGCTGACCACAACAGCAATGCCAGTTTTGCTGTGTAGGCATGATCTTACCTTTTACGTAGCACTTTGGAGGTTTAGACCCTGCTTTGACACAGCATTTAATTGCAGGATTAGCATATGATGGAGCTCAGTGGTAGATTTGCATTTAAGCAGAGGCTTAAGACGATTGCTTTACCTTCTAGCACAGATGCAATAGGGTAGTTTTTCATGTATAGTCCAGAAGAAGGAGTGGCAAATGATACATCATACCACAGCATATCTAATATAGACAATATTAAGAATAGACTGGATTGATGTTATGAACAGATATATTGGAAATACATCTGGTTTTCTATGAAAGATGGTCTCTGTTGTGGTTGAGACCACTTGAATTTTTTTAGTCTAAGTTTTCTTTTGATATAAATAAACTGGGAATTCATGGGATTGCTTTGGAGGCTAAACTGTACTGCGGGAACAACAGGGTGATTTTGTGCATTTCATAGGCATTTCCACTCCAAAAACCTGTAAAGCTCCAGAACTTTGCACCTTTCTAGGGATGACTACATTTAGAGAAAAGGCTATGCAAATGTGGAGCCTGGTGGTTTAACGTGAATGTTTGACAAGTGTATATTCTAGAGAGTTGTTTTTCCCTCTGTCAGCAAGAACCCCATTAGACCCCACGACATACTTTTAAGCTCAGAGCACTACTAAGTCAAAATTACTATGGAGAAGTGGAAGGATTGCCATGTCCCTTCTGCAGTTTCAATTAAGAGGCCTGATCATCAAATGAACTCACACTTTGGGCTTTGCAGCGGGTCCTGAATTGTCATTCACTTGCTAATTATGCAGTCTGTGGTGCTGGTGATTAGGGAGGAGGAAATAAAGGCAGAGTTTGACTGCGGAGCTGAAAGTGAGCTTTCAAAGGTGACGATTAGAGAAACCCTGTTTTGACTTGCAAACTTGATATAGAGTCAGAGAAAGATCAAACCCGGATGCAGGAGCTTTGTTTTGACTGAGGGACATTTCCAGCTGCAGCTACACTTTGCATGGTTACCTTTTAGCCCAATCAATATGCACAGAGGGTGGGCCATACAGGATCTGTGATATCAACTGCTTACAGGGTTAGAAGTTGCTTTCTGATCAGACGTGCACGTTAGGCTTCAGTAAATCTGCTGTACCGAATCAGCGAAGCAATACCTTTCAAATATAAAGACAATATTGAAGTCAATAAATATAAAGAAATTGTGTTATACTGTATAGAGGATAACAACAAATTTTGGCAATGCTTTACGATAAATGTTCTTCTGATATTGTTCCATTGCAGGTATTTTTGCTGAGAGGAAATTCTGAAATTTCAAAATGCTAAAGTCTTCCAGGAATGGAAACAGCGTGATGAACAGGAACCATAAGATCCAAAACCACAGAGGTAAAATGAGAATTTAAGCGAACTTAGAACATGTAAAAGAAATTAAAACAAATGGTAGGGGTTTTTATCCATCAAAATTAGATGACAAGGAAAATAACAGTGAGGTTGGCTTGAGGGAGGATGCTTTCCCAAAATGAGATGATTTTGTGCCTCAGTGATTGATCTGGACAATGGCTCTGAACTTGGATGAGAGAAAACTGGTTTTATGGGAATGAATCTGGAAGGATGGAAATGATACCCTTTGAGGTAGAAGTAAAATTCCAGGAGCGCTGTTTCAGGGGATCTGTGTCACGGTAGTCTGAAGGAACTGGCATTTGAAACCGCATTTCTGCTGGAAGGATATTTAGGACTATGTTGAAGCAGGAGTGGTATGAGAAAATTCAGAGATGATTCCTATATTTAAGATAGGAAAAAACCTATGATCTAGTTAAATGTAGGCATATTAGTGTGATATCAGTAGTATGCAAGGCATTAAAGTGCTTTTGGAAAGAAGAGTAATAGAGAGCATAGCAAATGGAAGAAGTAGGATAACACACAGAATAGGTTTACCAAAAGCAGATTTACTAGATTAACTTGATAATCTTTCTTTAGATTATCCTGATCTTTTTAGACAAAGAAAATGGCAATAGATGTGATGTGTATACACTACGAGAGAAGCAACTGACACAGAGCTACAGGGAGAATTGTTTGACTGGAAAAGATGGTTAGCCCCAGAACTGTAAAATAAGTAGAAACTGGCTGAAGGAGATAATAGCAGATGATGCTGAAAGAGGAAATATCAGGTTAGAGGGAGCTAAAAGTGGAGTTTCTGAAGGCACAGTCTGGGGACCAATATCACTTAATATTTTCATTAATCAAGCAGGCACAAAAAGAATATGAACCTGCTAGAGAAGTGTGCTGACAGCTGAAGGTGGGAGGGATGGCCAATAGCAAGGAGGCTCAAGGCAAACAGAAAACCAGAATATCCTCAGGGACTGGGGAGATATAAATGGGATTACATTCAACAGTTCAAGTGGCAAGGCCAGGTAGCTGGGAACTAATGACAATTTCTAATATAAGGTAAGACTTGTTGGTTGGACTGATGCAGAAGAATTTGGTATATATTTGGCACGATATCAAAAGAAGCATTTCCAGTCAAGATGATAGGAAAAAATTAATGCCCTTTAGAAGGCTTCAGTCACCACATTTTTCAGGAATGTGGTGACCAATCGTAGCCACTTGTGTTTGAAAGAAAGAAATTCAACCTAGAGCAGCAGCAGAGAAAGGTGAATAGTTTGATGGAGGAATAGGGATTGTGCCTTAGCATACTGCAGGCTGCAAAGAATCAGCCATAAACACAATAGGAGTGAAGAGGATTTTTTTTAAGCTTTGACAATATTGTTGCATAAACAAAGAACTGTAAACTAGACATCAATAAATTACCCTTTATTTTAGAAGAGGGTTTCTAATGAGAGATCTGAGTTTCTGGAAAAGCCATCCATAGCAGCAACTAATTCTGTGCTGGAGATGGGAACATGTCTGAGGGACTCAGCAGCACATCTGCATGCTGTAGCAGCAGACTGGGCTCCACAACCAGTGGACTCCGTCCCATCATCCTGTTCTCATTCATTCTGGTCCTATATTCATATAAATCCATTTCAGCTTTTAACCCTGAAATCCCCTCAGGTGACTCAGCTTTGGCAGACAGGGGTGGCAAGGAGATTCTCCAGCCTTAGGAAATTGTGGGGGTAGGAGAAATTGCCTATACCCACCCCTTTGGCACTGAAAAATGCGGGGGGGAACTGTCAACTTTACTGCATAAAGATCTGAAATGGAGCTGCTCATAAAGAATAGGTGGGTTTCTCCAGTTATTCTTTTGCCTAGTCAGATCATAATTATTTTAATCCAAAATGTTCAGCTGAAAATATTGGCTTTTCATTGAAAAAAACGAATACTGTCTCCTCCCTCAGCCATTAGGTCATCTGGGTTTCTGCTAATATCTTTTCCATTTTCTGTATTTAATTTGTCTAGCAGAATGAAATAAAAACATGCTGACATTTTCAAGGAAATCAGATACTTCCCATGAAAGTTTTGATGGAAAATTTTCAAAGAGCCCTGAGGCTCAAGAGCTGGTTGCATCGGGGTGTGGCCAGCTAAATCTGCTGTCTGAATCAGTGGGGGCAATGCCTGAGCATCTTTTAGACCCTCCGGACTTTCAGGTGATTACTTCTAAGAGGAAAGCATCTTTTATAGCAAGCCACGTGCTCTGGGTGGCACTGACTTTGCTCTCGCAGCAGTTCTGGCTGACCTTGATGCGAGTGGTGCAGAACGCTGAGACGCGGCTGCCTCCACCCTCCCCTGCCTCCCCCTCGCACTGCGGAGCCACATGAAAACTGACCACAGCGTAGCCCTAAATGCTTTATTTTTAACTTTTGCCAGACAACACGTGTATCTACGGCCAAACAGAAAGAGCCAGAGAATGGGGTGTAAGTGCTTGTCAATGTCAGACCCAATCATTGTCAAACAGGGGCTGGATTCTGCAGCTATGCTGCACGCAGAACTCCCGTTTCCTTCAGTGGTGCTCTGAAGCCACAGCGATGAATGCCTAGAGAGATGGATAAAGGCAGACAGACATAGATACAGACTGACAGAATCAACCCCCAGATGCAGGTTGCTTGAAGTTACCAGAAATTAAGATGCTGTACTGCTTAAGAAAGAGTTCCATGATCTCATTAAGTCTCTTTTATGTCTCCCTTTTCATTTTATCCTCCACCCTCTTACAAAAAAATACTTTGTGTTATTTGCAGATTGAATTAGAGGAAAATTGTCTATAGTCTAAATAAAAATGTTTGCATTTTTTGTACTAGCAAAGTCCTTCATTGAAGGCTTCTGTTTTTTAAAGGAAAAGAAAATGCAGTAGGACAGAATAATGTCATATATTTTAACTTGCTCTTGCAAATCAGGACTTCTTAATATTTTCCTTTTAAATAAAAATGCCATTTATCATTATCAAATGAAGTGTTAATGGAATCAACTCACACACAAACTCATGCATATATATATTAAAAAAATATAACATATACATAAAAAAAGTCCTTACTGCAGAGAATGATCAAGCACCTTGTCAGCAATCCATATTATATTCGTTAATTTGATTCCTGCCAAAAAATCACTTAAGTGAGACCTTCTGATTTCTTTCTTTAACGCTTGAGGCTCCTTTCATCTAAGCAGTGTTTATTAACCTATTTCTGAAAATCAGTATAAGCACAAGCTATATTTAATCTGTTCTTTTCATGTCTTTTGGGTGTTAGGGTTTTTTTTAATGTGTTTTGTTTTTAATTCCAGTGTAAGAATTGGAAATTGAGCATTGGTCAGTGTTAAAAAACCCTACTGGTTCAGATAGTGACAACTGAAATGATAAAAACTAATGTTTATTATGTTCATTTATATTCTTTAGGGGAGACTGATTCTAGTTTAATTCCAGGACTAATGGTTATGACAGCAAGAAAAGTATACTCACCTGAAGAATACTACTGTGACCTGATGACTGAAGTTTGGGGTACAGCTTCAAAATTCTGCGCCCTACCCCTAGTCTTTCACACAAAAACTTACTTAAAACCTCAGTAACCACTAAACTCTGTAGCTCCCCAAAACCAGATCCAGTTTGGAGTCGAACAGTCGGCATAATTTTTACAGAGCTGGCAGATATACTTAGAGCTCCATGGAGGAAATCCTGGTCCCATGCATATGAAAGGTGTTTTGTAAATGACATGAACGTGTCCAGGATCTCGCTCATATTTTCAATATCCAGGCTAGAATAAAACAGACTGGAACAAGGCAGACTTGCCATTGTGTTCTGGGTAAAAGCAAGGTAGCTCTGGACTGCCTACGCAAACTGCTTTGTGCATTCAGTCGCAGTGTGGAGATACCCTCATTCACCAAGTGCTCCACCTTTGACAATATTAGAGCTGGGTTTTATCAGCTCCAAGGAGTTTCTCCTAACAGGTTATGTGGTGGCAGGTTTTGTCCTTCTCTCAGCTCTGCAGCCAAGGATAAAACATTTGCCAAAACCAAACTATCTCTTGTCAAATTTAATGAGACTCCTCTTACCTGAGGTATGGTTGTGGCTACAGATTTATATAGGAAGGACCTGTCCTGGCTGGACACCCCCAAAATTCCTACCAGGAAGGATGAAATTTATTTTCCAAGCTGCTGTAAGAAGATGATTGTGGTAGTGAGATAGTCCTTATAAAGATGATCATCTTCTGAGAGCTGAAGAACAAAGATACCAAAAAGGAGGAGGTAAGAAAATGTTATTTTGCTTTTTAACCCTGTTTATTTAGAGAAGTGGGTGGCCTCCAGTCAGGAGATGAGTTTGTGGCCCTTAGAAGTCCTTCGCCTTCCCCATCAGGCAGGGAAAGCGATGGGATAACTTGTTGAAATTTAGAGGCTCAATCAACATCAGATTCTCTGAGAACCCAAAATAAATAAGGTTTGCTCAAGCCACTCAGTTCAAATACATTCCTGAAAGATGTTATACCTCACAAGTATCACTTGCAGTTGTATACATTGGGAAATAGAGTGGATAATAAATCTTCTTACTATTTATTGCTCTGCCAATATGTATCTTGGCAATATTAAAATATATGCATGCATGCTTATGAATTTTATTTCTCTTCAAAGGAGCCAGCTCCTTGTACTAACAACCACAGCTATGACTTGATAGACTCCTCTTTACCTGGCATGCCTATAGAAATCTCTGGAGAATTAGAATTCTCATTAAGTGCACTGGAAAGCAGAATTTAATCAAATGTATGCCAAAGCTCGCTGTTAAAAATATGCAACTATAAATTGCATTTCTGTAGAAGTTGTTGCAGTCCTACAGTGACCACTGAAGTCTTTTTTATTTATTGTACCATGAATACAGAACAGATAAAATTAAATCCTCCATAATCAATGGCTCCAATTTACATGCGTTACTTGTCAAAGTGACTTTCTCTGGTCCCCACAAAATGCTATATAATGTGACATCTCGCAAGTCTTCAGGAACATCCTAAGATGAATCTGAAAGATAAATATTGCAGTTGTGAGTCTTTCTGTCATGACTCAAATAATTTTAAAATTGCAGAGATGTATTCCTCTAACAATGTTAAAATTGTTCTAATGCAGGATAAAATGGTAGTTTTAGTCTCTGTAATTTTTATAGCAGCTTGTAATTTCCATGCACTCGTTACAATTCTCAGATCAGGAAAGATTACAGGAGAAAACGTTTTCTCTGGAAAATCTGCTCTGCTGCTCATCTTCCCTGTGAACAGTATACCCAATATTTAGAATCTAGGAAGGCTTTTATGAGTTGTTTGATGCTGTAAGTGTCAAAGTTAGACCATTTGATTTGGATTAGTGTCATTTCTGGGGTCTGTTAAAGGGATAAGTATGAGCCCACCTCCTGGTTTCTCCCCAAAACATACTTTTATGAACACTGATGCACTTAATTTGTATCTATTGTGTTTGGGGCCGCTCACCAGCAGGCTGGGAGATGTTTGAGAAACATGAAATGCCAGAGTGAAAAATTTGTGTCCTTTGCTTCAGCTTTGAATTGGTTTTAAGTCCCCACATCAGAAGAGCTGTGATTACCACTGTAAAAACCTTCAAAATGCAGGTACCTTAAGTGTACTGAGGTCTGATGGAGTGCTGTTGACATGTGTGACTACTATTAAATACACTGCACTGGAACTTTGGGCTTGTTTGGGGATATGTACCACAGTGATCCTTTCAGGCTGCCTCTGTGTTAGGGTGCTGTTGTGACTGTAGCTGTGATGACGTGACAGAGGGGAAGAGCAGATGATATTTTCTAGATGAACTGATAAAGAGGGAGAAACAAGACCATCCTTTGGGCTCACACACATGTTGGAAGAAGAGGAGGACAAGGGAGTGTACAGAGAGACCACTGTGATGTCATTCCAACGAGTCACGTTGAGTTTGCATCATGAAAAAGTGTCTACGAATGTTAATGCCATGTCAGGCTGCACACCTACGGGCAGTATGTAGATCAAACCCGTGTTTTTCCTTTGATGGAGGTGCTGAGGATATGTTTTGGAGAGGTATAAGGCAGCCCAGGGGAACCCCTGCGTGGGTGTTTTGGCACATATGAAGGATGGTGCACAACAGTATTGCTCCAGAGAGAGTTCAGGAAAGAGTTCAGGCAGCCGAGGAAGGAAGAGTCCCTCTGGAGACCTGCCAACATACGGGGGGACATTTTGACTTTATATCCAAGGGGACAAGCAGGTAAATTGTCTGCTTGTGATGGGAATGGGCCAGCAGCTCTGTGCCTCTCTGTACTGTTGGGGATAGCCTGGGTTTCCTAGGTGGTGCAGGGGCAATTACGCTTCATGTCAGTGGTCGGCAGAGAATTGCCTGCACCCCTCTCCCATCTTATATATCCCCATAACAGTCGGGCAAATAACCCTGCACTTAGAGGGGACAAGGAAGATACAAGACAAGACAACAAAGAGAGCAGATCCCACAGGGTAGAATAAGGGACCAAAAAGGCACATCCTGTCCTGCATCCTTCAGGTTTGAATTAAGGGGAGATGCAATATCGCTGCCTGTACCTGGCTGCAGGGAACTGGAACTGGGGAGTGAGGATGTTTTTCACATTGGTAAGGGGATGAATAATTAACACTAATTACTTATGCTTGACATTGAGAAATGTTTTGTAGCTGTGAAGCAGATTTTGAGAGACTTTTTTCTGAGAGGGTGGGGGTTTTTTTTTCCCTCTTATGGTTAGTGAACATCCTGTGTGCTAAACCCTGCTCCTGAGCGAGGCTGGTGGGAGATGGGGTTAAGACCAGGCTCTCTGTGCAGTCTTTGGCCCTTTCTCATTCTCTGGCTGCCAGGACTGGCTCTGAGACACAGGGCCCTAAATCACAAGCCTAGAGAGGAACAAATCTGGCGTAAAGCTGCCTGTGCCTTTATACCCTCGACCCTGTTTGAAGCAGAGCCCAAATAAACACCTTCATTTTTCAAAGGCAAATTGCTGGAGCACCAGTGCTGTAGTACCCCAGAGGCCGGCCGGACTGAGTGCTCAGCGCTAAACCCAGCCTTTGTATACAAGATCATGTCTTTTTAACTTATTCTCCCCATTCTTAATGTCTGAAATTTTATAATTAAAAATTAAGACAAGTGGACAACACATACTTTTGAGCTGGAAACTAAGCCTCCCTCCTCTCTTAAAACTGACGGATATATTTTATTCTCATAAAGAGCTGTTGGATACAGCATCACCTCAATTATAATGAAACAGCAAAGAAATTTCACATTGGGAAAGGTTTTCTGAGGGTATATTCTCAGTGACTGCTGAAGATTAAAAATAACCTTCTCAAGCAATAAATTGGTTGAGACAGTAACAGGACCAAAATCATAGTGAAATCTAGTAATGAAATATTAATGCTACCATGTTAAGCTGGGAAAATCATAAAAATTCATTTTGCAGATCTGCGTAGATGATATTACTGGTGTCCTGAACCACCTAGATTTTAATGTGCCGTGCTTTCTACTTGTGTCCTGTTCCTATATACAATTCCTATTAGCGGAAAAAGATGACCAAACTCTTAAGTCATGTAACTGCTTCAGGAAAGCAAAGAAACTCTGTTGGAGTACATGGCAGTAGCTCTCTAGAATTAGAAGGCATGTTGCGAGTGACACAAAGAGAGCTGTCAAATACCTGGCGCTTTGCTTTACTGCTCCGCTAAATGGCCATTGTAGAGCTGCAGCAGACATATGGGGAAATTTTATTTCTAGGGCAACATTATTTTGCGTGAAACCGAAATTAGATAAGAACCAGGCATAAAGGTATGTTTGAATTTCAGTTAGTGCTTGATCTTTGTATGCCAAAAGGACCTCCCTTGGATACTCAGTCTAGCTGCGGGCTTTCTTTCAGGTCTTGGAACCTGCAGCTTTCAGAAGTCAGGCCAATTTAAATTGTGTAGATTTTGCTGCTTTACATAACGTATTTGAATTTGGTGGGTTTAAAAACCTGCAAGGTAAATAGGTACATTCTGCATACATCTGTCCTACTGGCTTAGGCGGCAGCTTTAATGGCACACAATTAAACAAAGCGGCGAGAGGAAGCCTAGCAATGTCCAGCCACACGCGCAGTGCTTTCCAGAGCAGAAGGGGTGGCTGTTCCGCTGCCCAAACAAGGTAACTCCATTTTATCAGTGTCCCTCACCCTCCAGCTTGTGTCAGCTACAGTCGCTTTCTGACACACCACGGAGCAGCTCGTGCGTTATTAGCAGCGACTACAGCTCAGCTGGAGGTGGCTGCATTAAGGTCGTAGGTGTAACAAGGACTGTATACGTTATATTTTGTACAGCAGGTTGGAAGGAGGGTTATGAGCCCTGCAGTCAGACTGGCTTCCCGTGCCCAAGAAAAATGACTCCCAGAGATGCACTTGAGCACACTGAGGCATTGAACAGAAGAGCATGGGTAGCTTCCCTTGGAAAGAGATGGGCACCTCCGGGAATGGAACGGCAGGCACATAGTGGGACCAAGAGCAGATGGAGCAGCAGCCCTCGCCACAGTGTCCACACCTGGTGTAGCTGGTGGAGAGACAGAGGCATGGTACCTCCAGAAAGTCAATGTTGGAAGCAAGGTGCTGAGCCTGAGATGGGATCTTCAAAGGGGCAACCAAACCTGCAAGGACTGGCCTTATGCCCAGGACAGATGTGAAGGTCTGTAACTAAGCTGCTCTTAGGGGAAGGTCTGTAAACACCAAAGGCTTGTTCCAATGGCCTGCAGAAATCCTGCTCCTCACCCCAGGCCAGGGTCTTACCTGATGCTAGGCAGCCGCTGAGTTTCGAGACTGAATTAGCTCCGGGACAACACTACTATGCTTTTTTTTTTTTTCTCTAGGGCCTGAATACTGTAATGGTTTGCTCCCCTTGAAGTCTCAGAGGAAGGCTCAGTCAAGTCAAATACAGAGCTGCTTTGCTGCCTGTGTGCCAAGGATAACAAAGCTAAAAAAAAAAAAAAGAAAAATATCGCAGCAGCTTCCTGGACTAGCCTGCCCGTAAGCATCACCTCGCAGCCAGATCCCTTGGTGCACAGACCTCGCTGGCCTGAATTTCGCCTGGCCGTTTGCTGTACGCACGAGCCTTGCAGACCTGCCGAGGGGACACTCCAGGGTGACTTTGCAGAGTGCTGGGTGCGTGTGCCCTGGGGCAGCGCCTAGGCAGGCCGATCCCGTAGGCTAGGTACTGAAATGGAGCGGAGAGCATAATCTGTTTTAATGGATCCTTCTGCTGCTGCTGAATAACTCCCTAGTTTGGATTACTTTTGCTGCAGGCACGATTAGTCAGCAATTGACAGGGCAGGGAGTCTCGGTGGGGAGTCCGTAGCTAGCTAAGAATATGAGCCAAACAAACATTATTTTCTGGCTTATTGGGAGAAAAACCTGCAGAGAGCCTAAAGTTTGTCCCTCGCTGTTTTCCTGGGTAGGGGTGCAGTCTTGAAGGCGATGAGACAAACACTTGAGGATGGCTGATAGCACTGGAGTGCAGAATAAACAAGGAAATGATACTGGATCCCAAGGCACAGAAAAAAAAGGAGACCTGCTAAAGACAGCTCAGTATCAGAGAAAAGAAAAGCTTCCTGAAACCATGCGAAGTCACTAAAACAAATGTCTGAAATGCTACACAAATGGTTCTCACCTCCTTCCACCTGAAAGAATTGGGCATGTTCACAAAATGCTTCTTCAGTGTTTGCTTTTGACTAATGAAACAAAATACAATGGTCAGTCAAGTTAAGCCATTAAGAGTAAATCAGTTCTGTTTCCATTGGAAAGCAGCCTGGATTACCCTGTAACACTGAAGCCATCTGTAGTTCCCACATCGATTTTCTTCTCCGCGGCACCGAACATACAAAATCAGCAGGCGCCTTTGAGTGCTCTCTCAGCCACATGGAGAAAATAGATAAAAGCCCTCTGGGCCTCCTGTATGTTTATGTGCAACCTCACCTGTGTGACACCTGGCTGTGCCCAGCACAGAAATAAGCACAAGCAAGCTTGGCAGCCTGCTGAATCGGCATATTTGCTGTGGAGGAGAAAATACTGCCGGGAAGCAGTGACCTGCCTCTTTTCTGCAATGCACCGGTGTGCAGCATCCCAACAGGTGTAGCTTTGTTTTGTGCCAAGCACCTCTGAGACAGAGGAAACTGTGCCCAATTTGGTGGAAATAAAAAGCAACCTCCTCTTTTTGTTATTTGCTGTTCTTGTGGAAACTCTGCTTTCCCTGATCCACTGCAAAATGCTGTTTTTGCTTTTCAAGCAGCTACAATTTTTGTCTTTTCAAGAGAAAATACCTGTTTAAGTGCCTCTGAAAGTACGGCAGCTTCTTCACTGCGCCTGGTGCTTCATTGCACCTGACCCTGCCGTGACCAGGCAATGGCACAGCGCTGGCTCCATTCAAGGCAGTCCGTGGCACTTTTGGCAGCTGGAAAATTCACTGGCTCCATTTTCTCAATCAAGCCCAGTGGCTGAGCAGCACATGGCAGTTCCTGCGACCCTCCTTTAATTAGACACTCTTAAGAAGTGAGAACAGCATCAAATAAGGTGAGGTCCCACTATTAATAACTAGCAACTGACTGTATATTTAGATACTTAAAAAAAAACCAAAACAAATAAAAACCTGTGAGCTTAAGATCAGAGACAAAAAGCGCCTTTTATCTTTCTGAGCTCATCTGAACTCTCAACCAGAGAATGAGTCCACTTGACAAGACCTCAGAGCCGTGCCAAAGCCGTCTCTAGCCTTCTGCATTCAGCATCGCTGCGGCTGGTCACAGCATCAGCAGCAGAGGCCCAGGCAGTCACGATCTGCCTGCCCCTCGGTGCAGCCACGTCCCCTAGAAAAGCCAGCTCTTTTGTTGGGCATACAGGACATGGCACTGAACCTGTGTGAACCCACCTTGCCTACAAAGCAGCCTGCAGACGAGCAGGTGTCCTCTTCTGTCATGGAGCATTTGCTGTGTTGGTTGGCGTGGGAAGAAAGGACGAAAGGCAGCGCTGGTGCCGCTGAGCCCTGGGACTGCCCGAGAGCTGCAGCCCCGGTGTCCTGCAGAAAGCCACAAATGTCAGCGGAAGATGATGAAGTATGAATTCAAGGGTTAGTCTATTTTTTCCCCTAAGCTGTAAAGGAGGGAATCACTACCTTCTGAGATGGATAGTGTCATTAATCAGGTACTGAGAGTTCAGTCCCTTGTACGGTGCCAAATCATCTGGACTTTTATCTTCCCAGCCCTGCACAGAAGACAAATCCAGGCCTGCTAGTGGTTGGGAAGGGGGGTGGGAAAGAAGTTATTAGGGGGAAATTTTTGAAGCATAAACAAAATTTCAGCAAAAGGTGGTTCCTGCCATGACACAATTATAAATGAGATGATCAGCCACAAAGAACATTGTTTTTTTTGTGGCTTTAGCAAAATGATGCTTCTGTTCTAATGGTAGAAGGAAAAAAATTACAGGGAGAAGGAGAGGGTTCCTTTAAAAATTCCAGATATTTTAATTAATGCCAATAGCATTAAAATATTATGGCTTGAGATGCTTATGAAAAGTCTCTTTTATTCATTAAATTTCCCAGACCCAACATAATTAGAATTCTTAACATTCGTGATCTCTCAGCATTGGCTTCCAAAATTAATGGTCTGAGTAATTTCTTACAGCAGATGAACTGAGTTTCAAAATAAATGTACTGCAGTAGTAAACATCAACTTTCTGTAAAGGCAGGATGCACCATTCAAAGACAACTTTCGAGAAGGAAAACACCCTCCATTTTCTCTCTCCTGGATTTCCATATTCAAAGGACGTAATGAAGGATTGTAAATTCCCACACTCAAAATTTAGGGAATCCCTGAACAGAAGCTGCCTGCACCACTCGTGCGTACAAATCATGCTGCAGTTTTAGTGTCACACGTTCTTTCTGCCACACTCGGTACAGGAGAGGCTGGCGCTCAGGGTGAATTAGGAGGACAGGTTAGTAAGGGATGCTGTTTTCGGCAGGTCCCTGCTTCATTTGCCGTGGAAGTTGAGAGGGCTGTGATGAATGCAGCTGGGCATGGGACACTGTCCCGGTTCAGGCGTCTGAACGGTGCCCTGCAGATCTGGGTTCTGCCAAAAGCCTGCTCTGTGAGCCTGGGAAGGTCGTTTAACTCAGACGTTTTGCATGGGGTTGCTAAATGTATGCTGTTCATTTTGGCATCTGATTTTCAGAGTGCGGAGCACTTCCAGCTGCAAGTCCTGCTGGAGGGCTGTGAACCCAGGCAGAGCCACGGCGAGCTAGGAGCTGTAAAATCTGCGTTTCTGACCAGGCATGGCGGGATCCCACAGCTCTTTCTGGCAGCCTCCTCATGGTGAGACTCAGGATCCTGGATCTCATTCCTGGTCCTGGAAAGCCAGCAGCTCTGGCGGGTGCAAATCATTCTGCCTATTCCCCTGCATCTCATCCTTGTTCCAGTTCCATCTTTTCTTACTCAGTGTCTTTGCCTTCCTAGTCCCAGTCCCCTCTATTTGTGCTCGTTTCCTGAGGTTCAGTCCCCATCCCTGTTCAGCACCAGGCTTCGCACACCTGCACTGCTGCTCAGTCCCAGCATCTTCGCCCAGCCCATCAGACTTGTCTAAATGTTCCTTCCTCTCCTTACGGCTGCAATTGCTCCAAGATCCTGGCCCAAGTCTCCGTTCTTCTGTGCCAGCATGTTTGAATTTGTTCCCCTCGTGGTCTTGATGCCAGAATACAGGTGAGCTTTGCGCCCACAGCACAGTGAGGAGGAGCTGTGACCCCAGGCGGTATCTCGCTCCGATTCTCTAGCCAGGCGTTAACACGTACCCAATAACCGTGGTGGTGAGTGCGCGAGCCTGCACTGTGGCGAGTGCTGCAAAGGGATTTAGCTGCTCTGTGCTGATGCGGGGTGGGAGGGGGCTGCCCCATTCTGGACAAGCTGAAGGGCAAGATGAGCCCAGCAGAACAGGATCCTCAGAGTTTTTAGGATTCCCGCTGAAAAAAAGTCTGCTGAGGAAGTCGGATTGGATTTTTTTCAAATGCTTTCACTTGGCCACACATAGATTTTCATGGCAGTAATGAAATGGCACATCCGTAATCAAAGGTCACAAGTCAACTAAATTTCTACTCCCCTATCCAAACCATGAGGAGCCATGGTGCATCTTAAAGAAGAGGATGTCAGTTCTTTTTCTCTTTTACCATTACAAAACAGTGCATTGTTCCCTGGCCTTGCCCTTGGGAATAGCTATATTGTTTTGGCTGAAGCTTTCCAAAAAAATTCAGCCTGAGGCAGATGCCCAGGATGGAAAATGACAAGTTACTGGTCAAAATATGACAGTTATAAGCAGCTGAAAGTAGAGTCTTGTAATTGGAAATGTCAGACGGTCTTGACAGTAGGCAGTGCTACCAGCCCACCAACCTCAGGAAATTTGCTCAGGATTTTATGTGTAGGTAGAGGCAGCGCATGCACCTCCTAGTAGTCTCAGTAATGTTATACATGGCACAAAAAGGAGTAGCAAAGTTTTCTGGGTGTTAAAGCATGGTATGAACTGTACTTCTGCTGCTGGCAGCTTTGTCATCTGGACACAAGCTGGAGAACTGCCATGCTGGCATAGCACAACCCCGCTGCTACCTCCCGCCTCTGAGGCCAGGGGAAAGGCTCTGGAAACAGAGCAAGGACTGAACGCCCATCCACACCTGAGCTTCCCTCTAGCTAGCGCTTTCTGAGCAGAGCTGGATTGCCCAGCACTTGAGTTGCTAAACTGAAGACTTCTGGGGCAATTTTGCAGGGAGGGATGGCAGGTCTGTCCCCCCGGCCCCTGTGAGCACTGCTCATGCCCTCAGCATCCGTTGTGCGGAGGTGTTGGAAGGGCTCTGCGTTTCTATTCATTTCTTGGTCTGATGTGTGCGCAGCGACTGGGTTTGATTCTTACAGCTGTTTGACTTTAGCTCAGGAAAACTTCAAGAAGGCTCCAGCCACCGCTTGCACTTGAACCAGCCGGTCACTGCCTGCCTTTCAGAGGCCTTCCCAGGAGAGAAACTCACCTTTCCCTGGTGCAGGGGCAACCATCCAGCCCTGTAGTCAGTCACTGCGGTTTCATTAAGTTTTATATTTAACTTTCCCTCAGCGTGTTAGTGTCTCGGAGTTGGAACACTACATTGAATTACCTTGTTGGTTTATCTGGTCATAACAGCAAGAGAGATCCCAGTGCTATAGTTAAGAGTCTGTCAGCATTTCCATTATAAACCTCTTATTCTCAAGAGGTTTTAACTTAGCTGTAAAAATCTGTTCCATTGCGCAAACTTAGTTTAGAACGTGGCATGGAACAATATTTTATCTTTTAATATTGAAAATACACACACACAGTCAGTTCATATTGAAATATATATGTGTGTAGCCAAAGATGTACTGGTTTTAGGCAGTGAACAACCTGTTCAGCATCTTCTCTCCTTTTTAATTTAGCTGGCAAGATATTGTTACGCTCGCTATTTTAATAGATAAGATACTGTGGTTTGACAATCTCTTCCATTACTGGCACATGAACTCCTCTAATATATGTTAATATGATCATTCACAAGTGCAGCAGAGTCACACTGCGGAGGAAATATAAGAGGTTTGGCACAAAGGCTGCTTGCCCTCCTTTTCCTTTTATTCTAGACACTCATTCAAGGACACTTTGCTCACGCTCTGAAAAGGCAAAGCAAAAGCTTTGACCAGCTGCCTGGCAGGAAGGATTTGGCAAATGTGTCATCATGGTTATCTCTACTGTGGTCTGCAGGGCAAGAAGGCACCAGCAACTGAGGAACAGTCTCCTTCAGGGAACCCTCTCCTGCCTGGACTGGTCCCCTAAGGCCTTTCCTCCCCACCGCATCCTCGGTCTGTTGGGCAGTGGGGACAGGCAGGAGAAAAGCGGTGGAGAAGGCAGCAGCTACAAGCTCTGGCTCTCCAGCTCTCATCAGGGCTTCACCTGATTTTTTGTTTTTTGTTTCCTTGATCAAACATTCTTGATTTCCTAGCAGAAAGCAGCTGGGCCAGTGTCCTTCAATGGAGCAGTGGCTGTTTATCTCACCTAAAGATCTTTGGATGGGAAGGTTTGAACTCGGTGACAAAAAGCACCATTCCCATCTGGCGCATGTGGCCAGGCAGCAGGGCTGCTGCAGAGGGTCCCTGCAGAGCACAGGGAATTGTTTCTGAGGGCTTTCTTTTCTCCAGACACAGGAAGGAAGCTCCTTCTCCCAAAGCCTCCAGCCTTCCTGAGAAGAGGTGAAGCTTGCAGGACACTGGGCAGGATGAGCCATGCAGAGAGCCTCCACAGTAAGTGGTCAAATAAAACATATCCCTTAGAAACTTCTCTTTTTTTTTTTTTTTTTCTGGGGAAATTGCTCTTTATGTGTTAAGAAAAACATTTTCTTGTAGCCTCTCTGACTTTTCTTGAAAACTCATGACAAGGCAGTTCATGCCCCAGAGACCCAGAAGTGCTCCCATTTTCCTGGTGTGGCTGCACTGGTGTTACGGTGGCTTTGAGACCTGGCTGCTTTTGCTTTCCATCCCAGCCATATCACATGGTTCTCATTTCTTCCTGCTCTTTCCTTGGTGATGCTGCTAAATTGCAGATGCGGTTTGCTCAAGTTGGGATCAGCTTCTGCTCGGTGTGGCCAGGCAACCTGGGGCCTCTGGCTGTGTTTGTTAGAGGTGGCATCCAAGTGGACTCAGGATTTTCTTGCTCACAGCTTTCCTGCCTCTTCTGAGATCTCCTTCCCTTTTGACACTTACCGCTGGGCTCCCTTCCCGTATACACACTTCCACCCCTCTGACAAGGCTCGTTTTTCAGGATAGAGATTCTATTTCTCATAAAAATGCTGGCAAAGATAAGGGCCATACAGGTCTGTGAACCAGCTGATAGATATTCATCTAAATCCCACGCTGACAGTTCCCCGTCGATAGCCAAGGCTACGCAGGCACGGCTGCAAGCCCATGATTCAGCAACTTTAACTGATTAATCAAGTCACTTGATTTTTATGCATGCGAGTGCGCCCAAGGCAGCTGTGTTAAGTCGGCTTCTAGTCAGAGTGTTAGCAGTGCTGAGGATGTCAAAGGGTTTTGTGATATTGATATAAATATATATATATGCGTAGTTTTCTGATTAGGTTGTAGTTTTAAATAGTCTTTAGCGGCATTCATTCAGTTGATGATAGAATCCTTTCTGTAAATTTACATGCACGTTGTACCTCTGATGCTGCATTTCTTAATTACAGATACACTTTATCTGAGTTAAACACGTAACAGGCCCCTAGCATAAATTATACTCAGGGGGTGCGTACTGAGCGTACTTCCCAGGTGTGTGAGGGGATAAGTACATGTTAAAAAAGTGCATGCAGCTCAGAAAAGATTTAGGAAATATTTTCATTTTCAAAAAAAACCCCCTGTTAAAATCCGTAAGAACACCAACCCAGAACAATTTTTGGCTGTGGTAGAGGAATGCTATAGCCTGTATTTCCTACACACCCTCATGGTTTTGGGGATGTGCAGGTAGAATTCCAGATGCTGATGGGCTTGGTAGCATCATAAGTGTGTGCTTTGAGGCAGTGTGTTTATAGCTCTTTTATTGATAAAATGAAGTAGCAACCAGAGAAAATGTCAGCGTGTTTTCCTGGCACCCTATTTAAAAAAAAAAAAAAGAAGGGCATCTGTATTTCAGGGATCACTGAAATGCGAGGCTGCAGTCATCCTCATGCTGCAAAAGACAACTTTTTGAGGTACACAGCTGGTGAGAGCGTGAGGAGCAGGTCCTGGGCTCATCTACCGCCCGCGGCTGCCAGCGAGCGCTCGGCAGACTTGGCTGTCCTGGGGGTTCACGCTGAGCTCTGAGAAGGCAGGGGAGGGGGTGCAGCTGTTGGCAGAGCCTTGCTGTCAGGCTGCTCCAGCCTTCTCACACCCAACCACGCGTTTCACTGGCGCCTGTTAGGTCAAGAGACTGCGTTGCCT
Source organism: Balearica regulorum gibbericeps (assembly GCF_011004875.1). Classification (NCBI taxonomy): domain Eukaryota; kingdom Metazoa; phylum Chordata; class Aves; order Gruiformes; family Gruidae; genus Balearica; species Balearica regulorum. The sequence continues at coordinate 8,094,902 of NC_046191.1, forward strand.
TTCTTGGCGATGAAGATTCATAGCCACCTCCTCCGTACAGGAGATCGGGAGATAGGACTTAGTATCGTGCGGTTCTACTAGGTGTAAAATAAAGAGCACATTTCAAATCAGTATGTTAGGGGGAAAAAAAAAAAAAAGAGGCAAAATTAGAGAATGAATGCTTGGCTTCACGGGAGTCAAAGGGATACAGATATTTGTGTTAGAGTTTTTTCATGGCAGCAGTAGTTGTTGATGTTTATTTTTCCTCACTTCAGTAGAACAGTGTTTGTTAATAATTCTAATAATAAACATCCACAACAATTGCCAGATTTGCCAATTTTTTTTCAAAACTGTAGCTAAATGGAATATTTAAAAAAAAGGAATTTCTTGTGGTTTTTGTTCTTTTTTTCCCCCTAAACATAGAAGACCTGACGTAACGTGACGGAGCCTGTTGGGAGCACCGCCATGAGTGACTTTGTTCTGGCCAGGAGAAGAGCTCAAATACACTTTAGACAATTTGCATTGTGAGCTGCAACAATTATTGCAAATACAGCAATATAAAAACAAAAAACAAAACAAAACAAAAACCCCAACCCTGGTAGCACTGACTCACAGATGGACAAATTTGTTATTGTTTTCATGATCTTTTGCAATGTGTTTGCAGGTTTCCACAGCCTTGTTTAAATTCAAGCAAGGACCTTTTTGCACCAACTTTGCAGGATTTCATTTGTGAGTTGTACATTTAATTCTCCACAGCAGATGGTGATGTGTGGGTGTACTGCTGTATATTTGCAACAGATTCCTTATCCTACAAAATTAATTAAGTGTCTCATGTGCTGATTTAAAATCAGAATCGTATTGTTTGTAAAAAGCTAATTCTTGCATATCATTTTGTTGGGACCTGTGCAATTCCGGCAAAATGTAAGGGAAGAAAAGTCTAAGTGCTGCTTTAAAGCAAATAGATCGTGGCAGCGCAAGTCAGTCCTGATGTGCAGACTGAAGAGCTAACGATCTTGTGTGTTTAAAAGTCACTTAAATAAAATTAAGTATTTTGGGCCCCAGATGTTGCTATGAAGCAAGTTGCTGGGTGGCTCAGTGTTGCACAGCACAGACAAGGCCTCTGAATTAAGCCCCTTTTCCTTTGGTGGGTTTCTTTCCTTATCAGGGATTTATTTTTTTAAATGATTGCTCTTTTAATGGCATTGCTTATGTTCATTTCCAAAGTTTAGGGTGGGGGTTTTTTTTGTTGTTGTTTTTGTTTGTTTCCTTCTAATTTGATAAAGTCTCATGTCTTTATGGAAGCTGTCACTGATGGCTTGCACTCGTGCCTCGACCACGAAGCCACCCCAGGCTGCGCGTCTGGGCCTCAGAGGAGAAAGAAACCATGAGGCTGAGCGGAGAATTTCAGCGGAGGTCGGGCACTTCCAGCCTTGCCAGCCCCACGTCACTGACTGCGCCGGCAGCCCCGGGTGGCATACAAAACGGGCTTTGTCCAGGCTGGGATCCACATCGGTGTCATCGGAAGGCGGGGAACTCAGGGTCTGAAAGGTTGTGGTGTTAAGCACGTGGTCAGGATGGATGAAGTAAGGCCATGGTTATTTGCCTGCTGCTCCTGCCCGAGCGATGGCTCCTGGGCTGCTGTGAGACAGGGTCTATTCAATCAGAAATGAAATTTAGGAAATTTCATAGAATCACAGAATGGTTTGGATTGGAAGGAACCTTAAAGCTCATCTAGTTCCAACCCCCCCCATGGTTCATAGTTTACTTAAGGATCGATGCACTGGGGTGCTGTGCGCCCCATGGGCCAGGTAAGGCAGTGGCCTGGACGGAGGGTCCCCAGTGTGCTGCCCCTGTGCCATCGGGGGGGTGTGTGTCAACAAAGAACTAAATACAAACTGTCCTGCTCATCCTTCGACACTGGAGCAAGGCTGGGCAGGTGGCAGCACCCCACGGCACCCAGGGCTGGCCGGGAGCTGTCCTGTAGCTGCTACAGCGAGGGTGTCGTGCCAGAAAAGGGCTGGGGGGAGGGGGGGGGAGCTGCCACCTGCAGTGGGGGTGCATGGAAGCAGGAGGGGCCTCGAGGCTGGTGGCTGAAGTGTTTGGGGACAAGACACTTGTTTTGGTGACAAAACCCTCGCATCCACCCCAAAGCAACGTGCAATGTCAGGGGCTTCCGGACTTGAAGGTGTACCAGTGCTACCAGGTACACACCGCTTTGCTTTGTACCTGTGGGGGGGACGGGGGGAAATACGTACCAGCCTCGGGTTCTGTTTGCCTGTGAGTAAGCAGCAGTAGTTGGGTCATGAGTGCTGGTAGCTCCAAACCCCACCGATTTGAGAGAAGACTGGAGGTTTATTGTGGAATGGATAGGATAGCGGTTTGAGGTTGGTTTTTTTTTTTTTTTTCCCCACTACTGCACACAAAATAATTTGCAGCTCCGTAACATTTAAAATCTGAATGAAATTCAAGATGAAATATTTTAAGTCCTTTAAGATATGCTGGACTGGTGTTTAAAAAAAAATACCAGTGATACCTTAGGGGTGTTATAGACAAAACTTCAAACATTATCTGAAAAGCAGCTATTTAATTTTTGTGTGTGTATCCATGTCCCCATCTTCCCAGTTATTTCTACAGAAATAGGGTATCAGAAAAATCACTAATCTGGTAGTCACAAAGAACCAGTGTGATTTCTGGTCTTCAGCTGTGGGTGAGTCACATTAGTTTGCCTTTTCATGATCTGTCCTTTCAGTCACTTGCCTTCCTACAGCCCTAATGCTCATCCCTGGTACGTTTACAGGGAACAGGCTTTTTGAAAGGCAGGTTTTGGGTTTGTGGGAGCAGAAACAATTTAAGCTCTTTGTAAGATTTCCATTCGCCTGATCGTCCCGGTAGCCTTACTGCATTTGATCCCATTTGAATTGCTCAAGCACACCAGAGCGGCACAGAATGTTTCTGGGAAAGGCCCCAGAAGCGCCCGTCGCACCAGCACACGTTCTCCTTGGCTGCTGCAGGAACCACCCTGGTGCCCCTGGGGTGAGCCGTTTCCTTAGCGTGGGGCCAGGAGGCTGCTCTGCAGCGATGCCCAGGAGGAGCAGCCCACTGTGGATGCGTGTCTGCACGTGGGGTTGTGTCTTTGGGGTTGTTGCTTTTCATTTCCTTCCTGCAGAAGTTCCTGTTTGCCCCCAAGTGATTTGCCCCCCTACAACCTTGTGAAGCTCAGCTGGACTGGCGCCATCACAGCTTCTGGGTTTAAGAAGTCAGTTATTTTTAGAAGAGTGATACTGGATTAGACTGAGATGTCAGAGTTTTTGTGAAGTTATGCTGGATTTGATCTCCTTTCATTTTGCTCTGTGTGTACAATGAATTCTGTGTGGTAAGCTCAGTAAGATCTCCAGGACAGGGAGCAAGTCTTTTCTGTCATCACATGCTGACCTGGCTTTACCTCATCTGTGGTCATGTAAGCGAGATGGGCAAGTTAAGAGTCTTGCCTGGCTCCTGCTACAGGTGATGGAGAAAGACCTTCCCCAGGGCACCTCCCAGGTGTCATGTCCCACCCCCGTGTCCCCCCCATTAATAACCCTGAGGCCCATTCGAGTACCCCGGTAGCAGGCTCTGCTAGGTGTGGTGCACCCAGCCCCCCCCCATCCCAACAGGACCCACTAACAGCACCAGTGTTCATCTGCCTTTGGTTCCTACAGCTTCAGTGTCACTAGGCAAGCTGACTTCCACAGCAAAAGCGTAAGAGCAGCTCCCTGCTATCTCGACTACGCCGGCCATCATTTTCAAGGTATGCTCCCCTCACCGTTCATCCAAAGCCCATTACTGTGCCCAAGGTAGTCTGAAGTGGAATATAAAGTGAACGCACTTGAAATGCCCTCCCCTAGGTGATTTTCCATTTATGCAGCAGGCTTGCTAATTGCAGCAAGATTGATTACCCTTTCAGGAAAAAAAATATAAAACTTGATTACTTTGAATGAGTGTGAGTGAAATTTGGTTCTGATCCCAGCTGGGCAGGAATTGTTTCACTAAGACTTTCTAAAAACACTCACATAGCATCAGTGTAGTGAACCAGGGTTGTCTGTGACTACTTTCATCCAGTGTACATTTGTGATACTCAAAATGGGGACAGAACCTCACCTACCAGAGCCTTAAAACTGGCAGAGTCCTTTCTGTTGTGTTACATGTGTACAGGAACTTTCTTATAGTGAGCTGTATGGATGGGAAAAATGGGTACTGTACATGAATGAGATGCAGAAGATGAGGAGCCAACCTTTAGTGGAAGCAGGGAAATAATCTGGATCAAAACTGGCCACTCTGAAGTCAGCCGCAAAAGGCCAGTGCATACAGTCACCTTTCTGGCATGAGAGCATCTACACCGTACAGTGATTTTCATCTCTCTACTTTCCTGTGTAAGGTACACAGAAGGAGAGACAGGGGGAAAAGTTACAGCTTTTGTTAGCTAGTGTACACAGTGTTATTTTATAACAAACACTGTTTACTATGGCGCATTCTTAAATGGAAAGTGCAGGGGTTTTTCTAAATGGGCTGGTGCATGTTACACTATGTTGTAAAGTGTGTGTATGTATATATGTATATCAAAGGTGTGTGTGTGTATATACATATATAGAGATGGATGGAAGGATGATGTTTTTCAGAGCCTACTCTTTAAAAAGAGCAAATTATTAACTTCTGTATTTTACTATGGAATGGTAAGGTTGATTTAAGGATGAATTAAGCAAGCTGTAAATTTAAGAACAAACTCATTCTGTGGCCTGAAATTAATTATTATAACCAACATGGTAACTTAATCTCACAAAAACACGAGTTTATTAATAGGTGAAGGAGCTGAAGAACCACACAGGCCATCCAGCCCTCTGATATAATTTTCTAATCTCAGTTACGAAATTCAATGCTGCAGTTTTACAAGGTACATATTCTCAATTAGTGAATGTTACAGAACATAAACATGGAGTGAATATTTGTATTAATGGGATTCAAACAAGTCAACTGAAAGAAGTATCAACTCTAGTTATAACACATGGTGAAAAGAATCAAATTTGGAATGTGATCATACTGTTGTACAGTAGATATGTACACTGTTTCATATTGCATGACATTCATAGCATATTCATAGAAAAGTCAAACTAAATGATGGTTTAAAAGCTGTATTAATGCTGAAATTTGCTTGCTACTTTTGTTAAGTGTTGCTATGTTGACTGAGTTAATATTTTCATTGTGTAAAAATACTGTATATAGTAGAAATCCTTATCTTCCACATTCAAGTAAATAAAGTTACAGTTTGGTATTTGGTGTTCAACATCTTAAATTAAATGGCCGATTCTTTCTAACCTTCAGAAAGAAAACCAGATAATGAATACGCTCAACCTGGTTTGACTAGTACGTTTCTCTCGAAGACCTTGCTTCTGAAATCACACTTTAACATCTGCCTCATTTGAGGTGCGGCTGGGATTACTAAAACATCTGAACACGGTGAAAAAGGTGGGAAGTCCATAGCCATTCTACACACTTTCATTTATTGTCTGGACAATTAAAGTACAAATAATTCAAACACAACAAGGTTATGAAAAAAACATTTACAATACTTTCCCTCAGAAATGATCTAAACTAGCAAGGTTAACATGAAGTCATTCATTATAACTAAAGTATACAACTGCCTGGTCCTAAGAAAGATTTTTTAAATTATTATTATTATTCAGATAGTAAAACACATCGTAGAGAAAAGATTCTGACATGCCTTCCCCACTAATGCTTAGCAAATGCATCAAAACTTTCCCAGCAAACTGCGCTCATTCATAGCAGATGATGTATAAAGGTTTCCCTGAACATTGAATGAGTGTTCCTTTAAACTAAAATCTAACATTGTTAACGTAAAAAACTGATAAAATTATGATGCAGCCTTTGCTTTAGTTATTTGTCTACTACAAAAGTTTGCCTCTTCAGTGTGAAAAAACAATACTTAGTCTACATGCAGTTAGTGGGTATAGCATGGAAAAAATGCACAAAATAAGCACAAGTTATAAATAACCATAACGTTTTATTACCATTAAGACTAAACTTGTATTGAAAAGATTTTATATAACAAGACAAGAAAAGCAATAGCAAATTTAACTATCAACTAGATTATGCATAGCGAGTAACTGTTTCTAGTACTCAGGGAAGAGCATGACCCTTTTTTGTTTTAAATATATAACCGTACAAAGCACAAACATACTAAAATGATCAGTGCACTGGACATGGGAGAGCACCCCCTCAGTCATTTTGTTCCCTTAGCTCTGTTTTCCCCAATCTGAATTACATTAAAATAAAGACCCAGTTGTTTTCTTTTCTACTGTGCAGTAAGAAAAAATATTCACAACAAACATGACAATATATCAAACAATATTTCTACACAAGTTACCTTGATACCTCTGTCACTTAAGTATCATAAGAAAACATTTTAAGACATATACAAACAAAACTAGCAAAGTGTTACAACTTATAATAAATTAACCAAAAGAAAAAATAACTTTATATATATATATATTTATATTATATATACACATACACACACAACAAAATGACACAATAATATGCTTCTTCCCATAGTTTAAGTAAACAAATAAGTAGACTAGCCAAACTAGCTATATTTGATTTTGGCCATATGCATCACATCGGCAATTAAATAAATAAGTGTTTCAAGCAACATAAACAGTGTTCCAAATGTGCCAACACAGCCCAATTATATTAGCTTGGGCTATAAAGTGAATTTGAAAATTCTTAACAAATTTAAAGCAAATGTATTTTTTCTAAACACATTACATTTAACTATGATACTAAGATATGTAAATAATTTTGTAGCACCTACTGCTCAAACCAAGGAAGTTTTTGATCAAAAAATTAATTTTTTTAACTTTTGTTCTGCTGATATCCCATACTGATGACTTAAAGAAAAACCGTCTTGCAACTCATCTCCTTGCTTTTGGGTTTTGACTGTGGGTAACTGCGTGCCTGGGAAGAACACTCTCCCGTACTGTATTTAATATTTTTATTACATGCTATGAAAAGATACGAAGATCATCTGTTTGTAGCCCATCCTTCAAAAAACAATCTACTAATCCAGTTTAAAACACACATCTTGATCTCTAAAAAGTTACCAGTGCAGTATGAACATGACAAAGTTGTCAATTTCCCCTAAATTAGCCAGTCAAAATATTTTTTCTCAAATCCAGATTCTCTTGTAAAAATTCTTTATATTTTATAAAAATAGATTTTTCTTGAAACCCATTTTCAGCAAAGAGACCACCTCTTTGGCAACATTGTTAATGTTATTTAAATTGTTATGTCATCAGGTATCCCCCTTTACCCCATTCCCTAACAGAAGACTGTTTAGTTCACATGATACAAAAGAAAAAAGGAAAAATAAAAAAAGTTGCAAAATTATGTTGTTCTTTTTGCAATTTTTATTGTTCCTCTTTAATTTGTGGGGGGTTTACCAATCTGATTCAATCAATGTTTTGAAAAAAAGAAAAGAAAACAAAAATCTTTTTTCTCGCTTTTAATCCCATTAGTTTGTAAAAATTGTTTTTGTTTTATTATTTTTTCAAATGAGTGAATGGTCATCTTAAAAAGACCCACCTTCAAGGAAGGTAGTAAAACTAGCTGGCCGGGTAAAAATCCCTGCACATTGTTATCTATGTATATTATATTCAACAACGACAGCTATGAAAGAACATTCAATGCATCAAAGGTTTTTTTTTTTTTTTTTCTAAGCATTATAAAATCCTTTCCTGTTCCTCACAGGATATCCAATGTTTTAATACTTAGGCAACACTGGCTTATAAAGTCCATGGTTGAATATAAGCCTTGAAGAGTTTTTTTTTTTGTTTTGTTTTGTTCGTATATATATTTATATATATATATTTTAGTAAGTAAGGATATGAAATTCAGGATTTGTGGGTTTTATTGGTTTTAAAGGAAACTTGCAATACTCTGTCTCCTAAACGGTATCCATTAAGGCTGGCAATCGCCATGGCAGCTTCGTCGTAGTTGGTCATGGTGACAAAGCCAAATCCCTTGCACTTGTTGGTGTTGAAATCACGGATCACCTTGACATTATTGACTGCTCCAAAGGGACCAAACAACTGCCACAGCACGCTCTCATCCGAGTCGGGAGACAAGTTGTAGACGAAGATGCACCATCCAGTCCCAGTGTGACCAGGGATATTCATTCCGACAAGGCTCGTCATACCATCAATTGTGATCGGAGAAAACCTACCAAGTAAAAAGAGGGGTCTATTCTAAATAGATCTCTTGGCACAAGCTACATGGAACCAAGACTTTAAAATAAATAAGCCAAAGTCAACCAAGGTTCTTGATCCTATCCCTGGAAGATGACTACACAGTCACCCTTGGTCTCTAACGCCTACTGCAGTAGAAGGGAGCTGTACTAAAAAGAAAGACCAGATCTGGGCATAAATGCATCTCCCTTCAAGGATAAGCCCTACTTAGATGTACACAAAGATCTAATACAAGAAATGCTTAAGGACAATCTAAGGTGTCAAAAAGGGCCCACACATGCTGCTATCAGTAAGAGTTCATTTGAAGAGGCCTGTAGGAATTTCCTGCTTATTCCCATCACTAAAATAATGTCGTTTCAGGGCAATGAAGAGCTAATGCTTTACTTTTGATTAGTTTGCAGTGAGAAACCCCATAAACTTCAAGACTTATTTTAAGGGATTAGTACGAAATGCCATTGTCACAATTCAGGTATAACAGTAGCCTCTTTGCAAAAAATACTATTAGATTTAGAGAGATGTCTCTAAGTGGTAGATTTTAATTCTCCTCCTAACATAGTCCTTAACTGACAAACACTGGGAAAAAAATCCAGTTACTAAGAGTCCTTACGCTGGCCACATATGAAAGAAAATTTATGCAGCAATTGTAGAATAAGTAAAACAGTGCATAAATGTAATTAATGAGCATGTCAACTAATACCTTCACACTGCGAGATTCACATGTGTGACAGGCTCTTAGGTTCTTCAGAGAGTCAATGTGGAGAGACAAGCTCCTAGAAATCTAATACAACACCCTAACTTTTCCCCTGTTGTCTTTTGAGACTGTTTTCTTAAACATCTGAATTGGGAAGCTGAAGCCAGGTAGCGTGCTTATGAACCAGAACCACCATGGTATAATATGGGCTGGATAGGATCTATAGCGGTCATCTCATCAACCTCCTGCTCCAAGCAAGACTAACTCCTCAAACTAGATCTGCTGCTCATGGCCTTGCCGAGGACAGTTTTGAAAGTCTCCAAGGATGGAACTCCACTGCTGGAGTCCCTGCTCCAGGGCTCCACCACCCTCACTCACTGCAAGTGATTTGCCCTTATACTCAGTTGAACTTCACCTGCTGCAGCCTGGTCCTGTTGACTCTTGTCCTTGCACAGCTGACCTCTGAAAGGAGCTCAGCTTCACCTTCTCTCTCATGCCTCTCGTAGGGAGCTGAACACAGCAGTCAGGGGCTAAACTCTGCGTTTGCTTTTCCTGAACTTTGCCACATTTCTCCAGCTTGTCAGGGTCTCCCCACTGGCAGCCGTGGCCAACAGCATGGCGACTGTCCCTGCTCCCTCACCAATTTAGTGTCACCCATTAATGCAAGGAGGGCGCATCACAGCCCGTGACTCAGGTTATTAATGAAGATGTTAAGCAGTATCAGCCCTCAGGATCAACATAATTTTCCTTTCATCAGTTTGAAAAAAAAAATGACATGCTTTCTGAAGCTACACTTTGGGATATGTTTTAAAATAACAACTGCACAGAGGAAATGTTTTAATAAAAATCCAGTTTCACATGTACCTTCAATATGATGAGTTTTAATACCAGAACTGAGTAATAATTCCTCAGGATTTTTCGAGTGACAGCTGAGGGAGGAGAAGGGGGGAACTCAGTGCTGCTGAGTGAGCTCTTGCGCTCTCCAAAACTTCTCCTTTCACACTTGTAATATTTCCACATACATTTAGCTACCTGCACAGTATTATGCAGTGTGTATTAAATAACCATAAAAGAAACTACACATTTGATGGCTGCTCACCATTCTGCTAACTCCTGATGGCACTTTATATATATATAAATTCAAGGAAAAAAAGACACTTGGAATGTACATCTTAAGCTGAGGAATGCCACTGGGGTGTAGCTATGCTGTAAATGAACAGTTTGCAAATGCTCACAGCGTTGGATCCTCAGACATACAGGTTTGCAGACGGTTTATTAAAAATACATGGCAATTTTCCAACTGAACTTCACTTTTGCAAATCCTACTCTCAACATCTTTCAGTTTCGGTCCCTCATAGTCAAACTAGTAACATTCTCACAGTGGTTCAGCACAGCTCTAACACACGGTGTTTCCCCAACTACTGAAAACAGACGGCTGGACAAAGCCAATTTATGCTGCTCCTTCCACCGTACGTGGAATTGTAAATAAGGCAGCCAGGACTGGGAGCTTGTACAAGCCAACAAACTTACTTTGAAATTTGGAAGATGGGACATGAAGCCCATTGCCGACAAGTGCCAACTGTGCTAGTAACATACATAAGCCAAATGCTCCTTTTCTGCAATGTTTAAATTTAACATGAAGTACAACACTAATGTATACACTACCCTGTAAGTGGTGGTACTGTAAAATCTGTGCAATGCAAAGCTGTGGACATCACACAGTATGTTATAAAGTTTTGCATTTTTAATGAATGCTGCACTGATGTAAAGGGTTAAAGCTTCCTACAGTTCACTGGAGAGCAGCTTTTCCCTGGAAGCCTTTCGGAGCTATGCAGCTTCCAACTGTTCATGTTCCATGAGCACAGGAGCTGCTGTAAATGCAAGAAACTACTGCAAGCGTATTGACACAAATACAAGATAACCTAATGCGTAAGTAGCTTTGCTACTAGTGAGCTATCTGAAATTAGTGTCAGCAAACCCCTTTTTCCACATCGGGACATCTCATTTTCCATCAGTACCACACAGTTAACATGGGGAAAGAATGAACCGACCCCCAAACCCAGGAACACTGCACTAAGGATGTTTCAGAGGCAAGTTTCAGGAAGGTTTTATCAACACGGTATTTTGTGTGACCATATGCCTGTAAATACAGGGTTTGCTGGTACAAGTTTTTAGGATTTGCTGAGAGAAGACAACTACTAATTTAAGATGCCTACAAAACAACTTAAAAAAATCTGTTGTGATTTAAGACCAACATCACAGGCTGAATATTAAGTAAGCAGATGCATAACCTAAAACGACAGGTAACTCTCTCTTTCCCTCTGTAGGTGAAACCCAAATTCAAACCCTCACTAGTTCAGACTAAGCCCTGTCTGCCTGTACCACAGGCCAGTCCGATTCCAGGGAAAGTAGCAGCAAACCCTGGAAAAACTCCTGGAACAAACCCACCCATCTGACACCAACTTGTAGTTGAGGCTGAGAGTTTTGCTGTTTTTTGGCCATGTACCAAGAAACAAACGAGAGGAGAATGCAGGAGAAGCGGTGTGTGACAAAATCAGGTGGTAAGTTCTGACTCATCGTATCACCATCACCACTACGGGTATCAGGAGTGTAACAAATGTACTAGCGAACACCAGGAGTGCTTCTGGGAAGATACACCGCCTCTGTTTTGACTACTACTTTTGTAAGTAGTCTTAAGATTTGTGATTTGTATGACAGCTACTATGGCAGTAGCTAAAACCCATGTTACTGTCCACTACTAGCTAGTGTAAAGATTATACTTACCATACCATTTCACCAGCTTTAAAAAAGCTCAAATAATTTTCAAATGTGGTGAGTAGACCATTTCAGGAGATTAAGAAGTATTTTCTCATCTTAATTGTGAGGGGTGGCTGGACATCTTACGGTAACATCAGGAATAAGACTACACCTTTATTTTGCTGTAAGGTTCGCTTGCGTTGATATGTGCCATTAGAAGAAACACTAACAGCACGTCAGCTCATTTTAGCTATCAGATCAAACATTGAACATACTCATGAAACAGCATAAATGTTTACAAATCAGCTGAACTTTCACACATGCGTGCACATACACATGAACACAGAGCTATTTTAAAACAAAAAAACAACTATCAAGCACTGAGAAAATTTCAAAGTATTAAACCTGTAACAAAAGAAACTCAGGGCTGATTAAGGTGCACACAGCTATATTTATAAGTTAAACTTGTGATGCCAGATGCAGTAGAAAGAAGGTCTTAACTGTGAGATTTAGACAACAGCAGTATAATTCTGTTTTCGACTTAAATTTTCCATTATCAGATCTGCCATTAGTTAAAAACTTAATAGTTCTGATTCTGGAAAAAGTGCCATTTAGCAGGACAACTGCAGTTTGAATGCTTATAGCTGTTGCACCTAAACCATTTGAGAAGCCCACCTGTAAATAAAAAAAGGTTGAAAAAACCCACAGAATTTGCATGTGTGGCCTTTAAAGTAACAAAACCAACTGAAGTCCAAACTTAAAAAGAATTTGACATGCTGGTGGAAGAAAAGAAGGATTTAAAAAAAAAAAATAAAGTTAGTGAATTAAAAAAAATAAATTGTAGCACCAATCTGTGCCAACACGGACATCTGGCAATCTGTGGAATTCTAATTACCTCTTTACGCCATAGGCCATATTAAGCAAATTGTCCAGCCTGAAAAGAGAAGGAGGGTCTTTGGGTTAATGTCTCACAGATGGCAAGATCGCTCAATGGAACTATTATTAATAGCGTTCCATTTTCAAAGAAGAAACGTTCAACAAGTCTCCCACACATCTAAGGAGCCTAACAACTCCCAGCCTGCTTTGTTAAGTCTGAGGTTGTGCTTAAATTTCCACCACAGCATTTAAAGTCATTTTTAACTTGTTTACACTCTTAGAGTAAACCTTTATTTCCAGGGTTTGGTTTTAAAAAAATCCACTTCTGATTTGTCTTTTTTAGACTATATTAGTATGAATTTTTTGCAAATAATTACACTGTTCAGCTTATATTTACAGTTAACTTGGAAGTAAAATGTTACAGTCCAAAATTGCTGGAATTGGAAAGATTCTGGATTCTAACTGCTTTAGCGTAACATGTTCTCCCCACTATGTTACATATATTTAGTATTAATCTTCCATGATACATCAATCTAAATGACCACCAAATTTTGCAGAATATAATCATCTGCTTTCCATGGGAGCAGGCTAAAGCCCTTCTATCCACAGAATGATTTGGTAGTAACCTCAATGGACACAGCTGCATGCCAAGATACAAAAACAAGTGTAAATATAATGTATCCGATGACTGGCTTTTTAAATGATCTTTAATTCATCAGCACTTTTCATCACTGAAAAAACTAAAATGACTTTCAAATAATTCTGCAAAGCCAGTACGCAACTCAGTTATATGACTACATCCAAGTTTTCTTTTTCTTGAAGGCAGACCTTTTATTAGAATGCTAGATTGCCTAAAAATTATTATCAAATATGAAAGTAATGAGAACATCATGTATGGCTAACTCTGGCTTACCTATCAGATGGAAACAGTATATGCAGAATACAAAGCATAAAACATCCCTGAGAGTATCTGAAGAATCAGACCGAATACTAATACAAGGTCTCTTTATACTAAGAGCAGATATCTCAGGCTAATAAATTTAATGACACTGCTGCTGACTGGAACAGACTCAGCTTTTTTCCTGCTACCAATCCACTGTCATTAACATCAAAGTCTAAGCTGCATCAAAACTGTAATAATATAGCAGAAAATAAAAGCATTACCTAAAAAATGAGAGAGAACAGGATAGTCACTGCTCATTTGATTATCAGTGTAACTCTATTCTGTCCTCCCTTTTTCTATGAGACTTCATGAGATCTGATTGTACAGTACTTCAGCTGTTTTAGTAAATACAACATGACTACTGCTGTCAGCAGATTTTCCTCCTCATTCTCCAGGAAAGAATATTTAATTTTACAAAGAAAATCAGGTCAACCTACGCAACTAAAGCATATTTTCCTGCGCAGCACCTGCCCCACATTGTCGTCACTGGTGGAACGTCAGTTCTTTTCCAGGTAATTACCTGAATCTCTGAGCCTGGTGGTGAAGCGGTCCAGGGTAGCGTCTGTTGGGAGACTGATACAGCTGTGAAAGGAGTGCCTGGCTTGTTTTCTGGCTGGGGTTATTGGCAAACTTCACAGTAATTGGTTCTGTAGCACCACTAGGCTTCTGGCCATTTAGTCCCTTTATGGCTTCTTCTGCCTCTATTCTCTTATCAAAACGGATAAATCCCACACCTCGAGAAACCCCTGGGAAGTAAAAACATGTGAACAGATGAATGTTTGTACGAACAGCCTCATCTATGTAACGAACAAACCGAATGTTGGTTTTGGCTTCACAGAATACACAGCTTGCAAATTAAAAGAAGTCCTATGAAGAAAAATGCCCTTCCCCAGCTGTGTTCTCCAAAACCAGCCCCCACCACATTTAATATAATGATTTTAAGTAAACAACATTCTGCATTTTGAGATCCCTTGTTACAGAGGCAGCAGTTTTGCCTCCGAACAGTTATACTTAGAGAACCAGGTACTACATTTTTACACTACAGTCATGTTGTCTTAAAGCTCAACTGCCAGCAAGCGGTTACAGTTTTGCCATTTCCAGAAAACCATGCATATATTAAGAAAAATTTTCTTTTAACCTGTGACTTGATCAACCAGAATCCGTGAGGTGATGATGCGCCCATATTGTGAGAATAACTGCTCTAATTCTTTCTGGGTCATTGTTTTCGGAAGGCCGCTGACATACAAGTTCGCATCTCTGATCGAAGCTGAACTTGGACGGGCATATGACACCTATGGATTGAAGAAGAGGAAAGATGCATTAGTAAGCTGGAGCCACCCATTGCATTTTAAGTGGATAGATTATTTTCTGTTCTTTCACAAGCAATAACCCTCAAGTTCAGACACTACCTGTGCTGCAAAACCAACAAAGCCAGGAAAGGCTGGAAGAACAAAGGAAGAGCTAGGGAGACCTTAAAAACAGATGCAAGGGTTCTTTAAGTGCAGGCATAAAATAACTACTGTTCGGAGGTAGATTAGTGTGCAGCTTCCTACGCACGGCTTTGTAAATTTACCCCTATGAGTTGTGGGTGTATGGATGATTTACTGTATCCAACATGTAATAACCTTAGCACATACGTAGCACTCTGAAGTTCCAGTACGTTTTATTTTTCCCCCCCCCTCCAAGTGTCTGAAACAGATCAGGTTATTTGCAGAGTGATCTTTTGTGCTATCTCTCTTTGTTGTTTTCATCCTGAGATGGCAAGATCTGTTGTGGATGAAGAGTACTGGTGAAATTAGACTAAATGAACATCTGCTCAGGGAACCGTATACTGACACTCATTGTCATATCTGCAATTTATCACGAGAAGTTCCCTTGCACTATAAGCCCCAGAACCAGACCATAAAATATTATGGCGAAGCAAACGAGAAAACCTAGCTGAGGCACTGCATATATGCTGTTAGAAAATTATTAAATCAAGTCTCTTAACTGCTCCTCTACCTATGAATCAGATTTGTAATTATAATATGTGCATAAAAAGCCTTCTGCACTTTAAAATAATGTATATATTTGGAATACACACATTTAACATAATAAAAATACCTCCTGGATAAAGCCTAATAATAAGTATTCAGCACAGATCATGAAGAATTACTTTGCAGCACATCTGAAATAACATTAGATCCAAACCTGAATATTTTGCACTTCATCTTGATTTATTTAAATATAAACAGATCAGTATTCCCACATTATGTCTTAAAAAGTGTCTTAGAAAGAAATGGGGGGGTCCCATCATGAATACAATGCATTCAGCAACTGTCTTTCCTCTTCCCCAGCCTTAGACCAAACACAAATGATGTCAATTGGATGTCTTTATGTGTTTTATGTGTCAAAGAGTTGTCTTTATGTGCTCCACACCTAAAAATAGATGTTGACTCAACACAGAAAATGATGTGAATGACTAACATTTGCTTCCACAATCTTCTCTGCATAATAGCAGACAAACTCTAAAGATTCTAGATTTTAAGGTTTTTGGCAACTTCTTTATGACTTACATGTTTGTACATAACCTTTTAAATCTAACAGTTACAGAGAAGGCTTGAGAGAGGAGGTGGAAAAATTTAGGGAAAGAAATGTGAAAAAGAGGTTAGATAAAACATTTGCATCAACTGAACATGCTCAGGCACAGCACAAAGGCACAAGCAGACGCAACGAGCAGAGAAACCTTCAGGTGCCGAGATCAGCGCTGAAAGGGAGAAATCTACTGGGGTGGAAACTACTTTGCGCCTCAGCGATTTAGGACCTCACAGCCCCTGAGCTCCTGAAGAGGTACAGCCTTTAAGTCATTTAATCGCTGGTCCCAAACACCCCTCCTGACACTCCGCAACCAGAACACACACAGTACCGCTTGGCTTTTAAGTAACTAAGCTCAAGCTAGGTGCTTGGGGAAACCAGGAAAAACCACACTCTGCTTTCACCTTCAGACACCATGCCAAAAATGACCAGTTTGGACTGTGCTTGGTTTGGTGGTCTCACATCGGTGGCTTCTCTTTTACACCCTGTGCCAGGGCATTTGGAAAAGCAGACTCTGTGCTCTGCAAACGCCTTACCTTGAGAGGTTACTGTAAGGGTTCAGACACCTACAGTTTAACCTACTTCAGGAATTAGTTTAAAAAACACTAAGAGCCTCTCTGGCATAGGGGTAGGGACCTTACCTATTCCTTAAAACTGAGAGCTGCAAAATTAATAAAGTTCCTGGGAAAACAGCCAGGGGTTTCCTCTGGGTTTTCTCACTCTGGCACATTCATTAACCAAATGCCACATTACAGGGAAGATGAAAAGTACTGAGATATGCAAAAAACACTACTTCCCAGAGCACCAAGTGCCTGACTTTTTTTATATATACACATAGTTCCGCATACAAAAAAAGCTCAGCTCTTGTGGGCCACGTAGGCACACGGTGGAAGGAGAGACTGCACACACAAACCCATCTACTCACAGCACAGGTAACATCTATCGCTGCTCACGTCTAGTTTTTATTTCCTCCTGCAATCAAATGTTCAGGTTGCAGGGGAGCCTGACAAAGAAGCTCCTAAAAGCAACTCGGCCATCTTGAATATGAAGGAGAAAAGGTTGTGAGCTGAACAGACTCAAGGCTAGTAATGTCAATTATTTATCTGCTTTTGAATCTTTTTCATTTTCCTTCTCAGGTCAGCCAATGACAAACCAATCTGTTAGATCACGCCACCCTGCTTTCAAGCTATTATTCAGTTAGTGCTGAGGATGGGATGCCTTCCTGTGTATTAGCTAGCAAAGGAAGAAATCACCCACCCTGACCCTCCACCAGATCAGAAGCTCCTTGTGCTGTGAAAATTAAAATGGGAGCCAAAACCAGCTCTCATTTTATCACTGAAAAACGCAAAGCACTGGGTGAGGATGCCGCATTAATTCTTTATATTCACACTTAAGAATGACTTTTTTGCTCACGGCAGTGTTAGCACCCTATAATGAAATAGTGTGTTGAAAAAAAAGAATATGGAAATCCTAGCAACCACCAAAAAAAAAATCAAATAAATGAGCTGGAGAACACCAAACTACTGTTTGACCCAGGCATTTCTCAGCATTAAAATGTTTGTCCATTTGTATGACAGTTGGAGGTCGAACAATGGTGTTATATTTCACCGCATAAGATCATTTAGGAGTTCTTCGGTCAAATTTGCAAGGCAGATAATAAAATATCGTACAATTCATTTTATGGCTTGCTGGCCTCTGATGTTAGTTTCTATAAATATAGATATACTGTGAAAAACATTTCCTAGGATGTTTCTCATCTGACATTGAACATTAGCCTGTGTAAGGGCTTCTCTTCGGCATAAACACCAACCTCAGGAGTCTGCACCACTGTCTCTGAACACTATTGCAGAGTCATAAGGTCCAGCATTTCATAACTTCCATGGTAATGCACATTTTTGTTCAGGAACACAGAAGATATCTCCAAGTTAAAGTAACTATCTTCCCTATTGATTTCCTACCCATTTTCCCATATAGAAAACTTTTTGAAAAATGTCTAACCTCAGGACTCTTCAGAACATAAATTGAAGCGGTCTGGTCTTTCCAAGCCAGAGCCCGCAGCAAAGGCGCCTGGAGGCATGAACGCATCCCATTTGTCTTAGAGAGGCGAGGTGCTGGACACGTAACAGCGACCATCTAAATGCTGACACTTAACCACTTCACTGCTGCTCAGGCTAAGAGATGCCTTCAGTTGTATGCTAATCCTGGATTTCTCTAACATTAAGTCCATTTCTAGAAGCCTCCATCCAAAAGTCAACTCCTGTCTGCTCCAAAGAGGAACAGCATCATCCTTTCCTGAAAGGATGTGCTCTGCCACCCTGCC
Source organism: Balearica regulorum gibbericeps (assembly GCF_011004875.1). Taxonomy (NCBI): domain Eukaryota; kingdom Metazoa; phylum Chordata; class Aves; order Gruiformes; family Gruidae; genus Balearica; species Balearica regulorum. Next base: position 8,113,339 of record NC_046191.1, read on the forward strand.
CTGCTCAAAACATCTGCTCACAAGGAACCTAGTGCCTCACATCTTTCAAAACTTCTCCAAGGAGATGCATGTCTTGCTCTGCACCTCGTGTTACTCACCTGGGGAGTCGGTAGAGATGAGTCAGAAGCCTTTAATCAGCGAGTGCTGCATGGCAGCACTGCATCCACAGGGCACCCAACTGCCCACCGATGGTACCTGCAATCCCCAGACACTTCTCCAGCCACAAGCAGATAAGGTGCCATTGGTGTTAAGTGACTCCCCACGCAGCTTTCAAAAAAGCGTGTAACATTCAAAAATAATCAGCTTCTTGGTGACCTTAATGCCAAAAGATTTTGCTTTGTGTCTTTGCGTGACACACTCAGAGGTAGGATTTCTTGCATGACTTTTGGGGTGAGTCACTTCACTTTTTTGTGCCCGAGGTCCAAAGGTATAAAATGAGGACAACCCTTCCTCCACTGCCTGCCTCCTGTTCCACTGGTAGGCATTGGAAGTGCTTTAACACAATTAATCAAAGAGCTTCACATGTGTAAATAAGCACAATCTCACTTGTTTCACACACATACAGAACTAGAAGCAAAATCTGCTTGACACCAGAAGATGGGCTATGGCCAGAAGAGACATGTCCCCACAGTCACTTCCAGGCCCTCATCCATGCCCTAATTTTGTGCAAACACACAGATTTGAGAAACCCTCCTGTAAAAGCTATGTGCTTTGTCAGAACAGGCACACACAAGAGCCCTCTGGTCCAGAGGCTGAAGACTAGAACCTGGAATATTTTCATATCCACCACTTACACTGCCTTGTCCTTTCTCTTTGCCAAGCCCTTGGCTGGGGGGTGGAGGGGAGTGACAATGCACTTTATGTTGAGTGATTCAATGCCATTTAACAGGGATTAATTATGATTGCAGGTAAGATACAATGGTCTATACCATCATTTCAGGAAAGACATCCAGAGATAATAACCTAGTAGTACTCCAACTGTATCAAGAGCAAGGCTAAGAAATAATTGCTCCAGCTCCGAGGAATAAAAAGGACTCATCGGCAAAACTGAAGCTGTTAAAAGAAATCTCGATTACGAGAAGATGCACAAAACTAACAGCTAAAGACTCCCTGGTACCTGCTAAAAGCAGCAGAGCCAGATCTGAACCTTCAAACACGGCACTGAAGTCCTTCAAGCCACAGCATCACTACGGGCACAAAGGGTGGAGGAGGATTTGTTAACAAGCACTACAAAGTCCAAGAGGTTACACAGACAGAGGCTCTTAAAGAGCAAAACCAAAGTAAACTTAGCTAAAGGCTTTCCGGGTCTGCGGCCTCTTTAATTTCTTGTCCAAGGCTTTGTCCCAGGGTGCAGCAGTCACAGCAGATGCCCCCTCTTACCACTAACTGAGCTATCACGAAACGGAACAAGCAATTGCCTGAATTTAAAAAGGAACAATAGAACAACTACATCCCAAATCCACAGCTTGCAAATGCCTGTAATCTGAATTTTGAGGGAAGGAAAGGAACACATGCTCTTTTACACCTCTACCCTCTACAAAGCTTTGCTGGAGCTCAGGGGAAGGCAGCCGAGCGCGCCTGAAGGCAGACGATGAGCCGGCAGAGCCCATGAGGTGCAGCACACGCCGTGCTCTCTACACACAGGGGGCCCAATGCAACTGCATTCACGGGAACCTTAAAAATGCAAATCCCTCTTTGCCACAGTCCAACATGCTCAGATCCTCCTAGCATCTTCCAGACCCTGACCTTCCATCTCCTCTCCCTCACAGAACACCTAAGCCCCCTCCGTGCCTTCCCCCGTATTTTTGTTTTTGCCAGCTCCCCCACAGATCAGAGTATCCCCAGATCTCTTGGTACACCCTCCCCTTACCACCCGGCCTTGCACAACATCTCATGTCTCCACTGGGAGAAGCAGCTGCAGGTGGTGGCCAGGCAGCTCAGGGGCAGGTAGCCCCCAGGGAGGCTATGGGAAAATATGGGTGGAAAACACAGGGGTTTTGGCAGAGGATTGCACCAAGGGCACCCGACACCAGAGCTCTGCCGCCGTAACTATGAGCAAGCCAGCGCTTTCTGGCTGCAACTCAAAATTATTGGGTTTACCTCCCCCCCACCTCCGAAGCGATTTGGGACAGGGTGCAGAGCACGCAGCTCTCCCCCACTGCTCGCTGCTGCAATGTTCCTGCCTCCTCCCCTGCCTTGTGCTTCCCGCACCTCCTTCACCACAGAGCACGACTGGAAGGCAATCTTTTTGACAAATGACTTTGTAGGACTGAGAAGTCCGAGGTTGCTGTTATTTGGCTACCCTACAGTGACAGGACGGTTTGTAGTTTTGCAGACAAGTACAAGAATTAACATGGACAGATTTAGAGCCTGAATTTTGTAGAAGTATCTGGCATTTTGAAAAAAAAACCCAGAGAAACCAAGATAAATAGCAAGATCTTTGAGCAGTAATGTTACAATATTTCCAGAAACACAGGAGTACTTTCTCCCACAGCCCTATTCACTATATTTTAAATTAGGACCATACAGTCCTATCGATCAAAGCCGGAGAGTAAAGCAGAAAAACATTCTGAACTAACAATAGGAAGTGCTAAAACAGCAGTAGCTGTATTACATGTTATTTATTCATTTAACTGAAAATTAAAATAATTAGAGAAAGAATCATTACTCTGGTCAGAGGCTATCTGTTTGGTATTTTATCATCTGTTAGATTTGATGGATTTAAAAACTGGAAGGCATCAAGGGCTCCGAGAACCCAGATTCCTTCGTCCCTCACTGGAGGCGTCTCCCTTTGCTCCAGCAGTGCCACAGCATGCTACCTGCTCCTGCGGGGGAAGAAACCAACCTACTTCTCGGGCAACAGAGAAAAGGAAGGAGAGGGGGACACAAGACTGCGCTTCAGGGGGTCGCTGGCTCTTTTTAGATTTCAAGCTTCCTTTCAAAACTCTGTTCCAGCAGTCCCTAACATGAAGCCAGGTCACCTGCACCCCCATGTAAATTGTAAAGCTCTTCCTTTGCATCCTTTCAGACGCTGTCCTTTTTTCAGGGCAAAGCAGCACAGTTTAAACAATCTGTACCCTGTGCATCACACGTCTTATTTTCCTTCTGATATTTGATGCAACTGAATTGCCAGGCAATCTTCAACAGCAGCAGTGACCTTTCATATGCTTTTATGGATGGGCAAATTTAATTTCTAAAAATAGATTCAATTTCTGGAATATATATTTATTTCAACACATGCTGTATCTTCCCTCATTCTAAGCTGTTTTGTAGAATTATATCAAGCTTTAGCTGTAAAAATAAAGTGAAGCCCTTCTCCCTCACAAGATGATGATGATGCTACGAAATGGCGTAAATAAAATATGCACTATGATCAGCTGAGGAGGAACACAACGTGTATAACCTATTACCACCAAACACATAACACTTCCTTCAATGTTTTCCCCAAACAGATATTCTGTAAATAGTCACCTCTCGACTTTGACTTGAAAGGGCATCATTGACTTAAATAAAATGCACATAAATTTTTTAGCTGCTACAGTGAAAAGGGATTATTTATTGTTACAATGAAATAATAAAAAGAACATTTCTTCAGTTATTTTAGCCCGCACATCTGAGAGCGGACTGTGCCTAGCTGTTTTGCTGATCCTGCTATAAACCCAGTTCCTCCTGTGACTGCATGGCTTGTTTTGCAAGGCATCAGGAGAGAGATAACATTAAAGCTGCTACGAAAACGTTACTGAAGTGAAAAGGACAGGATTTGGGGACACATGTATTAAAAAATATATTTTTTAAATAACAGGAATTAAGCCTTGTGTGGTCAAAAAAGGAGTACAAATATGATCCCCTCAAGCCAGCTCATGTTCAGTCTAGGTGCAAGGGACAGCAGAGCCCACAACTGTTTAAGCAAGGAGATGGGATGCAGCCAGCAGGACCAAGGTGACCTTGGCAAGCAGAAGTAATTTACCCCTGTAAAAGGGCTTTCACAGATTATTCATTTCAACTTTCCATCAAAACAGCTTCCAAACAAAAGGTAGCCAGAGAAATGCTACCTGCAGGGCTGCAGCTACCCAGCGTACATGGGTAGAGGCCAAGGTTCAGCCTATCCATCAATAGGACATCACAGATTCATTCTGGGACATAAAAACCCACCACGCTCATGAAGAAAACAAAATAAAGTAGTGCTCAGTATTTTTCCAGCTCAATGTTATTCTAGCATTTAATTAAATAATTTTTAGCCTACGAAACTATATGCCAGCAAAGCCCTTTCTATACATCTTTTGAGACAGGCTTTTCTAGTGCACCAAAAGTGCATTTTTAATAGCTGTAAAGGGCATCTAGCTAGATTAAAGTCATCGGCTCTGATAATTAAATATAGTAACTCCACGAATTAAAATACTTCAACCTTATAATGCATCGCAGCGAAATGCTGGAAAGAGGCATGTAGGGGCAACAGGCGAGCTAGGAGACTTCAGTGGTGCAGAGTACAATTTTTCACCCCTTTGGAAGCTAGGGAGGTCTCCAGTGACACAGGCACCGCTGGGAGCGGTGTAAACAAAATTCACCACTGTTAGCGTGAATGTTGGGAAACCTTCATCCCCGCTCAATACCAGGGAAGCAGACCTAGTTTATTAAGATTTGTAAGACCAAAACATAATTAAAAATACAAAAAAACCAAGGGGGTAAGGTGAGGTAATCCCATGCAATTCTGCAATTAAAAACTGGGATGGAAACTGCCAATTAGATGTCCATGTGTCCAAAGCTCGGCTATTTGAATAGAAGGCTCCCTTGGGTTGGTTTTAGGCAACTGCATAAGTACTTACTTGAAAACAATTTTATTTAAAAAAGCCTACACAAATCTTCCCAACCACTGAAAAAATCATGCAGCTCCTGTGCATGTAGGTTAGGTCAATCTCTTTGCTTATTACTAGATTTTAACAGCTTTCAAGAGCCCAACAAAATGTCACATATTCTATAAAAGTCTACTAGTTATTTATAAGCATGAAAACCCCAAACCTAATAAACTACTTGTGTTCGTAATATTTATATTGACTTGAAAAAAAAATTAAAGAAAAAGCATTCTGCAAAGATGTTTTAGCATGGGAACTTCCTGAATAACAACAATCTTACTCTACATGACGAAAACGAAGGCATAATGGTTTACTTTTGCACGTGAGAAATGTAAAGTAATAATTGGGGTGGGTTGGAGTTTTTTGAGGCCTTTTTGTAGCTTCTATGTTTCCTGTAACCTCGCAATATTGTGAATACAATAGTATCACTCTGGCTCACAAAATCAAAAACACAGAGGCAAAGCAACACAGGTACTTAGGACAAGAAGTGAAGCATCTTCATTAATGCTGCATAATGTTAAAAATCTAGAAGTGCTGCATTAAGAACTGATCTAGATTTTTCAAGTTCTACTGAGATTTTAATGGAATATTTAGAAGATAGGTTAGTACCTTCAAAATAGTATATTTTTCCTGATAATATGCCTTTAAAAGCAATTTTGAGGGCAATTTACTGCTCAACTTCTCACTGCAAGTGGAAACTGCTAAGTCCGAGCATGCATTTCCACCTGCAGCAGTAGATAAGACTGTAGATTTTGCTGCTTTGCCTTACATATTCCTATAAGTTTTTCCATTTAACTGTACAGAACCATGCTGTGAGCATTTTGGTATATGGCCCACATATACCTATATGGGATGGAACCTGGTTGGGCTAAGGGAGGTTTGGAAATAGCCTTCTCCATGTAATCCATACAGCTACTCCAACAGTTTCATAACCCTTAGCTCAGGACTTCTGCTCTTCACTAATCCAACACATCTGAGAAAAACTTGCCTGAAACAATCCTTAGAGATGCACAGGAATCCAACAAACATTTTTTGCTTTAGGGAACACCACTTTGTTGAAACCAAAATCTTTAGTGATAAAGGGTAAGTACAAATAAAGTGCTGACTATACGGTATCTTTTTTGCAAGATACAAAATCACTGACATTATTTGTACCAATATTTTCAAAAATAAAAAAAATCTATTTTATATTCTTTAGCATTTTCGGCTTTGAAGCACAAATTAAGTACAGAAGAAAAATTAAGAAAGTGGTACAAATCAAGAGATAGCATTTAAATACTGTAAAAGCAGTTTCAGATAATTTGAATCAGGTCTGCTGTTTGTTTCCCTTCAATTTTTTAATTCACATTCCTTGCGCCGCATTATTTGTCAGGATTTGGGATGTGGAAGTCTTCCGTAGGCTGTTTCAAGAAAGCTTTATCAGCCATGCAGCAAAAAAATGTGACAGTGTAGAAACTTGCTTTTCTTCTGAGACCACTAAAGAAGGTCGTTGAATAACTAATGGTCTATTACAACAATGAAATGAGAGACTTCAGTGGGATCTCTAATCCCTCCAGTTTCTAAAAGAATAAATCAAACTAAGGATGTGGAAATTGAGAAATTTTTTTTTTTTTGAGAATGACATTTTCTAACTGGAGAGAAACATACTTTCAACACCTGATAATGACCTGACTGTCATTAACAGGTCTGTGTCAAGGTATTTACCATTAAAACACAAGAAGATGTGTAACTTATGAATACAGTCACCTACTTCACCTCTGTTTATGGATAACGGTATCACTATGGCTGTTTTATTCTACATTTAAGCATCACTACAATGCTTAAGGAGCTTCCTCTTACTTTCCTCCCTTTAACAATAGCAGCAATTTCAGAGAAGAGAGATTTCACCTTCTGCACATCCTCTCACTGTTCCAAGGAGGAGCTCATTAGCAAACCACCCCTTACAATGGAGATTAAAATAGTGATGACATTGCCAAAAACCACTCCAACCACTTTCTCCACTTCCTAAATTGAGCAAAAGACATTTTGTATTGTCTTACCTTTATGGTTTTGGTCTGGAGTCTGAGTCCATTTAAAGTGTTAATGGCTTTCTCTGCATCCTTTGGATCAATATAGTTAACGAATCCATACCCTAAACTCTGCCCTGTTGAAACACAGGAAACAAAAGAAAAAAAGGACTCAGGTTTTTTAAGCACAGGAACAACTTCCAAGGGTGGGAAAGACAATCTTCTTACACTGTTCATTTCGTCCCTGCTTTCCCCTATGGTCTCTACGCCGTTCTTCACCATTTCGTTATCTCCTTAATACAGTGGAAGCCAACATTAAAGTTTAATTGCTGCTCTGAAGATCCTACTTTAAAAGCAAAAAGAAGCAAACCCCCACCCTGCCTTCCCCAGGAGTTTGTTTGAAAGCATGTATGAGGCTTGACAGCAGCAGAATTGTGTAATAGTTGTGCCGAGTTACTAATAAATGACTGACCTACCAGAGCAGTAACGAGGCGACCTCTTAAAAATGATAAAAAAATACATATAATTTTGCTACTGTTTATAAACAAGTTTGTAAGTGTTTAAAATGCAAAAATTAGGAAACTGTTTTAAGACTAACCTTGAAGCAGCTGACAGAAACAGACAGCCACCTTTACGTCTCATTTTAGTGCTCAGTGAGCAGGCAGTAAATCAGAAGAGAAAGGACAGATCAAATTGCAGTAGGGTAAGAGACCACATTAAAGCTTTCCTCTGGGTATTAGAGATGACGGCAAAACCCAAACAGTACAACTGCTGCTGCGCACGGGATGGCATGAGCCCACTTTAGTAGCCAAAATAATTTCAACAGCTTCTGTTTTATTAGCAAGATCTGTGTTTGTGTTTGCAGTAGGAAGAGGAGACCTGGTAAATAGCTGGGATAAGTAACATGGAGCTGGAGAGGCCGTGCTGTTAGCACTACAGATGCTCACTCACACAGCACAGGGACAGAGCTGTGGGTCTGCAACGGGCTGCGAGAACCTGTACTGGAGCAGCACCCCTTTCCCATTCCCAAGTACCAGTTCTGCAGCATCAATTCTATTAATGCAACGCGAGCCGCTTCCAGATCCCTTCCTCCCCAAGCCCCTTCTCACACACTCTTCAGTGTATCTGGAGAACAGCAAACCAAAAGACGACCTGCCTCTGGGCACTGACGTGCAGGGGATGCAAGTGCTCCTGCTCACAGGCAGCGAGAAAGCAAACATGTGAAAATCCCTCCCAAGGAGAAGGACAGCACTTGCGAAAGATTTCTATCCACGGGAGCAGCAAACTGCGACCCAGCTCCTGCTCACCAGGAGCAAGTGGAGGTTGGGAGAGCAGCTGCACACCAAGTGCCCTGCCGTACCCTGGAGGCACGGATCCTGCCTCCCAAGCACAAAGCTTTGTTTCTTTGTCTCCTGGACTACAAAAAAGCATCTGTGTGTTTCTCAAAGTCAGACGCCACCAAAAATACAGCGTTTGCTGTAACACAAATACAGGGAGCGCTTCTGTCTTACAAAATCAGATCAAAGCACTAGAAGCTGCTAACTATGCGATGGAAGACCTTAAAAATCCATGGAAACACTGCAGTTCATGCCTAAAATGCCCACATGCAGGCGTAATGATAAGAAATGGCTGTTTTAAACTACAATATATCTAGGGAGCAATTCCATCCAGTCAATTTAACTTCAGAAAAAAAAAAAAGCATAAAAACATACCCAGTCTTCCTGGAGAGCTGAATTAATCCCAACAAAAATATTCTTACCCAAGTTACACGACATTAACCAAGAATAAGCTGAAGTCTGACTGAGCAAGAAGCCTGGAGCAGAAATACTGTAAAGATACTTTCTGTGCCATGCCTTCCTCTTCTTGTCTACCTGAGATATTTCATACAGCCCCAGTCCCTGTGCCTCTGAACTAATCAGATCCTGAATATATTTTTAATTCTAGGCAGAAGGAAGCCATTCTCTAGAAAACAAACCTCATTTTACAGAGGAAGGGAGACACAAGGATCAAGGCTTGGACAACTCAAGTTATCTGGTGTGTGTGTAATATATACATATATGCATACACACTCCTGTGTCAAATTGTCCCATTAACCATTTATCAACCTTCAGAGGTACATGGATAACAGGAGTAGCTGATGCAAAGCCCTGGGATTTGCATCAGTCTGCCTGAATACAGGCTTCCATGGCCAGTGCTGTTATTCAAGGCACACGGACTGACCAACCCCTACAATATATACAGTGATTTTTAATAATCGCTCGTAGGAACATTCTCACTTCTGTCAATACTTCTGCAAGGAAGAGACCATGGATAACAAAGCTGTAGACAACACAAGCTGTAGGGAAGGGAAATAATGGCAATACAAGAATGATATGAAAATTTTATAGACCATTCACTCCTTTCCTTGGAGTTCTCCAGTAACGTTATTCAAGTTATTTAAATATCATCTCCAATTCTCACTACCAACTGGAAACATAAACAAATATTTTCTCCAAGGTGAAGGATAAGGAGTACCACAACAAAAAGCTGTCTGCATGTATGCCTGCAGAACCCGGCTTAAAGAAAACAATTGCATTGTCATAAAATTTTGCTTAGAATAATAGGTACACAGAAACATGGTTTCCTTTTGTTTAGCATATACTCCTGAACATCATGAAATATATACAACTTGTAATAGAATTTAAGGCCTGTTACTCATAAGCTATTGGTTGTAATTTCATATCAAGTATATTGGCTGAATTCTATTCTCACAAAAAGGTTAGGGTGGGTCTACTGAGCATTCTGAGCACTGACTTTGTTAATCCAAAAAACCCCCCAACTCTTATATTAAAAACCCCCCAAACCCCACACCCTTTGCAGCCTACTGAAATCCTGGCGCAGTTGTTTCAATTAGCAAATTCCTGTTGTTGCTTTATGCTATACACTTCGCTTGGTACCAGTGAAGCTGAAGGGAGAAAAATCTTTGTTACGAGCTTGCCACTTCAGGGGTATATTTTGTTTGGTTTATTTTGTATTTTCAAGCATCTCCCCTAAACACCAGCATTTAATGGAGACAGACACCTTTCCTTTTCACCTCAAAAAACTGAAAACAAACACAGAAAAAATTATTTGTGAAAAGCTTTACGACTGCTGGCAGACATTATAAAGTTTTTAGTGTGCTTATATTTACCAGCTAAGAAACAAACAAAAAAATTATATATCCAGCTAAAAACATTTTCAAATTACTCTCAAGAACAACACACCTTACGTCAGACAAAAACACAGACTCTAGATATGAAAGAACTAAAAATTACTACTGGTAGAGAAAAGAGAAGTATTTGTTCTAGAATATGGTGAAGCAGGATGAACTTTCAAGTTTTTTTTTCATCATGTACTCTTATTGCATGTACTCAAAAAGGGTAACATTTCTTTGGACGCAATCTGGCAGCACGAAGCAAGCAGCTGGACCTCTCAGCGGGATGGCACACAGACACTGAAGTTCATTCCCATGCTACACTTCCCAGGAACAGCACTGTAAATAGTAAATATTTTCTGTGATTTGGAATCCAATAATTCATTGCATGCTGTGATTCAGTAGGGCAGGCAAGAGATATTTCTAGATGATATAACAAGGTGGTGTTTTGGGATCACTATTGCCATTGCTCTTTCTGAATGTTTTCTCTAGCTTGCAGAAAATGCACAGTGGACCTCCTATGATCTGGTAAAGAAAAGGTCTAAAAGTGAGCAATAATAGGATTAAAAATTATCAAGGACTTGACAGTCTTAAAAAAAACACATGCAAAGCCAAGCCCAAGTTGGTAATGTACATATTTCATTTTTTAGAAAGCTCCATTTCAGAGCTGAAAAATCACCAAGATTAAAACAAACCATGAGAGAGAATATGGAAAAAACAATATACCCTGTTTATATCATTTATCCATGCATCCAAAACCTGCAGCTATAAAAAAGGCAGTGCCATTTAGAGACCTGTACCTGCCTTTACCTCCTTTGTAAACTAGTCTGCTGAGGACAATTCTCTATTTAAATTAAGAGATAAAGATAAACCAGACAGAAACCAATGTAAGTTAGAACAAAAAAATCTTAGCAAAACCAGAAACAAACAAAAAACCCAGAAAAAAAATCTCTGGCTAGTAAGGGTCAGAGTGACAAAAGCTGCTTCTTTTTAGATTACAGAAAAAAGATCCCTTAACACTCATGCTGACTGATCAGCAGATAGTAACGGTACAGAGAAAATAGATGTGTTATGTACACCTGACAAAGCTATATGAAGTACTAAGTAGCAAGCCAGGTGGATGTTAAACAGGACCTCCTAAAATTATACATGTTTAAATGAGATGATCTGGATTATTTTCACAGAGTAGACTCCAAAAAAAGGGGGAAATGGCACTCTCGTGATTTTCACTAATACTTACAACACCGAACAAATTCCAGGAGCCTGGAGGAAGAACAATTTTGCACTGAAATTCAAAAAGGTAGGAATGCATGACCCAAGTAATTACAGGTCCATCAGTCTAATGCTGAGCAAGGCAAAATTACAGAATATTCAACACTGGACTCTAATAATATAAAGAATTAGAGAAGGGTAATAAAAATCCATGTCAATCAAATTAGGTCTATGGAAAATAGATTCTGTCAAACTAAACTGACATCCTTCTTGATGATATTACAAGTTTGACGTATAAATTTTAAGAATGTCTATTTAATAGCATTGATATACTTGGTCTTCTATAAAGCACTTGATTTGGTACTGCTTATTAATTGACTAAAACAAAATTAACATGGTACACATTAAATGGATTAAAAAAAATAATCAGCCAACAGATCTCTAACTGGGAATTGTGAACAGGAAATCACCAGAAAGATGTTTTCCTACAGGTCTCTCTCAGGAAACAAACAGTTTAGGGCCAAGATCTATTTCCATCGATGAGTAGAAAAACCCAAACTCCTTGCTCCTGAAAATCACTGACTGCAGAAAGACAGGATGAGATAAGAACAAAGAGGACAGTGTGAAGGTACAAAACAATTTAAGCTCCTCAGTAAACTACAAATAGGTAAGTTTAGATAGCACTAACCCAAGATTACATCCCAACAAACCACGGCAGCCTTTCCAAATGGGAAATGAAGGACTGATACAGGGTGACTGATAATCAACCACATCTCAAGCTTGCAATCCTGCCAAAAGGGTTAAAACAATCCTTTGTGGCACAAAAGCCACACACTTGGAAAGAAAAATCACTACTACTCATCTGGCTGCGTGCTCTGCTGCTCAAGCTGTGCCCAGTCCTGGTATATGTGCTTCAAGAAAGATCCTGATGCCTTGGCAATGGTGCCATGAGAATAGACTATCGGATTGAAAAACTTTCAACTAAAAGATGGGGCTCAATGTCTACCTGATCAAAACCTGGTTACATTGAACCTTAACAGATCTACATTAGTAGTTACCTTAAGTATGGATTGCCTTTTTTTTTTCTTTTTATAATGTCTGTCCAGCAGATAAAACATGAAGTTTTGTATCCCAAGTTCCATCACTTGGCAGTTGAAACAAGAGAATCCAGACTAGAAACAAAGGAAACACTGTTTTCCTGGGGAAAGTGTTTGTTCTGGTTTCGACACTGAAGGTAACAGATTATTTTAACTACCTACCAACCATTTTGTCAGCTCTTCTACCCCTGGAAATTCTGAAAGTTCAGGGTTTTTTTCTGAAAGCTACGCTCTAGCTCAAGCAGGAATAAATCCAGCGAAGGTTTTGGCGAGATATTTTAAGTGCTCAATAATCTCTTCTGCTCTGAAGCTCTACAAACACGCTGTTCCTGCTGGTTGTTCTCCATGCAGCTCTTACTGCAATCATTCCCACAAGGAAAGAAGTAAATGACTTCCTCAGACAAGTCTGAAGCCTTCCTATTGCTGGAAACTATTCTAAAAGCAACATATAAAAAAAGAGTAGAACTTTGAATTGCTCACCTACGACCAGATAAGTTAACATTTTAAAAATACCATTTTTTCTTGAAAATAAATTACTCTGCAATGCAAAGTCACATTAAAGGACTATGGTTCCCCACAGTTACTCATGAAAACAAGCACAGAATGGGACAGCAACAATGCAAACTGCCTTAAATTGTGGTTTTGTTGTCCCCTGCCCAAATGCAAAACCTAATTAAAGCTGCCCCCCGGCAGCCATAACAAGAACACCACTGAGCACCAATGTTTTCCTTTGACACAATCCTTCCTTCAGAAGTAGGCCACGTCTGACAGCTCATCTCATATTAGCCAGGCAAGCAACAGTCAGACAGCAACAGCCTTCAGTCATTCCGGGTTTGGGACCAAAAGATAAAATAATGCTCGCCGTGAGTTTTCTCTGCCTCTCAGCTCCAATTTTTGCGTGTTCTAACCTTGGCAAACATTTAGGGAAGAAACTGGTGTGCTGAGATGAGCTTCTCTATCAAAGCAGCTGAGCTCAACTTGATGTCCACCTGTGACTCTTCCAAGCAGATCTGCACACACTCTTCAACTTTCCCTAACAATTCTCAAACTGATGACATTCCTAGTAAATGCCACCTATGGATGGCTGGCAAGGAAAGCAGCAAGCAAGAGATACGGGCAAGACAAAGACTTGCCATGCTTTCCATCTTCTAAATAACACTAACAGAAGAAACTTAACCGACATTCAAGGTCAGCCATGCTCCAGCCAGTAGCCCCATTCCAGAGCCCAACTCTGAGCCTCCAAAACCATTCCAGAAGTGTTTTAAATGCATTCCTGGAAGGACACAGAATGACTGCAACTCATATGAAAAGTTGTATGTAGTAGGGGCTTTCAGAGAACATTACATAAATACCCTTGAGAAGATACATTCAAAATGCACAAAGAAGGTCAAGTGAATTGCCTGCTTCGTTTTTTTGGTGTCTCTATGACAGTTACCAACAAATAAAGCTGTTTACCTAAAAAAGGAAGTAAACTGTGGAAAGAAGATTCAGATCAAGGGAAAATTAGATCTGATCATGAGACCAGTTCATAACCTGCTTCTTCTCTGATGCGTCTTTACACCAGTAACATCAGTCTCATTCATCCTCCATCTCTTTATCAAGGGGAAATACCTGCTGCCACCCCAGCAATGCACGCTGCAGTCACAGGAGAAGCAAACCAGGAGGAAGCAGCTTCTGTGCACTGTGCTCCTAGGACCAAACAATTAAGCTAAGGCTATCACTGTCACAATTGACTGTAATCCAACTATGAAGGCAACTTGTTCTGTGCTTAGTACAGCTCTATTACACCATCCATTTAGTTGACAGCTTATTTAGAATACAAATTCCTTATATTTGTACAGACTAGTATTTAATACATGTCCACGAACAGCAAGAAAGCATCTTTCTCCTATTGCAATATAACTATTGCTTTTGCAAGATTTTAGGGAAAAACGTGTAGTATTTCAAAGCAAAAACGAGAGAAGGATGAATAGGAAATAGCTTGGGTTTTGCCTTTTGCAGAAAGGTGACTGGGTACAAATTTTGTTTGGGAACCTTCCATCAAATTACTGTATTTCGGGTGTCATTGTTCTTTTGAGGAGATCCCCTTCTGGATTAGCAGAAGTCAGCTGTATTTAAATGCAATCCAATCTAAAGCCCCAGATACGCTTTGATGCTCCCACAATTAAGGAGCACAACTTGTCCTTGGTTAAAAACAGCCATCAGCAAAATTTCAGTGTCAGTAGAAGATCCTTCTTCAGATTCTACTGGAGAGGAAAGCCAGGTTCCAGACTCACAGCAGGATACCCTTATAACAGATCCCCTCCTAAAAAATTTGCTTGTAGTTTCATAACAAATCAATAAGCAAATCTAAACCCAAACCTCAGGGAAAATTCTGTGTTCCAGAGGCTGAAGCATAGCTATAGCTAGGGCGTGGGTAAAGGCATACACGCCAACACAAACCTGCTCAGATGGGACAAGATTCCTCAAGCAAACTCTTCCCCTAAAGCATCAGAGCCCTGATCCCCAAATAGCAGAGGCTGGGCCCTCCCTGTAGGAAATCTGCAGAGAGAAAATTCTTATCAGTGCCTTAATCCTGGCAATGCCAGAGAGACTCAAATAAAAGCTCGTTTAGCACAGGAGACAGGCCTTTTTGGGGAGCTCATGGGGAGTCACGAGTTGCAAAATGAGCTCCCATGGGAGCTCTATGCACGCAGGATTTAATATACCCCAGTCCTAGTAGAAGGGGCTTCTTTGCACCTTCTCCAACAGACTCTGCTACGCGATTAAAAAAATCCCCCAAAGGAAGCCCTTGCAAACGGCGTACTACATCCCACGTAAAACTCTCCCTCGGGGAGAGGATAAGAGGAAAAATGAACCAGACGTACAGACACCACTCACTCAATTTTAATATCTGAATGGGAAGTGCCAGATACCATGACAACAAGCCTAGAAAAATAAAAGGGGAATAAAAAAAAAAGTGTTGCCCAAAATGTGAAACAAATCCTATAAATGTAGCTAAAAGCAGTCAAATGATTAGTGCTAGTGAGGTAACTGCGAACTCTAGACCTCCGCATCTCTGGAAGATAATCACCAGGACCTGAACACAGTGAACTCAAAGCCAAAGCAAGACCCCCAAAAATCCAACTGCAATCTCCCCACAACTGAAAGCAAAGGTCATTCAACCAGCACCATGCCAAGTTAGAAAGCTTGACTTTGCCAGGCAGTGACAGAGGAGGTTACATGAGTTTTGACAAATCCCTTAATGCAAGACGGTGTAATTTAATGTCTTGATTTTCAGAGATGCTGAAGCAGTAGCAGTTCTCATGTAAATTAAATACCAATTGACAGTAGCTGTTATCCCTCAACATTAAACACAGTAATGATTCTCATTCTGGAATAGCCCCATACAGCCACCCAGAAAACAGAACAAGATGGAGCATGCTTTGACAGAGCTTGCTGCTGCCCAGCACTACTAGACTCTTCCAAAAAAGTCCTACTCCCACAGAAGTTTCAAGGGCACTTTCAAAAACATGCAATTACTCCATTTTAAACTTGACCATACCAGCAATACAAAAACATGCCTACTCTTGCAAATAGTGCCTTATAGTCTCTTAAAGGCTTCTAGCATTTCAAATATTCTGCATCTCACTTGAAACAAGACTTTGCTCTTACCTGCATACTACACAGAGTTTTAACAAAGTCAGCTGTGTAATTACTGTACTTGAGGACATGGACTAATCTGCATGCAAAGCTTAAGTGGCAGTTTGAGACAGATGTTGCTGAGTTGGCTGGAGTCTTCTGCGGTTCCCATTACTGTAGCATGGAAGCATTTTATCTCTGCAACGCACCTTTCCTCACAAACACCACTGAGGAAAGCACTTTTATTCCTATTTTGGAAAAGAGAAACTGAAAGGCATCAAGATTTCCATGGTGAACTTGGACAGAGTGACACAGTTGCTGGAACAGGGATCTAAAACTGCATCTCCCCCACACTAAGACAGTAACCTTCTTATTGGACCGCTGAGAGTTGTGCTGGGCTGGAGACAGCTTGTAAACAACACGCACATTTCATGCCACAGAATATGTTAGCCTCCTTTTTCTTGTCTTCCTGCTTTTTATCAAGTTTCTTTAAACGTAAAACTGGATTTTAAGTACAGGCGCGTTCACACTACTGCAAGCAACTGATTAAGTACGTTTTCAGAAGCTACTGCTCCTGATATACGTAAGACAACCAAGTTCCATTTCTGAACAAATATTTGGATTCCCTCCTCCCCAGTTGACATCTCTTGCTTCCCTTTTCATCTTTTCCTCCCCCTTCCTTCAAGGAGCACACAGCCTCTAAATTAGCAGCTGTTCTGAGAAGAGCAAGGCTGCACTCCTCCCCGCTTTGTCCCAGAACAGAACAGGGACTGTACTATAAAAATCCAGTGTTCTGGGGACAGGCATGAATGGACAAGAAACAGCCATGACTTGTCTATCCTGAACAGTGAGTCAATGCTGAAGAAGAGACAAATTAAGCACAAGAACGCAGACATTAGAAACAAACAGGCTAAGTTAAAACAATATTCAGTAAGAAAAAGTGAAAACAAAGAGACGAGACAACCCACCCACCCCCACAAAAAAGGACATACCAGCACATAAAAAAATGTTAAGCAGCAATGTGGAAAGAAATCTGCAACAGGAATTAAAGAAGCCACTGCCTTACATGAAGTATGTGGTAGGAAGCCTTTCCCATCCCAAATAAGCAATGTCACATCATGGAGAGGGGATATAGCATCACTGGACCAGCAGTCCATAAAGGATCACAAAGACTGCACTCAACTATAACAAGAAGTGTATGTACTGGAGGATAAGGAAAGCAATAAATAGAGAGCAAACTTCAGCAACCACCAGGTTTTAAAAATCAAGAATGATTTAAGGCTTGAGAGCGACTTAAGGTGCAAGATTAGAAGTGTCCAGTGTAAAAATGCTTTATTAAAGGCATTAAAACGCTGTCCTTCGGTTACATTGTGACTAAAAGGAAATGCAAAAGCCCATAGATACTTCATATGTGTAAAGATCATGACAGGAGTCTGTTAACACTGTTACTTAGAAGATGAAATTGAAAGATGGTAGAAAAATTGCAGAGCCTGAAACTAAAGAGAAAAGGGCTCCAACAGTGCAAACCAGTAGGTCACATGCCTCATTGCGACTTATCTTCCTGCATCCCATTCCAAACGCTGGTACTCTGAAATTTAGATGAAAGTGGAAGGCAACTAAAAAAATTAATACTGAACAATGGTGCAGAAACTGAAAATAAACCAGAAGACATGGAGTGATTTTCCACTGGTCAGGCTTCAGCCAAAATCAGAAAGTTCAGATCACAGTGACCCCATACTGTATCTTCTGCACAATTTTGGTGCAAATGCACAAAAGAGTAATGCCAGGCACCCAGAGCCAAATCTTAGGAGAAAACCCACTATTCTAGAAGATGACAGTAGTGAGTGGTAGACTGATGGAGAGAAGAGGCAGAAGGACAGAATCACGGTAGAGCCTATGCACTGATCAAGATTCCCACTTTGTGGCGGATCAGAGAACTATACAGGCAGAGTGAAAAGTCAGTCGTGGCTTAACAAAGTAACATTCAACTTGGTTTACATGAAAAATTTTTGTTAAAAGGCGAGAACACGCTCTCTCATTGAAAACAGCTATGCAAGCAGAGAATCTGAAGAGGCAAGGAGCAGCTAAGATACGAAAATCCAGTGCATCCTCAGACCTGGAAGCATTTTGTGTGGAAATAGTGGCAATAAGACTTTCAGTTTAAAAGAAACAGCAGAAACACATAAAACTGGAGAAAAAACAAGAGTTTGTTTTGCAAAACAAGAATATTAAGTAGGACATAACAATATACTGCAGCAGCAGCATCTGAAACCTGGTTGACTGCAAATTCAAAAAGCCCTGGTAATTTTGTCATTAAATGATTTAATTCAGCAACATTTAAGGTTTTGTACCTCAACCTCTGTCAAACAACAAAAAACAAAAGCTACCACAACACTAAGAAATTTCACAGTAATTCTGAAGAATGACTCAGAATACCTATTCTGTCTCATAAACAGCCTACTAATTAAACTCTCTTTGAGCTCTACTAACCGGTTTTTCCAATGCACAGAGGGAAGTAATTTATTACAGACCGGAATACAAAATTTAATATTAACCACACAACCTGTGTCTGCAGCATTTTTAATCTGATCAGCGAAAACATAAATAAAAGCTGCAACCTGACAGCTAAGAAGGTTAATCTGTAATAGTTAGATTTACGTAGATTACTTCGCAGAGCATCTGGAAAGATGCTGAGAAAAGCCACTTTATAGTATACCAAAATGTGCTACCTATACAAATTTTGCTATCCATCAATACTTAGACTGCAGCAAGCCTACTTAACAAGTTTGCTTTGGCTTTAAGACAGAACTTTCAAGATCTTTAAAACAAGAGCAGGAATTTAAGTATGTTTCAAATGGAAGAACTGCTTAATGGAGAAAATATTATGACTTTGTTGTGTGCACGTACTACTTAGTTCTATCACTTAAATTTCTTGATAATTTTGTCGAAAAGAATATTAGCGTGAATATGCTCCTCGATGAATTTTCTCCAGACTGAAAAGCAAATTTTTTCCTTTTAAAGGTGGGAGATTTAATTTGTATCAGCCAACATCTTCTCCTATGACACTGTCCACAGGTACAGCACTGGATGTACCGTGTGTGGATGTCAACTACAAGCTGCTCTTGCTGGCTGATCACCACCAAAAACAGTGCAGGTTTTACAATACACAACTCTTGTAAAAAGGCTTTTCACAATATTAAACACATAGGTAGTAAACAGAGGAGAGGGAAAATATACATATTTTTCCTTTTGTTTCCAGCTTGGCAAAGTACATAAACATATGTAACCTGGAGGAAGTGAAGTACAGCAATCCTACCAATAAACAAAGGCAAGGTAACAAAGTAGCTATTCCAATGTAGTAGAAAGCATAAGGGAAAAAATGTTATCAGTCAAGCTCCCAAGCTGTTCATGTTTGGGGTTGGGTGGGTTTTTTTGGGTTTGTTTTTTTGGGTTGTTTTTTT
This sequence comes from Balearica regulorum gibbericeps, assembly GCF_011004875.1. Lineage (NCBI taxonomy): Eukaryota > Metazoa > Chordata > Aves > Gruiformes > Gruidae > Balearica > Balearica regulorum. The sequence continues at coordinate 8,132,758 of NC_046191.1, forward strand.
TTTTGTTTTGTTTACAACAGAGTGGCTTCTGGAGCAGGAAAGTATTTAAAGAAAAAGTAGATAAACAGGAGAAAGATGCATTGGAAAATAGAAATGACACAAATACAGCATATAGGAGAACAGAGGAGTCTAAAAAGGAACTGCTGGAGAATACTTCTTGTTACGTGCCCTGTCTTCTCACGCCCTACCTACCATCCTCACAACAGGGTAAGTCAAAACACCCCCTACATCTAAGCCAACAGCATCCTAAGGAAGAGAAAGGTGGCCTCATTTTGTGGGTCCTAGAATGCTGCAGCAAGAACAAACCTGTTAATATCTAATTTGAGATGCTTTGAAACGCACATGAGCATAGACAATTATCCGTGTAGGGCAGCAGGCACATTAGACCTGCTACTGCAGAAACAGCAGCCCCTCTAGCACAGCAACAATTAATCATACTGGCAATGCTGCCATTTCTGTGCTTGCAGGTGAGTATGATGCAGCTTTTTGTCCATCTGTTTTTGCAACACCCCTTAAAAACCTAACTAAAAAACCAAGTCTTGGCTCTTGTGCATAAAATAAAACCATTCTTTTTTTTCTCCCCTCAAGCCGATAGATTCCACTGATTAAACAGATGCTGTGAGAGTCGTAAGAACAGCAGTACTGGGTCAGAGCAGAGGTCTGGCTAGTCCAATGTCCTGTCTCCAGCAGCACCTGCAAGTCAGTAAGTTGTCCCTGCTAGGAATTTCAGGGCAAGTCGAAACATCTGGAAGTCAGTGACAGATCCTGCTCAAGAAGAATGGAGAACAGCAGCTACGTCCAAACCCCAGCAGTGAAAGAAATGGACTTGGACTCCAGTGACACGACACCTTCTCTTCCCATTTTTCTCTGCTCTTTTTAGAGTTAAAATCTCGCAGGGATGAGAGGGACCACAAGATTGTGGCATCACAGACATGGGAAACATGGCACCTGGGCAAAACCTGTCTGAACAGGTAGAGATGCAGAAGGGTCTGAACAAGACTCAGGCTGTACCACAAATGGTTTAGTCAGAGGCTGCAATACCCTATCAATGACTGCTCCAGGAATGAAGTGTAGCACATGAAGTATGATGCTGCTGAAATCCAAAGATGTATGCTTGTCTTTTTACAAAGGCTGAGCATCAGAGCAACTTCCAATAGCTGACAGATTACTGGAAAGGTTATCAGCGATGACTATAAGCACACAACTGCCAGTGAGCTGCATACGAAGGTTGCTGGACTCCCAATTCAGGGAGCAAGAGAAATTATCCTTTAGGCAGGAGAAAAGGATAGATGGTGGAGCAGTGTTAAGGATGTGCAGGTGTAGCAGACTGTGGTAAATCCCCCTCTCCATATGTTCCTGTGCATAACATCATCACTAGAAATGAAGTCCTCTTAACCGTAAGTCAAATTAAGATGATACCCTAAGTTTCAAAGCATTGGGATTAAACCTCTGAAGTTTTCTGGAAGCAAAGGAGAAGGAAAGGATTTAAGGCCAGGCAAGACCTCCATGCAGTAGATATCCCAAAAGGAACTTTGCCCTCTACAGATAGCATCTCACTTGACAAATAGACAGAAAAGAGGTCGGCTTGGTCACGTAAATGCATTCTTGCTCAAGTCAGTTGAATAACCCCAAAAACAAAGATCTGAAGGATGAGGTCTGAGCAGATGGAGTCTGAAGATGTACTTTGTTTCATCAGTATAGGGATTGCACATAAACTGAGCTAGCAGAAAACAGAGAGGAAAAAGATTGGAGTGCTGAGGATGTACACTCCCATAGGCAGCAGATCCCAATACTGAAGGTCTCAGGTTGGCCATTCCCAGAAGTCAAGGTGAAGATTATCTTGCAGGGCTCTTCTGACTGTAGAAAAAAAAGCACCTGCATGCTAGAAGGTCGACTGATGATGGATCAGCTCTGCAACAGAGAAGGGACAAGAACCTCCTGGCACTCTGAGTCTGAGAAAGGTAGGTCAAATAATCCTGGTCACGAGTTTACTAAACACCATCTTAAAGCCAAGAAGAAACTCCTAATGCAGCGCTGGTAGAGCAGTCTTGTGAAAAGGGAGAGCAGGAGGCAGGCCACTCTCAAGACCATTTAGACTGGTTTTACACAGGTCGGTTTTGTTCTTTGACAAATTGTCTAACAAGAACAGTGGGGAGAAGCAAAGGTGACAGCCACAGCACAGCCATGCTGCTCGTTGGTATAGCTGAGGGGCAGGAGGTCCTGAGTAGCAGGGAACAGATGAATGTTGGGGAAAGCCAGCCTCAGAGCCCTGACAGGTATCTCGGTGTGCTGTCTCTACTGCTGCCCCAAAAGACCCTGGCCTCAGCTGGAAGCTAGTGGACACCGCTGCCAATCTCCCAGAGCTTTCCGGGAACTCTCTTATTCCTTTCCTCCCTTTCCTCCTTGTCCTCCATGGGCTAAAAGGAAAGAAAAGACAAAGGGTTAGGGACAGAAGCAGCTGTGCGTGAATGCTGAAGCACAGGGTCCGTGCTTCTAGGGGGAAGGGCAGAACAAAGGAAAAAGGACAGACAACAGTGGAGGTTAAGGGCAGACTGTCATCAAGTAGAGGGTTCCACCAACAGCCATTTCACCTGCGGGTTCCCTGGTAGACAGTTCTCTTCAGTGCAGACAATATGAAGGATGGAAAAAAAGTCTCAGACTAGAAGGTCAGCAGACACACTGAAAAGCCTCATAAATAACCTTGTATCTGGAAGTCACAATTTCAGAGGTGTAGGTGTACTTGTGCTGTTGAGGAAAACCATATGCTAATCACTCCTCACTAGACTTGATGGGAAAGTGATGTTATTTACTCAAACCAAGCAGTTAGAACTAGAAGAATAAACTAAAGATGCATTAAAGACATTTAATACACTTCAGAACAAGCTCAGGATTGAAACTGCTGAAGTTAATTAGAAAGCTCTTTCACAGCACAAGGGTCATGCCTACTTGCTTTCTGCCTATTTGCCCCACTCATTTCAATTGCTTTTTTTCCAATAATCAAGAAAATCAAAATTCTTTTGTTCACCAGCACAGAGTATGTACCAGACAACTGCAGAGAGGCGATAAAGAAGATGATGGATGCAAATTTGACCCTTTTCCTCAGCATTTAAAACAGACATCAAACCATACCAAACACGTTTTAAAAATCCAGCACTAATATGCTCGTTACTACTGTGCTCCCTCCCCCACAATGTTAGTGAATTTAGATACTTAATGCAAATATTCATTTAGATAATCAATATTTGGGGATTGTCGTGAATCTGCAGCCCTTAGAACAGGATATGCAACACTGAAATCAAGTTTATCTCTGCTCAAGAACAGAATACATGTCAGGAAATAAGCAGCTATAAAAATAACTAGGCCACCAAATTAAGATCAACTTAAAGGTCTTTAATGCTATATATTTCATCTTTTAAAAAAAGATTTCTGGATTTTAGGCTTAAATGACTTTGAGAAATATCTCTCTTTTTCATGTCTTCTAATATTTTATTCTCTGCATGCAATTGGAGGTACCAGAGAAAGATAACCAAAAATTGAAGCATGCTCTGCATTCCATCTGATTCACAGAAAGAATTTTCTTTTTTCAGCTCTAAACCACATTATTTTAGACTTCAGCTTTTCTGGGCACTTGACTTTCAGCTGTGTTATACTACGCTATCCGACCATTCTTTCCTCACTGCATTTTGACCATGCACTCAACACAAAGAAATAACTTCCGTACAAATCTGTACCCGCTAAAATACAGTGAGACCGATCTACAAGTCACTTCCTGAAAAACCTGAAGTAATTCCCTTAATTTGGTAGTATTTTTCAGACAAAAGAACTCTAGCAGAGTACTCTGCTGCATAAATATTTTTCCTATTTCAGCAAATACTAAGTCTTTTGCTTTCAAGAAAGTAAAATGCAGAGAACTGTGCTGCTTCTTACAGAGATTCCCTACACAGCCAATTTGAGGGGCACTGCTAAACATGGCATTTAAATGCAATCAAACCAAATGCCAGAATTATATTCACTTTTGTAAGTGGTGAACACCACAGCATATAAATTCGGGTCTTTTTTTCTGTTTTGAAGGATTGTGTTAATTCTCTACTACTTGAGCAAAGCAACTGCAGCTAACATTCAGTCTAGTCTAACAAGATCTGTACCAAATAAATCATCAGAGATCAGTGACTAGTTATCACCGCTTTATGAAGAATTATTAAAAACCCCTTCCAAGTCAACAAGGGAATAAACTACCTCTACAAGGCATGTTTCTCCTAAACCCTGTTATTAGGTGGGCTTATGCCATGAGGCATGAGTGTTTATATACTTTCTAAACAGTTTAAGTCTTATCTAACATAATCCCTACATTCTATAATCCTATCTGTTTAATGTATTTTAAGTGGGGAAAACCACTGGAACCAGTAATATCTCAAAATGGAAGGTACTTTCAAAGCACAATCAGTGAATTGGACATCAAATGTAAAAGTCGTTTATGCTCAGATTAGACTTTCAGTCATTTAGGATCAGGTAATTTAATGCTGGGTTTCACAGTAAGCTATATTTATCTGCATATGGGTCATACTTTTTTCTTCCAACAGAAAACATTTTTGGTATGTCCTTTTACAAAATTCCTAGAGAAAACATACAAAACACTAGTAGCCTTTGTATGTGAAGTTTTCAGTGAATACACATTCTATCTGCACCTTCTAAACATAAATACCTGTGAACTATTTCCCTTGAATAAAAATATTTTCCCCCATGACAAAGCAACACATTTTTACTAATAACTCTGCAGTTTCCAGCCTGAGTCTTTCAAATGCAGAATCAACCATGCAATGGTTACCTACTGTCATGAACTGTATTACCAAGAGGCCTCTTTCCTATAATTACATTTAGCCATTAATCTTGTTTTTGCTTTGTGTCTTTCCATTATGATGAGCTTTCAGAGTCCCCCTTCAATCCCAAGGTGGACACTGTGACCTCTTGCTCATCTACTCCATCAGGCATCAAAAAACCTCCCATTAAAATACGTAAAGCTTAACTACTGCCCACCGCAAACACTGGGCCAATATGAGAAGATGTCTGTTTACTAAGGAAAGCTTAAGTAGTGTTTTCCTGCTACTGCACACTTGCCATCAGATTCAAGAGCTTCCATCCTGGAGAGGATGTTCCTTGGGGAACATGATCATACCTCATTCCTTCCCTCCCCTCCTGCCCCCTGGGCTCACTGCCACAGTGTGCGATTAATGGTTTCCGCTCCTGAGGATATAGACCTCCTCTATCCACTGCTTTCAAAACAGGTACGTATTCCAGATGCTGAAATTAAGGCTGCTTAATTAGGCCCCAATTTTCAAGAAACCCCAAGCATGCAGTCTCTGAACAGCACGTTCCAGACAAACGCCAGTTCAGTGTCATCATTCACTGAATGCGCTTGGTTAAACAAAATCTGGGTCTTTACTTTTATACAGCAGCACCTTTTTGGTATGTGCTGGTAAGCTACTCATTCTAAAGAGAGATAGAAAAAAAAAATTTATAGCAGGCAGATGATACTAACTTAACGTAGTGTGGACATACTTCTGGACCAGAAGGGGTTCATGGTGGCTTGCCCAGAGCACAGGTAGAGCATCCTCCTGAGGTTAGGAATTTACTGCGTTCTATGGAGAAATGAGCATTGAACACTGCTCACATGGAAGGTATTTTCCTGTATTCTCTCATAATGCTGCATTATTTTTGATTCTGCCATTTTGTTAGCTTCTGTTTCTTGGATCATATGGTTGATTATCTGAAGAGTAAGGAATGGACAATCCCTGACTTCTAGAAAGGACTCTAGGTAAAACAGTCAATATTTCTTTCTCTCCTAACATGTGACAACACACAGATGATACTGCTTTGAGTCAATAGCTTGCCTGTCCTGGATTTTCACTGGGATCATCAATATTAATATATTAGACTTACAATGCCACAATTATTTCTGATCTGCAGTTTTAATCTAAGTCTGCACCAGCCCTATTATAAATACCTGAAATTAAAACAAGAGATGTAAATCTTTGTGTATAATCTTAAAGGAATTGCAAATTTAAAAGGAACAATTTAAAAACAGAGTTGCATTTTGGGCAGAGGAGCAATGAAGCTCCTGATTATGCATGCAAAGAACATCAAATTGTACCACACAGCAGGAATATGCAAACTCTGTCATAAGTTAAGTGATGCACAGAAATCCTGTACCAATAAATTTTCTGCTTTACAGTGCGCCTGCATTGTTATAAGGTACGAAAGATTGAGATTCAAAGATTTTAGATGTCAATCATTTGAAAATTTTGAGATGTAAATTCCTGCGTAGATTACAGAGAAACAAAAATTCTTAAGAGCTCAGCTAATGCCACCAAATCAATTAAAAAATTAACAACAAACATTCCCTTCTCCCACACACAAACTATGTCAACAAGGACAACTCATTTGGCCAGCAGCAACTGCAGTTTCTCTGATGGACACTATGCTGACTAGATCTTTTGTTTTCAAACATGGGACAAAAGTTCAGCATTTCTTATCAGAATTTTCTGATGAATTCAAGCCCTCTCCTTCCCCAAGTCAGGAAGATATTTATCACTGGCTTTTTTTGGACAAAGTAAGAAATAAAGAGCATCTGCAACACTGTATAGCTTGGCATCACTTATAAGCACCAAGCCTCACATCCATATGAAGCCATAGTCCTCCCCCATGAAGTCACTTCCCTTCATCTAAGACTGCTCTAAAATGTTTATGCCATTTAGCTGTTTTTTTTTTTTTTTAAACTCAAGTTCCTTCTCATTTTTTGTGAGCAGCTGATTAAACCTGAACAACTGGGTTGTTGGACGAAATATGCTGTAGCTATGAAATGGTACAGCAGGGACCAGTTTCACTGTTAATTTAAAATGCTAGAATTAATTAGGTAGTGTAAATGAAGAATTTAATAAGCACACTTTACAACCACAAGTTCTGCTTTTATTAAACACCCCTGCCAAATGAAGGCAACTATCTTCAGCCTGTTTTTCCTTGTCTCATTCCCTTAAAATCTCTGCAGTGGAAAAAAAACAGTTTTTCTATCACAACCCCTCCCCCATAATTAAAATGTATGCCTGACTTCCATCTCCTCTTTCAAGTCATTAGCATCTTTTAAAAACGCTACTGTATATCCTGCCTGTTCTGAGAAGCTACCAAACAAAACCGAAGTTTACAATTTTGGTTTTGAATACCAAATTAAAGGCTGTCTTAGAAGCTGTCATTCCTATTCAACTCAGTACGGTGTACTACCAAATTAGCATATTTTTTTTAGTAAAGGAATATGCTTGTTTAAACATGTGTCTTTCCAAAGCGAGGGGTAACATCACGAATCAATTTTCTTAAAAACCCCCACTACTGTTCTATGACTGCAAAGAGACTTGGAGAAGATGATTATTCCTGACATAGATTGTTTAATCCATTTTAAAATTAATAAGAGAGTTCAGATCATAAATCCTCTCCAAAGGGATCCTGTATGTTTAACAGACTTTGTTTAGCACTGAACTCTTTGAAAAAAAGTATTTTGGGAGCCTAAACATTATTTCACAAAATCTGTGAAATTCCTTAACAGGATAGGGGAAATCGAATCTTTTACATGAACCAATTCAATCCCATCTAGCCTCAGAAATACATTCGAGATGTTCTAATGTGGTTTTGCCAGGGTAATTGTTTAATGATGATTTATGATCTTTTCTATTTTTCTTGAAGCAACCCCTATCTGCAGCTAATTGTTCATCCTGGCTTTCCTTGATTTACCTGATATTTTACCTTAGCAAGAAGAAAAACTTACTATCTATCAAGACAATCCTCATTTTTAAGGGAAAGAGGTCCAACATTTGTTTAGAGGCATACTACAGAGGGCATGCTTAGCTGAGATTTATTAAAACCACAAAATTTTGAACAGAAACAATGAAAAATCCAAAAGCAAACAAAACCTGAATTTTTTCAGACCTTCACCTGTTCAGCAGGAATAGCTCAAGAATTTACTGTTTCTTCTGCAATACAGCTTTCACTGTCAAAAAAACTATGTTGATTTTTTTTTAATGAGGAAAAAAAAGCAGAGAACCCCTGAAAAGCCAGTTGTTTCTCTAACAGCTTACTAGCATACTTCTACCCCTCCCCTCCCAAAAACCATAGCCCCCTAGAAAGCCTAATGAAGAACACACTTACATGATGATCTGGAAAAATGAGCTGGTATGACCTCAGTGCATTCCATTTGTTACTTTCAGTGTTCTAAGAACCTTTAAAACACAGACTGCTTCTGGCAGAGGACTACATTTGATTTACTAACTGAATTCCACGTGAGGAATGAACACGCATCCTAAAACTTAGTAATGTTGCACAATACCTTGATAACAGGTCTGAAAGCCTTGGCAGATTAAATTCTGTTTTCGAAAATGGCACAGAGACTTTGGAGGATAATTCTTTTTTGTGAATTAGGTTCTTTTGCACTTGTATCACTTTCTAAAACAATATGTAGACTACTCAGTCACTTAAGGGTGATGTCCTCAAAGAAGCTGTGTAAGTTTTTTTTTAAAGAAGGGTTCCTTTAAAGTATTTTATTGATCATAAATAAACTTTGTATGGAAAGAAAAAGCACAGGCAAGAAACTACCCAAGAATATGTCAGAAGATCATATAGCAAATTTCTCCCATCTTCAAATACAGAGACAAAAGCCTGGAGATGAAATGAAACAAAAAGAATACTGTTCCTAGCCAATGAAGTAATGGCTGTCCATCCAAAGACAGCCAATTCCCTATGAAAACAACACTGAAGTTCTCAAATTAAGTTACAAGAAAATTACGATGAATTTGAGGAATACGGGAAGCAAAAAACTCACGAAACAGGACCTGCCATAATCAAAATTCAAACTAGGCACACTACGCTCCTGCAAATGAAGGTCAGTATTCACTTCATTCTGAAATAACTGAAGTAACCCGCAATTTAATTTCTCAGATTATTTTCAGACTAAAAGAAAAACAATGGTCTGCAGCTAAACTGGTCTGGTGGCAGATATCAAGGGTGGTATTTCACACTGGGATACTGGGCTAGCTATGCTTATAAAAAGAGGAGGACTTCAATTATTTGCATTGAAGTTTTTGGAGTGGGAGGTTATAAGCAATTTAAGTAGAAAAAAAGAATAAATAAAAGTCAATTCCATGTCTCAATTTTCTTCCCTTTACTACCCCTGAAGCTGTGGCCTGATCACAAGATATATTGAAATAGATACATCATGGTCAACGTGCTAAAGCAAGCCCTGCCGGACTACGCTTCTGAGGACTTGAGCTGCCCTGCAGCTACTACCATTTGTTATGCGCCTTGTGTTCAACCAGAACATCACTGTATGTCAAGAAGTAAATAAAAAAGAAAGCATTGCATGTTTAAAAGCATTAAGCAGATCATCCTAATGCTGCCAATGCAACGGCTTGCCAGGCTGTTATCGAAGTAGGTATGGAGATTGCATTTTAATTCCTCATCTTTACACGGTGCCTCTTTCTACAGAGCACACACCCAGGTTGGCAGGAGCGCATCTGAGAAAGACGGCTCCTTTTCTGGAACCCTTCCCTCCCCAAGGCTGCTGCTCTCTGTGCTGAGCATAACAGCACTGGTGATGCACTGACCAGCAGTGAAATTTCAGCTGTTCCCCACCTATGGTGTGAGTACACACACAACCTATAAAAACAAGCTATAAGCTGATCGTTCATCCCATCATCTTGTACCATCAGTGAATTCCTGGCTGCGGCAGCAAGGATACAGAGTAAGCTAGGTGCATCCGCACCCATTCCACGCCTCCTCTAGTGATAGTGCAGACATCGCTCTCCTTTTTGAGGTTAATACCTATAATGGAAGGCTCTTCTTATTCCGAAGGCACCTACCAATGGGTGTTGCTTCATGCGGAAAAGGATGTTTTCATGGCACTGAGTTCCAATATCCACAAATATCCAAATGAAATCTCGAGCCAGTGGCTCCAACTACAGACCACTGCAGTTCCGCAACACTGTGGTAAATAAGCTGTGATGGGCTTGCAGAACTATCTTGACTTTACAGTGCTGTTAACAGGCAAGAATTTGATGAAAATATGCAAGGTTCAAAAGAACCAGCCAGAATTAGGAACCGTCAGTTGGCTCAACCCATTTAGACTATCCTCCTACGATTTTAGTCAATGTTAAATAAAACCAGAATGATCAGGACAGCAATGCCATCATCTGAGCTTTGCTGCAAGAAGCTGCAGTGTGTTGCATTGCATGCAGGCCAGCAACGTTCATACTTCCCCTCAGATCTGTACAGAGGCTGAAAGACAAGGGGCTTCTCCTCCAGTTGTCCTAGATCCAGTGTGCATCACTGAAAACTAAAGGTTTTTACCATCTGAAGGAGTTTACCACGGTATTTGCAGTATTCCCTGTGCTAGGCATTTGCAATGTAAGCACTGAGGTTTTTGCTGACCCCAAATGTAAACTGACCCTGATGCACAGAAAGTCAACAATATGAAGCACTTACCCTGTAATTTTGTCTCTCACGAGCTTGCAGGATTCGATTTCACCAATGCTCCAAAGAGACTCCTGAACTCCTCCTGGGTCATGTTCTGGGTAAATAGTTGACTATGAGGTTGGTTTTGCTGTCATCTGTAGCAGCCCCTGTCCTGCATGGGGGAAGGGCAGTTTCTACTGTTGCTGGAGGGTCCATTGGTTGTATTGGAAAGTAGGGCCATTCGACACCTGAGGCTCCATGGTGCTAATTATCTACAGCAAAATAAGAGCAGAAGGGGGAAGAAACCCCCTTAAGTTTCACAGATACAATAGCTATTTTTAAAGATACTTACAAACGAACAAGTAGGTAGCATTCAAGGCCAATTTAGATACTTCAACAAAAAAAAACCCGGCTTGATTCCTCTGTTATTGTTGCAAAGTAGGTCATGCTAGTCTCTTGGCTGTGAGCATATACTAAGATGCAGTAAAAAAACCTTCTTTTTTTGTTAATGCGAAGCTGAATTTCTGCTTTCTTCATGCAGCCATTTCACAAATGTAATTTAAACCACATAAATTTAATTATAATTTAAGGTAATAATCATAATTAAAATTATAGTTCCATTAAATCAGATGAAGTAAGTGTATGGCTCTATATGAAAAGGTAAAATATTTTACCTATTTAATAACTGTATCACAGAGTGCAATGACAACAACATTAACCAGGCACAGTCAATCCGCAAAATGTTGTCATTCCGATTGCCTTCAATTAATAAACTCAGTGTCCCAAGACATACCATTTACTGGTTCCAGTGATGACCTATATTCTCCAGTTACATTTTCACTAACTGACACCTCTTTTAAATAATAAAGCCCTGGATTTGCAATCTTCAGAGATACAAAGTCTTCAGATATTTACTGGAATCAAAAAGGTTTAATCAGAGCAAGGCTTATCAGGTGCAGGCTGGAATTTTAACAAGCACTTCTATCTTGCAATGCGAAACTCCAATTTTTCATAGAAGAGACTCAAATAGACCTTTCCAAAAAAATGACAAATAAGAATCCAGCCTAGCAAAGTGCATGCAGGACAGTAGCCCCATTGTTGCCAATGCCACCGGTCACGTGAATAAAGCTGCCTGCATGTTATCTGCAGGCTGGGGACTGAAGAATGCAAGTTTTTCATCCGAAAACTGCACAGGCAGAGAAAGGAAGCAGAAAAACCTGGGTACTTCAAGCCTTTTTTTGTATAATTATTTGCCTCCACTATGGCTTTCAGCCTGTCCTTCCCTTGTCAGCACTGGTGACAGTGAAGACATCATCTTAGTCTCAAACGTGGATAAGTTAAAGCAATGCAAATAGTGGCTTTTGCTCTTTAACGTGAAGTTTGCCACATGCAGCTTCAATTCTATCTCTTACCAAAGAGCATCCCTCCGTCAAAGACTCAGGGAGTCAGCGATGCAAACTGCTGCCCCGGGCAAGACACCACTGCCCAGGGACAGGGACAGACAGAGGGAGAACTGAGGGCTAAGACACCACACTCTGAACCTTGTGTTCATCCGATCTGGTAATTATTATAATTACCCAAGACTTAATTTGCTTTCTTTTTTAAATCCAGGGAGGTACATGTTGTGACAAATTAGGCCTAGAATTGAGGAAGATGGGGGACACACCCCAAAAAAGGGGTGTCTATTCTAGAATTAACTGCATGGGGGTGGCTCAAACTTTAAATAGGATATATTCAGGTCAATTCTATTTTTATTTTTTTTTAATTTAAATGCTTCAGTGTTCACTTAATGCTTCATTCAGGAAATAACGCTCTTTTTTATCAATGCCAATAAGTTTTGAATTATCATTATTTTTTTATTATCAAACCCAGGAACAGCTCCTTGGTTTAACAATTTTTAAATAAAAAGAAGCCTTGCCACATTGTGCTTAACAGAAAGGCCTTAAACCATACAGCAGAATCATTTTCAAAATAAACTCCACAAAAATAGTAACTTGAAACAAACAGACACATCCAAATCAGAATCCCCCTGCCAGCTTTACCAGCCACGTAGCACCAAGCACTGCTGACATCGTCCATCAAGCCGTACCAGCCCCGTATGCTTTTCCTTTAGGACTTTGCCTGTTACCCTGTATCAGCCATACTTCCTTTTTTCAATCTGATTTCACACACGTATTTAGTCACACATACTACTAAATACTTCAGATGCTGCTAAATTGTTTGGTTCGGGATTCCTGCTGGAAGATCATCCCCGTATCTCTGCATCCCCGTAAACCCACAGCATACACTGACACCAACCCACAGCTTTGCTGTGGGTTTTGTACCCCAAGACTGGGTCAGGGTTTTGTACCCCAAGGCTAAACACACTTCAGCTGAGCACAGTGCGCTCATATATGTGGTATTTGCATCAACTTGATGAAAACTGGGGGGAAAAAAATATTCCAGTTCTGACAAGAAGACAGAAGATGAGTGAAGCAGTTGGTATGATGAACTGCAGCTTTCCGTGTGCATTTACATCATCTGACCATATCCTTTCCAATATAAAAGCCCCACAAGGTAAACTGCAATTTTAGGGTCTGATCCTGCTCCCCTAGAGCTGACAGGAACACCACGCTGCTGGTTTCAGTTACAGCAGAAGCAGGACTTCAGCACAATGCACCGAGGAAGGTACATCATCTATTATTAGCAACAGACACAAAAGCTATCTATAGTTCCCACGATAAACAATAACCCCAGATCTTTTAAAATCTGTGAAAGAAAACAAAATTCAAAAACTGGCTGCTGTCCTACTTATGCATTTTGCAAACTCTTTCTAATTACACTTTCAGCATGCCATCTTCCATACCAAGCAAATAAAGAGAATTCAATTCAGATATTTAACACATTCAGAACATTAAGAGTAAGCTGTTCTGTAAAAATCTGTTCTTGAACAAGTAGATTTCCTCATGTAATACTTCAAAATATCTTGGCATAAGCTAATGTTGCACCAGGTGCCAGGTTTTCTTCCTAGTTACTCTCACTTAACTCCAATTAGGTTCCCCTCATTTTCCAATAGTAGAAAGGAAAATCAAGGCACTTATTTGCCCTTCAAATTATTGCAAAGTTGTAGGTTAGTGAAAATTGATTTGCTATATAAAAAAGCAAGATAATAGATAGAGAGAAATGCTGAAGAATTATTAGAAACATTTCTGATAAAGTATTTCAGATGTAATTTTTAACTGCATAATTTTAAGTCTCCATTTACGGAGTGATTTCTGTACAAAAGCAGTTATGTACCAGAGCTTGCTTTCAAAGTTCTTATGGGCACAAAGGAATAATACTTCTTTTAGATGTGCATACCGATTCACATCATTAGTAAAGTCTTAAATTATTAATGGTAACAAAAAGGTAAGTCCCAGCTCCCCTTTCCAAACATTCTGTCCTCTCCCCTACACATCTGAAGCTCAAATCCACTGTTAAGAGTTCAATGTGCATGCACTGGGGCATTTATTGCTGACGACTGCTTTTAATATTAAGAAGTTGTTGATCCCACGTCAGTCAGCACATTACATAAGAGTAACATTATTTATTCAAAGAATAGCTTTCAATGTGCCATTTGCTGTATTTTCTTCTATCCAGAACACTAAGATTTAGATTTTTACTTCAATACCTGAGTCACAATATGAACATTTTTTAAATAGATACTCAAGTTTCCAGGGCACAGTTAGCTTTCATTATGTTTCATTTACTGGTGGTAATTTTTTTTTTTTTTTTTTTTTTTTTAGAATCACAAGAAGTATTGGGCTGTAATTCAATTCTACAAAAATACTGAAGGAGGCTGTAACTAACTCATCAAGAGCTTATTTGGATACAGGCAAAACAAATGTGGAAAATCTAACAGTGACATAACCTCAATGTTGAATTTTTTAAACAAGATACTAATTGTCAAGGGGTAAGAGTATTACACCTCTATACATGCCACTTAAAATTATCAATGTCTTTATGCTTTTGTAGACCTTCTCTGACCCAATTTAGGCAGCTACTACTGGTCTTGAAATATTGCAGTGCAAGTGTCATGTGTGATGACATTCACATGCTACTGGTATATAAAAGGCATTTTGTTTTGGAGAGGGGTTTTTTGGCAACAACTTGCCAGACTCCCAATACTGCAACACCATGTTTTATACACAGGATAACAGTATCTTTGAAGAAGAATAAGTTGCAGTTACTGTTAGGCATTGATAATTTAGCCACCAATAATTTGAATATTCTATCTTTATAACATTGAAAAAATACTATCTGTGACAGAATTTCAAGACTGCAATTTTCTAAGTTAAAGGCAACCTATATTTCAAATTCTGGATGTATTTCATCAGACTGCTGCTTTTAAAAATGACTTCTTGGTGTACTACTTTTCTCAGTAAGATAATGTATCAGCAGAGCATGAGGTATTTTAGTTTGACAGCTTTCACAAAGAAAGAAATGCTTTGCTGCTGGGGAAGACAGCATAAGCTTTGCCAGTGTTTTGCAAAACACTGCTTACCAACAGGCTTGATATAACCCCTCCTACAAAACATCAGCAACAAATACCTATTATAACAACTCCTACATTACAAATAATGTTTTGGAAATAGTTCTCTGTCATATCTTCATATATTTTATTTACAATTAATTCCATTTTAATTTACTCCTGCTGAAATATTAGCTCCAGCAATAATGCAAAGAATACCTGTATGTATAAACACAACTATTACAATGCTTAAACAAGCTAGAGTAACTGACATTAATCTTCAGTTATTACAGTAAGTATGTGACATCCATCTACCATTACAAAACACAGTTAATGAATCATTTAGAAAACTACCCACAGACTGATTAAGACAGTCTTATCTCCCTATTGCATGCATAAACAATAGCCAATGGCTCAATAGTGTAATTTTATATTTAATTTATATTTACAGAATTTGTTCTTAGCAGTCTAAAAGAAGCTCTGCATGTTGAGCTGAAAGACTGTCATATACGTACACTGAAAGGAGCTTGTATTCATCAAATAATTAGCACCTATTCTTGTTATCTGAGTTATGTATACTCTACTGCCCATATTCCACAACAGGAAATTAATTTGATATGAATTAAAAAAACAACAGTTAAAAGTCTTAAGTCTTATTTATAGACACCGAAGTGTTTTTAAACATACCACAAGCAATTTTTCCTAAAAATCAAAACCTGAAAAAAAACAATGATCTAAAAGCTAAGGAGAATTCACACAGACATATCCATTTTGAGGACTCCTAAGTCAAAAAAGTTATCTATGAATAATGAACTGTTCACAGCACCTAAATGCCAAGAAAAATGATCATGGTAAATCAGACCTCATGAATTCTTCATGAGGTCTAATTTTATATTATTTCTAAGTGTTCATTAATGAACAAACTCAGAACATTCTCCCATAAAAAAGAATTTAGATAAATAATGCAAAGCTCTTACTTTATCTAAAAAACTCTTTAATTAGCATCGCAAGTTGTTTGCTTTTACAAGTGAAAACAAATGGTGCCATGGCAGAGGTCCCACAGCCATCTCCTGAACGATGACAAAAGGAGAAACAAACAAAACCTCTCAAAGAAAATAAATGCAGATTCACAAAGGTTTTCATTCTATAATAAGAAACAGGCTTTAGCTCCCAGCATATCTGCTTTTTTGAATGGAAATCTTGGTTCCACAAGAACTTTTCCACAGGTGAGAAAAGCCCAATTTACAGGCACTGCCTGATCCATCCATAGCCCTCCCATCTGCTGACCTGCATGTGCCTGATTAGCCATGCCACAGCCAGAAGGTTGGTCCCTAGGTACGGAGTGGAACATGCAGATACACCCAAGACCAGGTCCCTCAGCCCTGGATCAGCTGCATGCCCCCACCCCGCCTTCAGATGCGGCCACTGCTACTTGTTTCAGAGTGATTACGCACATCTCTACATTTCTGCAGAATGAGACACTGGATCATAAAATCTTCAGGACAGATCATGTCTTCTTCCCATAGGGGTGTTAAAAAAATAATTGTGATTTTAATTTTTCATTGGTTCAAAACCGTAACTCCAGCCAGAGCGAGAAGCAGGTGCACCTGAACCTCACGTTATGTGGGTTTCTTTCTGAAATGACCTTAGGAGAGGCAAACGATGCTCTCTGTGCAGCTCCAGTACAGATTTTCTTCTCTGTAACACAACTGTCAAATTTCACTGTCAATTACATTTTTATTAAAGCTTATGTACTGCACAACTAGACTTTGCTATTATTTACCTAATAAATACATCATGAACATGAAATAAAGGAGAAAAATGAAGCTTTTGAGTAAATCTGCCAGGAGGCAAATCCAGTATCCCAGAAACAGATCATTATCTAACCCTCCATATTTTGACATGCTCCCCACTCATAAGCACTTTTACATGCTCCATCTTTACCTTCCTTTGAGTAAAAGTCATCTTTAATATTTTAAATATAAATATAGCTGAAAGTTTCACCTCAGCTCTGGCTCTTGTGGCAGGGGTACAGTCGTCTTACAAAAAAAATCTCAGTTTCAGAGTGCACTGCACTCAGGTTGAAATGGCATTCAAACATTTTCAGCAAGTTCACATTTATGGGTGCCACAATAATCATACTGAGCACACAAATGATCCAAATGGAGAAGACAACAAATGCATTCATTTTAAGAGGCAAATCTCAGTTCAGATAAAGGAGAAAATTATTTTCTCTAATAGCTAAATTTATCCTGATCTAGTCCATTATAGGCTTTTGCGTGAATATGCTGAAACAAAATATTCTGTCCCCAATCTGCAGTGAAATGAATGCAAAGTCTATTGGCAATATTACTTGTTATCACAGCAGTGCCTGAAGGATGGAACTGATACCAGCACCAAGCCCTGCTAGACGCTGTACAAACGGGTAGTAAAGGCAGGACTGCCGCTGTACCACAGTGACAAAACCGAGAAAGGCAAAACCTATTACTTTTATCCCAAATTCTGCAGAAGGGAAAAAACCACACCAGAGGAAAGTACCTAGGCAAACTGCTGAAGTTATACAGTAAGCTGCAACAGCTCCATAACACAGCACCATACCCTCAAACCTGGCCTAGTGATGAGGACACCACTCCTAACAACTTTTTCAAAAAGC
Source organism: Balearica regulorum gibbericeps (assembly GCF_011004875.1). NCBI lineage: Eukaryota > Metazoa > Chordata > Aves > Gruiformes > Gruidae > Balearica > Balearica regulorum. The sequence continues at coordinate 8,150,388 of NC_046191.1, forward strand.
AAACCAGCATTATGATGCACCAAGTCATCATCTTTTTTTCTACATTTCAGATATGTCTTCTGTTCCCATGAAGTATGGGCTCTACAGTTTTGCATTTGATTTCAAGTACAAGAGGGAATGGGGGGAGAGGAGACACTGAAATAATTCACAACAATTTCAATAGCTACTAAGGTAATCAGTAGAGGAAGCCACTCTCAGAACTTCACGTCCAGTAACCACACACGAGATAGGAACAAAAGGCATCACATCACATACTTCATATGGCCTTATTCTTCCTGCATGTACTCTGGGGATGAGAAACTGGAGAACTGCAATTAGCATACATACAGCACTCCCCACAGCGCAGAGGAAAGAGAGGGCTGGGGAGTAGACGTGTGGACAAGCAGTCATTTCTGGGAAGCACAACAGAAGTGCTGCACTGCACATTCGCAAGGACAAAAAACATTATTCCAGAAGCAGAATATAGCTATAGCTCTACCATACATATTACCTCAACTCACAGTATTTGAGGTTCTTTATGAACTTGTATTGAGATTCATTTTCAATCGCTATTTCCAGCCTCTTCACCTCTTGCGATGACTACGGAGAAACTATGCGTGTTTGAAACAGAGGTGTTTGTTTCTAATCTTCAGTGTTCTCCAAACTTCTTATGAAGGTCTACAACAAATGTGATCAGCAGCACTAACGAAAGGGTAAGTGGGGAAAACTAGTGTAATAGGTGATGGTCACAGAAGACCCCTGTATCAGGGTCATCCTTTCCACTAAAACAGACTTCTAGAAAGCCAGCCAGCTATCGCCTTTATTTAGGCTGGTTTCAGCTGAATTTGCTTGTAATCATTTCTGCCATTAAAAATAATTTACATATGAAGATTGGGAGGACAGAGCCTTGACTTCACAGCATTCAAACACTGCTCCAGAACACAGCTTTGGAGAAAGCCATCACAGAAAACACCTGGAGAGAAAAATGGATGCATTCCCCCAGTCTGTCAGATGGGTTACACAATTAGCTCAAGTTAAAGCCCCTTACAACCCCTTGTGTCCCACACGCCATGGACCGTAACAAAGGCCGGTGGTGGGGAGGTGTCCTACTTCTGTGCCGTGACATGGCCATCAATGGCTCCTGCCCACCCGCGTCCCCGGGGGTCACTGGTCGCCTCTACTCAAAGGTCTGTACGGTTTTTAAACCCGAACAAAGGCAGTGTGGTCAGGCTCTGCCTTCTGAAGGAAGATCTATTTCCTCTGCAATCACCCTTCTACTTCTGCCAAACTGGTAAAGTTTTAGGTACAAAGTTGCTCGGTACAAGGGCCTTATTTATTTCATCATTGCAGATTGCTTCTTATCCCCTCCTGGCTTTTCATGTGAATTACTACTTGTTCTTTCAAGATGCATATGAAGGCCAAAGGAGTCTGAAAAAAATCTCAACAGTAAGATGACATCTTTGATTGATGCTCCAAGCCAAAATTTGATGAAAACATCCTCTTTTTTGTCCATGAATTACATTTTATTAGGCAGATACAAAGGGAAGAGGTCTCCCAGTGACTGCCTTGTCCCTCTTGAAAAAGATTCGGTGACTAACAAAAAACACATTTAAAATCTGTGCTAGCAGGGTGATAAAAAAAAGAAACAGCACCAAAACCATGAAGTATACAAGACAAACCCTGAAAGATTGAAGAGGGTTCCTCAAAAGCCTGGATACTAAATGATAATAATAGAGCAAGGTAGAGACACACATCTAAGACAGATCCTCAGTATAAAGGACACGGAGCCTACAAATACACTGAAATGAAAGCAAAGGAAATTGAAAAAGTCTTTTCATATTTTTGGTTACTTTCTGAATTTTATTTTTAGCTCTGTTTTTGTTTCCTAATCACTACCTACTTGTTTAGTTTACTGACTATATTACTGAGTACATATTACTAATCTATAACTGAATTATGTTACTGACCTTGGGAATATGTTGCACTGTCTACTGACGCACAGATTCCCACGGGTATGTACATGTTCGTGTAAGCAGCAGACAGCTGCAAGTCTTCAGCTGCTGTAGACCTGTCACAATTCCACTTTATGTTTTTCCCTTTAAGAAAATAATCTGGAATCATTTGCAACCTGAGAGTTTAGACAGTGAAAGCTATATTACAAGCCATACTGAAACCTAAAAACATCTACTTACCAGAAGGCAAAGCAAAGCAAGGACAGAGCAGGCTCTCCATGGTGTCAAGGAACATCCAACCCCCCACTGCTGTTATTTCTACAGAAGTTCTAGAAACAAAAGCTCTAATTTTCAGAAGCCCTTAAGCCATTTAAAATTCATTAATGTTCACTAAAATAGGATTTCAGCTCCTAAGCCATAAGTTGTTCTTCTGAAAATGTTGCCCATACATTTTTCATGCAAAGATAGGCTTATATTAGGCAGGAATGGATGGCTTAACAAGACACATGCCACAACCAAGTTATTTTAAGGCTTCGTCCTCAACAGGACCTTAATGAAGACACACTGGTAAATGCAATTAGGAAATACTAATCAACATGTGTACATCTTGACTGCTGGCAACAACATCTCTATGGATACTGCTGCTTGGAGGTCTAAGAGATAGACCTCAAAATAGAAATTACGATATTCACCTAAGTCCTATCTCCATCATTAGAAATTTTAGTTTACTGCAAAGCAACAGCATATTTCTCCTAAACTGAACTGTATTAGTAATACAGAAGTTTACATCTTTTATACAATTCACCTGTAAGCCTAGAGCCCTGTACCACACTAATACTGCTTACAAAAATAATCTTTTCTTGAAATATAGGAATTCTTGCTTTGTAACATATCTATGGTAGACAAAGTTAAAATTAATTACTCCAAAGTAATATGGCCATCACCTGTCTTAAAGGTCATGAAGAGATAATAAAAAGTTGAAGACTGAGAAATTTCTGGTAGAAAAATGATCAGAAATGACCTTTTAGTATGCGGAGGCAGCCGTTTACTCTGATGGTCTCACAAAAGGAATATCTACACAATGGCTTAAATGAGTAAGTTTTAATGTACTACATGGGATAAATACCTCAGTAATACTTAAATTAAAACTATCTCATGCATAAAAGCATCTATGCTAAGCTGTAAGATCCATTACCATGGATTAATAATGTATTATTCATCAATAAAGGACAAAATATCAAGTATATATGCACCTGTCACAGGTCAGGCTAACAGATCCTAACAGTTTATTCTGGACGTAAACTCTATTAATCTCTGTCCTAAGAAACGAAAATACGCCACAGGCCAAACCAAACACCTTCCTTATTCCAATTACTAAAATTTCCAAATGAAATCGTATTCAAATCCACCAAATTCTTATTCAAATAAACGAACATACCCTGAGCACCAAAAAATTAAAAATCCTTCAAAACTCTTCCTGAAGAGGTGAGCGGACCTCATGGATAACATACTCTTCGTTAAAGCACAATTTGCTGATGCACCCAGCAGGAGCCCGGCCAGACACAGGGGCTTGTGGACGGGTGGGACACCGACCATCCTGGCTGTCCTTGCTCAAAACCCAGACATTACATTTGGCTTACAGGTCAACAGGCAACCAGAAAAATGGCAGCGTTATTACAGATTACTAGGTAGAAATGTTCTAGCAGCCTAAATGCATAACAACAGTGTACTTAAGTATTGAAAAAGTCAAAATAACCAAGTTACCATCCCTTCTACTGGCTAGCTTTCCCTCACAATCCTCAGCAGTCATAGGAAGTCTTTTTAAGCTTAGAGCTGGATCCACTTCATCTGTATGTTTCACCTCAAAGAAGAACAAGATGACAGGAGTAACTTGTGCCATTATTAAAACTAATCTATCACCTAAGCATCCCTGACCACTGGGGTATTCAGCCCAGTTGTCCCGGTCCAGGCTGGTGTTGAAGTGGTGGAGAACATGGCTCCTGCCGCAGCTGCAATGGCTACGTGCGGCTGCAAAGCCTCTTGGTAACCACAAAGAGCATCACACAAATAACATTCATTTTTGCATATAGCAAAGACTAACGATGGAAATTAAACTCAACAATTTCTACCCCAGTAAGCACCTCCATTTGTGAACACTTCTTTCAGTAGTTGGGTAATGAAAAGTACAGACAATAAAAAGGATTCTAAAAATAAACTACTCTTTTTCCTGGATTAGTGTGTCTACAGTTAAATATAAACTGTGCTCTATAAATTATCAAACGCAATGTCAAATTCTGAAGTGCACTCTGGAATCTCACAGAGCACACAAAATACAAGAAAAATGATAATTTTTGCCCTGGCCCAGTTAGTCTAAAGAATAATATGCTACTGTGCTAGATCATGGAGTTAGTTCCCATCAATGTTCACACTGAAAATGGCTACAGCCACCACCGTAGCTGCACACTGAATTGTTCAGGACCCTCCGCATCAAGCAAAGAGATTAATTCCCTGAACAGCTGCTCTCACAGGAAGGGAATCATCAGCAACGTTGCCACAGTATAGCTGGCACATGCATATCAGGAAGAATTTCCAGCATTCACGCTTTCTGCTAAAAATCAACTTCCCCCTACTCATCTACTGCCAGTAACTTCATTTGGAACAAAGATATACAGGGAATGGTATTGAACTATTTTTATTTAAGGAGCATTTGTTTACATGCATTATTACTTCTATGGTGTCGTGACTGTGCCTTCTGCTCTACAGAAATAACAGGATGAGTCCTTGCCCACAAGTTCTTCTGCACATAGTAAAGCAAAGAGTCACTGACCACCACTGAAGATCAAGGATGACCCGTAGGAGAAGATGAATACAAGGACAGCAATTAACAGTCACATTTATAAACCCTTCAATCAAGTAAAAAACCAAATACCCCCAAATATCTCGGATTCCAAATGCAGAATGTGTTAACACTTCACCACAGTGTAGTGACTTAAACACAGGTTGTTTCATGCTGCTGAATCGTGAATTTTGTATTATTTAAGATCAAATTGCTGATTGCTATGGGAGTCTACATATCAGCTTCGGAGGACAGAGAAGAGGCACAGCCTCCTCCCTGGATTAGCATTTCACTCAGAAAAAATGTTTGTTAGTATTTTGCCCGTGTTGTTTACTATGACCCTCTCAAACCAGACCTATTATAGACAGGTTGATTTCCCTATACCTTAAGCATATACCAGACATCAAGAGTTTAAATTAATCCACATATTAAATAAAAGAAATGCCTAACGCAAAATCTTCCAAAGAAGTTTAGTCTAACATTAATAATTCTCAAAGTCACAAATATCAATTTTGCTTTTAATAGCAATAGAGAAACACGGACTTCTGGCAACTGTCCTGATCTGTACCGGGAGAGACAAGGGGACAGAGTCGGGTCCTGGAATTCCACATCCTTGCTGGGCAATTAGACATAACAGTTCAAGATGAGTCAGATCTACCTTAAATTATAAATTGAGTATTACTGTCTTTCCTAGTTTTCCAGTATGCAATAGTGAGGGATTCATAAGCGGAGGAAAAATAAGGACAAGCCTCCTTCATCCCTCATGTCCCTACAGAAGCTCTTCAACAGCACTCAACCTGGGAGTAAATACTTGCCAGTGCTCAGAAAAAACAGTATCAGCTACTCCAAACGAGCAAGCATGCAATTATAGGCCACCACACAGGGCCCAAGCACAGTGGTTACCTGCTCCAGCAGCAATCTTTTGGTCTCTACATGGAAGGTCAGATGGGACGTTCTCACCAAATGTCCCTCAGGAAGCAAAAACCAGAGGGAGCTGTTTGGTTTTCCTTCCACGGCTCGGCGAACGCACCCGGGTACGCAGCGGAGCGGCTGGATCTGAAGGACTTACACTACTGGAAAGGCTCCAGTGGCATCGCTGCCCTCTGCCAACACCGAAAAAAATCACTTACGTGGACAGAGACGCATTACGCATGGAACCTTCTTGAAGCACTGCGAATGACAGAACCACCTCCCATAGTCATTTGTGTCTGTTTTGAAACAAACATACATTATCATATCGTCTTTACCTCTAAGAGTTCTGAATGCTGAAGAGCCATCAGATACACTACCACCCCAATACTGAAAAATACTGGCGCATGGCTTCAGACTGGGAACAATACCAACTATACTATGTAAGAGCTTTTATAGCAATAAAAAAAGTTTTTATATTAAAGACTAAAATAAATGAAAATAAGTTGGGTTTTTTTTCTAGAATTCAAGGACATCTAATTTCCCCATCACAACAACATTGCTGATGCAACTGCATGTGCCTTAGCAACAAAGGCGTACTACAGAATTTTATATACATCATGACTCTAAATATTGTCAAAGCCAGGCTTGTATTTTACTGTGCAACTAAACCATTTCCAGAGAGGATGCACAAAGGTTTAGCTATCTTTTTTTAATTTTTTTTTTTCTTAATATTCTGCCTTTTCATCCCATTTAATTAACAATTCTTAACTGGTTTGCAGCATTTCCTGACTCTTACAGATTTTCTTCTTCACTGAGGTCAAAGTCTTCACGCAAGATACAGTCAAGGGTAGAACAATAGGTAAGAGACTCTCAGCTTCTTCCCTACTTTTTGGGGTCCTTAGAGAAGCAATAATGCATTAGGAGCTCCAAAACAGTTAGGGAAAACAGATTATAGTGATAAAAAAATAAAGATCAACCTAACACTGGTTCTATTGAGCAAATTCTTAATGAGTTTATGTAAGGAATGTAAGTGCTACAAATAAGACAATATTAGGTAGTTGCAAAAATTAATTGCAGCCTTATTATAATCTCATCTGAAAGTATTTCATTTCTAACACTGATGTTCCAATGCTATTGCAAACTCTGTCTGAATACTTAAATAAGTAAACAACAAACAAAGGTCTCATCTTCAGTGCCCCAAGCTATCATCCAAAACTGGTTATAATTAAAGGTGTGAACAACAGAGTAACAAACCTGCAAAGTCAAGGTTCTGAGAAATTAATGGGCATCACACCACTGCACCAGTTCAAATTTATCACTCATTATCTCCCCGACTAACACAGTGCTGTTTCACATATTTGTGCCTCCTTCTCCTTCCTCCAAGCCTTTCCTGGCTTTTTCTAGATGGCTAATTTTAGACAATTACTGCCTCTGGACACATTGAGACCTTTTCTCCCTCCTTTCTTCTTCTTGCTGTAAAGCTAGTGACCTACAAAAGCCCCCTGCACCTAAAATATTCCCATATTTTAGAAAGATTGATCATTTGAGGGGAAAAAGCAAGCAGTCTTTGAATTATCCGTTTCTCCAACATCTTCACTTTACATTACTGCAAATAGTTAAACACACTCAAATGCAAAGGCTAAGGCGAGATACAGGTCCCCATTAAACACTATTTTTATTAGTATTAAATCCATTGTACTTGTTGAATTGAAACATTACCCTCCTCTTTGCAAAATTCTTTAGAAAAATTAAAAATGTGCCTTGCTTTTCAAGTTGCTTGGAAGTCCTACACTGCTGGTAACTGGATATTTACACAAACAATTGGAAAGTATTACATTATGTGAATGTCCCTTCCCTTCTCATACAAATCCCAGCATTTTCCTTAACATCTATTCAAACGAGAAGGGAAGATACACATGCATGAACACACACAAAAATACATGCATACCCATCTCTTTCTCTATCCTACTCGGAAAGAAAAAAAAAGAGCAAGAGAGGGAGAGGAGTGCAATGGGGGAGGGGTGACTTTCCATCAGATTAGCAAATTTTGCAAAATCTGGCCTCTCCTTTAGAGAGGTACCACGCTTTTTAACATCGCCTTACTTGCTAAAGGACTGTTTGCGCCCACTTCTCCCCCAAAACCCCAATGACATTGAAAAAAAATACTGCATTGCAGTATTTGCCAGTGCATCGGAGTGTATCCAGTCAGCTGTCCCACAGACAAACAAATGTACATTTTAGTGTGTCCAGGCATGTAAATGAGTTGTCTAGTGGACACAGATTGCCAAAACAGACAAGTGGATTTGTCAAGTTATCTGCATCTCTCTCCCTCTCGCTGTAATATCCTCTGCCACTGCCCGTTTCTTGCCTGGGGTGTTTGCTGAAATTATTTTGAAAGTGCAAGTTCCCAAAGAAAACAGCAAATTCCCCTGCCAGAATACGGGATGCAATCAGACTTTATTTCTTTTGAAAAACCTCGGGGTGTGGAGTGGCTCTAGGTTATGTACCAACAGTATGACAATTACACACAGAAAATAACCTGCATTTAATTAGTACACTCCCAGCATACCAAGTAGGAAGGTTGAGAGGAAAAAAATTCACTGTAACCTAGAAGATATTATTTCAAAAAAATTAATACATTAAATATATGTAAGATTAACGCAACTGGATTTTCTTTCAATAGAGTCACAATATTTAACAGGACCAAATAAAGATGATGAAGACTATTCCAAACCCATTCAAATGGGATCTTTAAATATACCCCTTCTAGCTCATTGTAACCATCCTTTGTCACAACAGCTCGGGCTCTCTTAGAGAGCTCAAAAAGGTAAAATTAATAAAGAGGAAGAAAGCAAAAGGAGGCACCCAAGCCAGTCAACAGTGGAGAGGCATCCCCGTATCTAACATGGGAACTTGATTAGTAGAGTACACGGGGATAGGACTTTAAACTGATGGCTAGTATTCACCTTGCATCAATAGCCAATTGTGAAATTCCATCCTTTCTGACCAGCAGTTCACTGAGATGACAATTTTTTAAAAAAATTGTTGTGTCTAAAGACAACTACATTTTCTCCACCTTTTTGTCTGAACAGAAAGAGGTTTTAATATTTTAATCTTTCTTTTTTATCCGTAACAGTCCAAATTAAATTTCGCTAACTTAATAGCTAATTTTCTATAAGAGTTTCTACAATGCAATCTTTTATATGGAAAAAGAAAATGTCACTATGTACATGCAGGCTGTATCCATTCATACAATCTTAAAACAAAGAAAAGAGGAAGATCAGGGCAGAAACACGTGCGCCATAAAACAAGGATTACATTATTTTAAAATCTTTGTAGAAACACCAAACTGAACAGAAAATGAAAATGTAACTACTAGCTGATGACTCTTAAAACAAACAATGCAGCTGTGTATAATAAAAGGCACCCTTATTTATTGTCATGACTAAGTTAACAGATTTAGAACACAGTATCTCTGTTTTGGACAGAAGAAAAATTATTTTACTCTCACGTACAACTACAATGCATGTCAGAATACATCTCTCTGCACATGCACAGACTGTAAAATACAGAATTTTACACATGCACACACACCCTCAAGATTTCCCCCCTCCCCTACATTGTAAAGCAGTGCAGTTTTCAGAGGGCCATTCAATTATTTCTTCACAGAAAGCATTGCAGTAGAAGCAATACTTAAAACAAAGCAAATTAAAAGGGGGATTTTTTTTTATTATTATTTAAACTAAGCACTAGCATTCCTGCCAGAACTTGCATTCAAAGTAATCCTGCACCAGAGAAAGGAAGAAAGTAAAAAACCAAACAACTGAAAATCTGAAGACAGAAAGGCATGTTCTGTCTTCTTGCTCTGCTTCTCTTGTGCCTCCTGATGTGTGATAGATGAGCATTTTCTGGGCAACCACATTTTCCTATCTTTTACGCTACCGTCTATCACCTACTAGTCTACTATGCTTTTTTAACACTTTTAGCATCAATAGCCTTGTTTAAAGATGCACTTCTGCTATTTCCCACTATTGTTTGCCACTACAGTAGGAGACTGCCACAATTAGCAAAATATTCAGCTGCAGTTTAAAAAGTAAAGTTGCCACAAGGAGTCTGACATTGGAAGTGGGTATTACTCCAGCAGATATGTAATAGTCTGTGGCTAAAGGTGGGGCTGGAGACGAAGAGGAGAATAATCTCATTATTTTTGTAAATTCTGCTCAGTGCATAAACCCTAGAATATGGTGAACTCCCCTGAACTGATTATTCTGCCATATAACCATCTGATTTTGTAAAAATACCAATATCACTTAACACAAAATCACTGCTTAGGGTAAATTCATTCTACCTACTGTTCTCATAGGGACATTTGCTGGAAAATTCTAAGAAATGATTTGCAGAAGCTATCAGCTGTGGGAGTTCACTATTATACCTCTGTCAACTTCATTCAATATAATTTACATTTTTTTTTATACTGCCTCACAGGATTCCTTGCAATTTTTTGCACGTACAATTTCACAGCAGGGAGGGGGAAGGAAAAAAAAAAGAAAGATAACCTTCTTTTGCAGAGGAGAAAGAACAGATGCTTAAAACCAGATTTCTAGAAATCACTGTAAGCCTGAGCCAGAAATGTAATTAACACCTATTTATAAAGAATAATTAAAGTTGTGACTGCCACAAAGAACAGCAGAGATAATCGAGGTAGCCCCTGTTTTTTTTTTTTAGATTTTTTTTTTTTTTACACTGTTTGCAGTATTCCCACATGATTGCCACCTGCTCCCCCACTCAGCTTCCCCTATGCTCGTTTCCCCGGCAACCTTTCATTGGCTTTTCCTCCCAGCTATCGCTTTCAGTTCGGCTGCTCAGTCTAATCTTATTTGTTTTACACCCATCAAAACAAGCAGCTAGACAAAGACAATCCTGTAAGAATGGGAAAAGACCGTCGCTTTGTTTCCCCGGTTATAATAAATATCCGCGGCAAAAGTCTGCAAAACGTTAAATTAAGGGAAAGGGGGGGACCCCTCGCCCCCCCCCCCCCAGCATCCCGTGGGGCTGGCAGGAGGGACGGGTATTGTGCGGGTTTGGTCCCAGCCCCCACCCCGGGTCGCCCCGCTCGGCACAGCCCAAAGTCCCCGGCAGTTGTATTTGATCATGCCATTTTGCACAATCTGTAAGGAAAGCACAAAAGAGGGGACGAGACTAAAGCGTCCGGGCTCCTCTGCCAGGAGAATATAGTCTAAAAATAGAAATACTATTTTTCACATAAATGGCTTTGACTTCTCCCAGCATTTAAAAAAGCACAAAACAACACGGCTCCCCCCCAGCCCCCACCCCGACACAAAAAACACACCCTTCCATCCATCCACCCATCCATCCTCTACAGCACCAGCTCCACAGGAAACGCAATACCTGAATCTCAGAGGCGATTATTAGGTTTGTATTTAAGGCTGGTGTAATACAAACGGAGATTAAAAGGCATCATCGGCTGCCTGATCCGCCAGGCACATGCGGTACAATGACACCGTGACTGTCAGCAGAGACCATCCTCGCTCAACTGAAATGCAACGTTCAATGGAAACGCGGTGAAGTGCCATCACAGTTAGATACGTTAAATAGATATATAGATATATACGCACACACACAGGCAGACATATCCCACAAAAAAATAAACAAGGCTCTCTAATTTTATTTTATGACTCACAATCCACCTCCCCGAACAAAAGAAATTCGCGAGGCACGCGAGAAGCAAGACAAAACCCCACGAGCAGGCTCTCCCCGTTCACTTACCATTTTCAAGCCATTCCACTCCATCTGTGATCACAAAGATGGACCCTTACAGCCCCTCACAGAGTCAAAAGCAAAAAGAGCGTTATGTAAAAGCTGACATTCCTTCTTACAGCGCTGCTGCCCAACGATGCAACAAAATCGACATATACTAGGCGCTGCAACACATACAAGCCTCCTCCTCTTTTTATGAGGTCATGACAGGAAACTCTTTGAAATACAATATGCAGCATTTACTGAAGCTCATATAAATCACCCTCTTTTAAAATTACCATACCTATTGCGCAGTCCACCAAAAGAAAATTACCAATCTCGAGGCTTTTTTCCCACCACCACCGCCCCCCCCCCCCCCCAGGATTTTGCTCTGCATTTGTATCTCCAAAATGTCAATGTGGAAATAAACTCCCCCCCCCCCCCCTAAAAAAAAAAGCCTCTTCTTCCTTTTGCATTTCAGTTAGCCACATACCAGCCTTGCATTAGAAATGAGCTTTTCCTTTATTCTGAGAGAAATCGCAATTACCTTAAAACGACAAAGTACATCCTTTATTAAAGGATACGCACACATTAAATATGAAAGAGAGAGAGCGAGAGACAGGGGGAGAGAGAAAAAGGGAGAGGGGGGGAAAGGGAGAGATCATGTACAAACAAATCAGTAGCAGAAAACTAAATTCATGTGAAAAGACAGACTGAGAATGATGCAGATTCGGGGAAAATCTGTATGTTAGCTTCTATATCTACCTCTAAATAAACCCGCTACGATCAGATTTTAAATCTACTAATACCTACCATAACCATTCTTAATGGCAAATATTGGGTCTTGAAAGGCTTCAACTCTTCTACAGATTTGCTAAAGGTTTCAGGGAATTATTTTTATTATTATTTTTTTAAAGATCCACAAAGCACAGTGCTAGACGTTTTGTGCAGCGAGAATAATAATAATAATTAATAAAGAAATATTATTATTTTTTTCTTTCCTTTCTTTTTTTTTTTGTTTTTGTTAAAAAATCAGGTACCGCTGTCCCCGTGCGGCAGCCCCCGGCGGCGGGCGGAGCGGCGCGGAGGCCCTGCTGGAACTGGCTGGCGGCGTCTCCCCTTGACATCCATTTATGGGACCATCTGTCAGCGGCGGGCGGGCGCTGATTGGCCGCCGCCGCGCGGGGAGGCGTTGCGACATCAGGTGCTATTGAAATTAGCCGCTGCCAGATTGACAATGTTAATGATTTGGTGACCTCTACAACAACAGAGACCAGATTTCTGAACTGCTGCTTGTGTCTAGTAATTAAGGCCCAGTTGAAGAAACAACACGCATCCCTGTATACATATATATATATTTTTTTTTTTTTTTTTTACCTCTTCCCAACCCACCGGTGCAGGAGCCCTCGGCCGCAGCGATGTCATACCTCGGCCATGCTTCAGTGCCTACATCTTCTTACCTCCTGCACGCCTGGCTCTCAGGTCTGGCGTATTTTAACCACCTTATCTTTTTCGACAGTTGCTTTCCGGAGAAATGCATATTTAATGATCTGCCTCTAGGCTTAAAGGCACAACAAAAGCACTTTGACGTGCATTTAAAGCTGCATTTATTTTCAGGTACTATTGATTTTAATTACCAACCCATCTCCCCTTTTTTGGCCCTGCAAGGTTGGGTTTTTTTAAAAAAACAAAACAAAACATGTATTTTTAGAAGTGGATTTGCTATTGCTGTCACTTGATGCTAAGGCACAGCGGACACCTATTTATCAGAGTGCTCCCCCTGAACAACAGTTGTATTTCAGAATTATTTCGCTACCTCACTTCATTATTCTCCAGCTCTACAGGAAATAAAATGGCAGCAAACTTTGGGCATTTAAAAGAATTTTTTTTTTTTCCAGGCTTAGAGAGGAACGTGCTTAACTTAACAATGCACACTCATTAATCCTCCGCTCACTGCCACTGACAAACTAACAAAACTTCACTTCTAAACAGCAGTATTTTACCTCCTCTCGATCACAGCAAGTTTATTAAAAATTCTCACAAGTTAGGAAGAATTCATTTCTTTCTCTTACTTGGACCTCATTTTCTTAAGCATATTTTGGCTAAAGTAACACGGCATGGCATCCTGTAATTGCCACTAACCTTGAATTTACGTTCATCAACTAAAGCGACTATTACTCTATTAACACACATAGAAATAATTTAATTTTACCCCTCACACATTCATTTCAAGAGCCAAATATGTTTTTTAAAAAATTCATTATCATTGCAAGCATTTTTAAATGTAAGAGCTAAAACCGGACAGAGCTAGGATGGGCCATGTTATAAGCTCACCTAGCTCTTTCCTGGAGAAAGAAAGCCTGGCTACAAATCACCAAAACCATTTTCAAAAATATGTAATCAGATAATCATTGTTCTACAAGTTTTATTTTTTTCTGAAGTATAAATATGCCCTCCGAACTGTTAAGCTTCTAAAACTGACATTCTGTACATTTTAAAATTTCTTTAAACCATAGACCACGCTCAACACACACACAGACTAAACACACCAATAAAACATATGAAATATAGTAAGCTTGTAGAGTCTAGCTACAAACAGACCAAGCAAGGAGAAAAATCGCATTTAAAAGACATTATACAATCTATTTGTGGAATGAGCACTGAATTCAATTAAAATAAGAACAATGTAAAAGGCTGCAGAGGATTTCTCTCACCATGCATCTTTTTGAGCACATTTGTAGCTGGTAAAAACTAGCGAAGATTAAACTAGCTCGTAAGATATTTCCTAACTCAAATATTAAGTGACCTATTAGACTGAACACACAGGCATCAAAATGCTACAGAGCTAGCATATTACCATACATTCTCGTGCAAATATACATCGAATATTAAAGTTAGATTTGTAATGCAAATTTTTACTTAAGGTCTCTTCAGGGGTTAACAACACCAAAGAAGGCATCCAGAAATTATTTTTAAGTCTTTTCAACTTCAGCCTACTTTGTTACTATAAATTCGTTATGCATATCAAAAGATTCAGCCATTTTTCTGAAACAATAATTGTACACTGCTCCTCTAAAAAATTAGCCATCTTATCTGTCTATAAATCCAGGTACTCCTTACACTGACCACTTTCCCAAAAAGCACCCCACACATGCAGTCTTTCCGAGGAACACTGAAACAAACGCTCAAACGTCCTCGGAGGCCTCTCTCCGTAAAGACAAAGGCAGAATCCTATTGTTGAAAAAGTCAACCTTATTCTCGTGTTTCCAATAGTACCATTTATCTTTCAGGGTAAGGGACTGACCACCGCATCACGGTTGTGACACATTTGTAAAGCATCAGATTCTCAATACAGTCTCTCCAGCATCAGCCAGCAAGCCCCTGAGCAAAGCATATTTTTAATGCAATCTTCCATCCCCACAAAAAGAAACTTGTCTTAAACAGCTAATCCAATATCAAAATGAAATCACAGGGTTGTTTCCCAGCCCCCCCTCCCTCTCCTTACCATAAATGAGCAGTTTCTTGACTCATTAATGACAGTTTCCCTTAAAAGAAGTGATCTCATATCACTGAGCCCCTCTCCACCACGCATACATCCCAAAGGTTGCGGGTATCTTAGCATCAGTAGCCGCTAGCAAGCTCTCTCATACAGAGCCCAGATGGACTATACCAGAAGCCAATTCAGCGTTAATAACTACCTACTCTGTGCAGTTTAGAAGCCTTACGTGGCATAATGTCCTAGGCAACAGCAGCCGATTGAAACCGCAAATAAAAAGACAACCCAATTCTCCAAAAGCATCAAAAGGAAAAAATAAATTGAAGAATGATTTTTCTTTTTAAATCTCTGACTTTCATAAGATTAAACTGAATCCTTCACAAACATATGAAAAAAGAAAAAAAACAGATGCTGCCCAGAAAAAGTGACAAAATATTACCTCATTATTTAACAAAGCAGCATTAAGCGTCCTGCTGATTTCAAACATCTTGCCACAGATTTTGGGTAAGAGAAACAGAAAGAATCCTTTGCAAGCCCTCTGTCTGCAAAGGGTTCTTCAATTTTCTTGCGCACAACAGAATAGTCAATATGTTATTTCCCTAGAGTTCGCACATTAAAACATCTAGTCAGTGAGCTGAATTTTCCCCTTATCACACTGTAGACTCCTGTTATATGTACTGCTCTTTGCAAGATTAGCCTGCCCCAAACATGGCTGTTGTTTAAACTATTCTTTAAAGTAACAGTTCACTCCATAACCACCAGGTGGGCAGTGTACACAGATTCAAGTAACCATCTTAAAAATTTTCCTTGGAATAGCTGCTGGTTGTGATATACAGCAAAAATGCCCCCACCCCCCCCCTTATCAAGCGGGAGGAAAGAAAAAAAAAATTTTGCACTGTTTTATGCCGTTTCCTCCCCAGAAGCAAGCCCAGACATAAACCCCCTAAAATCACCCAACTTTTTTTTTTTTAAAGGGACCTTGAAATTTATACAGGAGCATTTCATTCAGCAAAAGTGAACTAAATGATAAATCCAATCAGTTCTGAGAATACAATGCAATTAAAAGGGAAAGCATGCCCATAGAAACGGTCTGTACTGCAGAAGAAACAAAATTAGCATTAAGTTCAGCACAACAGTGTTCTTTCACGGGAACACAAAATTCGGCACGTAAATAATTCACATGTAGGTAGAGTCTGTTAGAAAATATGAACTATACCATCAAGCAAATTTGAAGACAACTTGGTAAGATACTGCTATGACGTATTTTGGCTTAAATTAATTTACCAAGTCACCATTGCACGCATCAGAGCACAAGACTGGAACACACAGAAAGGATCCGGTTTTCAACACCATCGAAGTCTCCCAAGTTATCAAACTCTCCCCATTCTTACAGGTCTGACAGGTATTTAAGTTTTTGGGTTTTGTTTAAGGTCAAATACCTCAAGGAATACTTCCATTACTATAGAAAAAATGAATTCAACTCAATGCTCTACAGCAACACCCAGAGGCTTGAATGAGATTGGGATCTTCGTGTTAGGTGCTGTACACACACATTTGAAAAGTCGTTTCAGGCCGAAGGATTTAGAAACAACATGTAGAAGAGTGAAACACAAAACAGAGGTGCGACAAAGAACAATAAACAAAAAGCATCACAAAATATCTTTACCAGCTAGGATGAATCACTGGAGAATTAAGGCATCTCTGACAACTACCTGCGTAAGACAGAACCCAAAAGGTTATTTACCGAAGTTAAAGAATAAATGCATTATATGGACAAGGGATTCTTCAGATTTATCTCCTAGAAAGTGCCATCACCTAATTCTTTCATTTATAGCAATCCTTGCTGAGTAAGTATATGCAGAGTAGTGATTTTCTTTGCTGGCCCTTAACTAATATTAAAGTGATGCAGTAATGACTTAACCTTCTTGAATATGTATTGAGTTTCAAGTCATCCCTTTTTATATGAGGAGAAAGGTTATTTGCATCGATTTCTGTTTGCATGAAATAAGCTTATTTTCTCATTCACCATATGCCTTGAACACTAATTAAAAGTGTCACTTTCTTCTAATGTAAAAACGTAATCATTTAGTAAATAAGTATTCTTGGCTTTTTGGTCTTTGTGATAATTTAAGGACTTTTTACTTCCAGTTAACTTCAGTGCTTTGGTTACCACACACTCCTCTGATTTAAGAAGTGTTTTATAAATACACTTTTTTTTTTTAAATAAAAAGAAAAAATCTAGAATCTCATCTTTAAGGACCCACACTCCTCTTACCCTGAGGCAAATCCATCCAATCAATATGAAACCATTCACATGCCACCATCTGCCAAGCTGTAGAGCAATGTGGCTGGAACAGACCTCTTACAAAGCAGCAGTGGTCTCATTTTCAGTCTATTAGGGAAGCACCAGAGCTCTCATGTGCAAGGACATGAAACTCCAACTCAGGCTCTCACACCAGTTTCTGTGCACTGCTGCAGAACTCCTGTAATTTTTACTGCTTGAGTTTTCACGCTAATCATCAAAGCAAGAGGGAGGAGAAAGTGATCAGTAACAGCCCTATTTCACTGCAGTACAAAATAAAGAATTCAGTTTAATTCTATCCTAATATGATTATAGCAAACCATTTAAATGCTGCTGCCTGTGAACTACAACCCGGCATTTTCCATCACCTCATTTTCCACTCTTCCAGAGGACTAAACATTTATGCCTAGAACTATGTTTATTCTTTCAAGACATTCCTATCAAAGTTAGTATTTAATTTTGATCAAAGAGTATTTTGTTGTTTGACAGATGGGAGGCTGCAGGTGGATAAGGAACAAAGGAGATGCATGCGAGAGTAAGATGGATTTGAACTATAAAATGATTTAATAGAAGACAATGGGCTGGGAAAGGACATTACACAATGCAAGCACTAGGGTTTGCCCTATGCAGTAATTCAAGAACCTCTGCGGAAACAGTCTCCAGTTCAAGATACAACACTATCTTTAACAACACTGAGCGTGCAGATTTTTCATCAGCAGATCTCACTAAGATATCCTCCACCACCTATACCACAGGCAAATTCACTGCATGACTAACTAAAAAAAGAGCAATGGAAGAAAAAGGAACACGAAGGGGTGCAAACCCCTTACGAATGTACACAGAAGAAATAAACTATTTTAAAACCATCCATGAAATGACAAGAAAATGTGAAAAGCTAAACATGCAATTCAGTGATGAAAGTCACAAACTCAGACGGAAAAGCTAGGGCCAAATTGTTCATGGCACCTAACCCATAGTCAGACTTCGGGAAAGAGAACAAACAAAAAATAATCAGTTCAATTAAGCAGACTGCCCTTCTCCATATATGTGTGCAGGAGATGGGATGGACTGGGGTAGAGGGAAAAAACAATGCCTAAACAGGTCATTTACCTATACAGGGTTTTTTCCCCCACTGTTATTTGAATAACTTACAAAGTGTATATGTAAAAGTAACAACATAATTTGTTCAGCTACTGAATAGTTTAAAAAACCAATGAACAAAATAAAACAACCTACCAACTGCCCTGTGGAAATCAAGAAGAGTGGGTGATCAAGACTGTAATACTGCATGACACTGAACACATTCTTCGGGCAACTGCTCTTTAAGGTTAGTGAACTCATATTTGAGGAAAAGTAAAATTTTTAAGGTTTCACTACAAAATGCGTAACAGTTATGATAATCAAACATTACCCTCAAAAAAGAAAGGCTGAAAATACCATACAATTTTGGTGGAAGCAGTAGGTGAAAGAGATGACTGACACTGTTTGGAGCTTTCATTAGTTTCTTTTATGTGATGATCCTCTCGGGAGCACAGGAACCTGTCTCTGTCTCTTCTGGCCCTGCTGTGGACCCCACCGACAAGCTGTGCAAGCTCTGCTGCTGATGCAATGTACTAACTGGTATGCTGAGATTCCTCCTGATGCTGGGGAGATTAAATATGCCACAGATCTACCTAGAAAAATTATCACCTTTTTGATCTGTGTCCAGAAAAGGGGGAAAAAAAGATACCAAGAGTAGAGACCTACCTCCTTAAAGAGGCAGGAACAAAGAGACACTAGATGCAAAATCAGACCAAAACCCCTCCCATATACTTAGAACCCTAAATGAGGAATTTAGATACATGAAGCTTAGGCAAGTTGTCACAGTTCCCACAGAAATCACACTTCAGCTGCTTTTGCACAAATATGCTATTTAATGTTGCTTGCCCACTTTCTTTTTCATGCCTTATGAGACATGTAATTTGGATGCTGCATAGCTGCTTTAAAGTGTCACACCCCAATTTTCCAAAGATGTGTGTATTTGCAAATCCCACTGGGGATACTTATGTTTGAATACTGGAAGACTGGAACAAAACTCTCCAGGGCACACCAGAGCACAGAGGTAAGAAAATGAATAGATGTAAATAGCTCTGACGGCAAGAGCAGTCAGTGATCCAAACCACATCCTCATTTTCAAAACTGAAAGCTGGGCATTCACACAGATTTAGGCATGCATATATGTCAGTGAATAGCCTCAGCAAAGGTTTCCTGTGAATGTCAAGGTACAGGCTGACTGGGGAGGTTGGCCAGCATCTCTGCTACAATGCAAGAACACTTTGGAGAAGATGATTCAGCACCTTCCCAGCACATCCGAAGGCCGGCGATGTCCTTGGCACCTTGGCTCCATGCTCCTCTCCCAGCTCTCCAGTAATGCTTTGCAAAACACAGCATCCACTCAGTCACACAGTATGTCTTGCCTGGCCAGTTTTCAATACATTTTAAAGAACCCACAACCAGCGCTGCAAGACTGAAGAGCAAGAGGCAGCATATATGCTAGGTAAACATGTTAATACATCAGTAAGTCCAGCAACTCTTTCCCCCTTTCCCAATTCTTTTACTTTTGGCTCAGGAATATACATTTCAATGCCTTCAGTTCCCTGATTGTTTTCATCCTTTTAAATTTAGAGATATTAAAACCTGGATCCCACATCATAAATCCTAAATTCTATAGCTTGCTTTCCTATCACTAGAAGCAGGATTCAACCCTACCTACAGAGAGTTAAAACATTTCTACACTGCTGTCAGTTTTGTATAATACAGTTAGTGAAGTTTCAACCGAGTACAAATGAAGAAGTTTTCAAAGATTTATGACTGCATTTTTAAAACGTATTTACTTGTAAATAATGAAAGGACTTAGACACTGAAGAAGTCTAGACTTACCAGGGAGATTTACATGAGTTCAGCCATTTTTAATGTGCCTATGTATGGGCAAAAAACCCTCATAAAAAAATGTTAACAGGGTCTTTCAACCAGCATTACCTAATTTTAGAAAAGTTGATGGATTTGGTTTAAACCAATCTGTAATAGTGTGCTATATGCCTTGCACTCAGGCCAAATAATATCAATAACGAGAACAAAGATAAAAACCTGAAAGGGGGATTAACATGCTGATGTTTCCAAGCTTTGAGACAGCAATCAAGAAAAAGATCTGGGGAAGAGCGTGAGATGGCTGGATCAGAAGAGAGATACGGCAGGAATCAAAGGAGACGGACAAGCAGTGTGCAGAAGGGTTACGTCTCCTGCAACTTGCAATTACACAGGAAAGATACAAGAGACAATAAAGACAATAAAAAGTGTCAAGAGCTATTAATTGTCCCAATTACTTCTCGTTAGAACAGCTGGCACTTCAAGTATTTTAATAACAGTAGGCAGAATGTAAATAAGTATTACAATCTCATATATGGAAACAACTCACACTCACATCTGGGTCAACCCTATCACGCAACCTATCCTCCAATCCAGGGTGCTCAAAAGGAGCAAAGAAAATTCAAAAAGGCTTAAATAAATAAATAAATCAAGTTTACCTCATGTTCCAAAGCTTATCCTTATATTTACAAGTCTCAAGGCTTGTAAGAAGCCTCCTGTGTACATCTATTTTATTCTACTTCTTGAGAAATAAGAGTTAAATAACCTGCTGAGGGGTACCCCAAAACTCAGGGATAAACAGCTCCCTCATGAACATGGCTCATACAACTCTTGTGTGTATAATTTATAAAACTGTCATTTCTGTAATCCAACAATAAGGAGAACAAAGGTAGAAAAATCAGAACAGATGCAGTATTTAAGAAAGGACCAATGTTAACTCTGAACTCTCCAAACTAACACACAAGTAGGAATGGAGCTAAAGAAATGAAACTAAAAAAAAATAATCTGTGGCTCTTGCTTGCTCTCTACAGTTCACGGAGCTTGTGTCTTCGGATCTGGATGACTCTGCTCATGAAGCCCTAAGGTTTCCAATTCTCAGAGATTTCCATGCGCATTTATGGTTTTCTTTAAACTCCTCTTTGGAAAATGTCAGACATATCTTGGCAGATGATTTTTAGCTTCCTTTAAATCAGGGCAGATGAAGAACAATGGGTATTTCTAACACTTATTTTTAAAGAAGAAACCCATTCAAAATATGTTAGCAGCTATGAAAATTGTTTGGAGGCTAAATTTCCTAATAAATATCTTTGGTTACAATTATTAAGCAACACATATTTGGTGCTCAGGTTTCAAGGCATCTGTACAGCTGAGCTGGAGAAGCCCACAGGTTAGCGCCCAAGAGCAAGTTTACTTCTGCTCTGAACTGCCTCTTCCACAGCCACAGGCCGTATGTTTTCTTCACTACTTCAGACTGACTTTCAACCTAAAATGCAGGTAAAAGATGTGAAGCAGTGGCCAGGCTGCTTTTGTTTCTTCCAGTCTCTGGACAAAACCTGTACGTGACAGGATGAGCTCTACCAGTCCTGGCGCAGCAGGGATGAGTTTACCTCACTTAAGGTTACACATCTGTGGGGGAACTTGTGTCTCCAAACCCCCTTCTACAGACAGTGACAGGAAATGGTCACTTCCAAGGTGCAATGCATCTGTTCTGCTCTAGAAATCTCTTTTAGAGCAAGATGAATCATGCTTTTGACTTCACTGGCTATGTGCTAAGCAGATCTCCAGTGACCACCAAGGGAGCCTAGCTTAGACAAAGTCCATCTTTGGTCAGACCAATCCCACCATGGGTTGACCAGCTGACCAAGGCAGATGAGTCTCCAGCTGACGCTCACCTGAATGCACATTTACCCCAACTTCAGCCTCCCCGGGGGCTCTTACCACCACATGGTGATCTTTGGTGTAACTCAGCATTGCAGTTCTTAAGTATGAACAGCCATTCAAGGAAGGCAAGCTTCAGACAGTCCAGGGAACCAGATCCAAGACTGAGAAACAATGCCAACACTAAATGCACCTGTAACAGACACACAAAGTACATCTTGCAGGGGTACATTGGTCTGTACATGGAAAAGCCTACCATCTCTGGAAGCACACAAGCCAGGTATGCATCTTATCAAAAGAAAATACTACCAAGGCTTATTTTCATTAACTCTAGGCTAGATGCTCTCTTTAATAAGAGAAGCTTTGATTCTAAACCATAACTCCAAACAGCAGAAGCCCCAAGAAAAAAAGGGGTTCCAATACATCCAATTTACAACTGTTAGGACAAGCAAGAATCACATCAAAACCTGTCCTGCTACAGGCCATCACCCTGCAGTTTAAGAATATTTCGCTCCATTGCTCAAACACATTTATAGTCTTCTAGGCAGTTTTCCTGATGGTTTATAAGGATTCCCCCAATGCAACAACAGACAATCTTTCTTTTAATAGCATCACTGGATGCATTGTAACCTGCATCTAGGGACACCCTGCTCTGCTCAGATAAAACTTAATTGTTCTTCTGACATCGAACAATGAAGGAACTTTAAATTCACCTAATAAATGAAACATGCCTCTAACATCTTCCATAGCCCCAGTGCCTACAGAGGCATGTATCAGGTAAAAAAATTAACTTAAAATGTTTCAAGAGAGCATGGATGACCAACACACACCTAATGAGCAAAGAACATGTTTACTTTTTTAAACTGTATCAAATAAGATATTAGATTGCATTCTGCTGTGGTAGAGGTCCTACTTCTGTGGGTAAAAGAAAACCAGAAATCAACGATGCTGTAAAACATTTTACAAAGAAAGTTTAAACTGTTGGCAACAACTGGCAAAAACTCTACAGCATGTCTGTATTGCCTCTTTTCCCAGATTATTTCCTTCAGTTTCTATTGTCTAGATGATCTTTGCTTCTGTCAAAATATCAGATACTATAGGTGCACATCACAAAGTTATGTAGTTTGGTAGTGGAAATTTCAGCTCATGGCTTTTTAGGTTAACTGCACTATTTAAATTTAAACACAACAAAACTATTAAACAATTACTTCCACTAACTTCACTGGTAACTGGAAGATGGTCAACACAGAGTGAGGCGAATTATTGAGGAAGCCACCCTCTCCACCTGGCTAGAGACTATCCCAGGCTGGTGGGTGACCACATGGCTTTATCTAGTCCTGCCCTTGTCAGTTCTCAGCTGCCATATGCTGGGGCATGAAGACTTCAATGCTTAGGAGACACCTACTAGCACAGAGTGCTCCTCAGCAACCCAGATTACTTTACATACACCAAACCTTTTCTTTTGCTCTTTCCACTGGCATCAGTCAGGACCTGCTAAGTACAAGGCTCCAGCCTTCATCATCAAGAGCCTCCATATGCACGGCCTGTGCCGACAACACCAGGGACTATGAAGACTTCCATGATAAAGACTGCAGCTCTGCACATGTTGCTGACAGATGCAAGATTTCCTCAAGTAATGAACTCCCTGAATCTCATCACTTGCTGTTCCATGTGGAAAGCAGAGACAACCTTTCCTTCTGTATCATAAGATCATAACAGTAATTTATTAAAAAATCTGTCAAAACTAGACACTGTTGCACATGTTTCATAAGCTTTTAAGTGGTGAATGAAGAAAAAACATCTCACAGATACAGTCACATCAACTATGCAAACCAAAATAAGACCAGATACTAAAAATGAATGTTGGAGAAAAAAATTTAAGTGTACACAGCAATATCTTCCTCCAAAAAGACCCTGATAGAAACAGTTTTTAAAACACTGATCAAGCTTAATGAAAGCTTTACTTTATTCAGTGATTTAGGAAACTAGAAAAAACTTCACAATTTCTACACAAGAGATTGCTTGTAAGGTTCAGATTAATATGGACAGGCCAGATGCTCTGGTGTACCCAATTTGCCCATCAGCACTTGCCTATCCTGTCCACAAGCTCAGCCTAACCATTCTGTTAAAGCATGACTGCTGAGCATCAGAGCCAGCAGGTTAACAGAAAGGAGAGGAAAAATCCATGTCAGCCCATGACAGTCCCATAACACAAGAGGATCCCAAATGCATTGTCCAGTGCTACATAATCAACAGAACCTGGCAAAATTTCAAGCAGGTTTTCAGAATGATCTGCAGAGAGCAGCATCAGACTCAGGAGTCAAGCAAGGAGGAAGACCTGGGGCCATGCTGCTGCCAGGTGTGCTCCTGGATCTGGTTCCCTGATCTGTCCCACCTGCAGCCTCCACCACAACCCCTGGTCCAGGTGCTTCATTTAAGCTCAGGGTTGGGGCATAACGGGCAAAAACAATCCAGCCTTCGACTTTGCAAGGAGACCACTTCATCCTTCAGAAAATGGATTGAAGAAGGACAACAGGCTGCATACCTCCAGCTGTAACATCTGATAATACACCTCTTGAGTATAGGGTTTGGATTTACCATCTTCATAAACATCTGTAGAATAAGATGTTAGATACTTTTTGGATCTGTGTGCCTGTCAGTGTAAGAGCCTGTACTACATTCAGCATCCTAGTATTACAGATGATTTCTTTGAACTATGTGGTTCCATTAAGGGTAGTTAGTTCTGGGTGTTAATAACCCTGATTCAGAACTCTGTTCAGCAATGTACTCTCATTAGCTAGACCATCTGTGTAAAGGGAACAACCTACGCTGTCACAGCACATGGAGCCTGGGGCTGACCTTAATATCTTCCCCCACATTCCAGCAGAGGACAAGAGGAGAGAAGTCTGGCATCAGTTTCTTTCCTTTCTGCTGCCAGAGGAAGATATCTGGGCTGGAAAGCAAGTTTCTCACCCCTCCAGCCACATTGCCAGCTGCAGGAAATGTAGAGTCACAACTTCTCTTCCTCCTAAGGTCCCACTGGTAAAGTGGGAAATTTGGCTGTCCTGTTAAGTGTTACGATATCACAGGACTTTGACTTACTGGGAAGGAGAAGAGAGGCTTCACTAAACCATGTGAAAGAATAAAACCTCCTGACATTATTTGCAGTCAGTGCAAGTTACTTGACAGACTGGAAAATGTCCAGCATGACATGGGATCGCATTGCAAATATACAGTATTTGTTGCTTTTGATCTTCTTGCTCCTTTCTCTGTATCACACGTCTGCCAAGACAAGCTGCTACACACTGCCTAGCAGACATTCCTGCACGTTCTTCCTACCTACACACAGGTCCTACTCAGGGCTCTGAGATCTACCAGAGGAGCAAACTAGACAGCAGATTTACACAGGTCAGAGGGCTATAAGACAGTAAGGATACATCCCAGCACTGACTGAAACATGCAGTCATGTCTAAGGCATCTTTCTGCACGTTCCAGTTTAGTCCTCTCTTTTTTCTAGGCACACCGTTCTTCCAGAATCGGCTTTTCTGGTCAAATAACACATTCTCTCCTAAGAGTGGAAAAGGGCAAAAAAAACACCCTAATCAATCTGCTCAATGTGCTACTAACTTCAGGAAATGCCATTTTTTTCTTCTCTACCAATCTCTTTTCATCTTTGATTTCTTGACCACTTTCATCTACTGTATTTATTAACTGACATGGTGACAGCCAGATGAAAAGTACAGCTGCAAAGCGCCAGCTTACGAGTGCCCAAAAAGAGTTCCAGCGAGCCAACTACAAACCATAGTGTGGAGCTCTTAGCGAGAAGAAACTCTAGGAGAGGCATTTGAACGACTCTTCCAAGACATAATTAAAGCTGATGTTTTCCTTAAAGCAGTTACACTCAGCAATGAGTACATTAACAGAAAGGCTAGTATTGCAAATGCCAACAGGCATCTCTAGTCAACCAAAAAGTAAATTGCCTGGATTACGAGATGCTACCTAGGATCTCAGTAAGCGTGTACAAAGTGCTTTATCTCTTCTCATCATAGCATGGGAGAAATAATCTTCCATGGATCAGTGCTGCTAGCAGGAATCTTGTCCCATGGAAACAATGCTTCTCTAAAGTCTCAGCATTCAGTTTTGCTGCTGTGCAATTCCCTTCTATCTACGGGATGAGCTCAAATTAAGGCTTTTCTTGGATGTCTGATTTTGCAAAGATTGTAGTAGTTCAGCATCTTTAAAACTTCCACCTTCCTGTCATCCATTCAAGACTTACCAGTGAGTTAGAAAGCTATGACACAGGGAATACATCACCAACAGACAAGCAGGATAGGATAAGGACTTTTCTTAGAAAATTGGGAACAAAACCAAACAAAAGCTATTCAAAAACACAGCTACTTGAATGAGGAGCAGCAATTAAAAACTGTTGGCATATGACAGACCTGGAAACAGGAGTCTGAGTATCAGACCAGCTTTGTACCACACCGGCTTTATATCAAAACTTCTGTGAATGAAAATTGCTAATCTCAGATCTGGAAGCAGTAATAACCTCTCCAGCAAAGCCATGGGTGCTTAATACAACTCTACAACCTGAGCTGGAGCAGCCAAACCCTGTTTGCACACCCCGAGTAGCGTGGCAGCCACCCTTCTGCAAACGCACAAGAAAGAGCACACAGCCAGCCACCACCTAACTCATCCTATGCCTGAACAAGCTGAAGCAGATTAGCTGGGGTAGTATTACCTCCATAAATAAGCATGCATGAGGTAAGGTAAATCATCTACAGCTAGAGCAGGCTTTAGGATCCTGTATCTGGTAGGAGACTCCTTCCAGTGAAGTGGGGTTTTGAAATTGTAGTGAGCAATGCATGCAGGAGATGGGCAAGTCTTTTTTGCCCCAAGGGTGCCAGGCCTTCTCTTTTGACCTAGAAAGCTCCTCCAATAAAAGTATTTTATTAAACAATAACCATTTTTATATGCTTTAGAGAATTTGGGGTTCTGCATTAAGCAGAGCAACAGCTTAGCCAAAAGTGGCTTCACACGGGTTACTGCAACTAAAGGAACTGGCGAGGATGTCAAAATGCGTGAATTGGGGTGTAAAAACACTAAAACAAATTTGGAATTATGTATTTGTAAGAGAAAGTAATCACAAAGGGATATACAGTGAACATGCTTGTTGGGTAGGTCAGGAAATCCACTCTATGTATTACCCGTAAGAAAGCATCAGCACATAGGTATTTATTTTATAGCAAGCCAGCATGCTTAACTGAAAAAGGCCTAAAAATCAAGGGCAGATGAACTTGAACAACAAGAAGACGCAAAGACTCTTTAGCTATACATTGCATGAAAGTATGGAGGACAATGGCCCAAATAAAGCCAACTGTGTTGGAAATAGTGCATGAAATCCCAGAAGTGACAAAACTACTAGTCAGTGAAGAAAATGAAAGGAGCCAAGTGGAAGAAATCAATCAAGAAGAAAAAGTAAGCTTTTTTTTTTTAATAAAGGCAGGCAAGGGGCCAGATAACATAGATGGACACACATGCAAGAAAAACCCACAGAAAAGCGTAGCTTTATCTAGAAGTACAGCAAGTGATAAATTTGATAATAAACTAGGGCACAGGGACAGATTTGCTCCAAACTAAGGAATGACAGCAACCAGTGAGGGGTGCAAACAATTTTTCTTGCACTGCAAAAAAACCACCTTCTAATGCAAATGGATGAGCTGATTAACAAAGCTTGCAGAGACTGTTGTGAAAGACGGGTGAATGGAGAGAACCCAAGGGAGACACTAAGAGCATGTAAACCAAATCAGGGAGCAGCTGACTGCATTCAGAAGGAAGAGGCTATAGGAGCACTTAGAAACACGAAAACAAGAATATGACCTAGGCTGTATGAAGCACCAGTAAATGTACTGAAGTGGATGGCAATAGGAGGCATCTGTTCAATGTATTCTTTAACTGCAGAAGTATCAGAAGTTTTACAACTAATACCATTTATTATTATGACTTTTTATAATTAGGGGGAAGCCCCAGAACTCTTACTTTTACTGAAGTTGTACAAAACCTACACAGAAACTACACTTGTTTTTTCAGTACTTAAACCCAACTGTTGAGAGGTGGGAAAAATCCTTAATTTATGGAAATCCGAAACGCGATGTCCCATGCATTAACTTTAAATAATTTTGGAAGCAAAGGCTGCATGTTTTCTCTATTGTGAGCATACAGAAGTATGTTACTTTCTTAAAAATAGTTTACTATGTCAATGAAATTGCAGATGCTTCCGTGCACTTCAGGGACTTCAAACATTGCATCAATTATCTGAATAAGTAATGAAAAAACATTGTGAATAAAATGGTTCACCAAGCCTGGTTCACAAGTCAATTGCTTTTTGAATCCAGTAATATACTGCAATATTTGACATGTTATTTCTTTTCACAAGAGGTTAAGAGTTTTCTGTGCTTCTATGCTATAATCGCTGCAAACAGTTTGGGGAGAAAAACAAACTGACAAAATATAAAATTCTGCAAAAAGTGTAACATACATTTAGATTCTCCACTATAACCCTCTTCCCACACCAAAAAGCCCACTGAAACCAGAACTCTGAAGTCCAGCTGAAAGGGAAACATGAAAATCTCAACAGCAGTTTGGGCTAGCGATAAGCACTTTAATGCTTTCAAATTCAATCTCTGACAAAGTAGACTAGGTCACGGTAGAACACGAAATGTCTGTTTGTTGAGCTATCGTTTCCAGAGAGTCTCTCTTACTGGCACCTGGAAACAGAGCAAGCATAAGGCTGATTATCATTTCTGTAACCCCCAAGGAAAACTATCATGCAAGATGTTTGAGTAAGAGCAATGCTGTTCGAAGGCAGCATTCATAAACAGAACAAAGACTAAACAAAAGGCTAAACAAGTACATCATAATTAACAACTACAACCAAACTTTTAATTAAGATATGTAAGAAAAATCAAGGAGAGCTAATTAAAAAAAACATCAGCATATATACTTTCTTAGAAAAATCTGAATTGGTATTGTGAGGTAAACAGACTAATTGGAAGTGACCACAGTTATTTTGTCACTGTTACTGAGTTTAGTCATGATTTTTCAGCTTGCTCTTTAATCCTACATCTTGTTTGTACTCCTTTGTTGTTTCAATGCAAGATTCTTCCACCCAAATTCTTCAAAAACTGAGCAAAAGTAAAGAAAATACCACAGAGATTTAACTTTGTATGACAGGCGTATTTTGTCATTAGTTTTGAGAATCTTTTCTGCCTAGGACAGTATTATTCTTACAAGGCCAGAATTATAATTATTATACACTCTCACCATTCATCCTGAACAAATCCGCAGTTACTACAAATGGATCCTGATACATTGCTACGTCAATAATGCTATACTCTGCATGTTTTTCTTTTATCCAGGCAGCTAGAGTAGTACAAAAATACGATGTGATTTCACACAGATTTTACTGTTAGGTATGAACTTCCCTTAAGGCCAAAAAGCAGTTACAGATAATGGGAATCTAACTGGCAATATTAAGGTTTTACTTCTTTCCTCTTATCTACTATCCTTCCATGAAAATACATCCATTCTCATTACTTTTGCCATTCTTCAAAACTGTTACCAGGCTGATTTGAACAGTAACAGTTAGTTAATGCTGATAGAAACAAGCAAAGAAAAATGCTGACACAATCTAGAGTTATTTAAGAACTTATTTGCTACACATCTATTTCTAGAAAATTAAGAAAAAGCTGCTGACTCCCAGTTGTAATAACCCCCAATATACCTAGGCAAAGTAAAAATAGGTAAAAAAATTCCCACCCACAACCTCAGAATGTAAACAGCAAAATGATTTGCAATTAACAACTTCTGCCTCTCCCCAACACAGTGTTGGCATGAAACCCAATGTCCTATTGAGATACACGTCAACTATTTCTGCTTAGCAAAATCTTAGCAGGAACCATCTTTCAGAAAGTTATTTCTACAGCTATGTGGAACCAAAATCCTACCTTTTAAGATATGCTCTTACATTTTCAAAAGCCTGTCAATTTCTATTAAAAAATTCTGTTTTGGTATATCACTAAACACTAGCCCAACCTAACCCTTAAACTACCCAGGAAGAGTTCAGTCCCTGCAGCAATGTTTCTCCCATGCCCATTTTTAAAGGGCCACCTCTGGATTCCTGTCCTGCCTACAGCTTTCAGACTATTACAGTTGAAGGGTGTAACTTTTTTTTCCCCTCCACAAAACCAGGGTATCCTCAATCTGTAAAGCAGTCTTAACTAACGCCACAGGACGCATCTTAAGTTATTCATTTTAAACTCCTACACTCGAGGCGTTTCTTTCTTTGTACTGAGACACACACACACAAAAATTATATGTATAAGTCCTTCCTGTATATGGCTTAAAAAATTAACTGTGTTTCAAAACCCTTTAAAATTTAGATAAAAACATATGTGCCTGTGCCATGTATCTCACTAGCAATGCTGAACTGGAATGGTGCAGCAATCTCCATCTCCTCAGACCAAAGCTAGACATGCACTTTCTCTCTAAGCCCACGTTTTTCTGTTCAATAGATGGGAGTAAAGTAAAAGGCTTATTTCTGTGAAAAGGCGTCTTCCTCTGCATAACAATAAGCCTCACATTGTAATTGATTTTTTTAACATCATTTAAATTATTTTGGTATGATTTATCTTTCCTTACTTTTTCCTAAAACATCTCAGGATATTACCAACGAAATAAATGTAATAATACTCTAACATCTTCAAACATTACCTAATTTAAAAATCTAATTTACTTTTCATCATTTAGGCTTCCTTACTATTTTGTATGTCACTCAGTGTGGATAGTAAAATTAGACTATCAATTTCATTTTCGCATTGAGTATGTTGCAGATTCTGTTTCTCAACCACTAGAATAGCATTCTTGTTTAATGTTTCAAATATTGTTCTGGAGCTTTTAAATAAAAAAAAATGGGAACTGCTTTAATTTTATTAAAAAAAAATTCTCAACTGCTCTCCCTGGCCCTTTTTACAAGAAAAGGCCAAGTGTTGGCACAAAACTAAACCTCCAAAGTATCTGTTAAATAGTATTATGTGGCCTTCTACTAATACAAAGAGACAATAGAAGCCTTAAACGGTGCTGAGGGTGCCATTGTGTACAATGGCCTTCCAATGAAGGCAGTGGGAGACCTGCTTAAGAACCAATAAACAAATTGAACAAGTAATGCAATATGAATTATCCCACTCTTGCTTTGGTGAAATTTAAAAGGTGATTTATCACCCTAGACAGCCCTACTTCCAAGTCTCCACAGTCAGTATGAGTCTATACCTCTTATTCAAGATGTGCCATCACACTTGAAAAGCACTCAAAAGAAAATATTTAGAGAAATGTATCTTAACACAAGTGTTCGTTGATAAACACTTAACTTTAGCAACATCAGTTTTTACATTATATGGAATAACAAGCAAACAAGTTTTAAATATATCAAAGTTACCCTTTTCATAGCTTGGAATACTTAATACCATCAGTCCACCGCAGGAAAAAAATGCTATCGGCACAAAACCGTGCTAACTTCCATAGTAAGTATTATGCAATTAAAACTATACTGTCATGGGTAAAAATTTTAATTAAAAACACCTTAATTGTGCTAATCACAGTAAACTAGATTGAGCCTGAAACGCTTAAATTCGCTACCATGCATACACGTACTGAAATAAAGAGAAACCATTTGCGCAGAGTCATTACACCAGTGAATTTAACCTTTTCTCTCTGGTTCTTACACATGTGATGCAATCAAGCCTCTAGACCTACTCAGTCACTAAAGGTCGTTAGCTGCAAAGGCAGCGTCCGGCCGCGCAGCTGCCCCCGCGCTCCTGCCTGCGCCCCCGGCTGCTGCCTGCGGGCAGCGGCTGCCAAGCTCCGAGCGCGCCCTTGCACAAGCACAGCGGCCAGGGGAGGGCACCGAGCGCGGAGCAACCCGCCGTGCGGTCTGGGAGCACAAGGAAAGTCCCGTGAATATATTTTCCTTCCAAAATTTAAAAAAAAAAAAAAAAAGCTAGTTTAGGAAACACCATGCAAAATTATGTCTTTTTTAAAAATATTTTTTTTTTAGAAGGGGAAGAAGTGTTCCTGGGGCGGTGCGGGGCAGAGGGCCTGGCCGCCCCCCCAGCCCACCCGGCAGCGCCACCCAAAGCCCCCCGGGCCGGCCCGAGGCGCCGCCTGGGTCCCGGCGGAGACACGACCCAGCCCCCCCCCCCGGCCGGCGCCACTCGACGCCCTCAGGGAGCATCCACCCCTCGGCGGCGAGTCGGCCGCCTGAACCGAGTGAGCGGGGGGAAGCAGGGCGCTCCCCCGCTCCCGCGGCCGCCCTTCCCTCCGCGCCCCGGGACCCCATACAGAAGGCACTGGCGCCCTCTCCCCGCCGCGATGCCGGAAAATCACGTTTTCCCCCCCCCCCGTTTCCAAAGCTGCCGGTGCAGCGGGGTCCTCGCTCCCGTGGGCGCCCCCCCACCCCCGGTAGCACTTCGCGGGCCGAAGCGGAGGAGGATGAAGGGGGGGGGGGGTGTTTCCTCACCGCGCCTTGGACACGCATCTTCTGCCGCGGGGAAAGGACGACACGCGCGCAGCCGGGCACCGCGCGACGGCAGCACGTGGCGGTGGCGGCCACGGGGTCTCCCGCGCAGGCGGGCGGGGCGCAGCACTACGGAGCGGCGTGAGGCGGCGCCGCCATCTTGTCGGCGGCAGCGCCCGGGCGGAGGGGACCGAGCGATTGGTGGGAGGGAAGGGATTTTTATCATACCTGGGCGCGTTGCGAAATAAACGGCAGGTGGGGAGGGAGTTCGTGGGGCAGCTGGGGTGGGCGAAAGGATACCTGCGTGGGTCGGTGAGCCCCACGGAGGGGTGACCCCCGTGGATGGGTGCGTGAAGGTAAGCACCGGAGCCGGGGTAATGTACCCGGCGGGTCTGCGCAGCTCGAGTCCCTCCCAGGGCCGCGACGCAGCCAGGTGCCTCACGATTTGGAAATGACAATAAATAAACTGCAGCAGGCAGGATGGGGTTTGTTTAGATCTCCTCCTTGGAGGTGCTTCCCCTGTTTTTGACTAGGTCCTTGACCTTCTCCAATAAAGATGTACGAAGAAGAATTTGGAGTAGGTTAAAAAGCCTCTTTTTCAATCAATGCTCAAGGAAAGGATAAGATGATGACACAAATGTATGATCGTGTGCCACAAATAGAACATTGTGGGAAGCTTTCCCTTAAACATAAGCTTTGTCCTATATTTTTTCAAAGAGTTTATTTCCTTGCTGTGTAGGTCATTCTTAACATTAGGCTAAATTTAGCTGAAGATACACCAACAGCAAAGACAGGCTGCCTCAGAAAGCTGAAGTAGACCCACAGTTGCACCTGCATGGCCTGTTCAGGAGGCTGGATGCAAAACTGTTTACATTTTTATTGACTTTTTTTCAGGGAGCTTGTTTAAAGCCAACAAAATCTCAGGCATTTAACTAAAATACCTTGTGTCCAGAAAATGAAAAGTTTATCAGGTGTATACTGTGGTATACTCTCGTGCTGCAAGCCATGTATACAACTTACATTAATTTCAAGGGTATTTCTACCACAAAGTGAGGAAAGACTGTAGCCCTAACATCTCGGGCCTTTTGAAGATCTGTACCTGAAACTTCAAAACAGTGGTCTAATCTCTGCTTCCAGTAAGGACAGCAGAATTTGTACTTGTTTATGCACTTTGATTTTCAGTTCTTTGTGTGTAAATTTAGGTGTGGGTGGAGTATCCTGAACCAGGTTTCTCCCTATATGCTATACATACAGAATGACAGAAAGACATACATGATTCTGTGTTAGATTGACAATGAATTACATTTGCTAGCAAATACTGGATCAGAGCCATCTGTTTCAGAAATTAGCATAGCAGCAATTTGTTTGTTTGGCTTCATCTGTCTATTAGTTTGGTCAAAATCCTCTTGTTTGAGAGACACACTATCACATACAGAAAGGACCTGTGATATGCTCTGTGCAGGCATCCCCTAAAATACATAAATTATTCTAAAAAGTGGAGATCTAAAATGTGATTGTCAGAAATCCAGACAAAACAAAATTAAGATTTTTTTCCTGGAAGCAAGTTTTACTTTTTCAGTGCACTCTATCTTACAATATTAAAAATCATCTACCCTGAACAGTGTACTGATATTAAAATATTTGTCTCTGAACCAAAATAGTGTTACTGTACTTGTAGGTGCTCTGTATCTTTTCTTTCTGTATATTTTGACAGAATTATGGAAATCCTTCCTGACTTATAGCCTCTACAACTTTCTTTTGAAGAGATATTGATATTCTTAAAAATTGAGAAGTCTAGCTCCAAACAACAGTCAAGAAAAGGGCATCAATCCATTAAATGATAAGGTATCACCCCATTAGACAACAGCTTTTCTAAAAGTGGTTCACTTTGAAGCCCTGTATGCCCAAAGAAAATGACATCTCTTGCACAGTTTTTTTATTTGCAGTATACTGAGTCTGCACTATTCAGTATCTCAGTTATTTGCCTAGATTTTTTAGGTCTCTGGGAAAAAAAAATAATTAAAAATTCTACTTAATACTCCAAAAACTTGTATGTACCATTTTATAATTCCTACTGGATCTGGTTACAGTGCAAATATTTCTCCACAGGCATAGCAAAAGGTCTACGTTGTTGTACAACTAATGATCATTATGTGGCATTTGCTTGATGATACAAGTATAGATTCAGATGATATTCCTAACTGCCGTTTAAAAATATAACAGAAAATAGTCATAGGAAAGTCTTCTGTACTCTGGAGAAGTGTAAAGGCTGATATTGTTATTCTGAAACGAGAATTCTGGGTAGATCTGCTCAAATATGAAGAAATGTGAATGTTTCTTACAACCGAACAGTGCTAACGCATGATTTAGATACGTACTACGCGAAGTAAAAGATTTAGTTCATTTTCACCCCACTTCATACCTTAGTTACATGACAAAACCACCAACAAAAATGCTTTCTAAAATAAGAACTTACGTTTCTCCTTCAGAAAAATGAGTCGTATGTTGTAGGCAATGAAAACGATGTGAAGTCTCAACTCAAAGGAAGTGAGTGCTCATGCTACACGTGAATGAGAAAAGCACCTGTGTTGCTTTGTCTACGTGCATCTGTCTCTACCTGAGCATCTAATTCACGTTACTCCTCCCACAATCCGCCCTGTTTCTTTGTCTAATCTGAGCAACCAACAATAATAGGATTTACAGAAATTTAGAAACTTGGACTGAATGGAGGGGGCGTGATTTGCTAATGAGAAGTGGCTTACCTAGTTCACTGTTAATAACACCTACTGCAGAATTTTCTTTGTATTACTTTATGATGAAACAGCAGGACTAGCTAAAGTCAGATGGTGACAAAATCTGATAGCTTCATAGTGCTATTAGAGCACAATGATGAAAATGCCTATTCAGAATATAGCATTCTGAATCAATACCACTGTTTTTAGAATAAATAACAAATGTTGTCAGAAGTAAATATTTATGTATGTTAAGCAATGGAAAGAAAGTATAAGTGCTTTCTCAAGGCAAGTGTAGGAAGCCATTACAAAGCTTATCTTTGCAACCAACCTATAAAAGCTATAAACACATTAAAGGTTTTAAGGACATCGGATACAAACTTTAATTCTTCCCACAGCAAAACCCCCGTGAAGCCGGTGTCCTGGGATCACGACTCTGAGTGTGCTCAGTAATACTCATGAACTCGGACTTGCATGGGCAGCTTCATTCACAATTTAATTCGTGTTACAATTTATTAAGTAGTGATTTCCTGTAGTGATTTTTTTTTTTAATTTGCTGAATGTAAGGCAACACAGTTTTTCAGAGTAGGATTTCTCAGAAGTTCTATTATTACAGAATAAAAAAACTTTTTAAAATGCTGCTTCAAGACAGCAGCTTTTTGTTTATGGTTGGCAGGTTAAGAGGTTATACTTGTGTCACAAGTGAAGTTGGCTGAAATTTCTTCTGGGTAAAGATTGTAGACTTTTGTAGCAATCTCAGATTTTAGCAGCAAACAATTTTTCTTTTCTTTTTGTTCAGCTCTAACCATAATGCATTTAGTCAATCATAGCACTATTAATTTTAGTTAATGTGGCTTTTTGATTTTTTAAAATGCTATGCCAAGATGTGCTGTACTATAAATACTTAACAAGTCATCCAGATATCATAAGCTACCAAATACAGAGGGGATGAAAATGTCCGTGGATCCCACAGAATGATTTAGCCTTGAGGCTCCTGCAGGTTTTATTCAGATTCAGAATAGTAGGAGCGGGGAGGAGGAGATAAATAAAACATTTGTTTCAGAAAGTAGGTGACTTTGAGAGAGCACTGATTTAAACCACGATGGCTGAGAGATCAGAAGAATATTGTTAAGAAGTGAGGCTGGTGAAGAACACTCGGCACCAGCCCCCCAAGTGGCATGCACTTACCAGAGAATTTCTGCTTTAACTATTATCGCACCTTCTCTGAAGTTCTGTACATAATTTAGTCAGTGACTCCCACTGTATCACAGTATCACAGTCATGTATCACAGTCTCCCAACCATGTTTTTACACCACTCATTGAATATTTCGGTAAAGGTCTAATCTCGTTTGGATTTATTACGATTTATCTTGGATTAAGCATTTATCTGCTAAGGATTATGAGCTATACTATGAGGTGCTGATGAACCATCAGAGTTCAGGAATGTCTAAGCACATTAGCATGAATCAGCAATATTCCTTTTTGACACAGACTTCACACGTTATCTTTTTTCAATCAACTTTGCAACATTCATAGAGATAAGTATCTAATTTTTATTTAATACAGGCAGTAACCTGGAAAGCTCTTAGCATCCAGTAGGAGCAAAGCTGCGTTTAATTAGGAGCAGCTTAAAAGATCAGGCCACATGACTTCATATTCACTCTGCCTTCAACAGTCAGTATAACATTACTGATTGTTTTATACCGATTTAAATCTCTTTCCTTCTTTTTGAAATGTATTTTGGTGAGTCTTCCACTGCTATCCCAACTTCCTACTTTTGCTGATTTGCACAACCAGGAGTGGAAAATGGATGTGGATAAAGAACCAGGATGCATTGTTTGTTTATTACCTTTCTGGACTTTAAAGATACTGTTCTTGTTTGCATAGGTTTCAACTGCTTCCTCTATTGATATAAAAGGTACTGCACCTCAGGAAGAGTATTGGGTTTCTCACGTGATGAATAGAAGTTGGTCATTGGCTTTAGTTTGTGGTAAAGCCACCAACGTATGCTATAGTTGCCCCCAAATAGGCTCCTAGCTATTTTCATGCTAATAATTTTGTATATTTATCATATCTTAGAAATCCCATTTTATTCCACTTTAATTGCACCAAAGTTAGAGAATTCCAGTGGCCACTTCAATTTTGCATGTTTGTAAGTTTTCCTTACAGCTTGGGTTTTTTCTTCATGATGATACAACACAAAGAAGGTTTAAATACTTTGAGTCTTTCGTAATGTTGGAAATAAGATCTTGGATATGAAACCACATAATTTAATGTGTTTACACACTCTTACCGAAGGGATTAGCAAGAAAATATATGGTTCATTTCCATATTTGCTAAAGACTGTCACATTTAGAATGTGCAATCGTGTAACAAATTGACTATACTGTAGTAGTATTGTTCATTTTGAGGATTGCCTCAATGTCTTACTTGCTAACCAGGGAGTTTACACTATGAATGTAACTGTAAAGAGATGAAAGCTGAGGTTGTAAGAGGACACTAGTTCCAGTACGTCTGGCTTCATTAAATGGAGTAATGTAGTTAAATTTCGGTTTTCATGAGAACGGTTCAAAATTCACATTTCTTTACAGTGTTGGGATATAGCATGCTTTGTTACCAATTTGCATCACAGTTTCTTGTCCAATTAGTGTTCGGGAACTGCAGACTTACAGACGCAGCAATGTGTTTGAAACCATAGCTCATACTTCAGTTATGCAAGGAAAAGATTCAGCTGATGAAAAATTAGACGAAACAGAAGACAGAGAAATGGATGAGTATAGAAAAGAATTGATCTGCCGTAACTAAAAAATTGATGAATAAGCTGTAAAGAGACATAATCAAAGATAAAATTTTTCAGTACCTTTTCTGTAAAATATCAAGTAGAAAACCATCTGGATTCAGAAGAGAAAGGTTCCATGATACAATGAAATTCTTTACCAACTTTCACATGAGTACATGTGCAAGGAAGGAAAAACAGTGAGTAATAGGTATTTTCTGGTAATGGGGTACATTGCAGTGGAATTTAGGGTCAGCATGCACAGGGTATTGATCTTAAACCTGCTTCTGAGATACAAGGATGAGGAGGACCTATTTGTTTACTTTCTCTTGACTTCAGCCCAGAACTACATATATACAGTGACAACCCTAAGGATAGGATGGGATGGGTGGCAAAGTCTAACTTTGAAGAGACTCTTACATGTACTTGGACCAGAATCATTCAGTGGGAAGGGACCTTTGGAGGCTTTCTAGTGCGAAGTCCTGCTCAGATCAGGGTTGACACTGCAATCACATCAGTTTGTTTAGGACTTGGTGCAATGGAGTTTTGAAAACCTGCAAGGGTGGAGACTCCCCATCCTCTCTGGGCAACCTATTCCAGTGCTTAAAGATCCTTGTGTTTAATTATTTTTTTCCTTATATCCAGTCGCACCTCAGTAATGAGCTTAGCTCCATCTTTTGGGTAGCCTCTTAGGTACAGGCAGGTTGTTTTTAGGTGTTTGGAAGCTGTCTCTTCTCCAGACTAAACAAAGCCTCTCAGGCTTTCCTCAATGAGCTCCAGCCCTCTAAACACCTCAGTGCTTATCTGTTCAACTTTCTCAAATTTATTGGCATCTTTCTTGTACAGGGGCCCCCAAAACTGCACATAATATTCCACATACTAAAATAGCCTAAAGACTACAGGGTAAAAGGAAATAATTACATCTCTCAATCTACTGTCTATGTCCCTGTTGACACAGCAGAATACGCTATTAGCCTTCATGGCTGGCAGAGCGCAGCGCTGGCTCACACTTGGTGTACAACATCACCAGGACCCCACGTCCTTGTTAGCAGAGCTGGTCCTCAGCCAATCAGTCTGACCCCATATCATTGTAGGGCGCTAATCTGTCCCAGGTGCAAGACTTTTCACATGTCCTTGTTGAGTTTCATGAGGTTCCTGTCGGTCCATTCCTCCAGCCTGTGTACGTCCCTCTAAATGACCATTCTGATGCTGGGAGTGCTGATGGCATCCCTAGTTCAATGCCTTCTGCAATCCTGACAAAGTTGTGCTCTGTGTTCTCCTCCAGGCCACTGATAGAGATATTCAATGGCAAAGGCCTAAGTGTAAACTCCCAAGGAACGCCACTTGTGATCCACTGTCAGGTGGCATATGAGTCATTAGCCCACTGTGCCCGTCAGGCTAGATTTTCACCCATCTAGCAGTCTACTCACCCACACTAATGTCCCAGCTTGGATACAAGTGTGCTGTGGGAGAGTGTGCTGAGAGCCTTGTAGAATTCAAGGTAGACAACATCTACTGCTCTCCCTTTGTCTGCACATCTTGCCATTTCATCACAGAAGGTAATTAGGCTTGGTCAAGCATGGCAAACCTGGGTAAATCCATGCTGGCTACTGTTTCTAATCACCTTTCTTTCTTCTTCGGAAATGGCTCCTGCAGAGTGGCGTTATTGTCCCAGAGAACAAGCAGATGCTGACTGGCCTGTAGTTCCCTGGATCATCCTTCTTGCCTTTCTTTAGCATTATGGGCTTTCGGATAGATTTAAGTGTGAAATCAGTCTTTCACTTCACACACAAAAGAGATTTGACATAGTCCATAGTTATATGCTCCCTATAAACTGGGACTAAAAAGTCTATAAACAGTTATTGATCTCCACATGCTACTGGGGAAATTTTCCAAGATCAGTGACAGCTTGGAAGTCACTGGCATTTTAAAATTATGGATCACTGCTTCACTTTTTTGGCATTTACAATATTGCATTATGGCAATGAACACACTAGATGTATATATAAAAAAACCAAAATGCTTTTAGCATTTTAGTATTTTTTGTTTGAGCAACATTAAAGATGGAAATTTCTTGATACAATTCAAAATAATGGGTTTGTTTATTAAAGATATATACCCATTGAGATGAAGTTAGGATGAGAAAAATGCTTGTTTGCATGAAAATAATATCTGCTTTCTCAACAACAGCATCTCCTGAGGTTTCTTTGATTCATACCTGATTACTTTAATGACTAAACCAAGTTTTAACTCTTGTCAACACTGCAGAATGCAGACAGTTATAGAAGAGTAAAAGGTATTTTGCCTTCCCAAGTCATTGTCAACACAAGTCAGTTATTTTTTTATTCTGGAATTAATTACAACAGAGAGGATTGGTTTCATGTCATGTGAGACACATGTCCTGTGTAGAGATTGTCACAACCTCTGGTGAGCCACTGAACTTTCGTTGTAATTTGGGAGGACCTAGGTGCTTACCTACCAAAGGGCACAGGTACATGAAAGCAAAAGGTGTGTTTATAATGTGTTAGTTAACGCATGTGAAAATCACCTCTTTGCTGGAGAAGACAAAATGTTTGGAAATCCCAAGCTTCTTTTATGCTTCCTGGGGGAGGAAGGACCTCATATTGTTAACACAATGATTCCTCTAGCTGATGAAGGATCTGCTCTGATGCATTCTGAAGGATGTTGCTTATGTTGCTTATGTCTTAGCTGGAAAAATTAGGTTTTCTGTGTATTTGTTGAGGAGAAAAAAGTAGGGGAAATGGTGGGAATGGTGACTCAGGTGATCTTTAGAGAAAAAAATAATGCAAATATGAATTGAAGAAGAGTTCCATACACTTCCAGGTGTAAAACTAATTAGCAGTCACAGAGTTCATAATTTACTGTATGAGATTTCTGCACTGCAAAAATAGACATTTTAAAAAAGATGAAAAATTTTGACTAATAAAATTAGCTGGCTAGTCGTGTTTTAATACAAAAAGTATGTCATAGAAAGTATCGTTAAATCTGAATCTGGAAAGAAAAGGCAAACATAGCAAACAATAGGCTGATTTGAGCTAAGAACTTTGAATGAAAACTTGTTCAAGATACAACAGATTTTATTTTATTTCTATGACAGCATCATTTTATCTAGTCTCTCATGATGTTACGTAAAGGTAAGTATTTTGCCTTCTCAGCTTCGTTTAGGGAATGATTTGTGATTACTTATCTAGGATTAAGAGTACAGAGACTATTTCAAATGTCTCTTAAAATATGTGGTATTGCAAACAACGGATATAAAATGAGATTCACACACATAGCTTTGCTGGTGGCCAAGAACTGCGTTGCAATATGCCGGAAATCCAAACATCCTCCTACTCCCCGAGCCTTGCTGACAGATCTACAACAACTTCTTTCTCTTGAAAAAAGCTACATACAGAATCAGAATAAGAAATAGAGAAGCCTGCTTATTCTGAGAAACTAATGTAATCTATGAAATGGAAGGTTAAAGATTCCTCATCGCTATGAAAATCACATTTCTCTTTGAAAATTTTACAGTTTCAAGTAACACCTGTATTATCTAAAATCCCCCCCCAAAACAGGGAGAGGAAATCTTGTCATCCTTGAAAAAGCAACAACAGCAGACCCTTAGGATTAGTGTCATTGTTTTCCTGTATAGCCTTTTAGACCTACAAATCATTGGGCTTCTGCATGAGTACAGGGGTGTGCATTAATGGGACTTGATACAGAAAAAGAACCTTACTTCAGCAGAGCCTCCTTTGTTGAAAAACCAATTAAAAAAGCAAACACAAGGGAATAGAAAAACAAGTAACTTTTACAGGGATGTATTTTTTAAACAGAGCATACTTTGCAAGAAGTGCTGTATTAGATGCTACATATTTTAATTAGCTGTTTAGAAAATCAGGTTGACAGTGTCCTTTAATTAGTAGACATTGACTTATTCCACGTGTGTTATGGCATAGTGAATCTTATTAAGATAAATGTTTCTCTCTGAAGATATGAAAAAAAAATCCACTATCATTTGTTTGCTTACCAGATTGCTCACCATCAATACGGCTGCTATTTAAAATGATGAATTTTAGTCACATATTTAATTAGCTAATAGCTGATCTCACTGTAGGGTCTTGATCCTCCTTACATGTGTTCTTTCATCCTGAAAAAGTCTTTGGTTGTATCTTGTTTTTGAAGTTTTCGTTTGAAATTGTCCTTGCTACTTTCAAATCTAAAATGCAGTAAATTAAATTATTAAAAGTAAAAATTATTGTGAAAACATTTAAGGTTTTGAGTATAGTTTTATACCTACTGTTTACTATAATGTATTGCTAGAGGCTATGAATTTAAAAAACATTAAAAGTTTTTAAAGTTAGTTTTTCTACTTGGATTGTCACAGATACTTGGTTTGTGGGAAAGTCATGTGCACTTTAAAAGGCTGTTAACTAGCTTAAGATTTCAGTGCATTTGTGTACCACTGCTTGGCATGCAGCCTTCTCACAGAATTCAAGTTTTTTGATGGCCATAGTTGGAAAGTACAGCAAATGCACTTTAGCCTATACTGTGTCAAGATAACTATTAAAAAAATCCAAAAAGATGTCTTAATAGTGTTCACATGAAAGACAGCAAAGCTCTCGTGAACATCATTGGTCTGAAAGAGGATTTCTTGGGAGATTCTTTAGTATCAGTTGTTCACATTATATGACAAATGGTGCTTCTCAATCCCCATAGATTATACCTGTGCATAGAGTGACGTTCAAGGGAAAATAGCGCACTCTCTTCACAGAAGAGGTAGTATATGCTAAACCTCTTATTTTCCCTACAATTTGCAGAGGTATGTTATTCCACCAATATGAAGAAGATAAGCAAGACAAAAGTTAGTAAAGCAGAATTTTCTTTGTTACGGAGGCTGCGTTTGAATGGATTGTAATGGCAGGTATGGTGTTGCCGAGTAGAACCAACACCGGAGATGCTGCAGAAGCTTGAGGCTCTCCTATGAATAACTTGGAGGCAGCCTGGAGGAGTTAGGTAAACCCAGGCTGCCATCCATTGCAAAACGTCTGAGGAAGCTCTACCAGATGCAATTGTCACTGAATTTATAGCTATATGGATGCATCTGTACCTGCCATTTAATGCCCATTAGTTCAACTTTCTCTCTATATATATATATGAAAATATATCCCTATTACTTGTAAATGAACTTGTTTTAAAAGGACATTTTGAAATAATACATGGTCAGTGATAAGAGTTCCTTGGAAACTGCTATAGGCCAGGTGGCTCAAAAACAGAGAATTTGCTCTGGGAAAGCAAAGGGCATGAGGGTGCCTAGAGCTTCATGGTGATGGGCTAATAACTGAATAACGCTGAATAGGGTGGAATATCCATCAGGCTGTTTTTGCCGCTTTCAGTTCCCTAACAAACGCTGAACAGTAATCAAGCTTCAATCTCTATAGAAAACTGGCTATATTACTTAAAGTATTCTCTGACCTCTGGAGCATGTTATTACTAAAAGAAGGGCATAATTGACTTTTTGAATACACAGTTATTTGTTCTTGCTGTTGTTGTCCCATAACAGCATGGATTATAAACCTTACGTCCTAGTCATGCAGGCAAAACTCTCTGTTACCTTAGTCCTGCTGTTTAATTAGCTTTTACAATTGGACATTGTTTATATCCCAATAAATGTTGCCTGAGTAAAGACTTCCCCTTAACCAATTATACCAGATGTTTTTCTGTGAAGGTCCTAATTAAATAGCATCTATTCTTGTGTTTGTTTTAAATCCTGCCTATTGTGTAAATCTCTCTAAGATGGAATGCTGTACTGGGACACTTTACCAACATTTCTGTCACTTTGTGACTGGTTGCTCTCTTTAAAAGTTCTTGCTTACTGTATGGGAGGAAGATCCTGATGGGTAAGCTCGAAATTTGGGAAACTAAATCAGTTCCTTGCTCTATAGCGGGTTTCTCACATGATGCTAAGTCATATGTGACCCCATCAGGATGGTATAACTTCAGGTGGTGGATGGGGTTACCACTCTAGTGTCCAGTCCTGTGGGTTTCGAGAATTTTAAGCAAAGGTGGAATTTACTTGAAAGCCCTCCTCTATAAACATTGTCAAGTTGTAGATACCACA
Organism: Balearica regulorum gibbericeps; assembly: GCF_011004875.1. Classification (NCBI taxonomy): domain Eukaryota; kingdom Metazoa; phylum Chordata; class Aves; order Gruiformes; family Gruidae; genus Balearica; species Balearica regulorum. Next base: position 8,194,607 of record NC_046191.1, read on the forward strand.
TCTGGTTTGTGAGCAACTTGCCACCCATTCTAATTTTGGCACAGTTTCAGGAATGGTAAAGGTTAACTGTCCTAAAGAGTGCTGTGCCCACTCCTTAATCAGACCCTCAGTATACTTCAGCTTTAGTTCTCCTGTATAATGGAACATTACTTTCTGGCAGGTAAGATTTTAAGAGCTCTTATATGCCAGGTGCTATTTGTAAGAGCTGATTCCTAAGTTGCCACCACTTTTGTGTGTGCTCAAAATATGAAAAGGAAATCAGCTTCCTTTCTCTGGTACAGCAGCCGCCATCCAAAATGAGTCAATGAGTTCCCAAATGTAGTATTTCAATGCCATGTAAAAAAGTAGAAGGAGTGAGAGAAATTGTCTTTCAAGATGGATTAGTTAGTAATTACATGAAATTATTTCTGCATTTTCTGATCAAATACATATACACCTGTTCGTTTCCTTAAGATCTTAATTTAAAGGATTTTTTTTTCTTCTATAGGACCACAAACTCTTGCAGGGAGGGGTAGAAAGTTTGCATGCTGTGAAAGTCCCTGAAGCTCTGGAGTGCAGAAGATGATGTGCATGCAAACTTTTAAAAGTTCATGTAATTTTTTCTACAGACTCTATATTCAAGGTTGGGGACAGATAATTGGATGGAGCTATGTCTTACTGAATATCCACTTCTCAGCATTGCTAGTTGTAACAAGGGAAACAACTTTGGTAATCAGAGTGTTCAGGAATACCTAGAATTTGATATTACTTGGACAGAGACATTAAAGAAAATATGCTGTGTGTTTCATGTCTTCAAACACATAAAATAGTGATTTTAAAATGTTACTATGAATGTGGTCTTGGTGTAACATTCTCTTAATGACACTAAAGCCAGATCTCAGCCTGTCTGCAGGTGGCCAGGCTGGAGTTTGCATGGACGGCACTAATACCTGATCATCTTGCTAACCATCATCAGTTCCAACCTTGTCCTTAGAGGCATAATGACCTTTTTCACCTAACTTCACATTATTTTGCCATAGTAGATAGTATTTAGTACTAGATTCACCAAAAAAAGTTATTTCCTGTACTCTTGAGAGAAGATGGTTGGCCTTCACAAGCCCCATATGTTGCTTTACTGTATACACTAGATTCCACATAGAATGGCTCTGGCTTGCTACTATCCCTTTTCTAAGCTGTTTGGAGTGCTGCATTAGGTTTGAGTTTTCCTTCCTCTACTGTTATTGAAAGTCAATGTTGATAATATTTTGCGCTACAAGGACTTCTTTTGGTGGCACTGCATGGCTCATGGAATAACTGGCAAGCCAACAGCGTTCCTGCACAAGTAGAGTGCAAAAACAAAAGGCATAAAGTCAACAAGGACCTTGATGGCTGACAGTCTCAGGCCACCTAGTGCACTGGACTCAAACCCTCGTGCAAACTTAACTACCAAAGGCAATCTACCTGCAGCCTCTAAATTAATTCCTTAGATTCTTTTAGAAGGAAAAAAGATCACTGTTAGTCCTCGTGGCTTACCTTGGCATAGATCTATTTCATTCCTATTTGAGCACTCGTAGACTTTGTATGTGATAGGAGAAAAAGATGATTTCTTGCCACTTAGCATGTGAAAAAAGTCCTAGAGAAGACAAGTGCCTATTAGGGTGAGCCAACTGTTTACCATGATCTGCTAACAAATGTGGAAACTAAAAATGGCCTTTCTGCACTGGGATTTTATCGTGTATTAGTTGCCATGTGTTAGCTAACATAAGCTTGTTGCAGTCTAAAGTAAATTCCTGCAATTTCAGTTTACCTCCTCTCTCCCAGCTGCTACGTGTAGTGATTGTCTCTCAGTGATTTGTCACTCCTTTTTCTGTGACACTGGAACCCTGAGAAATTGTAACTAAAAACAAACCATGAATTTATTTTAGAAGTGAAGTATGGAACTTAACAAGGTTCTAAAGTCCATTATGAACTTTCCTCTAAAGAATTAAATTTCAGCTGGGGGCCCAATAATCAGTTTCAAGACAGCAAACAATTGTTCAGTTCATCCCAAATTAAATTCTGATCTCTTATCTTTCCAGATGTTCAGTAGCTACATTAAAAGAATTTTAACAGTGTCGATGCTAGAAAGGATTAAAGGATAGAGGAGAATTGTAGAGTTTATAGAATATTAAAATGCAATGCATAAAATGTGTCTGTATGTATAAATTTAGGACAGAGTCTGGAAAATGTCCATGAACATGCAGAAATATTAATGAAAAACTAATGCTTAGATATTAAATAATTTTCAATAAATATATGAAAACATCACACAAGCACATATTTTAATTTCTAAGCATAGGTGTAGTAATCACTGCCACCACGACTGTATCAGGATCACGTAGACCCCTTGGAAACATCCACAAAGTAACAGCTTATTTAGGAGCTACACGATTAGAAACTACTTGAAAGCACTTTCACTACTGAGGGCTTCCAGGGAATTGCAGCATTCCAGTGTGGAAGAGTTCCTTGGGCCCTTTCTACCTGCCTCTGAATGGCACAGAATACTTATTCTCACTTAGCATTACACTTTAGGTTTGAAATGCCTAAATTGGCTTGACCCATATGTTCAAATCCCAGTAGAACTGACTTGGCCCTTTCTCTTTCCCAGTTAAAGTGCACTTTTGTCGTATACGTGTACGTACCTTTCTGATGGGAACTTAAAAACAAAGGTTCTTTATTTCCTGAAAATAATTTTAAACTATCAGTTCTGTAATAGGAAGTATTTGCTCCTGTCCTTGGGTAACGTTTCTTCTTCCATTCTGCACCCAGGTGGCTGGCACTGACCTTTCTTGCCTTTCCTAGACAAATGTAGGGCATCCAAATGCACACTGGCATCCAACCCTTCATCAAGGCTCTGCCCCGCTTAAAGGAATAGTGGAAGAGGAAGGAGGTGTGTCTGAGGAAACGCTGCATGTTGGTGGCCTCCTGCTTTTACAAGCTCAAAAGTGCTTGCGGAAGAGTGGAAAAGCAAGGTAGCATTCAAAATCCTGTAGTCACAAATTGCTCACCTTCCGTACTCAGTGTGGTTGTAATTTACGGATTGGGTTCCTTCGGGCTGACAGTTTCTCTCTGTAATTACACAATATTGATGCACATCCGTGAGGACGATCGTTAGGAACAAACAGTTCAAAATAGCCATAAAATGTAAAATTAAAGAAAGTATTTTCAGGACTGAAATGAGATGATGCTTTGCCTGTGTGGGCACAAATTGATCCAAGTTTTCTGATCGCGGTGTCTCAGGTTTCATATCAGTTATCTCAGCATAACTTTTTAAGTATTTCTGAAGTCATGCACAGAATGAAGGGAGACACATTTTGACCTTTCCAGACTCGCTGCATTTTCATTTTTCCTATGCTTAGAAATAATATAGAAAAAGCCAAGAGGTAATATTATTTCTGTACAGAATGTCTAAAGTTATACTAGGCATGTTTAGAATACATTAAAGATACTGTCTTGACACAAGAAATTTACAATCTGTTTTTAGATATTACATAACTAATGAGAGCAATAAATGCTGGGAGAAAGAGTGGATCAAGCTTACAATAATAAGATTATAGCATTCCTCCACTACGTATGTGTATTTTAAAATTCACTTCAATTTTGCTACCCCAGTCTTAGCTTTGGTTTTTCATTTTGGCTCTTTTTTTTCTTTATCAGATTTCATTTTCTGTCTGAATCCACCAGACCATAACATCCTGGTGAAAAACTCTGACCAGATTTTTTTTTTTCTTTGTAATTTGGACTGTACGTATTCTTCTTGCACAGCCAATGTCAACAGCCTATTTCTAGCAGAAACATCATCATGGCCTTTTCTCTGACAGTAGTCAACGTTGAAGTACCAATAGAACATATACTTGAAAGCAGGCACTACTTTATACTACACAGGGAAAGTGATACAAAAAAATTACATGTTTTCTGCACAATGACACCTGGATTTTTAAATCCTCACTTTGAAGACCCATACCATACACCATACCATATATGTGGTGTGTGAAACGCGTGCAAAACTTGTGTTAATACTCTATCTTCTCGTTCTCATCCAGCCTTAGCAGTCAGTTAAAAACAATTTGTGAAAAATCAATACTGCACCTTACTGGCTTTTTTGTAATGTATAAAAAAGGATGGGTTTTGCTAATTTTTTAAACACTCTGAAAATATCAGGATTGTAAAATCGGATTTTTATTGATTTTCTTGGAAGATCTTTGGGGTTTCGACAGATATGTATTGACAGCAGCCACCTCCAGTTGAATCAAAAGTATTGAATGTGTAATGCAAATCATTCTATCTTCAACATATTTGAATTATACTCATGTTAAAAAAAAAAAAGTAATCAGAAATCTTTTTTTCCTTTCAGTCTGTGCTCTTGTGGTATTACGCTTTCTCATGTTCTTCAGTCACCACACAGTCTTGCGGGCTGCAAACAAAAGATAAACAAAAAATGGAATATCTAATGTTTTAAATACAAGCACAGATAAAAAAGTAAAACATACTCCTCAAGTCCTTATAGATTATAAATAGAAAAATGGCACAAATCTGTATTTAGAAAAATAACTTGTTTCTCAATATTTGTAATGGAGTTGTCAGTCACATTAATTTTTATGTAAATTTACCTAAGCTGATGAATCATAACTGAATTATTGCCTAGTCTGCCTGGTTTTGGCCAGCATTTCCATTTTTATTTCCATTGCCTCAATTTATTTTTATTTGTTTATATAAGGGATTTTAAGAGTTCACTTCAGAACCCCTAACTAGCACAGCAAAAAGAAGGGGTCTGCTTCAAGTGAGTTTCAGTCCGACACAAGAAGTGGATGCAAGAGACAGATCAGAATAAGACAACACTAGTCACCATGACAGACAGGAATCTTGGCACACAGCTGACTTCATTATCATTCCTTCAGGAGCATCACAGCATAGGAGATTTTTAGGGAGGGATTTGAAGGAGGAAAATTAGGTGAGTGGGAGTGAGAAGCAGCAGCGAGGGAAAGCATGAAGGTGCTGGTTTGAAAATGTAACAAGTAGAGAGTTATTACTGAATGAAATGTGTGGGGGGAAGACGACGATTTCTCTATAGGATATTAAAAGATGATAGGGTGGGAATAAGCTGTAAAAAGCCACAAAAGTGGAGGAACTTTTGCTTGCTAAGATGCTGAAGGAGGAGGGGGATACGTTGAAGTAAAGAATATGGCTGAAATGATGAATGTGAAGATAACCAGGGCAGCAGTGGTTTGCAGCGGTGTTCTGTTACTCTTTGTTGTTTTGTGATATCCAAAATTAGATGATAAGCTTTGGAAGGGCAGGGACCAAAGATGTCTTTTTACTAACGAGCACCCTACCATATTTTCAGGTGCTCTAAAAATGCATAAATAAAAATGAGCAACTGCTTCTCCTGAATACTATTTCCCTCTTCATCAGCTCTTATTCATCAAGTTACACCATTCAGTTATCTTTCTATTTTCAAAAGAACTTTCTATATGAACTTTCCAGTCCTCTCTTGCCAAATGATCTTACTGTTTTTGGAAAGACTGCATATCATCTATATTTAACACCATTTCAGCTTGGTGAGGTGACTGCAACATAGCATTAAACTCAGACTAAAAAAATGAGTGTGGCATTTCTAGGTTTTTCAAGTGTGTTAACGCAGAAGAGCTAATTTGACTGGGAAAAGTGCTTTCCCCCAGATGCCTTGGATTTCAATAAACCTTCCTGCAGGTATTTGAGTTAATGGAATGGCAGTTAGATGCATTTTGGATTAGTATTTGTGGTCACCATAGAAGTGAGTCTCTCAGAGAAATGTGAATAAAGGGGTCATCTAAAGAACTGATACGGAAGGTTTTTCCACAGGCACTTAATTCTTAGAAATTTACAGATGAAAAATGCTATGTGAGTATTAATAGATAGGAATGAAATATGGATGAGGGGACACTAAAGCTGGAATAGCAAGTAGAACAAAGGGAATAAGGGGACTCGGGGACATGATAAGAAACTGGACCAGAGCTGCAGACTTGGACAGAACTGTCTCAGACAAAAAAAAAAAAAAAAAGGGAAGTTTAGATAGTTTAGATAAAGGAATGAAGAGGTGAGTAATATGAGAAATTATTTGAAGGAGGTCTGGGATGGGACATGGCTATCAGGGAGCCTAAGAGAAAGGGGTTGTAGCAGGATAAAGGATGACCAGAAGCAAAAAAGTCCTAGCTACTGATACAGATATTGTAACCTTTTCATAAAGACAGACTTGATAACAGGCTAGACAAGTAAAAGGAAAAGAAACAATCAGGTTAGGTTTTTGTTACAGACAGAGAGGTAGGAGGTACTGTAGTGCACACACATGGAGAGATTCCAGGAGAGATTGTTTTTGTCTACGTTAAGCCTGGATTGGTGCTGATAATGTTTCTCAATGGATGTGCAAGAACATTTAATATAAACAATCCTCCATGAGATCTGAATGGACAGAAGAAAGATCAGAGTACACGCAGCATATTCTGAAGAGCGATGTCCCAGGATCATTTGCCCAACAATGAACAAGGAAGAACAAGGGTGATCTGCTAGCCTGGAGAAAGAGTCTAAGGGAGAGGATGTGGGGTGTGAGTGTGTGTGTACTTATCGTAGTTCACTGTCAGCAGTGAGACAAATCAGCCTTTGTAGTCTGCTAGTGACCACCTACAGTTTATGAAGACTGCAGAGGGAATAGTTTAGAAAATATTTACAGAGCTTGGATTTAGATGGCCCTTGCTGAGCAAAGAGCAGTATCCACACTCCAGTATTCTTCTGTGCAAGTGTGTATGTTCTAACCCCATCAGAAAGCACCCTTGATATACCACTTTAGATAGGTATTTCATCAAGTCACTGGGACAGGAATGTGGCTAAAGTAATAGTAAATTAGCTTATATAGTTCTAAAGTAAGGTACCGAGAGTGAAGAGAAGTAGATGAAGGAAGCCTAAGTGCCTAAAGAAACAACAGAGGAAGAGAAACCACAAAAACAGATGCTGCAAAAATAATCAGAGAACTATGAACTGGAAGAATAATGGACAAGGTTGCAAAAGCCAGGGAGGAAGGAAACAACTGATCCTATGGAAAAATATAGGCATGTAGAACCTGCAGGTATTATCCACGTGAGTCTTGTTAAGAGGAGTTGAACTGGAGCAGAAAAGGCATATATCAGATAGGAAGATAAAGAGGTAAAGTGATGTTTAAAGAACAGAACTTTGGATGGAGAAAGATACAATTTCACCTGCCTTGATTTTTAAGCTTGGAGTGTTTCCCTGGCTAATCACTGATCACTAGGAAGTGGTTACATTAATTTACTAGCTATAAGGAAACAAACACTTAAGTGTGTACGTAGCCATAAACACAGTCTTGCCTGTTGCCATTACTTAGCATTACATGCACACTCCTTGTTTCACAGTTTTAACAGCTACCCAATTTGGGCTGCATTCACCCTCATGTCTGCCTGTGTGCGCAAATGCACAATTCTAGGCCTTGAAGCTTGTAACACTGTGTTTGTCCCATGGCTAGCCTCACTTCTGTGAGCTTGAGAGTACGTCTGCATTGACATACAATGAAGCTTCCGTTGCAGCCTTGCGTTAGTGAGATGTGCATGATCAGACCCAACCTGCTAGGTCTCTTGGGAAACACGCACATAATTAGCCCCTTTGCACCGAAGACTTCATTGCTGTATTTGCCACATGGTGAGTGTCACCCAGTGGGCCTGCGAACACACGCACACAGAAACCCTCCCATCCCCAGGAAGCAACACTATATTTGCCATATGGTCAGGCTCACCTGCTAGGTCTGGGAGAAGGAGACAGACGGGCAACACTCACACACATAATGAAGCTCCCCACCGGGCTGCCTTAAGAAATTAAAAAAAAAAAAAAGCCAAACCCAACATTTGACATAACTGCCACAAGATCAGACTCACCTGCTGAGTTTTGGGGCAGGGTGGGGTACTCAAATACACATGAATTTGCCATCTCTGCCCAAAGGGTGTCTCCTCGCAATGCCTGTGCTCCACCTCAGTGCGTGAGGCTGGAAAGCAGAGCAGCAGGGATGCACAGAGACCCCTAACCCCGCTCTGCCCCCCACTCCCCTCGAGGTTGCAAGGCTGTAATTGCTCCCTGATCTGGGTGGAAGGGGACATGCACCTCCATAACGAGCCTATGCTCCTCGGGGCCCTGTCACTACCACAGGGCCAAACCCAACTCCCGGTGGGGGCTCAGGTACCGGCTACTGCCCCCCTCCTCCCGGGCGCTGTTACTGTAATTGCCGAGGCAGACACAGTCACCAGGGAGAAGGTAACAAGCCCGCCCTTCCCTGGGCAAGCAGTGCTTGTAAACACCAGCAGCCAGAGGCACAGAGGGGCAGGCAGCCGGCGGGGCTCTCCTCACGCACGGCCGTTCCCGCCCCTCACGCAACGCCGGCTGCCCTCACGCACGGCCGCCCCACCCGTGAGCACCGGGGCGGTCGTCGGCCAGGGCGACGAGGGGTGCGGGACCTCTGCGTCCCCCGCCTCCGTCCCGGGCCGGGCCAGGCTCGGCTCCCCGGGACGCCGGGAAAGGCTTTCCCCGGGCGCCGCCCGTCAGCGCAGCGCTCCCGCCGCCCCCCTTCACTGCGCCGCCATGGCGGGCGGGGAGGGGGGGCGCGGGACTCCCCTGGCGGTGACGTGTGTTGCCATGGCGACGCCCAGGCAGCGTCTCGCTCCGAGTGGGGGGGTGGGGGGGGGGATGACAACAAATATGGCGGAGAGGAGCAGGACGGCAGAGACGGGTCAGTGCCAGCCGCAGTCGCCTGGGCGGGGGGAGAGGGGAAGAGCCCCCCTTCTCCAGGGGCTTCTGGCAGTAAGGGGGGCCTGCCTCGCAGTGGAGTGCGGGGGACGGAGCCCTTCTCTCAGGGGAAAGGGAGGGAAGCGCCTCCTGGCCGAGGGCACTGAGGTGGAGAAGGGGCTGGGGCAGAGGCCGGTGCCCAGGCCCCGGGCGGGAGGCCCCTGCCCTGGGAGCTGTGGAGGAGGGCAAAGCTCCTTCCCTTGGGGGATGAGGAGCATTTTCCCGGGGGAGAGGTGGTCGTGGGGAGTCCCTTCAGGCAGGGAGAGGGGGAAGAGCCCCCAGGCACTCCATCCCTGTCTGAGGGGGGATTGCCCCATTGTGGGGAGGAGGGTGAGAGGGCGACAGCCCTGCTCGCCCAGCAAACAAAATGTGGGGGAGAGCCCTGGTTATGCAGAGGAAGAAGCTGATGGTGGGGTAGCCTGCATTGCGCACCATCCTCCCCACACAGGGGCAAAGGTGGCGGTGGTGAAGAGCAGACCAAAACGGTGATGCACAGCAGTTCCCCTCACACAAGAAATCATGACCTGCTTTATTTAGAATGAAAAAATAATATGTGAATACACAGGGTTGGAATTGAAACTGCACCACAAGGCTGATGGCTTGGGGGTTGACCTGAAAGTGCTGCTTGACCTGTCCTGGGAGGTGTAAAGAACCCAGAGGGTGCAGAGGGGCAGCGTGCTGCACACCTTACATCTCACATACATTATTCTGTCTCTTTAAGGAATGTGCCAAATGTTATTCTTTCTATTCAGGATGTATTAAAATGGCTCTAACTGTGAATATGAAGATAAGTTTGGTGGTGAAACTGAAGTTTGTGTTTCCTCATGAATGATCAGGATCCTCTGGGTACAGGGGTCTTTCCTATTGTAACAAAACACAGTTAAGGTCCTTTCCAACCCACATGAAAACAAAAGCCCCCCAAATAATTTATGAAAATTAGAGATATTAACATTTGGAGGATGAAACAAAGATAACAGTAGTTTTTTCTGAATGTTTAATATCCCACAGCATCACACATAAATTATTTGGGTTCCTGGACCAAGAGTTCATTTTCCTAGCCTGCTATGTTAGCTGCTGTGCCTATGCTTTTCAGCCTCAAAAATGGCTCCAAATGAAGATGCATTGTTCATAGAACTGATTTTGGGTTTTGGGGCCACTTAAGGTGAAAAAAAGTGGTAAATGTGTGAAATGCTGTTGTGCTCTGGGAAACAATACTACAAAGACTACATCTAAATGGATTGGCCATAAGGTTCTTGAATTCCCTGTGGTCAGACATGCTGTTTATGAACCCCTGAAACCACACTGTGAAGTTTATTATACATTAAACTTGTCCACCAGGCAGGTGATTATTTTCATCCACTGTGTTGTGCAACACTGTCCTAAACAAAGCTGATTAGCTCTAACTGCGCTGTGAAACAGCGAACAAATCTCCGGTGGCCATTTGACTTTGTCAGCTTTTCTGCCTACTTCATGCACCTATGCCTATGTCTTCGACAGTAACTTTCTTTAATGTATAATGTAACTTTCCTACTATTCCAGATTAGCGCTTAAACTTACTTTTATGTTGTTTTCTCAGCTACATTATTTAAATTTGCAGCCTTACAGTATTTGCGTTTTATTTTCAACATTGTCTAGAACTTTTTCCACATCTAACCATTGCAGCTAACTAATCGGTGATTTTCTCATAAATGCTGTGTTTCAGCTTGTGGTGAAATCATGTTTTGTTGCATGTTCCTGATACATGTCTGCTTAAGTTTTGCAATGTCCGTCTGGCCATTCCGCAAGTCTTAATTTGCTGGTCCTTCTTTTTTGGAGAATCTAGATGAGGAATTAAGAATGCAAAGAACCACAAAGATAGGAAAAAGACCCAAAACTTTAAGAGGCCAGTGGGGCTTGGGAAGCGAACTTATGATCTTGGCCCATTTTTAAGAAAGGACATGGAAAGTAGGCTCTGGGAAAAAAGGTAGGGTGGTTTGGTATTTTTTGCCTTTTCCCACCTAAACTTTGTCACCTAAACTAAGGCATCCTTGGTGGATCCCCAAAAGAACCTGTCTGTCCCCTTAGTGTCGGAGGATACTGACGCTGTTGATGAGCACATAACATAATTAGGGAATGTTCTTGGGGAGTCACAGAGTTCTTAAAGGAAACATTCATTCTTTATTGCATCACGGATTACTGTTAGAGACTAATCTTTGCTGGTTTAATTCAGTAACCTGTGTTAAAATCAGCATCAGGGAAAGCTGTCAGAAAAAATATAATATGCATTTACAGAAACGTGATTCTAAAATTTTTCTTCCTAAATATTATTTGATACTAAATTCTATACATCTAAGATGCTTACAACCCCTCTAAACTCTTAGGTTTGAAAATATACTGTTTCAAGAGGTTTTGTATATTAATTATACTTTATGGAAAACACACCTTTTTGTAACAAGAATTTTTCATTTCAATTTTATTAGTATCTCCTTATTCTTCTGTTATAGGAAAATAAATCTGTTAATATTTCTTACACTAGTAATCATAATTGTTTCTGTATCTTAAAATCTTTTCATACTTGCATTCTTTTTTCATGTAGAGGATTTTTGTTTCTGTAGTAGTTTTCACTAATTTTTAAACTTCTTTTTTTTTATTGGGGAGAGGGATTAGGACACTCAGAATTGCACAGAGTACTTCAGAAGAGGGACTATCATCGGCTTTTATTATTCTGTTATGCTTAGCATTATTTTCTATATTGCAGTTTAAGCCAATCTGTGTGTTTCAAATGAGATTGAGACTTAATATGGAAGGTAGATTAACTCACATCTGTCTACTAGAGAGTTCATATTCTGGTACTATCCTCTCTGGACTAGGCAGACATCTGGTCTAATCCACTAAAATAGTTTCTGTGTTCTGATGTTTAGTTAGAGTGCTGTAAATCAACTTGCTTTACCCTGGATTAATCAATCATTTTCCCATTGCAGTTGGCTCCTTAGTCCTAGCAGGTTTCTTGGAACTGCTCGAATCAGCTTTCTGCAAGAAACCATAAATTTGTATGCTTCCCTGTTTGAGTTTCCAGGCTGAAGCCTTCATGTCTCAAGCTGGGAATCCAAATTAAAGGCAACTTAAATCTTCACAAATGGAGTCTGCAGGAGAATGAAAGTGATTAAGACTAGTTAGTTACTTTCAGTTTTTTGGTGTAACTTCCAGTTGTTCTGCTCAGCTGACCTTGATGTCTCAAACCTTTAGAAGATACAGGATATAGCAAAATGGCCAGTTTAGTTAAGTTTCTTCAAAACCAGATCAATGTTATTTTTCCAATTCTGTAGCAAAAAGGACTTTATTGACTTCTCTAAGGAAGGTTTTGGAGTAGGTCACAGTGAGTACTGCCTGTATTTGCTAATTTTTTGACCCATGAACCAGATGAAAGTATTTAACTTCTCAGACACGGATCCAGCTAAAATTTCGCTAGTTATGTCATTCTCCTCAGGTTATTCTTACTTTTCTAGGGATCTGTATTACCTTCAGAAGACTTGCTCCCAGAGGTCAGAGTGATCAAAGGGTGCAGGTTATCTCTGAGTTCTGTAATAGTTTTCTATCTGGGGCAGCTGCATATTAGCCTGGATTGGCAGTTCTAATATGTGTTATTCCACAGTTGCTAGTCATTTTGTGGTTATTAGTATTTCTGATGTTTCATTGAGTCATCATCACTGAAATCATAGTGAAAGTGAAAAAAAAAAGGCCTTTACTCACAGTACTGGACAGGATATAAATATATGTCTTTAGACCAAAGATCCTTGTTATCGGAACAAACAGATTTCCCACCTGAATGCGTAGTTTTTCATGTTTATTTACATGTCATGATAGATACCTTGCAGAGCGATGTTAAGTCACATTTCGTGTTAAGAGTGGTTAGAATTTTTGAAAGCAGTCACAGTCATGCTGACCCGGCTTCAGGGAGGAGAGCTTCAAACCACTGCTAAATTCTGTACCCCCACTCAAGGTTTGGGTAGTAATTAAGATTTCTAAAATACTTAGCGTTTAGATCATTATTTCAGAGATCTGCATGTGGAGGGCCTGAATGGATAGCTGTGTAAATTCTGCAGTGTTTTCTAATTGATTTTAATATGATAGTGTTGAGCTGGACTATTTTGAAAGATAGCTTTTAGTATTCTTTCGAAAAAGAATAGTTATTCTTTTAAAAAATATTTAATCACATAGGGTACGAACACATTCTAGTGTCAGGAACATACTGCTTTTTTTTAGGTGGCCTTAAGTATTAAATAACAAGCCAAACTAAGTAAGACAACCTAATTTATTTGTCTTTAAATGTAGGCCTTTTTGACAGCTGGAACTTCTCATTCACTGGCTTTATCATGATGAAATTTAAAATAGGAGAAATAGGCTAATTACCTTAACGATATTATTTAATCTTGGTCTTTAAAATAACACCACATGTCAATGGTACTTCTGGTCTTCCAGGCAAATTTAATTTCTTCTGCTGAATTGTTCTTTCTTAAATTCTCTCTGAATTTTCAAGTGTATGTAAACAAAATAGCTTACTTCCTAATATACATTACTAGCCTATAAACATAGCTGAATTCCAGTGTTTGGGAAAAAACGTTGCAGTCCTCATGCTGAAAGGGATCTACTTACTATATCCTCTTGTCAACATGAAGAGATTTCAAAAGTCAGTGGAAAACTGTAAGGGTACTGGGCCCAGGCTTGCAGATGTTCACACACCATAAAGAGCTATTTACAGTTGTTTATAAAATGCTGCAGGATGTATTTGTAAACAAATCTAAAATTATTTTGTTCAACAAACACATTTGCCAGAACTTACTGATAGTATTGGTACATTTTAGCTTAATCAATTCAAAGTCCAGGGGATATTAGAGAAAGGTTTGTTAGTAAATTTGAAGCACTCTGTAAGGCCATTAACTACTTCAGGTTTTACTGCTTAAGTTGAAATATTAATTGAAGTGATATATGCAAATTAACTATAGTTGCTACAGAAAAATATTATAATAATCATTATACTCTGTTGCCAGTAGACTGATATTCAACTAATTTCCAACTTCTTCAGTTATCTAGTGGAAACAATCCCCACTAGAAAAATTCACTGAAGAAGAGCTGCTAGTATATTTTTGGTACTCACAGCTTTGATCATATTTCTATTACATAATTTGCCATATAAGAAGACCTGAGAAATACTAATGAAGGCTTTATACAGCCAGAAGATATAATTTCAGAAAAAGAAAGAAACAGGAATGTGTTGAGTATTCCAGTTGCCACTTCTTAATGGTTTACCATTTCCTAGCCATATTTCAAAGTTTTTTCTTTGACAAATAATCAAAGCTTTTGAAAGTTACTTACCTCAAGCCTCCCAACATTTTTTATTTCGGTGAAGTTCAAAGCACCCAATTAATTATTAGCGCCTGTGAGAGGAGGTTTTTGAATTTGCAAAAAGTAAAATGAGACATATTGAGAATTTTAATAGGTTTTATACTGAAATTTGTAAAACAGAAGTTTCTGCAAGTTTCTTTAGTGTGTCTATATTTAGTAGGCGGAAGTCTCATGCAGAAAACCAGATAAACCTCAGAATGCATTTATATGGCCTACATAGCATTTCATTTTTTTGACGTTCTGCTTTACAGATACAATGTTCATTAAAATAGTTTTCAAAGTCAGCTTCCTGTGTTGAAATGTAACTGGCTTGATCTCCACATGGGGCCACTAACAGGACTGGGACATTTAATTTTGCAGCACAAGCCTGCTTTCCAATGGGACAGCTAGTAGCAATAGCCATTATCTTTCACAGTAGAAATGGACAACTTGTCTACACTCACAGATTTTCCCTCCTCCTGTTCCTCTTTCCTCCAGCAGCCCTTGTTTAGGGACAAAAGCAATAGAGTGAAATCACCATATAGTCATCTTAACTTTTTTTTTTTCTTTTTTCTTTAAATAAAGAGCTAGGTTACCCTGATAACAGAAAGCACCAACCTCTGCATAACTGAGGTGCCACAGGACATGAAGAGGATTTTGGTACAGATACTTGCTGCTAATGTCACTCTGATCAGCAGTGGTGCTGCTGGGTGCAGTCTGGCTCCAGCAGATCCACCTAGGTGTATGCATCATGTTACATCACTCTTGTTTCTGGAGGATCAATTGTGCTGCCTTTTTCTAGAACTATGTGATTCTATAGAAACCAGCTCAGATTTCTCAACTAATCCCCAAAATTAGTTGGCATGTAGAGCCTCAATGCCAAATTGCCATGTTTAGATTGCATTGTACCTGAGATAATAAGTTCTTCCAGGCTCAAGCTGTGTCTGCAATTAATCTACAATAGAGGTAAACCAATTTACAAGTAATCAAGAGTTGGTTATGGGTACACATCTATGTCCCATATAGCTTCCCTGTCACATTGTCCCCACAACTCATCATTTTCTTGACGTAGCCACAGACGCCAAGCCTGTCATTTAAGAAGTGCTATATTTTTTAACCATAGATTTTTAAATATGGGGGTTTTTTTGAAGTAATTTTACCATTTGTATGTTGGAATGGTTTGGAAAACTCTGCTCTACCGAAATAATAATGACGACTTCAATTTCATTTTGTCACAGACTATGCAAATTCAGAGATGTGGACTGTAGTATTAAACCTAGGGCCCTGATTCTGCAAATGTTTGGCATTGAGTCTGATGTATATATGTGTATAGTAAAGTGTTTTCATGCTTGGTTCTATTTTAGGATAAGTAATGTGTTAAGGTTAGAGACTAGAATATATACAGTCTGATACATATGTTTTCTAATATACGTATGTGTCCCTGTTCTCTCAGAATGATTAACTGGCTGATTTTATAGATACATTGTGGTAAAAAAACAAGCATAGAAAAGGGAGTGTGAGAAGAAAGTAGTTGTCAAATTATTATTAAAGAAACGAGCTATCTAAGTGTATTTCATTTACGTGCTAATTCATAGAGCTATTTACTTCACAGTGGATTTCACAATCATGAGTGAAAACTGGCGAGATTTTGCTTTTACATATTGTTTCATAACCACCTCGAAAAATGTGTTGCATTTCAGTCTCCGCAAAAGCAAGTGGAACGTCAGTTCCTGTGAATCACCAGAGCAAAGCAACAGGAATCCATTCCAAAGAAAGCCCAGCTGGATTCATTATAGGTCTACTGATGTGTTTTCATTTGCAATAAGCAGCGAAGTTACTGTGCAATTACAGTAAACTTTAGAGCCAGGTAACACCTATCAAGTGACTATCATGTTTTCATGCATATGTAATGCAGATGAGATAGCATGGTGCACTTGATTAATGAGAAATTCCTCAAATAACCTATAAAAATCCAAAGGCAGCAGCATTATTTCAGAGGAACTGTCCATGTAAAACAGGATTGTGAGATAAACTTGCCTCTGTACTATTTACCTATACCCGAGGTCTGTAGTACTGTGGAATAGCAGATATTTTGTAACTACACAGGATACCAGTATATCTGCTGGTTATTTTATTTCTAAGCAGTACAAATAACCAGTAATTTTTTTTCAGAGCTTTCTGTATGTAAGCCTTCTTGTAGTTTGGCTTGTGTTCTGAATATTTGAAATACTTTGTATGCATTTCATATTCCTATAAATATTGTGTCATCTTAACATTTGCTTAGTTAAAAAACTGCTGAATACGGTGTATTAGTGTTCTCTGTAGTTAAAATCCTGTTGTTACGTTGCTGATGCAAGAGAATTAATAGATCAAGTTTGCCTTGCTGTCATTTTTATGTTAGAAAACAGGAATTCTGAAACAATATTTAAATCTTTTGCTATGTAGTACTTATACTTTGTGAATAAAATAAAACACTGCAATGATCTAATTATTTGACGTGAAATACTAGATTACATTAAAGTGTTTCTTAACTAAAGAGTAAATTCAGCTATGTGAGTGGGCAATGCTTGGGTGGAAGAAATTCTCAGTGACTTAAAATATTACTTTTTTAGATTGGACTGTTTTAGAAAGTAAGGGGAAAGATGCTATTCTCAACTAAGAATTTAAAGGAGGTGTTTCAATAAGTAATTATAATTATGGCAGTAATTAATAGTGTAATTGATTTCAGCAACCTCGGGGAACAAATTATTCCAGAAGTAGTACTAAAATGCCCAAATTATTTTAAATATGTAGTAGTCAAGAAGAAATTAACTGTCTCTGAAGCTACTGTTGACTTAAATTCACTGACAGAAGGTATGCCTACCTCTAAACAAAAAGTAAATAGGAAGCAAGGGTAAACCCGTCTCTTCAAATTACATGTATTCAAGAGCCAAGGAAAAATAGTTCAACCCAAACAAGGATGCATGATTTATAGTGCATAATACACAAGATGGAAATTGTTGGTGAACTTAACGTTACCCAGTTTTCACTTACCACACTCATAATGATAGCCCAAGCAGTTATAGCAGTGTGCTATTACCTCTCTTCCAATCATTTGTGCAGTACAGGGTCTTGAAGAGGAAGATGGTGCTATGCAAAACTGCTGCTGTGTTACCCCACAGGATTTTGTGCTCTGTCAAGCCCTCGTGGAAAGCCTGGTTTCCCATCGATAAGGATTCATTACCAGCATAAGGATGTTAGTGGTCGAGTCAGGAATTGAATTCAAGTCTACGGAATGCTATCCTTTGGCTGGTGTTATTTCTTGAGGTTCTTCAGAAATAGCTTTTACTAAGCATTTTGCAGGTAATCATTCTGCATTTAAAAACCTTGTCAAAGAAAGGTTTTTGAAAATACATAGAATATCCATGTGTCTCATTAATATACCTGAAAGTTTAAGCTAGATATCCTGTTTTTGTTAAATCAATGCTTCATACATAGGGCAGCTTTTGAAACACGGATATGTATATATGGTTATATACATAGCATATAACTATGAAGCTTCCTTTCCTTTCCTCCCACTTTCTCCATCCTCCCCCACATATAATACAAAACCAGGTGTGTAAAAGCTGATTTGTTTCAGGATTAGGTGGCATGGGAAATATTTACAGCATTTTAGGATGGTACCAGTGAATACTTCAACCATCAACCTCTTCTGCCAGTTTTGTGGATAGTATCATGAGCTTTTGCCCTTACCTGGCATTTTCTCCCAGCTACAGTTCCAAACCGTGCAATTCTCTGCCTGTTTTGACTCAGGTCACATGCACTCCTTGTCTTTGGGAAATCAATTGCTTGCAGATTTCAAAAACATGGGACCCTACGAAAGTTTTACCCACTGAAGTTCTGTAGTACCACGCAAGTGATCTGCTTTAACTGTACAGTTAAAGAACTGTACAGTTCTTTTCCTGCCTCAGAATCCCTAGACACAGAATTCCTTCTTGCTTAGTAGGACACCCCCCCCCCCCCCCCCCCCCAATCTTTTGCTGACCTAGAACTTGAGTTCCTATGCACTCTTCAACTGGTGTTTCAGCATCCCCTATTATTCATATGCAGACCTAATTCTTTGAGCCACCTCTTATCTCCCAGGAAGAATGGAGTTGCTGATACAATTACTTTTTGCAGATGCAACTCTGAGGACAGGACTAGCCGAGCTATTATTTACTCTTTTCTCTGCTAGTTGGGGATGTATGTGATGCATCATATTTTTGTTTATAATTTGTATGTTTTATGCTTTTGTTTTATCTGTTTCTTGTTTAAAGAAGTGTTGCTACTATAGCAACTGTTGCATCATGTGATATCTTTGATATTATCAAGATGCCAAATACTTGTTAAAGAAGAAATCTATATATCAGATGAAATTCACTGATTCTTACAATGTTTTTAAATAAACATTTTTTTCAGTTAAGATATTTGGCACTACTATTTTTTTCAGTTTTTTTTTTTTTTTTTTTTTTTTTTTTTCCCATTTCTGGTAATTGTTTTAGTGGATAGGTTAGAGATTATACATACAGTAAAAAGAGTAATGGATTGTATTTTTTTCTTGCTTACTGAGTTCAAAGCATTGTTTACTTTTTCATTTTCATGAGGGAAAGCTGTTCTTGGATATTTTGCGTTTCTCTAGTGATACAAAAAATTCCATTACTATTTGTCTCTGACAAGATGGTGTATCCTTGGAGATAACCCACACTGAGATAATAAATAAATATTTGCGAAGTGAATCCTGAAGTTATGCTTTTTGGTTGAAGATTGGAAACAAATATTACATATAAAACAAATACAAGTCAAGAACAAGTTGACTTATTTTCTGTTCCGTAAACTCATAAGACAATGCCAGCCACTGGGAGTGAGAAGTCATTGTTCAGAGCAGTATTCGTCTGCCAGGTGTTGTCTTAAGTTCAATGTTCTTCATGAGACTTTGGAAAGAAGCTGTAATTGACCTTGGATTGATAATTGTATCTCTTTCTGGGTCTACTTTTTTGTGTGGGGATTTCTCATCATCTTTTCATACTTGATCAGTAAGTTGATGGCTTGATTTTGGGCTAAGCACCTCATGCACTTTTTTGTTCCTACTTATCTTTGAGCTGCCTGGTGTCAGCTCAATATGAGCATTTAAGCAAAGTGCTCTTTGCGTACCACTGTTGTAGGGACACAATGTGACATCTTCTCTGATCATTTTGCTTTGACATGTTTACATATAAGAACAAGACTGTTTCCCCTCTCAGCTTTGGCTGAGACACCTATGCCATACCTTCTGCTAGAGTAAATCAGTTTGGATCTGTGTATCTAAAGAAGTATGAGATACTTAGATGTACTTATGCCTTCAAACCGAAAAGAAAAAGTTAATGGTGCACTAGTTGAGAAATTGTTACGAAAGTTAAAAGGATATGTTGTCTTGTAGCCTCTGTAGAAACAGTAACTTGTGCAGTAAAAGTAAAAAAAAAAAAACAAACCCCAAGAAATAACAATGTTTCCTGCCTATTTATGGAACCTATCATAAGCTTTTTAAGTCCACAGCAGTGAGCTTGCAGTTTATTTTTCCTGAGTACTTTCAGAACCTTTGCAAAGCTCAGAATTTACCTGATATTCTCTGCTAAACTTGTCTTTCATTCAGAATGTTTTCTTGGATATTAATATCTTCTTGCAGAGATAGACTCTTGACAATCAGTCTGTTGGTCAAACTGTAGGAGGAAAGTAATTGAGACAATTACTGTAAAGATGCCTTATCTCAAATTGAGTTTCTAAATAACAATACAACATTACTGTTTTTTAGAACTAGATCAAGCTGTATGAGAATGCTGTCTTTGATAATCAACATTTTCCTTGTTCTGCTTGACCTTTGAAATAGGTAACGGTGACAGTACAGGCACAGTACCTGAAGGTGAGGCAGCAGGTGTGGTTGGTACCACACCAGGTTCTCCCAAATTTTTAGTTTTAACATAATTTCTTCCATTTCTTTTCAGATCACGGTGACGGTGAATTAAGTACATTTCAGATTGACAACACTCTCTGCAGTACATTTAGATTCTCAGGGTCATGCTCAATCCTTGCTGCAGGATGCATGGCTGTGAAGATCAAAATGACAGTTGTGTATTCTCCTTTTTCTTGGAATTTTTTGAGCTACTGAAGCTGGAATTTCAAGTTCCTGCCTGCTGCTGCCTGTAGGATTTTTACAATGGCCATAGAGCATTCAGAGCTGATAGCAGAAATAACAAGTCTTTCTGAATACTCATGTTGCTGAAGCCTAGGGACAATGATATAAAAGCTTTTATTAAAAAAAAATAATCAGAGAACAGGAGAACATATTCAGCTATTAAGACTATAGATTTCTAGAAATGCAGGTATAAAAGAATGTTACTAAAATTACACTGTTTGTAGTTTTCTGATTTGTGGAGAAGACACTATTATTGGCATACCCTCCATAGGTGTCACTTGTCCAAAACATGAGTTGAGCAATGCTCATCCAGATACTTGCTCTATTTAGGAGCTAATAGGAGTTGCTGTTGGTCATCTGAATGATTTTTTGTTTATTGCAAACTGTACTGAGAGTTCAGATTCACTGTATGGGTTTATAACAACATTACTGCTCAAGGCTGATGAAGCTGTTTTCTAGGATACCTGGAAACTTTTCTTGGCCCCTGGATGATAGGAATCTGGCTATTAGATCCTTACACCGTAGAAATTTTCAGTAGCAAAATGTATCCTAATTTTGTTCTGAAATAAGGATCCCACAGCAGAATGAGAGGTGTCTTGATGACCTTTGTAATATTTAAAGAAAGACTTCTACAAAGTTTGTTTGTGCTTATCCTATCTTTGCATGTTACCTTACTTTTCTAATTGGCTACCCTTGTTAGGCAATGTCTAATTATAAGAATGATGCAGGTTTTCCAGGCAAATTCGCCCTGTATTTTTCTATGTCTGTTTTAATGCAGCTGCACTCTCCTACCTAATGTAGCATGAGGGTAGCTGCCGGCTGCTAACTCTGGATTCTGAAGTTTGTCACAGCTGGAAGCTGGGCTTGTTGTTTACCCAATTCAAAGAGTAACTATTATTTACTACAAAGGTAGCTTCCTCTAGAAACTGCAGTTTTTAAAGGAAATGTACCTAAATTTGTATGATGTTTATTGTAGCAAATACTGTTTTAATCTTTGCCTAAATGAAAATATCTTGAATTTACTCTTTGAATAGCAAGAAGCTCTGGAAGTTTCCAAACTCTTCCTCCTAAGAATCTCAGTCCCTGTAACTGATTCTATTCATTTTCACTCACTTGATGTGAAATATATCCATGATGACAATAGCAATGAATGCAGATAACAGAAGACTCTGTCCAGGTTTTATTTTAAAATCTTACATACTTACAGAGATTTCAGACACCTACGGATTTTATACCTGATAGAAAATTACCATTAAAGTTTAATACTGTGGTAAAAGTAAATCCTGGGGATTTGCTGGAGACTCCAGGAGTTTAAGCTATGAAGAATTAGAATAAAATAGCTATGTGTCTTACAACCTATAAGAAAAATAATTGACAAAATAAGACCTACAGTCTGAGAAAATGTCTTTGCTAAGTTACTTTTGCCTTTGCTTGCCTTATCTAACCTTTTTTCACAGGAGAATCAGGGCTCCTTAACTGTAATGTGCAGGATGTACTTCAGTTAATTCTCTTCTTTCCCTTTCAGTTTGTTTCAGATTGAAGCACTATTTCGCTTCCCTACAAGGTTCTGTCATACATCTTTGCCTTCAGTCAGGAAAATCTACTTAGGGCTCCCCAGTTGTGAGGACAGTATCTCTTTATTGGCCAGAGGACTTATGGCACAGTATAACAGTTCTCTCCATCTGAAGATGGTAATGTATTCTCAGCAATGCTCACTGCATCTGCTGAAGAGACAAGCGTGAAGCCATGTCTTCTAATCTAGTAAAACAGCAATGCAGGCTCTGTTTTGGCCAGTAGTCTGGCCTTTTCTTTATCACCTGAGGAGAACGTGCCAGAAGGGACATAATGCTGTTGTGCTGTTTAATAACGTGAAGTTCAAAGACCTACGTTTTGCATGTTTAGAGATTAACTAAAGGTAATATAACTCAAAATTTAACAACAGTACATTCTGAATATTCAAAGTACTGTGTAATAAGGAACATGCAGGAGAAATTAATATTATTAAATGACTATGAATTATAGGCTATTTGATGATTTTATTCTCATTCCTGAATGGCTACATTAGGCCAGGAGGAGCAGATGGAAACTTTTTGCTAGGACACAGCTACTCGACAGCTTCCTTCTGCATCACGTAAAGACTCTATTGGCAGAAATTCTCATTTGTCAGTTAGGTTGAAAGGGAGATGTAGCTCTGTCTTCTGCCTGTTTTTCCTACACTGCCTTATAGTGGCAGTATTATGAATGTAATCTTTTCTAGTTTATTCATCTTTATCTAAGCAGTGTTTCCCAGCTATCTTTTAAGAATTACAAGAAGCCTGTTACTTTTAGCTGAGACCTACAAGGGAGCATTTACCAGGAGTTCGGTCTTCTTACCGCTCTACTCAGTTGACTCCCTGCCTTCTGTTCTTTCACTTTGGTCCCTGGCAGCTTATGCATTCTTGGTGGAGAGCTGCAGGTTTTCTCTGAATTTTTCTTTGTATCCTTGATTCCAGGTGTTGGATAACAAACGATTAACTTGACTACCCGTGACAGGTATATGGGGGCTCTTAATCAATGTGGCACTGAACTGAAACTGAGGATATGGTTTTCTTGTGCCTGCTGTCCTGAATTACAGGTTGCATGCTGCAGTGGGATGAATTCTATTAAGTGACACAATCATGGCCATACAGATACACATGTGCCCCATCCAGGTCTAAGCTTGCCTCTGGTGTTACCAGCCTTTAAGCAAATCGTATCAACATGCTGGTAAAAACCATCTGGCTGAAAATATCATAAGAAACATTTTTACATTTAAAAAAACCCCTTAGTTTAAATGCCGCAGTTTCTTATTTGTGGGTAATTATTCAGTCTAAACAAAATAACCTTGAGGTTGCAAATAATAATTTTGCTAAAAAATAATAGTGTGCATTATGTAATATCTAACTTCTGGGATTATGGTAAAGTAAGAAAAGGTCTAAATTCTCTTTGTTCTGTTGTAGTACTTCTCAAAGAGAGTAAATTTCAAATTTCTTCCCTGGGAAGACTGGGGATTTATATGCTGAGTGTTGACCTGGATATACATATTTTTTAATCTGGGATTTATATATCTCTGAAAATATGGATATATAATAGAAAGCTTGACAGACCCTTTAACTGTGGTGTCACTAATACGTAATTTGTTACCTCAGCTAAGGTGTTTTGCCTCAAGAGGTGGAATACATTTATGTATGGAAAGGTCAGTTTTAATTAATAAGCTGTTTTCATCATTCAAGGGTAATATGAATTGCTTGTAACATTTGTGTGAAATAGTTTTCAATATAAAAATAAAACAAATTGAGCTTTATGTCACATTCATCACCCCCTGTAACCCATTTAAATGTCAAAAAATCAGTGCAGACCAAAAGTCTATTTCTAGAACCCTTAGTAGCCCTATTTTTCAGAGTGAAATAAGATATTATCATCCCATTATTCCATCACATGCCTTCTGCACTTGAAGACACACACATTTCTTCTAGTTTTCTGTAGCACAGAAGATAGTTTTTCTGTTGTTAAATATTTGTTGTCCACACAGTAAATAATGAAGAAAATGCTGAGCCAATGTCAGAAGAAAGAGTAGCTAGTTATGTTATTGTGTATTTCTTTCACTACACTATAATATTAATGCCTCATATAACATACAAATATTAACTTATTTTCTTGTACATTTCTCAATTGAAAAAAATCATTGTGTTCTTTCATCAGTATTTGGAAGCATATTTTTTGCATACTGTAATTTGTTAGACAGTATAATATGACTGTAAGGACAAAACTTTCAATATATACACTACTGATGTATTTTGACAAAAATTATGCTGCTGTGTAGAACAGTTATGTCCTCACATATTTTATTACAAAATAAACCCCACATTTTAATTTTTTTATTTATTTAAGTTATTTTTCTGAGTTTGGTTTCCTAAGCAAACAAGGCTCAGATAATCACATGAACTTAAATAAATAAATAATTAAAAAAGAGTATGTCTCTCCCTTCTAATAATTTTCAAATTTCAAAGATGAGTGGGACTTAACAGTCGCAAAGGTTCTAAGTTCATTTAAGATGCATGAAAATAGGCAGCAGGATAGACGAAAAAGATCCCGTTAATGCCCATAGTGAGAAAGATGCTGCTGAGGATTATGATAAAGGAAGATGCTGCTGAGGAGTTCAGTTCCGGGGAATCCATGCAGAATATACGTTTTAGAGAGCTCCAGTGAAAAGAACACCAGACTATTGCATATGAGTGTTCAGCCACAGGACATGCATGTGCAAGAAACCAGGCTGTGTGGGTTGTTACTTAGAGAAGCGTTAACATATGAATCCATTATTACATCCAGATTCTTGAATAAACTTTGCAAAGAAAGAGTTCATTTACTGGTGCATATGTTAAATGGTGCAAATTGCATGTTATGTAGAAAAGCATGGGGGAATATCCTTGTACTGTTTTTTATAGTTTGGCTTTTTTTTTTTTTTTTATGCTCATGAGGGGTTTTTTTTGCTTTTACTGCAACAGGTAGTGCCATTGGAAGTGATGATATCATAGCAGGGAATGTGAGCAAGTACACTGTTCTCCCAGCTGGTTATTGTGGACAGCCTAAAAAAGGACATCTTATATTTGATGCCTGTTTTGAAAGTGGTAAGCATTTTCATCATTATTTTATGTTACTGAATTGTCAGTATATTTTATGTTAACATAAAAGTATGTTAACACTTTTAACTATATCACTTATCTTTATAAAAGGCATCTTAATTCTAAAGACGACTTGCATTAAATACTGCTTGATTCACTTCAGTCAGAGTATGACATAAAATCAGACTGTTCAAATATAAAAAAACAGTTTTGAAGTTTGTTATTACGTACAAAGTACGTTTCATCAGGTCCATCTCTTACCACATGTAGATACGTAACTGGATTTTATTCTATGATTATATACAGTATTTGTAGACGACTAATCAAAGATGTAGTATTTGAAATGTTATTTTAAAATTTAATTTGGAAGATTACTGGGGAAGTTAACCTCATAAAGTGCAAAGCTCATCCATGCGTAGTTAGAAGATTTTACAAACATGTACGTGCTGTCTTTAAATGTATTTCTTTGTGTTTCTTGTGGCCTAATTCTGTACTGCTGAGGTTAATGGAAGTTCTGCCTCTGATGTCAATAGAAGAAAAATTAAACTTTAGGAAGCTGCTGCAAATTGAAAAAGAAATTATTTTTACAAGAGTTACAGTTAACTTACTAATTTAAACAGTATTTTTAATCATGTATGTTTATATGCGTGTGGAGTGTGTGGGTAAACAAACAAACAAACAAATATCAGTATGTAGCATTGTTTAAATTTTTGTGTTACATATAGGTGTGTCTCCAGTTTTTTCGCCTAAATCTGTTATTATTGGCTTACAGACCTACAGAGCACTGTTAAGCACCATATGTACAAAAGGCGTTTGGCAGGATAAACTATGGTTTTCAGCATGGTTTATGTGAGAGGTGCTGGTAATGCCCAAACTGCTACAGTGTCTTGTAAAATGAGCTTTTTATGAAGAGTTACGTCCCTCAGGGTAGAATACTGGCTGCCAGTTCCTGGATAAATATTAAATCGAGTTATTTAAATCCTGTGATTACATTATGTAAAAGGTGCAAATGATGCAGTGAATAATAAAGAGCATCTTATTTTTAAGGTATGTCTCTGAAGGTTTGGACAATAGTTATGTATATTTAAAGATCCTTTGGATGCCATTTCATAATAGTTATGGTTTTATTAATTTTTGTATCAGAAAATGGCTTATGAAATTAATCAGTTGGCCAAGCTGAGAAATTTACTTTGTTGTGTTAAGCTGCTCTGCAAAGAAAAGGATCAGTAGCAGCCATCAAATTATTTGCGAAGTAATATGAATCATTGCATGATGCTTTAATTCCAGTTTTTGAAAAATAGAATTAATTATATTTTTAAATTAAAACATTTATTCAGTTCAAAGGTAACATTAATACTTTATATACTTTGACAATAATAGCTTGTGATAGAGGTAGATGCTACTTGAAATACTGTGTTTATTTACATTATAGCATGATGAGGCTGTGATGTTGCTTTGCATATTCAGACACCTCCAAAATACAAATATGAATAAAATTAATACCTTTACTTGCTGTCTCATGATGATGATGTATTAGCAAGACTGATAATAATATTGTGTACACTTCGTATGTAAATTCACTTTATCTTTTGTTGTATGTCATCCAAGTAATTGCTTAGAGTACCTTAACTGGTCAAAGCCAATTAACTGATTATTGGATATTTTATGAAATTGTTATTAATGCTAAAATCTATCCCCTCCCATTATCCAAAGAGTAGTATATGTTTATACAGTAGTGTACTGATGCTCTTTAAGTACCACCTTAAAATTGGTAATATCCTGTTGGAATTGCCTTTTTCAAATAATAGATTATAAAACTGATCCCACCTGGAGTACTGCATCCAGCTCTGAGGTGCCCACTACAAGAAATACAAGGACATGCTAGAGAAGTCCAGAGGAGGCCATGAAGATGATCAGAGGGCTGGAGCACTTCTGTGAAGACAGGCTGAGAGAGTTGGGGTTGTTCAGCCTGGAGAAGAGAAGGCTTCGGGGACACCTTATAGCAGCCTTCCAGTACCTAAAGGGGCCTACAGGAAAGCTGGAGAGGGACTGTTTACAAGGGCATGGAGTGATAGGACGAGGGGTAATGGCTTTAAGCTGAAGGAGGGTAGATTTAGATTAGATATTAGGAAGAAATGTTTTACTGTGAGGGTGGTGAGGCACTGGCACAGGTTGCCCAGAGAGGTTGTGGATGCCCCATCCCTGGAAGTGTTCAAGGCCAGGTTGGATGGGGCTTTGGGCAACCTGGTGTAGTGGAGGGTGTCCCTGCCCATGACAGGGGAGATGGACTAGATGGTCTTTAAAAGTCCCTTCCAACCCAAACCATTCTATGATGCTGTGATTCTATGAAAACAGGTCACATCATTAATTTTATAATAATTCCAAGTTAGTGTTATCTTATAGACCTAAATATACCTGAAGGAAATAGGCTACTGGGGTATGATTTATAGATTTTTCTACGATTTGTGCTTTGTTATGATGATATTGTTACTAAACATGAGTATGTCATTGAAACCTAACATCCCTCATACTTAAGAGGTATTAAAGGTTCTTTACAGTTACAGTTTTGTAAGGATTTATTAAATCTTTAAAAATAAACACAATGCAATTAAAACCACAATAGTTATACAGTGATTATGACCCTATATGTAATGTAACTTTAGTAGAACTTCTGACATTGGTTTATATAACAATTTCACTGCAAATGATCTTGGTCTTAATGAAGCTATGTTAGGATGGAGCAAAACCTTTCTTTTCTTGAAAGATCTGGTTGACAGGACTGAAGGTTCCCTTCTAGACCTGTTTTTCAATGACTGTGATTTTATATTGCAGAAATGGAAACAAATACCTTCCAGAACAGAGAAAGAGTATTAAAGTTGTAGAAAGCAGGAAAAAGATTAACACATTAAGAAAAAATGCTATTTAATATGCTTTCATTTTTGTAATGGCTATCATTATTGTATTAAATAGTGTTCACAAGTATGAATTTGTTTGAGACAGAGAGATGTATTTTTGTGTAGTCTGAAAACCACTGTCTAGTTTGCTGTTTTGAAGTGCTTTGCTTTCAAAAAATTACAAAAAAAAAAAAAAAAAAAAAAAAGAATTTAAATGGGCATTGGGATTTCTTTTTAGTCCACTGTTGTTGAGAGGCAAAATACACTATTTTTGCCATTCCTGACAGATATTTATCTATCCTTTTCAGAGACTTTCAGTGAGGAAAGTTTCAATGTGAAAGCAGCAATCCATTCTAATGCTGCAATTTGCTCAATATAAGAAACATTTTCTTTCTGTGTAGAAATGTTCTTACCAAAAATGCATTAATTCTTGTCCAGTCCTATAGGCACAGAAAGCAGATTATTCCTTTCTTCTTTGACTTAATGGAATGCTGCTATCGTGTCTTTTCTCGCTTTTCCCTCCTCAGGTTAAATAACTGCTATTTTTTTCAATAGTTCCTTAGTGGTCACATTTCCCAGTTTTTCTGTCATTCTTTATTTCCTCTGGTCTTTCTCCAGCTGTTCCATGCCTTTCTTGATAGGCAATGCTCCAAGGTGAACATGATACTCAGATAAGCTGGTGCCAATACTATGTAGAGTTTATCACATGACATGCCTTGCAAATCTATTTACTTCTGCTATGTGACAGTCCAATCTGTGTCACAATAGCACAGCACTGTTGACTTCTATAAAATTTATGATCCCTTATACTGTCTAGATCCTTTTCAGAACAGCTACCTAACCAGTTTGTAGCTTGCACTTAACTTACCCTTAATGAATATAACACTACTGAAAGAATCACTGCTGTAAAATAAATACAGTTATTGAAAATGAAGAATGGTGGTTGAACCCTTTATCTTATAAATAACATACAGAGGAGTGAAGGAGAGAGAGAGAATTATCAGCTTGCAAGTATGTCAGGATTTTGAATTTGTGTTTTCTGTAGTTCTAGCCAGTGTTCTAACAGGAATCTTCCTTGATCCCTTTATTAATATTTAAGAATATATACAGCCAAAATAAACCCTGTACATTAATTTATCATTAGCATAAAAGAAACTGATGAAAATTCATATTGCAAACCACAATGTAATTTTTGGACAATGTCAATTTTCACAAGAGATATGAGTGACTTTCAGGGAAAAATGGAAGCACAGTTATGTATGCATAAAACCTATTTAAAGGAAATAAATGTCACATTTGAAATGTATACATTTGGTCAGTTGTAATTCCTTTTCCTATTATTAATTAATGCATTAAATTATTAACACAGTTTCAGTTTAGTAGCAATGCAAGTGCTGTACAGATGCTCACCTCTCATCCTATCTGTTCTGGCAAAACTGGGAATTTTGGAGAATATAGTGCTTCAGGGAAAAGGATGTGTTTGCTCTTCCTATACGAAGAAGTCCTTCCTGATGAGTCAGGCCCAGATTTTGATGTAAAAACATTCTTCAAGGAATCTGGCATCTTCTACTCAAGGTGAATTGGTATTTCAGACATTTTATTTTGTGTGGATCTAAATGACTTTAAAGTTTGATTTAGCCAGCTGCCTCTACTGTCTTGTGTTGGCTTAGTGCATGTTATTTCTGATGGCATCAATTTAGTTAGCAGCCTCTTCTGTGTTGTGGCTAGGATTTGGTTTTATTTGCTTAGTCATTTTTTCTGGTACCAGATGTTTGTGGAGATGATATCTCCAGTGCTGGAAAACATTTTTTTTCCTGGGAGCTTACATAACTACAGTAACTTTGCTTCTACATGAGGTAACAATTATTTAATTTATTAATTTTACATGATACACACAAAGCCTTTCACATGGATTTTACAAAGTGGACAAAGAAAGCATAAATCAAATGTCTCAATCTTTAAAAAGAGACTAATATTTTTTATGGCTCTAATACCAGTTCAACCAGACCTCAAAGCATGGGAACTTCAAGGATTTGACTATTGCTTATGCAGGCTGCAAAAATGTCATTTATGTCAGGATTCAGAGAAAAGAAATGTAGCTGACAGTGACATAACTTTTCTTCCAAGCCCAAAGCATGGCTGAATAGCCAGAACACAATGAGTTGTATTAGAAACACAATTGCAGCTATCCCATAGCTCTGAAATGGACCATGAAATGTCAGAAGCTCTTGGTCATGGGTATTTTTATTTGGGTTTGTGTAAAGACTGAAATCTACAGACTGGAGTTTATGCTGTCTTGTGAGAGCACTGGTGATTGACTAGATTCTCTGAGTGTTGAAGCAGTTTGAAGTCAGGTTCCCTGCACACTCATATAAATCAGGAGAAACCTCGCACATACTGGATTCTTGTGGTAGTCTAGAGGATGCTGTCAGGCAATATGGATGACTTACTCATTAAAATGCCTCGCCTTGCACTGTCTAGAGTCCATCCACACCTCTTCTAGCAGGGTACAAAGCATGCCTCACAGTCATGCGTTCAGGCTGTATTTCTACAACTCCTGCAGAAGTATACTTTTGAAAAGTCTGTAAGAAATGCCTTCACTCAGCAACCATCTTCCCTGTGGTGCTCATAGTGCATCGACTGGACCAAACTTCCTCTGAGCTCGGAAAACACCTGTGCCCACAGAGGCATCCACACCTTTTTTCTCATTTTGCAAAGACTGTTTGCTGGGTGTAGCCACAAGTTGCCTTCATGCCTCCATCAGAAAGTGCTTTCAAGGTGGGCTTAAGATGGCCTATAGCTTTTGCCTCCGCAGGCTCTTGACGTAGAGAACTGGCATATGAGAAAATTCTGTTGACACTGCCAGCTCTGAAGGAAAATGCAAGGGAAATTCGAACATTGTTCTTTTGTTTGGTATCATCTGGCTTGCTAGTCACCACGGATGTATTGGTTGGTCACTCTGGCTTCTACATATTTCTGGATTAATCACAGTACCTTCTCTCTTGCCTGGACAAAGATGTCACAGGGAACATGGGAGTATATGTTCCCATGTTCCCTGTGACGTGGAAGCTGGAGTTAAGTGGTAGGCTGTGATGTGCTTTTAGGATGGTTGAAAAACCCAGGCTCCACAGTTTCTGCTGCTTGTGGCTCAAATTGCTTGTTTTATAATTACTTTTGAGGATTGAAGGAACAGTGTTGGCTACAGAGGTTCGTAAATCTCAGCATTCATACTGTTAAACACAGGGGCTTTTTATAAGGTTTTGAAAATACATATTTTGGCTTGTTAGTCAAATATAATGCTGTTTAAATGTTAAAAAATACAGTGTTTCTTGAAATTAGAAATGAAGCTGCTGTCTGCTTTTATTCTCATTTCAACCAAAAAGTGGAACTCCGCCAAGAGTCATTAAATCTTCTATCCTTTGGATGAATTCTTATTTTTTTATGAAAAAATGTTATGATTGGGTAATTTATGTATTGTGGTTTATGTTCAAAAGGTTGTAATTAAAGTTTTGCACAATTTTAGATTCAATCTCAATTACTGTAAACCTCATATTATTACGTTGACTGATGTACCACCACCTTCTTGCAGTGAAAATGATTGGCAAACATTAGTTTGTCTTTTCCTACAGCAAGTTTATAAAATATTTTGTATTAGAAACCCGATAAAAATATTCAGTGCTGATGGATTGCAAATGATATTAATCAGCTGGAAAAGTTAAGATTTACAGTATATTAAGAGATCTCATGTGACTGAGAAGTACCCTCGCATCATTTTTATTAAGGTTTTAAATATCTTTCTATATTTCAAAAATAGGATAATGTACTTCTTATAAAACACTTTGCACAACACTCAAAATTGCAGTAAGTGATTGTAATTCCGCTGATCTCATTGTAACCACTTACAGGCATGAAATAGGCCATTGAGCTTTACCATGAAAGATATCTTTTGAACAAAAGCAAAGATAATATAGGATGAATTGCCCTTTGGGAGTGCCTGTGTCGCAGTTGCTAAGACTTGACATGTAACTTTAGACAGCTAAAATTAGGTGAGATTAATTTTAGTTGTGATTAATAAAATACTGTAAAATTTGAGTTGCAAAACATTTTCTGAAATGGGCATTTTTGTTTGTAAAAAGTTTAAAAATGGAACCTGAGATGATACAGAAGGCATTATTTTTAGCATTATGCTCAAAGAAAAACTGAAATCCACCCTAGGAAATAGTTGCGTTTTGGCCATCTAATATACAATTGTAATATGCTTCCAAAATTGTTAAACAAACTGATCCTGTGTGTGTTTACATGTAGGTGAACAGAAATACCCTTCTTCACCTTGATTTCAGTGGCACTGCTATGATATCCTAGAGCAGCAATAAAGCCATACAGGCAAATGTAATAATGGCACATTTATAGAATTAAAAGGACAAATGCTGTTTAAAACTACTTTCTTTCAGTGTAAACATTTTTAGTAGTAGACTAACTTGTGTTTTGGAGCAAAACCTACTTGTTATTCCAAATTTCCTATATTATAATATCTCATGTATAGCTAGAATGACTAAGTCAGGTAGACTCTTCTGGCTTTCATTTCTGTGAGAATGCTCATATACAATATAGAAACAAAAGAAATGAAGGTCTGTCCTCATTTTATTTCAGTAATGATGTCTATTTTCAGCTTACTTTTGTGGCATCGAGGTGTGTCTGATTAACGAAACACTTTATTTTAGTTATTTCCTTATTTGTTGACAGTAATTTATTCTGTATTTCACATAAAGATATTAAGTGGTTATTTCTACCAGTAGGGATAATTTAACAAATGTTTCCCTTTTCTGAAAATGTCTGTTCTCAGTTCAGAGTGGTGTTATTCTATCAGAGTATCAATACCTTTGGACTAATGCAAGTTAGAAGTCACAAAAAGATTAAGAACAAAAGATTGATTTTAATTTTTTTTGTTTTTTAATGATGACCCTAGGCATAGATTAATGGATGTAGCATGCACAAAGTGATATCAGTTAACATATATGACATTACTCAGATGTCTCAAACTCCGGAAAAAGCATGTGAATGATTTATGGAATTGATATTAATCTCTTTCCAGTAAATGCATTACTAAAGTTACATGGGAAATTGATGTTACTGCTGTAATGCCAAATTAATTTCTTTCTTGCTAGGTCAGCATTGCAAATGGAACTAAATATTAACCTTTTAAATATCTAAACAGAATGTAGTATGGAAGACATTTTTACAAATGGGGGAGTGCTTAGTGTTGATGTGATACCAGCTAACAACTACAGCATTAGTCAAGTATCTTAACTTGAGGGAAATAGATATTAACATCTTATGGAGCTAATGACAATACAGGAAGAATTAGTTTTATAGCATCAGTAAAGAATTAGGATGTTAATTGTAGTTGGTGTGCTGATTATAATTTTCACAGTCAGTTTATCTTCTGATTATCATGCTACCTTTTTCAAGACCTAGCCTTTCCCTCCTGCCTCTTACCACAGGTTTGCATCTCCTCAGCTAGTATACAAGCACACGTATTGATTTGCCGTTTGACTGACCTGAGAGGGACTGGAGTAAGCAACTTGAAATGGAAGCAGAAATGTCTTAGATCAGATAATTGTAAGTTCAGAGCAGATTTTCAACACCCTTTGTGTGAGGACAAACCAAATAGAGTTAGACTATAGTAGTCCAAATAGAGGAAGACTATAGTAGAGGTCTGTAAAATCACGAGTCTTAGTCAAAATGTCAATGAATATGAAATAGTGGTTCCCTGTCTGTTCTCTTTGTACAAAAACTAAGGGCCCTCAAATGAAACTAGCAGTTATGTTGAAAACAAACAATGGTTCCTCATATATTGTTTAATTAAGCTCTGGAGCTTCTTCCTGCAGGATGTTGTGGATGCTGAAAGTTTCCGTGTGCCACGCTTTCAAGCAAAAAACCCAACTGACAAGACCAGGGAAGAAAAATCAGTTGAGAGCTACTAAACACTGACACCATCTCTGGCTCAGGAGGTTCATAAACTGTACATTGTAAATTGGGAATTTTTCTGGGGAGGTATCTTCAAATGATTGTTTTGTTCCCATGCTCTTCTCTAGGGATCCATTTCTTGCCGTTACTGGGTCAGACCTTGATCTCACCTAATAGATATGTCTGATGAAATGGTTAATCTCTTTTAGTACATATGATAATCTTTTATTATTTTCTGAAAGTAGATTACAGGTTATAGTTACAAGCCGAAATTAACATCATGCAAAACTATAATTTGATCAGATAATAGGAAGGAAAATCTTACAGTTATTGTTTCCATTCAAACTAATTTTCTTAGGAAGGCAATGGTTGAAGATGGTGTGCTAACAGTAACAACAGTTGTCCAGAAACACACCCGACACAGATCCAGTCTTCAGATTTCACACTATACATTTCTGGTACTTAAATTTCCATCAGACTTCCAGGTTTTTTGGTGGGATTTTTGTAAGCTTGCTCTTTGATAGAGCAGGAATTAAAAAAATTCAACAACAAAGTTACTTTATACAAAGATGTTTAAGTCATTTTTGAGAATAAGCAGAAGGATTTTCATGTGTACCAGGTTCTGAGATAAATTTTCCAGTTTCCATTTTTTTGGCTCTGTTCAAAATTTTCCATCTGGAAAAAATGATAGAGAGAAATACAAGAAAGAATAGCAATGTCCCTGCCAGTGTGAAGGAACATTACATTGCACTGAACAAATATCCTTATCTGAATGTACAATCACTGAAATAAATGCAGCTGTGTTTATTTCAGATAATCAGATATATTTGAATATAAAATCATTGACATAAATGCAGCTGTGTTTATTTCAAACTGCACATGTTAATATGAACATGAATGTGACATCAGTTAATCACTCATGAATGTATAGAGGTATGTATGGATAGTGGCGCAACAGAGGCCTGTGACAGTTGAAAATATGAAGAAAAAAGTCCAGCTAAGTTTGTGCTTTACCTAAAAACTTTCATTGCAGCATTGGAAGTCACCGATGAGGACACGCAAAGGTCTTCTAATATAAAATCCCTGGATTTGAGTAAATCTACAGTTACTCTATAGAGTAACAGGTGACCTATTCTTCAGTTACTGACTAAGGAAATAATTGCTTTGAATAACTGCTTCTTAAAATAGAGAATCGAGTAGTTTTCAGTGATTGGTAGGTCCAGGTCAATCTCTTCTGCTGGGTGCAGTGCAGACCTTCGCTTTACCTTAGCTTTTTATCTGATTTTGAGCCTTAAAAAGAGCTGCCAACC
This sequence comes from Balearica regulorum gibbericeps, assembly GCF_011004875.1. Lineage (NCBI taxonomy): Eukaryota > Metazoa > Chordata > Aves > Gruiformes > Gruidae > Balearica > Balearica regulorum. The sequence continues at coordinate 8,229,804 of NC_046191.1, forward strand.
ACCCTTCCAGAATTACATCTTGCTGAGTTCTCAAACCCAGGGAAAATACAGTGAAGAGCAGTGCCAGTGGAAAAAAATTGTCATTGTTTATTTTGTTAGGGAAGCTTCTCCTTGCTATTTCCCCAAAGTAGTTCTCTGCCTTCAGTGTTCTGTTTATATCCTTAACCTGTCTTTTTAAATCAGAGCCATTCAGAACTAGAAGAAATTGAAAAGTGTTCTTTACTCTGCTTATGCAGATGGTGCTATATAGATTATCAGAAGGAATGGCTGTGCTGAGAATAAAAGATAAAGTGGCATCAGAACAGTAAATATTTTGGAGCTAAGAGGTAATGGAAAGGCTTTATTTTCATCTGGGAGAAGGCTGAAATATTCTGCTAGACTAAAGAGTGGTATTTTGTTCAGTTAGTTCAATAACCTGTAACATTATCCCTGTTTTGCAGAAGACAGCAGCACAAAAGACTTGGTTCTTGACTGCCTAGCACCTTTTGTAGCAAATTTCAGCTGTGTGAAATGAGTGCAAAACAGCTGAGAAATGTTGAGTGCTTTGCATCCATTTCATACGAATCAAATGATGAATGAAATTTAGGAAATTTCATATCTTGTGTTATATCTACTAGATCAAATAGAATAAGGGAACAGAAGGAAAGGGACTGAAGCAGAGAAAATAGATTTGAAATGTTTGCATCAGGTCCTGCACTCAAAGGGATGTCAGCTGTGCTGCACAGCGGTGCGGTGCTGCTGGTTCTCAGTTGCCGTGTGACGTGCGGCATGTGGTGCTGCTGATTTGCTCAGTCACCTTGACCGAGTGGCTTAGGCACCACTAACGGGGAGAACAGTATTTCTTTTACTTGCTTCCCAGCTCCAGGTAAATTATTTGTGCGATCACATGTTATTCTTTTTTTTTGGTAAATGAGTTGAAGACACTGGAACAGGCTGCCTAGAGAGGCTGTGGAGTCTCCATCCATGGAGGTATTCAAAACCTGAGTAGATGCAATATGGAGCAACCTCTTCTTGATGACCCTGCTCTGAGCAGGCCTGGGGGACTAGACAATCTCCAGACATCCCTTGGAAACCAGAAGATTACCACTTCCCCCCACCCACCCCCCCCCAAATTAGAATACATTTCAGAGAGATTCTGTTCTTCTTGTTGTTCTCTAAATTGTTTTAAAATTCTCAACTGCCTGCTGTTCCAAAGTTAACCAGCCAAATTAAGATCTTTGCTTGTTTGAGCTGCCGCTGTAATGCAAGAAGAGACAAAACACTCTGAAATACATAATGGTCTGTACTTTTGAAAGACTACTGGTTGAAAAACTTACTTCAGAAGAGGTGTTTCTCCATAAACTAAAAGTATTTTTATTCTCAGGTTCATACTATCTGATTTTAGGAGAAAATATTTCAGAATATTTTGCTCAGCCTAACAGGAATTTGGATACAAGTTATTAGGTGGGAAACACATTATTTTGGATACATGCAGAGCTTCATTTTGCATTTATTGATTCTGTTTAGTAACCTAATTGCCTTGTAGGTTCAGCCTTTAGCATGCTAATTTTGATTTAGTGTTTGACTTTCTGCAAACAAACTGGGAACAAACCATATATTATCGCTGTGTGTTCTTTAGACAGCTACTGGAATTCCAGGATCTACTACAATAACATAATGTGAAGGTAAATTACCATATTACATTAAGGGCTGTTATTATATTCTAACAAGTTCTGGTAGAATCACATGTCTTTTTCTCTCATCTGAAACTGTAAGATAACTTTTGTTCATAAGAAGTATGATTTATTCTGTTTCAAAAAAATGGTTTTGAATGTTTATTGTTGCTACTGTACTTCATTATGAATAATTATTTTTTAGTAATTTTCTAAAATTGTAAATTAAATTTCTGATACGAAAAACTTTTAAGTCTTTTTCATGAATGCAATATAAAAATATATAGAACTAAGGAATAATAAATCTAGATTTTTTTTCCTTTCAGCATTTTGGTGGTCAGCTTAAGAAATTATGTTCACAGTGAGTTTTGAAATGATCGACTAATAATTTTTTTGACATTTGTGTTCATTTTTTGTCTTTGTTCTTTTTTGAAGATTTGTTCTTATTTGCAGATTTTATTTACTTTTATTAAGTTTCATTTATATAATGCTGTACATATAGCTTTTGTATTACTGTTAAGTTGTAAAATGAAATATCTTCAATGCTCTAGTGATCATATAATTGCACATATACCTGCACTGAGCTGACTGCCACTTGTGTAGGCACAGTCAAATTGGATTGCACAGCAATGTTAGCACAGCCCAAATGTCTTGAGACTGGATGAATAGTGGGATGGTTAGTTCACTTGGAGTTTTGTGCTGTTACAGGTACACTGCTGTCAGAATACCAGAGCCAGCTAATTTGAGTCTGGGCTGGGTAATGTGATGTACACAGATGCTCTTATTCCTCTGAAATGTGTTGTAGATGTACTCCTTGCTAAACAATGAAGTTAAGACAAGGAATGGAGCAGCAATGTTATGATGAATTTATGCTGTCATCTGAAACATAAAAGATGATAGCGAGTTGTAATTTGACTTTTGATTATTACTGCATGTATTTCCTTGATTCTTCTCTTTCAGTAGCTTCAGGATTGATCCATTCTCACTTATCCCAAACACTTGTCATCCTCCTACTTGATTATCACAATGTTATCCTACCTGTTATTTCTCTTTCCTCTCTGCATTTTTGTAATGTTATTGCTGAAGTATCTTCTTTTATATGTTGAGAGAATGTTGAGCCCCACTTCTTGAGCCTGTACCTTGAATGGTATATCAAATTAGACCTTGTTATCCTCATCTCTAGGACTCTATGTTATGGGCCTTCCATTAGCATCTGTTTTGTTTTTCATTATTCCCATCTGTGTCCTCTTTATCCTTTTGGATTTAGTGATCCATTTATTTCCTTCCCTCATATTTGCATTTGCATTTTCATTTTCATCAGTAAACATTTTTGTCCCTTTTATTTCAGTCATGGTTTTCCATTTTCACGTGATTTCCTCTGCAAATATCCTTACTGTTCTTCCTTGAAAGTTTTTCTTAAATCCATCTTTCCAAAATCCTTTCTCTGTTTTTATTTATTTATTTATCTATCTGTCTGTCTGTCTATTTATTTATTTTACATTTAAAGGAACTGGGATCTGAACTGTTGTCCTGATGTTTGGTGATTATTTGTCCTTAATCAGTCTGCGTGTTCTGTTGGACAGGAAATGGTTCTTACTTACCAAAACCTTCAGCTCTGTACTTTAAATCTTTTCTCAAGCACAGGGGATCTATGTTGACAGATTCCAAATCTTCAGTGACTGGTCCAGGGCAGAAACCAGTGGAAAAATTTCTGCAAAACTATGATTTCTGTTGGCTTTGGGTCAGATCATAAGCCTGTGAAACTCTCTGTGAATTAATAGTCATGTGGAAATTGGGAAAATGTTCTGTTATTCAGTGGGCCAGAGGTCAGTAAGAGTGAAGGCTAGAAGAAAGGTAACTGATTAGATGGCATGAAAATAAGAACATTCGGAGTGATTACAATCAAGTTCAATTAAAAGTGTCTGTTCAATATGTCTGTAGTGTAACAATCATGACATCTAGATACTTCTTAGGATGTGAATACACCACTTCCAAGACCTCTAATTTTATTTTCTTTTTAGAATATTAGCCTAGTTAATAATAGCTTATGCTTATAATCCCTTACTGCAGGAGATCATCGTGTGCTTTACAAGGTGCTTTTGTTTTCATTTTATAGTTCAGAAATCTGAGGCTCACAGAAGTTAAGAGCTTCAGTGTTATACAGTAGATTCACCATTTGAAGCTTTTTGACATTATCTTCTTTGAAAAGTACACTAATTGGATTTAAGCCCACACCTTTGATTACTCTTTAAAACTGAACAAAGCAGTGGATAAGATGGACTTTCCTTTGTAGGATTGCTATTTTAGAGTCTGCCATGCTTCAACAGATATTAGGAATAATAGATATTATTTCAGATATAACATAACAATAACATATTATTCCAGCAGTACAGGAAAATTAAATACTGTTGGAAAAATTGTGTTAGGTTATCTCCACTGACTCAGACTAATGAAGAATGAACCAGCTGAGTAAAGAAAGAGTAGGGAGAACAAGCATTATCTTTTGCAACCTATTCAGTTTTGGCTGATTTAACCTAGATGAGGAGATAATCAATATTGTGTGCTTTGAGAGTACTGTAACAAGCTCTGTTAACTGATAATAATAACTGGAAGATGTATGTTAAATTGTTGATTCATATGAGAAAGAAAGAATGCTGAAATCAGAAAGTTGTATTGCTATAATTTGATATTTGTGGTTTAGTCTTTATTATCTATGTGGTTTCATAGTGATAGCAAATATAAGCTAGTATATTTTAGCTGAATAAAATTCCGAAGTTTTTGAATTAGAAAACATGGAGAAAATTAAGTATAGGCTGATTAATGCAATGCAGTGTGATTTTACTGTGGATGCCACATTTGAAAGATATAGTTTGTGTATTATTTCAAGTCTTGTGGAAAGATTTCAAGAAAATCTAACCAAATAAAATAAACTTATTTATTAGCAGTATTCTTAATTAACATGTTCTAGTCCTATAAAATAATCTTGTGTTGCAGTAATAGAGAAAAAAAATTAGCCTATCAATTAGCCTATCATTACTCCATTTTCATTATTTTTTGCCAGATGATAGCAGAAAAATGTCCTAATATGGTTTGGGTATCATTATGTCAAATGCTTTGCAGAGGAATGTGGAAACTCAGTTCCTTATGCGAGTACTAAACAGTGTAATTGTCCTGTAGTATGATACACACAGGTGGTGCTACCTTGAACCACACAATTTAATGGAGTATGTTCAGGCTAAGGTCTGTTTCTGTGGGTTCTGTTTCAGGTTGGGTTCTAGGCCTTATCAGCAGTAAGATACAGCAAGCAAATGCAAAATAATGAGAAAGGGGAAAAAAGAATGATACTAACATCCATGTGACTGTAATCCCTGATTCTGCAGGGGCCAAATCCCTCAGCGTGTATAGAACTGGGTTTTGCAAGTGAAGTTTTGTTTGTGCTTAACAAAATCAATTTGCTGATGACAAATTTTATTTATTAATTTATTAATTAAATTTATAAATTTAATTTATTATTTTATTAATTTATTAATCAAAATATGATAGTCCTTCAGGTTTCCTGATATCCTCTATTATATTCTGATTTGTAAAAGAAATATTTTTGCTTATAAACTGATTTTTACAGCACTCCTGCCATCCTAGTGAATTACAGAAAGCTACCCACCTGTTCAGAATTAGAACTCATTTTAGTTTTAATTGTAATTCTATAAATAAACTATTTCCAGCCTTAGAGCGGACAATGGGATTGCCATTTTTCTTGTGAGCCTGGAGTGTTCAAAAGCAAAAGGTCCTTTTGTTGCTGACTTCCTTGCACATCAGCAGTGTGACAGAAAGTCATCTTTCAGTCACAGAGGTAATGTTTTCATGTCAGTATGGTAAAAACATGAAAATGAAGACAAAGACTTTATAAGTTCGCAGTTTTGACAACTGGCTTTTGAAAAAGCCTGTCTATTTGGTTAAAGCTAGTGACGTATGTTAATATATCTTTTATTTAGAAGTTTTTCAGTATTGATATAACAATAGTAACATCTAAAAATTGTTCTACTAGTACATTAAATATCCACATTTTTATTTCTAAGTAAATAAATGAAAGGAGTACATGGTATAAAAGTTAAAGAGCTAGAATATTATTAAAATTAGGAACCACGAATAATTACTTACTTCTTAACAGAACAATTATCACCTTATGCAACTGCTTGCACAATGTTTCATAATGTAATAAATCTTTCTAATGCATGTAATAGAGAAAAAAGATTTTTGTATGTCATAATGAATGTGTTGTAAAGTGCACGCATGTAGATTCAGACTTAAAATTGAAATGAACCTCGGATATATTTAAAGAAGTAATTTTAATTAACCCTTTTATCTTATAGTTAATATGCTTTATGTGTTAAAGGACTTTTGTATTAATAATCCAGAAGCTTCTTATATGAGAACAAAGAATTATTTTTAAGATTAAATTTTGGTACAAAATGACCTTGCTATGGATTCACTGACAGGGTGTTCTATTAGAAGTACAATACAGTATATAACAAAAGTAGTGGGTTTTGTTGTTATTTTTAATTGAAAAGGTTTGATACCTCTTTGGGTTCTTACATAAATAGAGGTAAGTGGCACCTCTCTTTAGAAATCCAGTAAGACTAATTTTGAATATACATAGTACTGCTAAATGTGTGTATGTCACTGCTTTTGAAGACTCAAAAGCAACATTTGAACTATTTAATTGAGCAAGGTCACTTCGTGTCCACGAGAAACAACAACACAGTTCACCAATCACTGTATTGTGATTGAAATACTAATTGCTTTAAAAATATTGATTTATTTTTCTGTTTTTGTGAAATAACTTGTAAGAAGATTTTGTCTGTTTTGAAATTCTATATATTTCTTTTTTTATTTTTCTTCTTTCTTTTTGGAAAAATACGGTCCTACCAAACACAGACCTAGTGAGAATAAATTTGAAGATACAGTCAAATAAATGAAAATTTAATTTTAATCCAGTTAATTAGACTCCTAAATCAAGCTTAACTGGGTGTCTTAATGGGCTAGAAACTTCTGTATATCAAAGAATTACTAGAAGAGCAGAAAAAGTCAGTATGCGATGTGATTGTCTATTAATATAGGAGCATCTCTGCAGACCATGCCTTTATATAGTGCAAACCTCCCACTTAGCCCATCCAAGGTTTTGCAAATAGCTTATTGATTCAAATGTGTCTCTGACTATACCCTACACTTCAGCCTATATATAGATGTGAGTAATATGAGAATAATTGGTCTGCTCTTGTCTTACAATTTCTTTTTAAATGCTGAATAAACATTACAAAGATCAAAGCATCTCAGCTGAAGTCCTACTGAAGGGTTAAGGTTATGTGCCTCCTCTTTAGGAACAAATGGATATCTGTAAGACCAAGTGCTGCCTGTCGTAGCAGGTAGATGGAGATCAGACCTGCGGTATGGTGGAAGGGCTCAGAAAGAGAAGCTGAGAACATGCCTATGAATTGTGAGGCCACACTTTCTCCTCCAGAACTCTGGGTTTCCTATTAGCCTAGCTAGACGGAGCTTACTTGCCTCTATTTAATGGATATAATCCTCCTGTCTCCGTGTCTCATACCCTTCCACCCTGCTTCTCTGGCTCTCATTAATTGCCTGCTAATATAGCTGCAATATAAAGACCTGTTTCTTCAGGTTGTTTCTGTTGTAGTAATTCAGTTTTGACAGTCAGAAAGGCATTGGTTGTATTTAGACTCAGTTGGCAGAGGTGCTGGGTTTTTTCCCACTGTAACAATAGCATTTGGTTAAGAATTTGGTTAAAAATAATTGGGACTTAAAATAATAGTCATATTTCATGGGACTTTTAATGTCATAGTTTCCTCTGGGTTTTGTGTGTTGAAGATAAAGGTGAAAAGTAACAGCAAAAGTAAAAGCGAAGGTATGATATTTTATTGGCATGGGGGAAAAGGGAAGATATGAAATCCTTGGTTACAAAAGCTCTCCTTTGGTATCCTCTCTCCCTTTCATGAGGAGGTGTGAGAGGAGCTGAATACTAAGGGCATGCTGAGAAGGATCTACTTGGTATTATGAATTATTTGATTGACTGTAGCACTTGAATTGTCCCCACGTGGATGCATAATAGGTGAGAATCAGGAGATGTTAGGGAGAACCAGAGAGGAAGTTTGTCTTTTATGGTGTGATTTGATGAAGTTTTCTCTTTAACCCCATTGAAGGAGATGTTCTTTGTTTCATTTGTGCCCTGCGAAAAGGTGAATGACAGAGGGGAGATTTTGCCCTCCCTTGATTGCTGCTGAGCCTGCTCAGCAGTGAGATGGTTTAGAGAGCACAAAGTGGCATGGGCAGGAGAGTGAGGGCGAGGGCGCAGAAAGCAGGCAGGCTGGAGCACCTGGATACTGCAAAACAGTTGAGAAATACAAGGAGCAGATACAGGGTTGGCCACAGAGGTGACAGTATTTTCCTGGGGATCCAGTGGAGGCTATCTAGAATTTGTTGTAATTCTAGCAAGTTCGCCGAGTAGGAAACTAATGGCAATTGTGGGAACAGTATCTGCTTTCAAGGGCGCAGTGGGCAGGGGAGATCTGTTTTGATTTTTATTCCTTCGTACTTAGCCATTTTGAGTTTTCTTTATTTAAAAGCCAATTAATCTAGTTTATTATATAGTAAAAACCCCTGCTTTTTGTTTAAAAGCTTTATTGGCTTTTTGGAGTACTCCCTTACAAGAAAAAGATTTAGGCAGTTCAATTTCAATACTATGTCTGACTCAGATTCTCATCCCATCCATCTTAAATCCATTTTCTTTCTTTAATCATCTGTATGCCCTCGTCACAGTTCCCAGGCTTGGTTTGCTTGTACAGTAGTTTGCAATTTGCACTTTTTAGATACCTGTATGTCTCATAGAGAAGGCAAATTACATTTCGTTTGTGACTCAAGCACAGGTGGCTGTATACAAGAGGACACTCACATGTGTCCTCACTACCTTTTAAACAACTCGAGAAGTTTCCTGTTAGTGAACTGAAGTGTGAGACCGTCTGGGGATGGAGAAAATCCATTACTGTCTTTTTGTCACACTAATGCTCTTCAGTCTGTTGCTTAGCAGACCAATTTTCATAAAATTGTCTCCTAAATATGTGGAATCAAATTACTTATGATTATTGTGTAATTAATGTAACCTGAAATTTTGGGAACATATGACAGACATGTAACCACCTGTGTCCTCCAACCAAGCCATTACTTTGAAAGTCGTTTGGTGTTTACATGGCTGGAGACATCACTTTAACAGCTTGGTTCTGCAGAGAAAATACTGTTAGAAAACAAAAGCTCATAAAGGAAAGCTGCACATTTTTAATGTACTAGCAATGTATTTGAAGGTAGAAATATATCCAAATATCTACACATATATGTATACTTTATGGATATAAATTTGTGGTTTTGTGAAAATTTCAGTTTGTATGGATGTAGCTATTTTACAAATAACTCTCAGCTGATTAATAGTTAAAATTAACATTTAACATTAACATAATACATCAAATTGTCAAAAGTACATCTGTTCTAGAATACATATTTTCATTGCCGACTGCCTTTTTATTACACTCTTCCCCTTGACTTCCTACCTTGCCCTCTCCTTGCCCTCCACTCTCCCCATGTTTTAGGCATCACTTGCTGATGAAATCCTCACTTTGTGTTAACATGGTGAGTAAAATAATATGTTGATGGCTTGGATTCCTGTTGGTATTCTGATGATCCCTGAGTAGAGAGAGTGATGTGCTGTCACTTTTACCATAACTGTCCAAGGTTGAGAATTTTATTACATCTTTCAAAATATCTTTTTACTTTCACCTGAAAATGAAAATAAGTTGAGTAAAATCCAGTTTAAGTTTGAGCTGGGCTGTGTACTCACTTATGTATTTAAAATTAAACTTGGCTTCCGAAGGAGTTTTACCTGTTAATACAATTTTTGTTCCTGCTTTATGACAATTATCATATATGGCTTCTCCTCGCCCCCCCCCCCTTTTTTTTTTTTTACTGCCACAGTTTGAAGTGAGAGCATTAAGTGAAATTAATTTGACTTTGGCTGGCAAACGGTAATAGTAGCACTTCAACAGCTGTTTGCTTTCCTGAATTGTCCTTGGTCCTGAAATTGGTTTTGTATCTAAACAGCAAAATGTGTTTGTAGGGCTACAGAATATGGAGATAAATTTAGCCTGTCAAACAGATATTATTGGGGCTTTTTTGTGCCGTGTTTCTGGGAATCCTGACTACAGTGCTTTAATTCCAAGCTGTGTGTGCCTTTGGACATCTTACAGGACTGTTCGTGGAGCTTTTCTGTTTGATTTATGACCTTGCCTGTATGGACTTCTGATCAGATTTTATTCTCATTTAGTGCAAGAGGGGCTAATTATGAAAGTGACAAAGACTCTTTCATTGTGCTAAAGCTTTTTGAATGACAAAAAGGGAGCTTTAAATTAAAATGAACTTTAACAAGGCATTTTCACATTGAAGTGATACACACTCTACCACTGATAGAGTAATTCATTTTCAACCCTTTCTGATTCTATAAACACATTGTCTCACAAGATGAGTAATTTTTTACCTCTCAGGCTAATGAAGAGTGGATGGTAGACCAATGAATTCTCTTTTTGCAGAACTGTTTTGACATTCTTAATTTTTTCTTAAATATCAAAGAAAGGACAAAGAGCTGTGATTTTATTGCATTAATATTAATAATCATTTATCTGCCAGAAAAACATTTAAATATCACTTGACATTTGCAGAGAAAGATTAATGTTTAATTTACTACAAACATAGAAATACTTTGAAATAAAAGAAAATGCTTCTGGATTTGGCAAAATGAAAAAAAACCCACAACCCAACAAAATTAAGACAGACATTCAGATATAATAAAATATTCTAACCATAGCAGAAGACAAAAACATGTTGGTGCCATCTAAAATGTCAATATTTAAATTATCACTTCTGATTGAAAAAATAACATCAACTAGATGATAGTTTTTTTAAGGTCTAATTTAAGCTTTAACTAAGCAAAGATAAATGAGAGTAAGCAGTTTTCTGTTACATCCATGTGGATACAGTTAAGAAGGCCTGCCATAAGTTCTGTCAGTACTATAAAAACAAACCAACATAATGTAGTTCGTTGGTACTACATAATTATATATAGTATATTGGAGCAAAGCTAGGATATAAACAGTATTGGCATTTCATAATTCTTGGTAAGATTGGAAGTCAAGGAGGACTTCCAGAACAGGCTGGTGACTGGAGGAAAGGAAAATAGCAAGGCACAGGAGTCAGAAAATCATATAAGTGAAAATACAGAAATAAGTTCCATTCCCTACAGAAGGATCAAAATGCTGTATAATAAAGAGAAAAGTACGGAAATCACCTTGTTCTACAAAAGCACGTCAGGCTAGGAACTACAGCAGAGGAGTAGTGAAAAGCGAAGTTGTGTATCAGTCTAATCTGATGAAATGGCTAAAATATGTACCTAGGCTGCATGAAAGTCTACCTGTAAATCTTACCATGGAGATTATATTAGAAGATTTCACTTCTAGGCAATGAAATAATGGGATTAATGTATTGAATGAGAATAACATTTCTAGCCCCCAAACTGTTTTTTGTGACTAGATTGATAATGGCATAGAGAACCAAATTCAGTTTCATAATAAACTAAAATAAGACACTTTCTTCTGCAAAAGCTGTATATAGGACAGATATTATTCAGTCTCTCCTTACAGTAGACCACTGCTCAAGGAAATTTTTGTCTAAGATAGGGAAGGAAAGTTTAACTATAAAATCAGTAATTTCTTAGTTAAAGAAGGTTCTTATTCAGGATCCATTTAAAAATCAAGATTTTTTTATAAGACAATAACTGGAGACTTTCCATTAGTACTCTTCTTTTTCTTTTTAATAAAAAAAAAAAAAAAAGCAAATTTATTTACAGCTCTGGTGACTTTGGAGAGGTCCTTGAGAGTATAATTTAACTATAGGTCTCCAGACTTACTGAGATTTCCATCAATTAATTTTCCTCAAGTGGCAGTTTGTAGTTATACTATGGAAGGATCCCCCTGGAAAAATGGTGATTCTGTGTATCAGGCACCAAACTAGGCCAAATGGAGAATTACAACATTACCGTACAGTAATAAATCAACTTAAATATCCTTGCTTGCAAGATGAAAGGTCTGTTTTTCCTTTTGCATTACAAGAATTCTTAGGGTCTTTGCAAAATGATGACTATATTGAGTAGGAAGCATTACCTAAATAGGATTACTACAATGTACTTAAGAATAAAGAATACACAGCTTTTAACATTTTTAACTATTTCTGGTGTGTCGCTCGCACACCTGTGATGTCTAGGCAGCAGGTAAATATGAGAACGTTTTACATGAGACACAATAGGTAGCAACAGATTTCAGTGCTGTACATTGAGCATCAGGCCCTAACAAAGTAGGTATTAAGAGATAATGGTACGTCCCATGGTGGTACAGTAGTTCATATTCCCTGATCTGCCTTGGTGGTTGCTGCCATAGTTAAGGCTGCAGACATTGTTATAATTTATTTATTAACTTATTAATTATTTACCTAGGATAGCACCCATTATATGCTAAGTGACTTCCAAACAGAAATTTCCCCAAATGCTTTTCTTTTAAGAGCTTGACTTTGAAAGATGTGATACACACACAGTCATGAGGTATCCATTTCGATAGCATATACTTCGCTAAAGAAAGTCGAGTTTCATGAGACCAGTACAAAACCTCTTTGTATTCTGATTTTCCTTTAACAAAGGTTCACTGCCATGGATAAATAACTGCCCATCTGTCATTGGAGGTCTTTGGGGAACTGATAAAGAGGGAGCAGAGAAATCAGTAGGCTACTGTTTTTCTGGGGATTTGGTGGGTTTGGTGTAATGGGTGTGCCATGGCCATCTTAGGGCGAGCGCCTCTGATTTTTAGGAATTCTTGACACTCCCTACTAAGTTGATGCATTGCTACTTTACTGCTGCCAGTTTCTATATTTACATGATTTTGTGACTTGGTTTGGAGAATTTGTGCTGCAGTCTTGGGCTCTACTGATATTTTGTAATTCGTAAGAATCTCACAGATGCAGGAGAAGGAATCAGGAGACTGACTCCATTTTATCCATCCTTTACAATTTCCTTACACAGTGAACATTGACATTTTATTCTTTATAGCTCCAGGTTTTTAGGTCCTTTAACTGAAAGCATCAGTATTTATTGATAAGGGCAATTTTGAAATAAGGCTCTTTGGCTGCAACTGATTAAATATCAATCTCATTTGATCAAAACTTAGTGAATTCCTTCAGCAAGATTATATTACATAATTTCTTTATAGATGTGTAAGCCTGCTGTTTACACAATGATATCTGTAGTAAATTGGGATATCTGGTACTTGTATTTTGCTATTGTGCTATTTTGCTCATGGTGGTTTTTTGAGCAGTGATGATCACTAAATCTTCAGGATTACTTGTTGCTGGTTTTCATTGTGCTCTAAACTGGGATCACCATTAAGACTGCTCCTCTTCATGAACGTAGAAAGACAGAAAATATTCCAGTTGTCGTAGTTGCTTGTGTTGTCTTTCTGAATGGTATTGTTTACTCTTCTGGATTGTCTTTAAAGGAAAGTCGCAAGTGATGTAAGCAGGTGGCCTTGGGGATTAACACATACTAGAAATTTAAAATTATTTATATTGTGAAATCTATAGTAGTATCCTCATTGCAGGAGAAGCCTCAAAAATACTACTCAATAAATTTTAATCCCTGTATTCCCCTTCCTCCACCCAGATATCACTCAAACACCAGTGACCAAAAAAAGTCTTTTTTTCTGAAAGGAAGAACCCATACTAAAACTATCCATTGGTGGCACTGTCCACACTCCTGAAATATGAGAATCTTTTTGTAACTGTTTTTAGTAAAAGAAGATAAATCACAGCATGGTGCCCCCTCACTTTCTTTCAACTAATAAAACAAATTTAAGCTGGTTTATGCCTCTTTCCTTGTTCAATCAGTCCTTCTTTCTTAAAGGTTTCCAATTCCCTTAATTTTCTGTGTGGAAGATAATTCTTTGGCTTGCTTAAAAATGGCCTTGTACCTTTTCCACTTCATTCAGAGGCTAGTCCCACAACTTACTTTTAACCTAATGATTCAGATTAGCTGCTGTGGGTGATAAAGTCTGCCTCCTACTCTAATTCAGATAAAAGTTTTAATTTATAAAACCTGTAGGTGTTTTAATCTAGGTCACAGTGTCATTAATATTTCAGCAATACCAAGGAATTATAGGTCTTTTCATTACACTTGTTTGGGACCACTGAGGAACAGTAACTGTGATCCCAGATACTGTGGGCAGAACGCACTTAGGAAATGGGTCTAGCGCACCTTACATCACTCATGAGGAAAAATATTGGAAAGAGTGAAACTCAGACTGTGATCCTCAAAAGCTGTGGAAAAACAGATTGTGTTCTTATTGTTATGAATTAGGAGCAACATCATTAAAATCAATATTATTGCACCAAAAGAAATTGCATAGTCAGAAAGGATAAGAACATTTGTAAGTTTTGGGTTCACTGCTCTTCTCCGTATTGTTGCTGAATCACTGATAGTGAACAAACAAATGGACACCCATAACTCTCATATACCCAAAAGATCAACACAATTTATTTTAATGCTATATTCATGGATAAACAAGAAAAGTATAAAAGCTAGAATTTTCCTGTGCTGTCAGTCACAATTAGATTTTATCACATTGTCTAATTATAATAAAAGCTCAATCAGAATCGCTCAGCCTCTATAAATTATGCATTAATAGGTACATCTCAGTCTACCCTTTCCAGTGGTGGGAGCTGGCCTTTTATCCATTGCTGCCAAGAGCTAAGATAGTAATTGTTCCCGTACAATCCTTTTCACAAAAGCTACTGATTTACTGTCCTTTGGATGTCACTATTGACAAAAACTTAAACCATGATGGAAATGCAGCAATTTCGCCTTGCTTAATTGAGGAGGGAGGATAGAAAAGAGACTACAACTACAAGTCTGAAGCATCCAGCTTCTCAAGCCATGTGCTTTGGAAATGCTTTGCTTATTTGATAGTCTTGAACATTTTTCAAAGGCGATTTGGATTTTGACTGAAGGCTGAGTCATGAGCATTGCTGTTGTTTTAAGTGAAACATCAGGTTCTTAAAAGAATACTATATTGATGATAAGTATTGAGGTTTTTTTTTCCAAAATGTTGATTTAACTGTAGCAGTGTAGATATTACTTTGTATTGCAGAGCTTAACAAGTGCATTTTTAACAATTTAAAGTATACTTTAATTTACGAGGTGTTATATATGTGATTTTTATGGTATTGTCTTTTTATTCAGATCATGTGCTTTGCAGTTTCAGGAATCTTGATTTGACATATGCTTTGGGCAGGAGTCCAGGAGATGATGCAAAAACAGTCGCAGGTTTTTGGAGATCATCGCTATGTCATTAGATTTTTCTTTCCTATTTGAAAATCAAATGCTATTTAGAAGTTGTTTAGGGCTTCTCACCAAACTATTTTTTATAAATTCTTTTCACAGACAAAGACCATAAAGCCAGTGGGAATTTACAACCGATATTCTTAGATGCACTCCTTTCAGAAGATATCTAATCTTTCACTCAAGAGAAGTTTTTACAGATCTCAGTCCCTGTAGTTCCTGTTCCATTTAGAATGTATCAATAAAATTTCTTTGCATTATCATCTCAAAGTGTTTTGTGATCTTTAAGGATGAATTCCATTGAGGGTATTCCATATTCTGCATTTCACCTTATTTTGTGAAATATAATGTTGCATGAAAATATAGATTAATACTGTTTGGCTATATTGGACTTGATCCCAGGTTCAACTGGTGAAAATGATGTATATTCCAATCTGTTCCTTGGTTGTTTTTGTTTAAAGAATTTGTATAGATTGAAATGCAGCTGCAAGTGTATTAGTGATTTTCTATTGCTTACTTGTCAAGATTTTTATTGTGTGGATGAAAAATAGTATTTCAAAACCTGGCAGCATATTGACAAAAACAGAAGAGCACTTTGTGTAATTCTCTTTTGAAAAACTACCTCTTTTAGAGACAGAGATTGCCTCAGCTACTTCCATTCATATGTATCTTGATCAATAGATTTATTGATAGCTTTTAGCCAAGATTTAATTCTTTTTTCTCCTCAGTTCACCATGGTGCTCACTTTTCTGAATTAAGAAACTAGAATTAGGCTCCCATAAGCAAGGCATACAATATGCAAGTGCTCTAGGTGTAAAAGGAGGCATTTGACCTTTTGTTGCTAATCTGTGACAGGTGCAGGCTATTTTCTTCCAAATGGTGTTAATTTTCATGTGCAAATCCACCCCCTGAAACCTGCATTCTATATATCCACCACAGGGGAATTGGTGGTCATCAGGACTACTGTAATGGACAGCTGAGAGGGATAATCACTGATATTTCAGCACATTCATGCTTGTGACTCAGTCGTTTTTAGTGCACTTCTGTTTTCACTGCTTATTAGGGAGGCTGAAGTTAGTTATTCATTGCTGGACAAAAAAAAGTGTCTGAGAAAGTTCATGTGCAGGGAACAGCACATTGTTACAAATTAGTTTCCTTTACCATTTCTGGCAAACTCATTACAAAGTAATCGCGCCCTGCGCTGAAGTGCACTTCCTCTGGGACCAATAACTGTAAATAAGCAGGGCTGCAAGCTGGCTGATAAGTTGTTGTTCTGAAGATAACGGTCCTTTTTAGCACAGTGTTTGACCTTTTTCTTTATATTGCCTCAGGCTTGTCTAAGACCCTCAAGGTCTATTTTTTATCTTAAAATTCTCTGTAGGAAAGCACAATGTGTGGTTTAAGAAGATTTTAGGATTGCTTAACATATCTATATTTTTTTCTAGTATTTTTATGATAATTGTTAGAATGCTTAGTAAGTTTAGCTAGCATTTTCTTAAGCAGGTTTTCTCTCTTTGTGTAAAGTACACTTTTTATTGATGTAGGAAGCAATATACATTAATATTTTATGAGGACTAAGTGTATGTTGCATGATTAATAAAATAGCAACGCTGGGCTTTTTTCTGACTTTTAAAGAAACTTGAAACATGCTATTGACCCCTTTCACTGTTCACATTTTGAGAGTATTGCACTAAACATTACTTTGTAAAGCAATTTAAGCAAATATAATTAAGAATTTCAGCTTGAACGATTAAAGAAAAGTATGTCTCTTCTTTTCTCAGTACACTAGGAGTATTGAACAGAACTGTGACTGAAAATTGAGCATGTCTTAAAAACAAACCCCAAGGCTAAGTGAAAGTCAGTTTATAGACATTTGGGAATTTGATTTGTTCACATCTTCCCATCAGTTTAAAAAGATCTGTGTCAGTATTTCTGTAAAGTAAAATAATAATAGAAAAAAAAAACCCGCAACTAATTTCAGAGTGCATGGGACAGAAAATCCATGATGATTTGTAAAGTGCTGGCTATTCTAATAAATTGCTTATTTTACTTTTAAGACATGGTCAGAAAGCCATTTGATAACCAGATGTGCACTCAAACTGTAAAATAATAATAATAATAAAAAATTAACAATTAAACAACAAATGTCTTGGGATACCAGTAAGTTCAGATCTTACTGCTCGTAATATTATTGGGCTTTTTCCCCTTGCAGATCATATTACTCAATGAGTTCATTGATTTTACATGTACCTTAAATAACATTATCTTATGTTTTATAATGTTAATCCCCAAATATAATGCTAATCATAATTATGGAGTAATGATGCTTTAAAAAATGTATAATCTCACAGATACAGCTTCTGTATTTATTGAATGGAGTGCTGATGATTTCATGTGGGCATGAACCAGAGTGAAGTAAAGCAAAGCTGATGTTTTAGTAGTGTAAGGCTTTTTCCTTTGATTTTAAAAGAACATACTTGACCAATATTGTTATGAACAGACTCTCTTACTGATATCACAAATTACCATACTAGCGATGGACACAGAATAAAAACTGTGCCCGGGGAGGGTCTTACAGTAGTTGTATCAAGACTGAAAACTATTGGTAGGTACATTACACAAAATTGGTGCTATTTATCTTTCTCCCAAATTTATCATCATTTCAGCACAGAAACTGTCCATCTCAGGTACTGCAAAAAGTAGAGTGTGTGTATTGTGTAATTGCACAGAGATTCCTGTAACATAGGAGGGACTTTTACTGTCTGATCGTTCATTAAACAGTTTTCTCTCTTGCTATACATTTAATAAAAAGAGAGAATTTTTAAGGAATCTTATATGGCCATTAAAAAATAAAAGCAGTTTAGAAGTTGTTTGCACTTAAAAAAGTGTTTATTTTCAATGTTAAAATATTAAAATGGTATAATGGCTAAATGGAATGGTGTAATCAATGTTTAATTCCTGTTTCATTGTTTCTAATGCATTTCACTGTGTTATCTGTGGTACTGGAAAATAATTCTCACTCATTGTAATAAATCTATTTCCCATGATTACAGCAGTGTGAAGGCAGTACCTAAAATTGTTAACTTTGTTTATGCCATTAACATTTGGAAGTTTATACCCATTCTTGGACACCAAAAAAATGTTTTTCAGCGGCTTTGTCAGTTTTTTACAAAGCATCTCTTAAAGCGAGGAAATGTTTTGTTCTTACAGTTCTAGGCTGCTTTGTACCAAAACTGCCTTCTTGTTTAATGACATTGCTATGTGGGCTGAAATTAGGCTGACAGATTGTGAGCAAAGGCTGTGATATTACGAACAATAGCCTACTGAGCTATGAGGAACTTGTTGAATTGGTTACCAAAGGCATCAGTATTGGGTCCAGCCTATTTAGCATCTGGAACGTAGAGAAGAAATAGTGCGCTACTGAAATGTATAAATGATACTAAACTGCAAATGGCTGCAGGTGACTATGGCAGCTGACGTACTATGAAGGAGCCTAGTAAGAGGCAATTTGATGGGCAAAAAGCAATAAAGTGAGATACAATTCACAAAAGGAAAAAATACTGCATTAAGAGGGAGGTAAGTATTCAAATCAAGTATTACAGATAAAGAGAGGAAACAGTGTTGGGAGTCCCAGGGAGTCGTGCACACAATGATTAAATTGTTAAGGATTCTGCTGAATTTGAGGTAGGTATATAGGTTTTCCAGAGCAGACTGGTTTGAAGTGGTTCTAGCGTGCCAGCTCTTCACCATCGGTGATTTCACTGACATCGGTACAGCTTTCCAGTGCTACTTTAGGGATCCTATGGACTCTGTAAGGTAGTTTTGAATGTGCCAGCCATTCCCCATACAGTTCAGATCAGTCTGATGTTGAAAGAGAAGCTGAAATGTGCAATAGGTCAGAAATCAAGGTCTCATTTTGTTCTGTTTCTATTTATTCAATAATCTTTTAGTTTCCTATGCCTTGCAGTACAGATTTTTAATGATCTTTGAACTTAAAATATAAATTTAATTGCTTCTGTGTCTTTCTTTGCAAGTGATTCAATCAAAATTAGCACCTATGGTCTGTGTTGCAGATAACTTAGTCCATATCTGGACTTGCTGGGATCATTGGGAGGCATGTATACCAAGTAGTTTACAAGCTAGACCTAGTCCATGGTCTGTGTTCATCCAGTCTGCTGCCATAATCTGAGAGGATCCACCAGCATCACACGCACAACTCAGGTTGAAGTTAACTCTGGGCAGCCACGCATGAAGCTTTATCCAGAGAGAGCTTAAAATGGAACTGTAGGAAATAATAGTTTAAGTTAAGATTCAAGTTCTGTTGTTGTGAAGAGCAATGATGGCTTTGACCCCTGTGGCAGAAAGTGCACTCAGATGTGTGAGGGACTTAGCCTAAAGTCAGGCAGATGTGGTGGGTCAACCCTGGCCAGCTGCTAGATGCCCACCCAACCGCTCTCTCACTTGCTCTTCTCAACAGGACAGAGGTGAAAAAAATAAAATGAAGAAGCTCATGGGTTGAGATAAGACAGGGAGGTTACTCACCAGTTGCTATCACAGGCAAAACAGACTCAACTGGGGGAAATCTAATTTATTGCCAGTTAAAATAGGTTTTGATAGTAAGAAACAAAGAGAAATTAAACCAACATCTCCACCCTCCCTTCCCTGTTTCCCAGGGTCAAGGAGCAGCACAGGTGGATGGGGGCTGCGGTCAGTCCATAACTGTTCCTCTCTGCCGCTCCTACCTCCCCACACAGTTCCCTGCTCCAGCCTGGGCCCTTCCCACAGGCTGCAATTCCTGTCAGGAGAGCCTGCTCCAGCTTGGGCCCTCCGCCAACCACTGGTCCCTCAGGCAATACCCACCTGCGCCAGCCTCTCCCCACAGGACACAGGCGAGTTTCTGCCCTGGCACTCAGAGCGCCCTCTGCCCTCCTTCTCCTCCTCAAGCCTTGATTCTCCTCAGACTGCCTTGATTCTCCTCAGACTTCCTCACGCCTCTGTGGTGTTTTTGCCCTTCCTTAAATAAATTTTCACCAAGGTGCCACCACCTTCGCTGAGGGGCTCAGCTGTGCCCTGTGATGGGGCTGTTGGGGAACTGGCTGGAATCAGCTGGAACCGGCTGGAACCAGCTAGAACTGGCTGGAACTGGCTGGAACCGGCACAGGGCAGCCCAGCCTCTCCTCAGAGAGCTCAGCCCTGAGCCCCAACTGCCAGCACCTGGGCACGGACACCCGATACAGCAGATAACATTATTTATATTTGGCAAAGGTATTCTAGCTGTACAATATTGCTGTTTTTTTGGGTTTTTTTTCCTTCAAATATTTCATATGCCAAATTTATCCTTCAGGCAGTGTTTAGGAACAGATTGTTAGCATGAAGCAGTTTTCTGCAGAGGGAATCAGTGAAGAGAATTTTCTTCTGAAAAGAAGAATGTGGGTAGGAAAGTAGAAGATAACATTAAAAATAAGGAAGATTAAAAATGTTCAATTAGTAAAGCCAGAAACAATTTAGGATAAAGAAAAAATCCTGCAAATATATTGATGAACAGAGTTGAAAATGTTTTCTCCTGTCTCTTTTCCATCCCAGAACAGCAGATCAGCCATATTTTGCTACTTGTACTCACATTGAGTGAGTACAAGTACCCATGCACATTCATATTGACTGAAATGGGGCTTGCTGAGGAGGGAGTTGTTTAGCTCAAACAGCATTATAAATAACTATTTGAACCCAACACTGTGTATCCAATCCCCAAATATATCTGAAATCATAACCCAGGTCATCATACAGTGCTATTTTTTTAATGAGTATAATTTAGCATGTGAGTTAAGCATGGCCCTGTCCTACAAGACCTGATGAGTTGGGTTTTGGGTTGGATCAGGAAAATGTGAAGTCTTTTTTTTGTAGTGTATAAATGAAATGGACAGTCTAAATCCTGTCTTTAAAAATCTTGGCACACTTCAAAGGAAAAATGGCAATTTAGCAATTTAAAAGCACTTAGCAAGTTTTCCCAGTGCTGAATTTCGTTTCTATAGCCAGTGTGGTTGCTTGCTGAATAATGCCATAGGGGACAATGTAGCTCTGACTATAGTTAAAAATATTATTCCATGAAATTCACCAGGAAAAAGCTGAGGCACAATCTTAAAGCTTTGTTTGTAAGGAGGTGATAGTAGCTGCAAATGGTAAAGGAAAAGTATTAAGATAGCTTTTGAATCACAAAGGAGCTGAAGGCTGGCCCATCTGTGGGGAGAGAGGGATGCTCAGAGCACCAGCCAGAGGGGCCAGGTGGAAATCTGGGCACTCTTTAATCTTAGAGGTGCTTGAACATGAGCAGCAAATGGAAAGAAAGAAATCCATATAGGTGGGGGCTAAAAGACGTGCAGAGACAGTACTGGAAAAGTGAAAAAAATTTGAAACAATTAAAAGAATGTTAGGACACAACTGGAATAATCAGATCAGAGAAGACAAAATAAATTTGATTGAATAATAAAGATCCGTGTTGTCTTCTTTTTGGTGTCTTCATATGCATGCAGTTTACTGGGATGTATTTTATTTCGTGACTATAATTAAGCCTTTTAAAAATAGTTCTGAACTATTGTAAGGCTTAATAAACTTATATATTTTAACCAGCAGAGGTGAAAGTTTTTAAAACTCTTCTCAGTGTAGTTCCTGAGGAGTTTATCAGCCATTCAATAAAATGCATTCTTTCTCATATGTTCTTGGTAGGCAACCTTGGACGGGTGGACCACATCACAGAATTTGAGTATGACCTGTTCATTAGACCAGACACCTGTAACCCACGCTTTCGAGTTTGGTTCAACTTCACTGTTGAAAATGTAAAAGAATCACAGGTAAGTGATGGTAAATTAGACAGTATGATAGCTTTAAAAATTGCTTACTCCAGAATATATTTTCTTAAACAAAATTAAGATGACATCCAGGATTTGTAACTAAAATTTTGCTGTAAAATGTGCTTCTATTCTTTGAATTTTTATAAGTAAAAGCAGGTATCAGGATGACTGGATATCACCATGTTTTTCAGCTATCTAAGACAGGAAGTAATTACAAAGACAGTATAACATTTGCCAGCTAATAGGAGTTGTATTAGTAATGGCTGCTATATATTTGTGTTGATATATACTAACCAAATATATGTGTTAATATATGAAAAAGAAGTCCATCATAGCTGTTCAAATATTGTCACTCAAGCCTTCATTTAATACATGTAGAGCAATGAGGTAGCCTTGCAAATCAGCGTTATTCTAGTGATGTGTAATAGAGGAGGAGTTGCTGGCCAATGTGCTGCTTGAGAAAGAGGTTTAACTGTGAAACAACTCAATAGGCAACTGTTTCACATACTTTTAAATAATGTTTCTTTGCAGTAAAAACACCCCATGAGGAAGAAACTTCCTTGCTCTATTTTTTCACTTGTCTTAAACTAAGGAAAAAAAAAAAAAAAAAAAAAAAAAAAAGACGTGTTATGCATTAACTTTCACATTGACAAATCAAAAAAAATTTAATTCCAATTTTCACATGTACCCAGCATTTTTTTCTGGTGTTCTGTCTTAGTTTATCATAATCAGACTGTCAGAAGAAAACGTATTTAGTAAGAGAAAAACCTGCAGAAGCTTGATATTTGTATTCCTATGAGACTAATATCTTAATATCCACCATTGTACCATTCCTGTTACAACTAGAAATCATGAAATTGTTTATCTGTCTTCCTGGAGCCTTATACTTTATCAGACAGACCCTTTCCCCTGCTGTGCCTTGCTCAACTATGATCAAATTATATAGTCATGAGATGAATGGGAATCTGTCTCAAGGAGGCAAAGAGATCTGGTAGAAAGATACAATGTATATCTACTGCTTACAGGATATTTGTTTTCATGGTTGTCTACATGAAAGAGAATGGTTTCACTATTAAGTTTGACTTGTGAGGTCTGTTTTTATAATGTGTGTTCCTATAATCTTTTTTTTTCATCTCTCCAATTTCCGTTAAAATGAGACCTGCATGAACGTAATCTACTCTGGAACCTTTTTTAGGTCTTTGTACTAGCGGGCATGGGCAGTATTAGTCATTGCAGCTCAGCTATATTAAATGAATGTTAGAAATTGCTACATCAAACATACTGTGTAATCTGGTTTGTGCATTTTGATTATTTTCTTTTATGTTTTACTAGAAAATAATAACAAGGAAACCCATACCATTCAGTACTGCTTAAAAATGTTGCACTAATACACAAGTAACTTTGATCACTTTATGTGTAAAAGTAGATACTTTAATGACTCTGTATAAATAATTGTCTGTATAATACTAAATTTATTTTTGATGTATCTTATAGGCAATGTGGGAGGAAGGCAGATCTGTGCATTTATATATCCTAGGTCTGGATTCAGCCGTTTAGATGAGGACTCAAAGGGAGTAGCTACTTTTATTAGTTTTATATATTGTATACATTACATTTCCTTCGCATTGTTCCTCTTTCTTCAACTTCAAATTCTTAAACTACTTTATTTACTTAGATTTGAAAATATATTGCAGATTTTCTTATTATAAGAACATCTCCAGTCTCGCTTGATATTTCACACTAAAGCCTTTACTCACAAAGAAATTGATTTCAATAGTATCATGAGAAAACAAAAAATCTGCTTTCATTATCTGACTTAGAAATCATTCATTCTGTTTTTCTCCTGTTGCATCACACCAATCATTGACACCCAACAGTGGAGAAATGGATAAAAAAGTGAACAAAAAGACAGTGTGAAAACAACAGCCATACAGACACTAGGAACACAGTTGTACTGTATGTATTTCTGATTTAGGTTTCAGTTCTACTGGATAGTAGTGCAGTTTTTACAATATTTTTAGTGCAGTATTTTGTATTATTAATCTAATGATAAATGAAAAGACCTATTAGACATTTCTTCCAACCTCACAATCCACGCTTTTTTTTTTTTTTACATTCCAGTTTTAATTTTCTTAAGCCACGGAACTTCCATTTCCTATGTCTCAAAACTGTTCCATAGACTCATCTTACTGACAGTGTTGCTTGATATTTAGCCTAAAGCTTTCCTTTATTAAATCCCACTATTCCCAGTTGTAATTCTGCTTAGTAATAGCTCCTCTTGGTACAGATAAATCCTCATCATCCCTGGCTAACATTTATATTTCTGTAAATTATAACATTCCTCATCATTTGTGTCTCATCCTAGCTATCACGTTTGATTCTTTCAGTCCTATATCCAATAGAGCACTTTACCCTTAAGTGTTTAAGTATTTTTCTGGTTTGGGGCCTTTGGACTTTCATCATAAGTGGATCTTTCCAGCCCTTTGATAATTAGCCTAGTTTCCCAGGGAAGCAAGGCTTATATGATCATACTGTCTACTTGCTAGCCTAGGTTTTGGTGTGGCTGCTGATCTTTCTCCTCTCCTTTCTACCTCAATAGCTTCTTAACTCTTGGCCAGTTTCAACACCACTGCATAGGAATTCCTATAAGTTTCAGGAAAGCAGGCTGCCAGATGGGCAAGAGACCCCAATAGTGTTCCCACTGGCAGAAAGGCTATAGTATGAAATAATTTCTTATTAAACATCAGAGAATACACAGAGGAGATGCACAGGAAAAAGTACTCATTGAAATTTACTTTTTTTAAGATACCAGAGAATCCAACCGTGAAATCCAAATCCACAGCACTTAGTAGTTTTGCTTCTTGCAGAACGTCTTGGTTTTATTATTATTATTCCTCTTCCAGTTCAATATTTTCCTTATAGTGTGGAACTAAAATTTAATGGACAATTCGGAGTATGCTAACATCCCAACTTACAGAGATGGGACTGTAGTTCCTTTGCTCTGTTACTGTCTCCGTATAGACAGCTGAAAATTGCAGCAGCCTTTTGTTGCTGTATCACTATGGAAACTCATGCCTAATTTGTTGTTCACTATCATACATAAGTCTTTTTGAGAATGATTGCTTCCTTCCTCCTGTTACGTATGTCTTAGGTTGCTGTTGTGCTTCAGTAACAAGGGCAGGTAATAGAGCTAAGTCCTGTAGCATAGCAGTGAGAGCACTAATATTTTCAGAACTATTTTTAGAACTTGATGATAAATTTTTTTTTTTTTTTTTTATGTTTACTTCCCTATGTTATGGTAGAACCAGTAGACTTTTTTTTTTTTTTCTTTCTTTCTTTCTTTTTTTTTTTTTTTTTTACTTGGAAGCTGGTAAATTAACTTCTTCCTCCTTATGACCTGGACTTCTATATCAGACATTTTATGTTGTCAGTTTTATTTTATATTTTTTTTAGCAAAGAAAAAATCGAAAGAAGTAGCTGATGGCTTATATTTATGGGAAAAAAACCCCATCATGTAAGATATCTGTGAGATGTAAAATTTGGTCTTTGGTGTCCTTACATGGTTTCTAACTTGCAAGTCATTTGGTCTGATAAGATCTGAGCTGTGGATTTTTTTGTCATTTGTTCAGTGAATTCAATTAACACCAATATTGGAAAAAACAAAAAGAAACTGATATGTTATACGTAAGGACTATAATCATGCAATGATTACTCTTACAACAAACATGAAAGGGAGAATGAAGGAAATGGGATTTGCTGTGGAACACATGGTCTCATGGGCAAAGCCTCCAATTTCTCTAATTATATACGTGTCACAGGCTGTTGTCTATTTCTGGATAATGCTCTTTATTGGGCAGGGTTTTTTTCCTATTAACTTCAGCCATGTCCCTTACAACACCATCTACAATTTTGCTAAATTCCTTCTCTGTGTAACTGGAAATTGGATGAACAAATGTCATCTCCAAATTGCATTTCAAGTGTTTTAAATAGACAGTGCTTCAGATGCACTGTTACTTCTGAGCTAGAATATCTTTAAAGGTGTTAGTAGCAACAGTGACTCATTTGGGATTTGGGGGAAAAAAAGAAATGTGTGTATGTGTGATAAATTATAAAAAATATGCTAGTATACCAATATTGGAGGATTTTACAGGTGAAAAGAATGATTATTTCTCCTGGGGGCCATAGCCAGAAATTCTACTCAAGTAGTTGACATTCACTGTTCCAGATACTGTAGCCACACTAGAAAAAGATGATCTTTGTCCTGGAAAATTCACTTTTGAGGTATTCGAGAAGAGATAAGAGTTGAAGACAATCAAGTGACAAAAGGATTAAAAATATCTCAGGATTTTAATTACTCTAACAAACAGCAACCATATTATACAAATAAGTAATGCACATCTAGGCTGCATGTTATATTCTGAATGTGTATGCACCCTGAACAACTCTGCTGTCTGACGAATCATGTTCAGAAATGGTATTTTCACTGAGATTAAAAAAAGAATTTCCAACAGAAGGGGTTTCCTAATAGTGCCAAATTTTGTTCTGTAAGTGTTGATAAACACATTTGGAGTTTTTCATCACAAAGGTACTGACAAAATATACCAAGAAGGATAGAGGAGAAGAATGGATATTTGGCAGCTAGGATTTGATCATTACTTACAGTTAATAAATCAATCCAGATTGAGGTTAAAATCAAAGAACCAAATGTTATTTACTTCAAAGACATTCTCTCTGTTACTTCAGTTGCAATTGGACTGAGGCTAGAATTGTGACTCAAGATTTTAGGGGTTTTTTTGTTATGCATATGTATGGATCAGGAAAAAGGATAGCCTATTCTTCTTCAGAAGGTAAGGTAAGACAAATAATACCATAGCTGGATGTTATTATGAATGCACGGAACTTTCATCATATAGTTTTCTCTTTGTTGTCCAATGCTGTTTTGTAAATTAAAAAGGCTATAAAATCTCTGCTGTTTTTAATTGATTAGATTTTGAGGAACTATTTATTATTGGGATTGGATTTCATAGTTTGTTCAGGCCTCTTGTTACTGTCCTAAAACAACCCATTGATCCTTAGTGGACAACTACTTCTTTGTGATGTTACAGCTGTGATTGCTTAAAGATACGAATAATATGTGTATAGGGAGAGATATTGTATTTTATTATACCAATTGATACATTTTGGAGAAACAACGGGGAAGAAAAGAAAAAAAAGGCATAATTTGAGGTACTCAACCTCTTTTTCTGGCCTACGAACTCATCTTGTGTAGTTAATTCCTGCAGAAGCTGCCTCCAAAGTAAGATGGAGTAAGGATAACATCAAAAGCAGTCTAAATTTGGAAACAAGCTACCTTTTTACTTTCTTCTTCTTAAGCAGACATTCTTCACTCTACTGTCATTTGGTGATTTAAGTTACTGGTATCAAGATGCATTATAACATCATATAGTTTTTCCAGTTTCTCATTTTAGAAGACAGATATTTTCTTTACTGTGCATTAAAGGCTATTGCATTTACCTAGCTTTGTAAAATGCATGTATACAAGACCATATGTTTTTATGAAGGAGTACAGTTCTGAAATTTTGAACTCTTCCGTAAAGCATTTTTTGACTTGCAGGATTTCCTAACCAATCTGAAATATATATTCTCTGTAGTGTGTTTCATTAAATATACCTTCTTGCTAAATTAGGCATAAGTAATTCATTGTTGAATAGTTTCCATTAATAATTTATTAATCCTCTTCTGGTCAGCTCCTGTAATCTCTCTAAATAGCCCTTTATTATAATTTACAAGGAGAATTGCTGGATTATTTGAATTTTACGTGTTTTGGGAACCCCCAGCTGTTACCCATCTTTATGTGCTCTTCTTATGTTAATTTTTAGTATGCTAGAAAGATATCTCTACCTCTTCCTGTATCTTGGTATTTCATTCACCCTTTACACAGGTAGACAAAACCTCATAATTTTCATGTACCAGTTTTGTTTTGTCATACAGACTTATTCTGTTTCTTCACTTCTGATATACTTTTCTTAAACATCATCTAAATTTAAGAAGTTAAAGGTTACTGATACCTATGCACTGCCTATTCAAGCACATTTAATGAATTAAAAGTTAGAAATTTGATATTTGGAAGTTTATAACAAATAGATATACAGAACTAATAAACAATCTAAACAAAACCATTATCTTAATTTCACTGACATATCTAAATATAATATATGTAAGAACTTGATTACTGAGAATGCTTATATTGGACTGATTTTTGTATTCAATACAATCATTGCAGAATCTTACTGGGACACAGATTAAGAGTTGTGTGAGATTGTTTGCTTCCAAAACAGAATCTTTAAAGCATAAGACAAGTTCTGTGTTGCTGAAAAGATAAGCTTTAAATTTTTATTGGTCTTATAGATCCTTAAGGAAGGATTTTGGTTACCTTTTAAAAAGCAGCTTAGTAGCTAGCATACTATAGCGTTTATTGTACCAAAAGGTAGTGTATTTAATTTGCTATTTATCGAAAATGTACATACTTGCCTAATTCCTTTCCTCTCTTTTTATGTGCTTATTAAATAGTAAACTATTAAAATGAAATTCAATTTTGTATGATAACTTTGTGCCAGAAATTTATATCTATTACTATTGCTGCCAGTAATGTAAAACATAGATGTAGACATAGAAGAAAAACTTCATGCAAATAAACACAGGGTAATATAAATGTAGCAATGTACCAATGGGTGAGTTTTAATTTATCTCTGCTGCTGAGCTGATATACTACCAAAGAAAATTAAATATTTATATTTAAATTTCATGCAATGTTTTATTGGTGGGTAGTTTAAAGCTTTATTTTTTTTTTTTTGGCAGGAATAAGAATCTCCAATACAGAAAAGAAAATGTGTATTAGGACTAGAAAGCTTTGAGATTTGAGCATTTGAGTTCTTGAAGCTTCTTTCTAACTTACTTTGTCCTGTCAAAAGGCAGGAATTGTCGTAAAACAAGTATCAGGTGACTACTAATGTAGGCAAAACTCAGTCATTGATTCCTTTTTGTTTTACATTAATCTCATGAATTAGTCCTTCTAAGCAATCTAAGAAGAATGCATTTTGTTTAACATAGATGGTATGAAAATAACAAGAAATACATGTAAGTCCAGAAAGATAGAGGTTTTGTGGATAATTTTCTGTACCAACCTGTCTATCTGAACAGTATCGCTCAGAGTCTGAATTTTAATTTTTATTTTTTTCTTTCCTCCCTAGGCTTTCTGCTTTGCTAAATAAAAATTATGAATCTATTTAGCAGTTCCCAAATAGACATCTATTTATCAGTATTTGTTTAAGTTTCTGTTCCTCTGATAGTTTCGATATCTGGTATCTCTGAGAAACACTGTGGACACCCTTCAGTTTTACCTCTGCTGTGACTTTTTGTATGGCAACTGCAGTGGAGATATTAAATGACAGTTTTTGAGGAAATCTGGCCCTATTCTACAGATGTCAAAGTCTAACCTAAGTATCAAGCTGACTTAGTGTGAATTATCAGGCTCTGTCTTCGTGCTACTGTCCGTCTATTTCATTGAGTAAAATAAAATTAGTTTTAATTTGTTTGTTAAGGCTCCGTGATAAAGGTTTTCAGCTCCTCCTTCTTCAAGTCCATGTTTGTTATCTGTTCTTTGCTAGCTCATGTGTTTGAAATGGGGGGTCCTTCAGTCAACAGTGACAGTTTGCATCTGTGTCTTGAAAGCACTTGGGCCATTCCCTCAAAGCCATAAACGGGGGAATGGTGTTTGTCAACCTTTATTTCCAACTCAAATTGCCATTTTGACTTTAAGATGAAACTGTAAGTAGCATCAGTGTTATAACTTTTAATGCACTGCTTACTGTAATTTTGATTTAGTTAGACCAGTATCACATTTTAATTTATTTTATATGAGAATGATGTTTTCCCTTTGTTCTTAGCTACCAAATAGTGGCTTTCAGTTCTTGTAGGTGAATTTGGTCAAGACTTAAATTTTGACATTCATCTAAGGCTGCTGGGTTCATCAGCCATTATCATTCACGGTTTTATTTTGCCCTGGAGAAAGGCATATACTGCAGAAGTGTTGAAGTTATAATTCTCTTAAAAAGGAAACAGAGCTCTCTTGAAACATTTTCATCAGGAAAAATCAGTTTCTTATGCAGGTAAATAAATTTAATCTGAATTTAATCTGAATTAGTGAATGCTTTCACTGAAAAATCTCTAGTGTTTACTAACAAATATGACAACAGTTGAAGCAAAATAAGAGCCATATATTTGCATCCCTTGGGATGTGTATCTCAGAATCTAGAAGCAGCAAAAGTCTGGACTTCCTATTTTGTATAGTTTGATGGCGTCACTGTATACTACAATGTTGTACTGCATATACTGCACTGGCCTAGTTCCTTAGAGCTATATTTGAGTATATATGTGTATTTTATATATACATATGTACATATATATATATCTGTCTGCCTTGAAAACTTGAGAGGAAGTGCATTTGGACGGTATTTTTTAAGTAACTGCAGTTCCTACAGGGTATAGGAATATAGCACATGCCATTCAACTTAAAAAAAAAAAAGAAAGAATGGTGGAGGCAGATTCATGATGCAAATTTTGTAAGATCTTATGGTACCATAGCATGTGGTAGTATGGATCCATTGCTTTTGATAAGGGAAAGGCTTGAGTTATTTGAAATGTGTATTAAAAAGCAGAATGGATTATTTCAAAGGAGCCTTTGAACTTTTAAAAAGTAGTTTCACTGATCTCTATGTTGGAAAGTGATGTAATTTTATTGTAAGTCAAAAGTGCATAGGATTAGATGATATATGTATAGTGATTGAAGTAATTATTTATTTACTGAGGAAGCCATATGAAACGTTAATTAAATAAGAAACAAAGTGATGACATTTAAAATAGATTGCATGTTCATCTCAATGTTTAAAAAAAGATAAATCAATTCAACATACTGCAGTTTTGAAGAAAAATAATTTTGCCATTTTGGAAACTTGTGCCTATATTGGTCATGTATAAAATTAGATTTATAAATGATGATTCTTCCAATTTGGAACCCTTTCAAGTACATATAGTTTTATTTGGGATCAATAATTCAGTTGTGCTTGGAATAGATTGAGGGTGCATGTGAAGCTTTGGTAAGTGCAATATAGTGTGCATTTCCATGAAATTATCCAAAGCTGTCATGACATGTATCATCAGAAGTAATGAATACAGATAGGTTAGTAAACATAGACAATATTCAGCGTTAGCAAAACAACTGCTGTCCTGATTAAATATTCCCTCTTGGCAAGACAGTGTTAAATTCATAAAGTTTTTCTGTTCCAGGTGTGTCTAAGAACATTTTAGATGTCAGTGTTTGGTAATTATTGCATACATACTGTATGTTTCAGATTTAACACTGGCTTTTGCTTACAGGAAACTAATGGCCAGGTGTGTTTAATTTCCTATTATGGTGGCATCTGTCACTCAAAATATCAAAAATACATTATAAATGCCATAAACAAAATCAGCACTATGATGATCTTGATGTCAGTGATGTGACATGCTTACTTTTCTTTCAACTCAAAATCTTTTTTATTTATGATTAAATACTCGCTTTTTTAGTTCCAGTGTTAATTGTCTTCCATGCAAATTTGCTTTCATTCTGCTTTTATTACTGAAAAGTCTTTACATAGAACATGAAAGCATAGAACTAAAGTAAAAGAAAAAATATTTACGTTGAAGAGATGAATGTGAAGAAGTGTTTTAAACTTTCCTGCTTTTAGATTTTTTGTCTTTCTTATGCAGAATAGTCTATATTTTAGCCATGGCAGGTTGAGATACCGTGCAGAAATTGTTGGAACCTGAAGATAAAAGCAAGCTGAAATATACTTAGGTTAATTCATGTTACTGGGGGAGGGAAACCATTTTCTCTTTAAATGACAGGGCAGAAAAAGAAAAGCATCAGAAGTGTAAAGACACTCTGTGCACAATGACTTCCTTGGTGAAGAGAAAAGTTGAGTTTTGGTGAAAATGAGAAATAGAAACTAGGAAATTTAATATTGAGAGGATAAATAAATTCCTGAAAGTCAGTGTTGTGCTTTAGCATGGGCAATAAGAGCCTTCCAATTTTCTTCTGTGGAAGCTGTTAGATGGAGCAAAGGAGCTGTGAAGAGTGGTAAATCTTTCTCTGATCCTGAGTTCCTATAACCTCCATCAGAATCAGACATCAAGTGCCAAAAGATGTAGGATTATTGTGCTTTGTTGAAAACACTGCACATTCAAGAAACCCTCTTTGGCAGTGTGAATTCATTCCTGTGTTTACCAACTAGCAACTCATTTTTCATCCCAGCATTCAGCACATTGTTCAGCAATTTTCTTGAACATCCAAATGTAACTCAGGGCTTGTAAGTCCAAACCATATTGGTTTTGGGTTGTCCAAGAGAATCACGAGTAATTGGTCCTACTCTTGGCTGAACTAACTTGCCTCACTAAAAGATGGAAACTTCTCTTCTTTGGAGCATATAGTTGCAATACTGTTTATTCCAAGAGATAGCCAGTTGTTCCAGAACATGGAACTGGAACTGCCCTGTGACACTGAATGGGACTAGTCTGATAATGAAAAGATGGTGAAAAAGCAATCCAGTGTCATTCTTGTTGTGACTGCCCTGCATCTCAGATTCTGATCTGCTCTTCGCATTCTTCCATCAACAGCTACTGTAATTGAGTCCATCTTCTCACTTATGGCATTGTCTTGGTTTTGGTTTTACTGTAAAAGCAAAGAGGTAGCACAGCAGATCAGATTAAGGAGCTGTCTAGTCTGGTATCCTAATCTGGACAACAGCCAGCAGTTGATGCTTAAAAACATTATTAGTAATAACTAGGAAAGCATAGAATAATCCTCACTTTCAGCTCCTGTCAACAGCATAAGCAGAACTGACCTATACGTTCCTCACAAGTTACAGAAAAACCCTGGTGCTCTGCAGGCCAGTCTGACAACTGGTCTTCACACCTTGCATGTTGTGATACCACGGAACCGTGAGTTCCCACCAGTCCAAATTAGATACAGGCTGTCAGAAGTCACCAGGTTCATTGTAATAGTTGTCTTCAGATTGTTTTTAATACGCATAGGTGGGCTCTATGAATAGTATCATGTTTGTTTAACCTGATCATACTTCTTGTGGTCTTGGAGCACTGAGTTCTGCAGCTTAATTATGCAGTTTGTATAAAAAGTACTTCTCTCTTTTTTTAAATATGCTGGTTAATATTTAAGATAATTTTTGTGTTATGAGAAACAGTGAATAATTTTTATCTGCTCACTTGATTTGTGATTTTATAAACATCACATTTCCCCTTACTCATACAGTTTACTCACATTAGTGAAATTTGGTCTATTTAGTCTCCTCTTCTACACTCCCGTCTCTTCCTAGAGAAGCTGTAAAAAACCTGGATATGCCCTATATTTACCAGTAATTTTGCAAGGCAGATAAGGATGTTTTCTAGGAAAAAAACAGATGTACAACACCCCATCAAATTTAGTTCAGTACAAAATTTTTTTTTTTTTTCATTTTTGCCATTAGGATCTGAAAATAACATTTGTTATTATATATGGTAGAAGGAAATAGCGTATTTCCAATAGGTTTCAGAGGGAGAAAGTTCCTACAACGTTAAAAGCCCCAGAAAATCACATCCTAATCCCAATTAAATATTTTGTTCTATTTGTTCTCCAGCAAAAAAAATTTTAGTCTTCCTATTGAAGAGGCCATGAAATACTCTGTAAAATGAATATGCAATTTTATTGCTTTGAGAAATTAAGAAAAATAACACTGGGTTTATATATTGACCCTCAAAATAGAAGTGCTGTATTATTTATACATAACACAGTATTATAAACTCTATATAAATATAATGAGTACAGTTACACCAGTTTAAGATCTGGTTTGTAAACCTTAGACAGAAAATATCTGCTGTTATACCACTGATCATGATGGCTCTGATATTTTTTTTGTGAATAGAGAAGCTCCATGGAAGCTTCTAATTTTCATAGTAGCACTACCATGATGAACTGTAGCTCATTACTGTAAACTGATGGCAGCTGTTAATACTATTACAGGCAGAGACTTTTTATTTAAGGGAAACGTTAGCCAGTAACTGGTAGATTTCTGACACAGTATTACATAAAGCTTCCTGTTAGGAAGGAGAGCAAAGAGAAATGGATTTGAACCCATTAGTATCAGAATTACGTGTCAAAAAGCTAGAGCAGAGTTCAATTTATTTCTGCAATAAAGTGTAAGCTAGAGATTGACTTGACAATTATTTTACCTTACATTGCTCTGGTTGTTCTGAGATGACTATTCCAACATCAAATCATCTTGTTTGGACATCTTTTACTGAATAATGTGCTAGTCTAAATATGCATTATGTTATGTAGGAGCCAAAACTCTGAAGGTTTTTTAAGTAGAAATGAGTTTTTTATTACTATTTTTACTAAAGGATTTGTATACAGTGGAACATATTCAGTATAGATTTAAAACAACTGCATGTGTTTCTGCTAAATCTGGTGTATGTTGTTGAATAGGGTTTACATTGTCATTGAAAGGATAATCTTTCTGAAGCTTTTAGTAGCTTGGTGTAAGCAATATAAATAATCTGCCCCAAACATTTGTGTCCTCTAAGCCAGTCACTGAGCAGGGTTGTTGCTTCTGTTTAACAGTCTTCTTTTTCCCTAATAACTTTCTAAGGTAAGTGACAACAAATTAGATGATAACCACTTCCTTATTATAATTTTAAACTTTGAGAAGAATATTTTTATCAATGTTTTTGCCCATTTCGTATATATAGTGTCAAACTGAACACTGAATTCAGATCCTTAACCTTGCACATTCTAACAGACTTTTATTGGAATGGCAAATCTGACCATATTTTTATTGTCTTGAAATGATGATTCTCTACAGAACACTTATTTCATTTTCTAGTTGTGTAGCATAATTTTTTTTGAAGGAAGTTGTGTTCATTGTCCTTGTATTGCCCTCTGAAAACTCACATGAAGCTTCACAGAAAACTTCTATTAAAATTTGTATAAGTAACATATTACATTGGTGTGCGGATTCTCCTAGCAGGTTTTCATATGCCTTTGCATACTTCAATGCAAGAGCATGTCATACTCAGGGGTGATGCAGGGAAGTAGAATGCTGCTTGTGTTGCATCTTGGTGTATGTTTGTATTCTGATCTTCTGTGAACTCTGTGGGCAAAACTAATCCCAATATTAGAGGACTACAGGGTATTGTGGGATTCATGGTACGACATGCTTGCCCCTGGAAATTTGACATTGATGCTGAGTACCTCCACTGTTAGATTTAGAATGGCCTCAATAGCCAGATTAAACAGAATATCCTTCCTGGCAGGCATGTGGAATGGCAATTCCATGGGCTTGGAATAGCCAGGATGAAACTACAGTAACTATTCCCTGTGGGTTGTCTCTTTCCTATGGGTGCAGAAGGACCAAAAAATATTTCTTTGAAGCAGAAATTAATACAGCTACCTACCTAGGTAAATTGTTATTTTACATGGATTCTAGCTGGTTTTATTGCAAAACTAATTCAAGTAATATATTTTTATTTTATTGATTTAAAGTCTGCTCATTATAAAAATCAGCCTATAAAAAGAGATTGTATGTATGCAGGAAGAGAATTTCTTTTTTTGCCAGGAATTTCTCATGCATAAATACAAATGAATATTCTAAATGTAAATGTTTGGCTAGATTATTCTTCAGAGACACGTATTGATTTCTGTTGCCACCCTTCAGTGAGATTTAGTATAGATTACTAGGAAATCCTTTCCAAGCACATACTGAAAAAAATGTAAAATATGATTTCCTTGACAGTCAGTGAAAAGAGACAGAGTAGATGTTAACAAATTAACTGTGTTTACTCCATCTTCACCAGTGTAAAAGTCTTTCTGCTTTTAAAAAACTAACTAATTTGATGCTCATAATATATAGGTCCATATTGTGCTTGATGTGCTAGAAAGTATGTTTTCAAATTCATAACTTAGCAAAAAGTGGAGCTTTGCATTTCCTGATTTTTCTTTGTGGATCTAAATGTAGAGTTGTGGCTCTTTCACCATAATGGGAAGCACGGTATAATTTTGCAACTCAGACTTCTATAATGCAAGTAGTATGAGTCTCATGGTAAGCTGTGTGTGATGGTCAGGTTAAATCCTAAAACATGTTCCATTCAGCTTTGTAATAAATTTGAAATTCATAATTTTTTGGAATGTTATACTGGGTTTGATAATTATGGATTATACTGATTTTATACTTCAGTGGTTAAATACAAATATTGCTCTACAAATAAGATACTTTTCTCATATTTTTTCTTCTTTGTTATTTGGAAGGTAAAATATATATTTCAACAATTCAGTCAGACTAGAGGGTAACCTATGAAGAATTCATTTTGACAAACTAATTTTATAGCTATCTAATAAAATATCAAAATTGTTAAATCTTAGTTACTTCTGGGTTTTGAGCATTTACTAGGAGACTAGAAAATAAGGGAATGTTCTGAGATTAATTGGAAAGAACTTTGCAAAATATGACTATCTGACAGAGCAGATTTTTTTCTCAAATAGTTATCAGAAGTTTTAGTTAAAACCATTTGAATTAAAACAAAGAAACCCCATGCAGTTGCAAACATTTTGATTAATACTATCTTTTACCTCTCAGTTCTGCTAGTCATGGTCACTTGTGTAGTCAGTCTGTTTAGTTTGCAAGTAACCCATAGAGTTTTATATAAGAAATACATAAATAAAATACAGTCATTATGTGAAAGTAAGATCTAAAAATGTGGCACAACCAGGTAAAAGCAATATCCCATATCAGAAAATCAGAAATAAAACAGTGATAATCTACTGGAGGGATGCTGATCTTTGTAGGTCAGTTGTATTTTTTAATGGTACTAATCATGTGAGTATAAATTAAAGAAGTTATTTTAAAATTTACATAATATTTTTATGTCTTGCAAGCACTGTTAGATATCAGTGTTGAACTACTTGATATATATGAGTGATAAATATCAAAACCATCTAAGAATTCATAAAAATTATATTCAACAGCTACAAAATCTGAACAATTTTTGTTTTCTTGTCAGTGTGGTATTGTTAACCTACATTAATTTGTTCTATAAATGGTTTATAAACTATTAATGTCATGTCACTTATAAAGTACTGTCAATAAATGTTTGGTTTAAGAAATATGCTTTAATGTATAGGAGATGACACTGCAACATTGCTGTACATTACTATATTGTAATAAGATCTAAATCATAATTTCTATCCACTGCTTCACTTGTTCTGTGGATAATAATATGCATACAGACTTGGAAGCAAATACACAGCTTCTGTTATTTCAAGGGAACAGTGATGCTTGTGGTTGTATATGGTTAGTAGTAAAATTACAAATATTAAAATTATACACCTATGTATTTGTATTTTCTCAAAACATTTGGGAGCATTTGGAATTTGGATTTTTTTATGGTCTCTCTCTGATGTACTTCAAGGAAATAAAGCAGAAAGACATTGGGAAAAATATTCATCTTTGTGGTAAAAGTGGCTTTATAAAAAGATAAACAAGCAGAGGCATTTTAACATAATTTTCTCTGACTTAAACAATTTTAATTTTATCACTTTGCCAAACTGTATTCCTTTGCATGAAGGGTGTGCGGGAGATACTTCTGAATTTGCATTTTCATTAGATTTAGCATTCCGCACCTAATGCCATAAATTTGTTTTTGAAACTCTTTAATTCCCCTGAGTGTTCCAACATATTGAATGCTATTTGCTTTGTATTATGTTGGCAGCAAATCTGCAGTGAAAATGCTGTCAATATATATTCATAGCTAACATTGTTAACTAAAAGCAATATTGTTTTTCTATTGTAAGCTGTCACAAATGTTTGGCACCCTGTTGTGTAAGCCAAAAAAATGTCAAAGAAAGGAATGAATATTTTTGAAGAAAAGTACAGTGATAGTGTCAAGTTTTCTCTATTAAAATACGTTCCTGTTTGTACAGACCTTTACAATTTATAAAATTGTGTTTTGTAGTAATGTAAAGTTAGAATATTGTGAGGACATGCATGCTGTTACAGATATTATATTAAATGATAGGAGCATAGTAAACGATACAGCCATTTTACTTTCCAATGTAATGTAATGCTTATCAGGTTGTAAAGTGTATTCTACTAAACCTAAAGGTTATTTTATTAAACTATGTACTATATATACGGAAAATAAACGAAAAATATTTTGCATTTTTGCCTGGTTTTGAAGATGAGGTGTATAATTAACAAGAACAAATGCAAAGTTTTTAACATTCTCCTAGGGACTATCCTTATCTTTGTGTAAGTCACAGTGATTTTGTTTATTAAAATCTGTGTATTCCTTTTCCCAATCATTCATTCTTTTCTAATGAAACTGTTATATTTTTATATCTGCATGCTATTATAAGAATGTCTCAGAACAAAGTATTTCAGAGAAGTTCTGTGGGGAAAAATGCATGTAAGAACAAAAAGAAAAAATGTGTCTACAACACAAATAACTGTGTTAGTGCTAATAAATAATAAATGCCCATAAGTTAAAATAAGACAAATGGCAATCTTTTGTGCTACTCTTGCAAATACGTTAAGCCAGAGAACTTGTGACCTAAGCAATGTAAATAAAACTTCTAGATGAGGTAGTCAAAACAAGCACAACAAAGTTCCCTTGCCACAAGGTAACTTACTCAGGAATGATGAGTACAGAATTCAGCTGACAGCAATGGAGAACACTGTGAAAAATGGATGGTTCAGCCCTGTGCGTGGCTTTCACTGAAGTATCAGAGCTTCACAAAGATACAGATTTTCTAGTACTCTCATCTGTCCAAGGTAATATTTTTCTATATTCACTTAGGTGAAAAGTTTTATCCATATATAGTGAAGTACTGGAAACCCCAGAAATGTTGTCATTCATAACACTTTGGGTCAATCTGTAGAAAACTGTGCTGTTTTCTGAACTTACTGAATCATAACATGTTAAATTTAGGAAACATTTTTGGGAAGACCTTAATACATAGAATGTTCAATGTAATGTCCCAAAAGAAACTTAAATATTCTACTCTACTGTTCAAATACAATCATTGATAAATCTGGTTGACCACTATTTTCCATCCGGCAATATATTGGTGATGATGCATATTAACGTGCATTATCTTCTACGATATTGGCACATATCCCAAATACGTACTGACTGGTTATACTATATGCTGCCAATAATAATTTAGTTTTTCCTTGCAGCTGATTTCACCCCTCTACTTCATAATAACCTTCTCTGCTTTCTGCACTGATATACACTCTGCTAGGGGAATACAGATGCCACAAGTGATTTCACAAGGTCCCTGTTATGGACTCACTATTTTTAAACATTTTCTGAGAAGTGCAAAATAATCTGAATTTCCATTAACTTTAGTCAGGTTTCAGTACAATTAGCACCTTGGAAATTTGGCCCTTATATTCCCTTGCATCAATCTCTATACTTACTCCAATGTACTTTCAAATAAGACGCATAAAACTTCAGAGCTTCCTGCATGATAATGGAACAATATATGACAGTGCATAATTGTAGTATATGCTGCAAATATCTGAACACTATCAAGCATTTCAAAGGAAGTATCTTTGACATCATTATTTTTCTCTTCTTGTCTTGTGTAAAGAAAGTAGGAGAGACATTCTTTCTGTTCCTTTTTAGATACCAGCTCTCTGGGGTCATGTTCCTATGTCCAGTCTGAGAAGACACAGGGGACTCACCACCCATAAATGCAGTACTTCTGTGTTTCTTCTGTCAGTAATTACTTTTTCTCTACTGTAAGTACAATAGATGCCTTAACACAAGTAATGTGAGGCACAAGTGACAGAAATATTGAAGAATAAAGGCACATACTGATTTCTCCCTTATAACTGATGTTCATGGCTTAGTTCTACAAACCATATCTTGGTTATGTGCAAAATACTTAAAATGTTTTTCTAATGAAAAAGGTAATATTTATTATCCACTGTATATGGAAAAACTTCCTACTTCATATGTTTTGGCTTTACACTGGTTGTATTAGACATGCCTTTTATTGCTTTCACATTTGAAAGTCATTTTAGATGAAAAACAAAACCAGCTGAATCCTGACATGGACTGAGGGACAACTGATCTATCCTGTGAGATTCATGCTAATCACTAGAATAGCATAGATGACAATGTCAAGAACCAAGGCTCAACTGCAACACAAGCAAGGAAGACAAAGATGGTCCCACATCCACAATTTTTATCATTGAACTAAATGTGATGTGTCGCAAATACTAAACAGTTTTTACAGAGTACATCGAAAGTAAATATGCTACATCTATCATAAAAATCAAACAGGAGAACCTGACATTCTGTTGAGATGATAAAGTACGATACACTGAGTGTGTCAATTTACTCTTGCTTATTCTAATAGCCACTGTGGTCTAACTTGTAACAGAGAAGTCAAGCTTGGACTCATGTTTCAATAATGGGAATGTGAAACTTAGAGGGGAATTCTATTGATGATTCCTTAAGTTGGATGCCTACAGTGTCCTCTCTGTAGAGAAAGTAAGAAATGGTAGACTCTGATTTTTCTCAAAAGTAAGAATGCCATTAACTAGACAAAAGGGATTGATCTAAGATTAAGCAGGTGACAAATTTGCATAGCCACTTTCACTACCAGAGCAAGAATATTAAAAAAAAAATCTAGAAAATGCTTTTATTTTCAGAAGTTATTCAGCACTTGGAATATGAAGTTAGTGCTGAGAGACTATCCCATTTTAGAAAACAGTAAGCAAATTTTTGAATGACTTAGAACCTTGGCATATTGTGTCTAACAAATATGTTTGGGTACTATGGTAGTAAAGAGATTGAACTAGTTGTAGGCATTTCTGACTCATTATACCTCATATTCTATACAACTTTAACTAGGTAACATGCTTTTCCTAAGTTTCCCACTAATGACGAAATAATTTTTCTTTGCCTTTTGGCTCCCTATATTCTTCCCTAATTATTATCAATTAAAAAAGAAAAAAAAGCTGAAATATACCTTATTGAAGGTATTGCCTTCTCAGTCTTTGATTGAGATTATGTAATAAGGTCTGTGATATTATAAATGTTTTAGGTGTATGTCTAGCACATTCAAGTCTAAGAGAGAACATGTCTTGCCCCTGTATTCATGGTTTTCTAGATTATTCCAAGAACTCAAGGATGACTGAGTCTAATGCATATCTAGAGAAGCAATGTACTTGGACAACTACATTCACAGGTGAATAGTATTTTTAAAATACAATAAAAAACTTTAACATTTCTTTAATAGCTCACTAGATAATATTGCTAATATTGAATAGGAGATAGTACTGCATCATGCAGACAATTGACAAAATGGACTAGTGGTTTTCATCCTTAATTTGACTCTTTCTCCTCAATGGCAGAGAGGTGAAGGGTCTTTCTAACATTTTTTATCTTATTTTGGCGTTACAGATTTAATCATGACTATATCCATTTTCCACAAAGTGCCTTGTGTCTTGAATCATAGACTGTTTAAATTTTGTACAGGTGGAATAACTGTGCGCAGCTCATCCAACTGGAAAGCTTTGGATTTCTGTGCATCATGGAGGAATGCACCTTTGTAGAATTTTTGGAATTGTTTAGGAGCTTTAGAAAGTGATGTGTCATTTTATCCAGCAGTTAGATTTTTATAATTTCTTGATATTGTTGGAGATCCTTATTATTTACTTTAATATATACAGTGCAGGGGGACCTTCACCATTATACTTTATTTTTTGCTTTGTTATATATGAATTTGATGCTGCAGAAAATGAAAATGTGTAAACCAAGTTATTAATCATTCACAAATCTTTGTTTCTTTGGCTTTTCTACATGTAGTTGTTTAAACACTTGCTTTCCTTCTATTACCCTTGTATGAAATAAAATTGTCTCTTTCTGTTTTATGCTTGAGAGCTTAGACTTTATAAATGATGAAGACCTGTTGCGTGTGCCCCTTTGGAGAAGTGATGTCATGGAAAGGAGCAGGATATTTTTTAACTTTTTCTGTTATCCAGAATTATGCTTATCCCTGCTGAGGAATTTATATGGAGGACTCCTCCAACATGTGTTACCCACTTTTTCTACTAGAAGGAATGACTCACAAATCTCCTGTGGGCGGCTATTGCAACAGTGGAGCACGAAGACTAAGAAATTAATAAAGTAAATAAGAAAGCCAGTAAATATAGACCAAAACATCCTCATTTACTGTTAGAAATAAGAGAGGAACAGTATTAAGGTACATAGATGAAACAAACCAGCACTTATCCATGGTGAAATCTATAAAATGTCTTCGATTGCTCAAGGGATCTTTAGATATAGCATTATTTTCTCTATCTTATGGATGACTTGACCACCTTCACTATGAATTTTTCATGATTTTCCTGACCTAGCAGCTCTTGCCTGTGGAGAGAGTAATACAGTATTGATTTGGGTGTTAGGTTTCTGCCTTTTTTGCCACAACAGGATTTTTGTAGCCTAGAAACCTCAATCCCTGATTACTCATTAGAGACTTGAACAACTTTTCTTAGATCTGGCATGTAAAAGAAGAGTCACTTGGTTACTTTTGTCATTGGTAGCCTTTGTAGTGGAATTTCAGCTCATCT
Source organism: Balearica regulorum gibbericeps (assembly GCF_011004875.1). Classification (NCBI taxonomy): domain Eukaryota; kingdom Metazoa; phylum Chordata; class Aves; order Gruiformes; family Gruidae; genus Balearica; species Balearica regulorum. Next base: position 8,272,525 of record NC_046191.1, read on the forward strand.
CAATAATTGGTGGTGTTGTTATTAAGCTTTCCTGATTGAATGGGCACTACTAGGCCTTCAGATTGCAAAAATAGTGTTGTCTGTTTAACAATTAGTGTGTTTGCAGCAGAATTATACTGGTGAATGTGCTTATTTAGAAGCACACTGCAAAACAGTAGAATAAGTAGGGGTCTGTCCTCCTGCATTCATCCTGGCATTGATGTCTTGGTGACTTATTTTCTGTGCCTCTCAGGCATATTAGAAAATTGTAAAGAGGCTATGATGTTGCTATTTCTCATTTAAACTGTTGGGTTTTGTGTGGTTTTTTTTTTTAAATAAAAAATCCATATCTTACATCCTCTGAAAACTTACTCGCAGCATTGCCATGGAAACAAGATTTTTAAAAGGGACTTAACTGAAATTTAGCAGCAGTTTTTATTTCTTTGTGATTCATACTTCATAAAAATGCAAATGTCACACTAATACATGCTATACCTTAATATTTTATACTACCATTTAGACTTAATTGGTCTAATGTTTTTCTTAATTAAATTTTGAGCTTCTTTGAATGATTTTTAAATTGTACTATGGACCTATCAAGCTTTAAATTTTGACCGTGTGACACACAATTTAAGATACTGTCATAGAAGAAAATCAATCATTTCAATGTGTAATCACAAGCACAACAAAAGATTTAAAACATTTAAAAATCCTTTTGTCCTGATTGGAAATTTCTTGGCCTTTATAATCTTCATTTTTAGTGAAGTATCACAGCAAAAAGAATTTTATCATTTCTATTTCTTTGGTTTTTTCACTTTATTCTCTCTAACTATGTGAAGTTGTTTAGGAGATAAATTATACTGCTTTCCTAAATAAAGCTTTTATTCATAGTTCTCTTAAGAGGAGTATTTTGATTATCCAAAGGCATAGTGTGTGCAGTGGTATGCACACATCCTTATATCAACATGTGTCAATAAACTACATTAACATTTTATTTGGGTATGTACATGTAGCTGTTGATAATGTTAGTTCAAAATGAAAAGATATCTGGCATTATCTTCTGAGATCCTATGTGGTCAGACCTCACGTAACATACAGCATTTTGCCTTTTAAAAATGAAAATTAAGACCCTTAGAGCAGGGATCTCATTGATCAAGACTGAAATGCGACAGTAATGTAGAAAAAAAGCTTACATGACTTTTTGCTTTCAATGTACTTGGCTGAAAGAATACTAGCGTACAGCCCAAAAATAACTTTGTACTTGTTTAGCTGGTTTTAAAAGGTAGTTTAGTTAAACCATTATATAACCTTGTGTTCACAATCTCATTTAAAATTCTGAATGTTATTTATTTAATTTAATATAGACCTGATTTATATCAGGCATAAATTCAATCAAGAATTTCCACATAAGTTTTTGTATTTTTTAAATTGTTTTATAGTTTTGCTTTTACATAAGCTACTGTAGTCTTCGATACTAAAAAGATCCATCTTTGTTGAAATCGTATAATTCTACCAAGGCAACCTGAGCATTACATATCACGTTCTTGTACTAGAAACTTACCTGATTAGGAGGACTTGAAATTGCCTGCATGCTTATTGTATCATTCAAAATATATTGGAGAAAATCTAGACATTTATTCAATATTCATTGTTGTATTAGGTTGATTTTTTAAATTATTATTATTTTATTGCCAATATTGAGCAGTTCACTTGGAAAAATTATGAATAATATTTGGTGTAAAGTGAATAATCAAAAAGCACATGCTGTGGTCACCCTAATTATGTACATTTACCTTCTAAAAAGGTAAAAAACCCCCTGTATTAGGTTACAAGATGGTCACAGCTGTATCTCCTATTATTAAAGAAATATGCTGTTCCTTTTGAAAGAGATTTGTGTAATCCTTAAAAATATTGCCACAAAAGTGTTTTGAATTTAATCTTTGTTTTTGAAAATGCGGTTATCAAAAGTTTTCCAACAATGTCATTTTTTAATTGAAAGGAATTTTGGATTATTGTTAATGATTTTCATGGATATTTCCCTCCCTGCTGTTATCTTATTTGTGAAAAGTTAGGAAGCCAACTGCTTTCTTTATTCTGTTTTGGCTATTCAAGAATTAAGGAATTATGTATTACAGCCTTATACAATAAGCACACAGTCCTTTCATGTTTTTTAAACATCTTTGCATACATTCTATTCCCTATTTACATGAGCAAAATTTCAAAATTTATAGAAGATGAAAATCAATGCCTTTAGTTCTTTATTTTATACTACCTTGTGTTGTCTGCACAAACTGACTTCTGTGTTGTAGCTACCCTGATTCCTTGCTAGTGTAATGAGAATCAACCCACTGCACCATGTTTTTGTAAACAAGAAAATTTGTATTATTAAGAAAAAATATTGTTGTTGGCCTTCGCTTTCAAATATAACTTCATGTTAACTATTTTAGGCAATGAGGTGTTGGTAAGACATCCAGTAAAAGCCAGTGTCTCTTACAATACTCTCACCTATGATGAAGCCACTGTAACTTGTATCATGGGCATTAGGAAGAAAAAAACTGGTGTGCACCATATACACTACTGGCCTCACTCAGAAATTGTTAGTGCTAACACCTTGAGCAGTATGGATGATAGATCCCTCAGCACTGAATTGTAAATGAACTGCATTTCCCCTTTTTATTGTATTTTTATGCATGTTTTGAACATGTAAACCAAGCAGAAGGAGATTCGTGTAAAATTATGCTTTACTATAGAAAGAGAAGTGTAGTCACAGAGAAAACGCAGAAATACAGGCAGGTTTCCACCTTGATGATTTAATTTTTTTATTAAGAAACTATTCTCAAATATTTTTACACCCTTTATCTTGAGATTTGCTTTGTATATGCCCAGGACTTACCAACACATATATTGTCCACTCTTTGCAAACACCTTATTCTGATTAAAAGGGTCATGGATGTATGTTGAATGATGAAAAGAGTCTCAAACTATATTTGAAGCTAATTTTTATGCAAATTCTCATTAAGATTAAACAGAATTAAATATTTATAATAAAGTTCTGGATTAGAGGTAAGTCTTCCCATCAGACAATGATTGCATGAATTTGACCACTCAGTAGAGTCCATGGAAAAATGTTTTAGATATATTTGTAATGTTTAGTGCAAGTGAAAAATAAGTACGCTTGTTGCTGAAATTGTTAATTATTTAAATACATGAACCTATTAGATAAATGTATCATCATTGCCTATACTACAAATGCATTTAAAAGCTTAGAAACATGTTGGTCATGTTCCCAGGGCTGCCCACTCAGATTTAGATGAGTGTGTATAAAAGCTTTCTTTTGCAAACATAACGAGTCCTGCAGTTTGAGCAGTGTGTTTGCCCATTTTTGCATGCTCAGCTTATGTGTATCTTTCTGAAGATTAATGCTTGACATTCTGGATAGGTTGTACTTTACATAAGAAAAGACAAAATTCTTCAAAATATCATAATATTGAGGAGCATGCACACACATGCGTGTGCTTACAGAAACAGTGGTGGATAGCCAAAAAATATATACTTGAAAAGTAATCAAATCTGACTTCTGTACTGCAACAAACAAACAAACAGAATTGTTCAGCAATGTCTTTCTCTACAGACACTGTTGCTAGTGTATTAATAACCTCACCTAATTGAGACTATCCCTATTTATATTACGTGTACTGTGCAACTTAGAATGTTCAGTCTTTCCTTTTTTAAGTCACTGTTGTTTCTGCCTCTCTCTAAAGATGAGCAATATTTTTCCAATTTAATGAGAATTCTATTTTACTTAAATAAGATACATATTCACTATCTTTCTGTTGTTTTAAAATGTAATTCCTATGAATGTGTTCAACAGTTTGACTTGGGTTCCTCATCCTGTACTCCCTAACTGAATGAATTAATTAAAAAGTGGTGTTTGCCCATAAAAAAGCAAATAAGCAGACTCAGTGCTTGATGTCAGAAATAAAACTGTAAATGAACATAATTGTTTCACCTTCCTATTTACTCATTTGTGTGGGCATAAGCATTGAGTTAGTTGTATGCAATACAGTGTCTTAAATACTTTCATTTACACCTCTGATTTAAAGAAGAGAGAAACAGTAAAAGAAAATTTAATGACTAGATAATGATTTCTTTCTGAAAGGCTGAGCAAGATTTCTAATATTCAATTTGCAGGACATCAGGGTAGAAAACACATTTCTGACAGGTTTTTTTTGTATTTGTGCTTTATTTGGAAAGAAATTCTCAACACAGAAAAAGAGAGATAATTTTGACTCTTGGTGCCAGGGTGTTATTCCTACATACATTTATGTTATAGTGTAACAGCTGTAAGCAACGTGATATGCAAAGGGGTCTTCTATCTGTATTGTACAATATACTTTAAAAACAACAGACGTTGATGATGGCTACCATTTTGTTTAAAATAATCCATATTATAGAGTCAAAATAGCATGGCTTCTGTCCTTAAATTGACATAACCAACAATATTCTTCTATTTTGACTGCTAATTGCATGGAAAACAAAACACAGTTCAACCAGCACATTGCTTGTTATAATTTTGCTTTTTGCAGTATTGTTTTTCTTGTCCCTAGAGAAACCCAGCATTATATTCATGATTTGGATAGGCTTATGGAACAGTAAGCAGTTGCTTTGTCTCCATGAGGGATTCTACTACCCAACAGCAAGATCAGATGGGAGAGTAATTTGGAATTTCTGTACATGAACATTGTCTTGCTACTGAATCAAAAGAAAACTTACGTGATTATAGACTGTTTTGATATACATCAAATAAAAAAAGTGCAAACTGTGGAGAAGAATGTTGTATCAATTCATTCTAAGCTGAATCAAATTAAATAGTGATGAACAAAAAAGATGTGCAACTGAGGATTTTGATTTTAAAAAGTTAAAATTTGAGAAAGTAGGGAAAGTAGGACATAATGAGAAGTCACTTAGTGGTCAGTTGTTGAACATCCGTCCACCACCATCCTGCTCCTTGCGTCTAATACAGAGGTAACACAATGCTGGACAGGAAAAGAGTTTCTATTGTAAACAGTTGAATTCTTTGTTATCACAAATCCCTAAATTTAGCCAGCTAACCTTTAAAATGAAGTATTCCTTTAGCAAGTCTGTTCCAGATGTTAGTCCTCGGAAAGTTAGAGGCCCTCTAATTTCTTAACTAAATGTATTTATAACCACTTAATACCCATTTGTACTTTTGTGATGATTATTCTTAAGATTAACTGGCAATTCTGCCTCCCTACTGTTTCTTTCTCCTATGTATTTATGGAAAACGGTCATATCCATTTCCAGACTTCCTTTTCCCTACAATAAAGTCAGGCCTTTGAAATTCCTCTAAGGATATATGCCTTCTTTCTGGCATTTGCACTCATCGTTTCTTGTTTCTATTTGAATCTCTCTTTCTTGAGCATGCATGACAAGAAATGAGACAGTTATTTTTTCGGTATTTGGTCTGAGTCTTTTGCAATTTTTTCTCCTTGCTTCAGATAAAAGTTTCAGATATTGTCTCACTTTTAAGTTAAAGATATTGGAAGTCTTTTGAATATTTGAACTGCTAAGCTCTTCAGTAAAGCTGACCTCAGTAATTATTTTCCATAATTTCTCAGCATATGCCCTTTTGAAATAAAGGATGTTGTTTGCTAATCTGTTTTCACCTATCTTTCTATTTACTCTGAATGGAAGTAAGTAATTTCTTTCCTTAAGTTATTTTTTATGCCCACTTTTCTGTATTACACCATCTACAAAATACATCTCTCTAACTGCATAGCTTTCCTACTTCTACTTCCATCGGTATTGTTATTCATACTTCTGATGTTCATTTAGCACTTATATCCACGTTTACATGATGTTTCTATGCATTAAAACCAGGTCTGCCTTAGTTTTAAATTATAACTCTTTTTATCAGCTATTTGATCTCAGAAAGTTAGCACTTTTAGAGTTCAACTGGTGTCATTCCCACTTTGAATACCCTATGAATATCTCAGAGTAACTGAAAATCCCCAAACTTTCCTCAAAATACCTGTCTCTGAATCATCTCTGATGTTTTATCATCCTTATCGTGGTGACTAAAATAATTCCATTGTACGTCACTTTTGTGCCTCCTGCTTCAACTTTTTTTTCTTGTCTGGTAGACTTTTCTGTAATATATCCTTGCAAGGAAGAGGTAGTGTTATTTGTCCTAACATGAAGAATAATTAGTGGAATTTCCCCCACATTCAGCAGGGTTCTTTGCTCTTGATTCTGTGTCCTGCCACCTTTGTTCCTGGTATGCAGACAACTTTCCTCTTGTCTTGCTCCACTTCAAGGACAAACTCTTGCTCCACAGTTAATTCTTTCCAGTAAGAACCCTTGTTGGCACAGTATATCCTTATTCTAGGATTGCTGCCAATCTCAGAATCTAACTTCTCTGATTTCAGGTGTTTGAATTAGTTTTTAATTTTATTGTTGTACTTTGACTATTGTTCTCATTCCTTGCTTGATACACCTACTCTTAGTTTCATATTATTTTAACATTTAGTTTTTTAATTAGTGAATAAACTTATAACGACTATTACTTCTAAATGTTGTAGAAATTAAAGGAGTTAACAGAATAGTGAAAACAGGAAATGTTATACCAAAAAAGACTGTATCTGAAAGCAAATGATGTTATTTTGGGAGTTCCCATATAGTCACACAGGTCTGCTAGTTCAAGTTTGTGTGTATGTATTTACTGGCTCACATGAAATACCAGGTGCAAATTTTCAGTTTCTTAAACTAGCTTCGAGCATTAGAATTCTAATTCAAGATTGAAATATGGTGTCGGGACTGTACAAAGAATTGTGTATGCCAAACATGTACTTTAAGATGATCAATACATTAATTCTCTACTTGCATTGATATCAACTATAATCTCAAAATCATAAGATATAAATAAGAAAGTAATGTGCATAAACTGTGACCTCTTATTTTCCTTGGATAGCCCCTGAGCAGTAAAGCATTGGAAGAAATAGACCTGTAAGGCTGGTTGCCACAGAAGTGTTATTTCAGGTTTCAGGCTACTACTCAGCAGGAATTTTATCAAATATGGGAAATTTGTGGAATGTGTTCCTTTCTCATAATATTGTTTCAGTTGACATTCTCTCTATGAATCTTTTGAGACAATGCAGATGCATTTTAAGCATTAACAATTATTCTTAATCTTCTACTAAAATTCCTGAAAGTCTCTTTCTTTTTACATGGTAGTGCAATGCAATTCACTAATACCATTTTGTTTGTGCAGGAAGGTGACCTGAGTAACTCATAAAAGGTTGAGCATGGTAATGTTGTAACGACTACCAGCATTTTCCATTTAGTGGTTAACAGCTTGTCATGGATTAATAAGTAGAATATTGATAGTCAAAGGTGAATATCATAGCAGATACAAGAATGAAAAATGTAAATAGATAATGTAGTGCTTGTTTAGCTGCCATATTAGACAATGAAAACTTATTTTTTAATGACATGCTACATGAAACACGGCCTGAATACGTGGTACCATGGCCCAAATACCACATGAATATGTGATATCATGGCCTGAAAACTGGTATTTCTGCTTACCCTGCAATCATGAAGGTTGTATGACCTCAAGATTTTTTGTCCTAAAGATAATTTATAGAGTTTTAAAAGATAGATACGTTGTGAGGTACCTAGGATACAATATAATGTTTCCTATGTCTATATGGTGTGCTTGGGAAAGGGTATATAAAAAAATGTGCTGAAGGAAAAAACTTGACTGCCCAAAATGGTTGGCTAAGTTTCACCTGTGTTCCATTAATAAAGAAAAATCTAAATTTTGGTATAAATGTAGGTATAATATAGATGACCTTTAAGGTTTCTTAGACTAGTAATAACAAAAGATGCAGAAGACATATTAAATGATTTTTTTTTCAATCCCTTCAGAGCCAATGGGAATTACCACCTCTCATCAGAGCCAAACGTACCTATAAAAAAACCCAGAATCAAAACAAGAGAGAAAACTCCAATTTGTGCAGCAGCAGCTCTACACTTGATAATAACATTTAGTATCTTATACCATGCTGAAATGCTACACATATCTGGTATCATCCATTCTTTTTCCTCCAACTCAGTTTCAGTTTGTTAATGGTACTATTCAAAGATATATTGATGATTATTTTGCCAGTTCCCCCCCCGCCCCTTGGTGGTAGAGGTTAGAAATTCCACAATTCTGTGCTGCAAAGGAAAATATTAAAAGTAGTATCACAAAAAGGCAAATTATCCCTATTATTGGGGAAATAAGGAAATTAATTCCATCCTTTTAAAATGGTTGACTTTATTCTTTCTGGTTTAGATCAGCAGAATGTGGAAAAATGAAGTAGTGCTTTTGGTAAAACTGTTTGCAGAATCTTTGGAAAGACATACTTAAATCCAGAAGTGTATGCTAGTTGGATATGACAGTTTTAATGGCAATTAAGAAATATATTTGTGAAAATTTCAAAATTTTTTTCTAAAAACCCTCCAAATGTCAGGAAAGTACCAGAAAAAAACCAGCAAACCTGGTAAACAGAGTAATAAAGTAAAGGTAAGAGAATAACCTTGGTAAGCATCCCGGAAAACCTTATAAAATAATGGAACAAAGTTTAAGGATACAGTGCATATATCAGTAAGGAAAGATGGATCAGTAGGCAACAGTGATTTCAACACTTGTGATTGAACAAGTGAAACAAGTGAAAAGTTCCTTTTGTAATAATTAGCAAACAAAAGCAGCAACAGTAACAAACCCAAAACAGCTAAGAAAATACAACAAAGCACTTTACTAGGTGCTTTCATAATATTAATTATTTCTTCAAATTTTTATATAGGTATAAAACAATATATGTAATGTAGTACATAGAAAATTCCAAAGTGAAAACATAAAATATTTATGATTTCCAATGGGTAAAATGTAAAAAGTGCAAATAATTTGCAGGACATAGAATGAAAAATTACTGAACATACACAAACAAAAAAATAATTACAACTGAGATGAAACTGCTCATTAAAGAACTGCCAGGTTTGGTGATAAGCCTAATTTTATTTGACAATTTTATAAATGATGTGGGGGAGGAATAGACCATTAGTACTACAGTACATTGTTACATTGCACTAAATTGGACTGTGCTGTATATTAATGAGGGCAATAATACTTCAAAAGTACTGAAAGATTTTAGAAATGTGAATATAAGTTAATAATATTATTTCAGTTTGGATAGAACACGAGAGTATAAAAATAAGCTCTTAAAAGAAAATTAAACTATAAAGAAAATGCTGGCCATATATTTTAAAAGTGAAAAATGGAGACTTTAGAAACAAAGCTGTGTTTTTGCTGAACTTAAGCTACTGATGACTTAAAAGAGAGGGGTATATTACTTTTCAAGATTGCATTCCTTTTGAAACTCTTCTTCCATCCTACTCAACAATATTTCCTGCAATGTAAAAAATAGTTACATAGGTCTCCTTGTGTTTCATGATGTAAATGACATTACAGAGTGATTTTATTTCTCCAAATTTGAGGGGTTGTTTATACCTGCAAAAATGTGTTGCCAGGCAGTGATACCATCCTGTCTTCAATTCTGTAGAGATTTGTACCTTGATTAATTTTAAAATTAATATCTACTCCAGGTAAAAACAAAAAGTTAGGAAGCATGTATGCCTTTGTAGCATTGTTTCTGCAAACTACTGTCTGCAGAAAATAGACCTGTACTTTATACCTGCAAATATATATATGTACTAAGTTTTGTGGAGTGCAAGCTGACTTTATTTTTGCGGAATTTTAAGTAATAATGCCTTCATGCGTGAACTTTTCCAATTTTTCTTTTAGAAAGTTTAGAACGAGTGGGCAGATTATAGGATGACATTGTAGAATCCTGTAAGATTCTTGTAATGAGAAGTAAAACAATTTTAAATATGAAATGAACTAATTTGTGAAGCTTGCATTTCAGTCCTATGTTACATAAGTAATAATTTAAGAAAAATTTATTAATTTAAAAAGAAATAAAAGAAATTTAGCTAGAAGGTTAAATAATTCCAAATTGCATACTGCATTTCAATTTACTCAATTAAATTATAGTATCACATTCTGCTTTTATTAAAGTAACACATATATTATTGGTTTACTTCTTTTATTGTTCTGAACATTTACTTACCTACATTATCTTACAAAAAATTATTTTCTTATATCTGTTTCTCATTTTCTTGTAAGTTTTGTTTCTTTCAAGTTCATCATATTTGCCACTGCCAAACAGTGTTACATTTATAAATTCAGCTCACATATTGCAGTGATGTTCTGAAATTACAAGAATTTTACACAGTGATCCTGATCCTGCAAACCGTGATGTATGTGCGTGGCTCAAGGATGAGAGATGCTTAATGTTATATCTAGTGCGCCAGATAATCTTAGTCAAGCTCTAAAGAGACAATTTTGGAATCCCGGTCTTTACTGTTTACATCTTGGTAGACTACTTGCTTTATTTCTCACCTCATTCCTGTGGATACTTTTCAGTCTGATGGATCTCTGTCTGTCCATTCCTCTGCCTCATACAAACACAGATGTGGGTACCCTTTTTTTATGAAGGGACACTATGGAAAAGTGCCTTGTAAGTAAGTCTACAATTATAGAAAATTCTTTTGTTCAGTAAACAATTCCAACTACAGGCAACCATTCAAGCAGCATGTGTAATTCATGTCCCAGGTCTGTCTTTATCTGCAAATAGAAATACGGTGGCATTCCTATTTTCTCTCACTTCTTTTGGGGTATTTTATGTTTCCTTTTATTTGGGTTAGGAAGAATTTCAGAGAAACAATTCAGCAGTGGAACACAGCTTCCATCTGCTTCCGGTCTGTCTTGGTATCTTCATTAGTAGTTTTGTCATAATTAGATTGCACCAATGAACTTTCCACAATAATATGAAGATGGGAAGCATGGCCATTAAAGACAAGGATCAGACTAGATATAGAGAGAGGACCATAGGGAACCTAAGCAGTACAATTGAAGTAAGGTATGAGAGTGTGAACTGTAGATTTAGTGGTTAATAACAGGAAACTGTCATAAAATGGAAAGCATTAATAGCAAAACACAAAGCATGAGAAATAGTTGAGTATATTAGCTGATCAGCTGTGACTGTGAGGCATCAATATGATGTGTTTATAAAAATGATCTTGAATATATTAAGTGAAGGTAACATTAGTGTCATTATAAAAGACATCAGTAAGACCTATTGTCTCTAGTTCACGTTACCAGTGTTAAAAATAATTCAGAAGAACCAGTATAGATAAAGATCATTACAATTACAGATAAGTGCAAAGCCTATCTTGCAAGAAATGACTGATGCTTTCTTTACCTAGCATACATAAATTGTGAAGAAATTGTCCCAGTTTTTGATTAAGTTGTTTTAGTTGCTAAGTATCTTAATTAACAGAATGTTCCTTATTTCTTGTGTGTATTTGTCTAGTTTCAGCTTGTAACCATTGGGTATCATTATGTCTTTTTCTGGTAGAGAAAATAGCTGTTTATAACTGTCTGGCATTTTCTACAAAACTTCACCCACAACATCCATTCTGTTTTAATAAAAATAAAATTGCTTCAATCTCTTTTTTAATTCCTTCATTCCTTGTTTGATTAGTAAAGGAAGATGGAAAACTTGCTACTCATATTGTGGCATCACAATTCCAGAAAAATTCCAGTCTCTATGTAAGAATTGTGGCTGTATAGCTACACTTCTGACTTTTGAAAATAGAAACGCATGTTTGCTTTCATGTAGCTGGACATCTTTACCAAGTCTTTCATCTTCAGGCAGAGAGCATACTGTACCCTTATCACATAATAAAAAATTCTTATGGTCTGAAAATTTTGGATTGTATTTATATTACATGACCTAAAATTTAAGGAAAGATGCTAAAACATAATTATATTACCATTTGCATATTATATGTGTTTACAGATATCTATATTGTGTTTTCCACCAAATGGCACTAAAGTTATTATGGCTTAGCGAATTGGGATTTTAGAATTGCAGGGCTATTCATTCCAAAGCAGTTTTGCATGAATTCTTTTATATTCCAGCTCATGTTGGTAAATCAGTAGATTATTCTTTAATTAGTAATTCCAGAAGGACTGCTGATGGAGATATTATTCTCTGAAGGTGCAGATGAAATCAAGATTCTGATCACTGGTGAGCATTAAAGCTTCTGGGACTCTTTTCAAAGATAGAAGTATTGACTAAATATATTGACTAGATTGCTTTTTTCCACTCCTCATCTTATGATTTCCTACTATTGTTAGATAATGTAGATTGTATTTCATCTACTAAACACATGCATTGGTAATGGTGAACTACTACAGCTGTAATGTTAGGCTCAAAATACATGCCAATCAAACAGACTTTTTATAAAACACTGACAATTTTGTAAGACTTAATTAGGTTCCTGTGTTTCACAGTCTAGAGTTACATCTTACAGCATCGTAGCCAGAAGATAGCTTTGTCCAGGACAATGGAAGATGAAACTCCCTTCCAACCATGTGTTTGTAATACTGTCCTGGCTGCCTGTCTTTCTTGTTGAGTGTTCTACAATGTTACCATTCATACTAATTTCATAGGAAAAAGGCTTTCTATTTGAGTCCCTCTGTTTCTGCTCCCTCATGTTCTGTAAACCTTATACATATAAAATGTAAAATTACAGAAGCTTTGGTTCTAAAAAAGATGGGAAAAAAGGGAAAGATGTTCTAACAAATGCAATTCTCAACAAAAAACAGGTTTCTTGTTCTGTATTATGTGGCTTAACTCCAAGCATATGCATGCTTGTAAATATATGGGAGCTGAGAACTGCAACTTTACCAATAATCAGTGTGTAGAACAAATAATGAAAGCACAGAAAATTTAACCTTCAAAAAGGTTTTATTCCATGTCTCTAACTTCCTTAGCAATGACTTCTTTTAAAATCCCGGTACATTCTGTGGTGATCGATACAGAATGTTCTCAATTGGTAGCAAAATTTGTGGAAAATCTCCCATGAAAAATACCTCCCAAATGCCAGGTCTTTGCCACCACCAGAGACTGGTCTCCAAGACTAGTATACTTAAAATAATGAGGAAATGCACATTAAATAATTGTGGATTAAGACACTTGATGTAAAAATTGCTGGCAGAGCAAGAGCTATTTCTGTTTGTTTATACATACCAGTCACAAAAATGTTAACTGTAGAAAGGCAGCTTAGAATATGTAACTAGTCTACGTATTGCAGGCAGTTGGTATAATTACTACTTCAGTTATAAACAGGCATACGTAGGGAAGTAGAGTTGTCTTTTTTTTTGCTCTGCTAAACGTATCCAACACTGAAGCTGAAAACTTTTCCTTTAGTTTGCAGGAGTAGCAGCTTGCATGTTCTTTTCTCTTTAGGCCAGTATCTGTTAGAAGAAACCAAATAATATTCGGCCATAGACATAAGGTTATCTAGCATTCACAGGACAGGAAATTCCATAATTCAGGAGTTAAGGAGGCTGGGATGCAACAGAATTGCAGAGTTTATAGCTGCTTACTCATAATTGTACTTTTCTAAAAGTCTTTTGTTCTTCAGCATTTTCCTTTTAAATAATCCTTTTTGTTTGCTCTTTTCTGTTTACAGTTTAATCCATTTCATTTTCACTTTTCTTCCCTGAAGCACTTCTGAGCTCTCTTCTACCTTTTTCCTCTTTGACTCGGTCTAACGACTGTGTCCTAGCCTATTTCCCAGCTAAGTGAGGCTCAAGGGTATTTCAATTCAATTTGGGCCCACCTCTACTCCAACAACAATGTTGCTAAAGTAATACCATTAGATACTGTATAAGGCAACAGATCATGGCTAATAAATGTTATTTCTTTTCTGGACAACGTAACCTGTGCATTGTTGTAATTGATGTTCAAGGAAAGTACTCTGCTATTTGTAGATTCCAAGCACTGTGTCATATACTGAAAAATGCTCATTTGACTGTTCTATTTCAAAATTGATTCCCTGTAAGGGAAGAAGTATTTTGTTCTGTTGGGTATTATTATTATTATTATTATTATTATTATTATTTATTTAAACTTGACACATCTTAGTGGATGCTGAAGCACTAGGGATGGTATTTTTTACCCATCTATGTTCTTACCAGACATCTGTTTGTCTCTGAAGAGGAAAGATTCCCCACAGTAAACTGTAAAAGCAATGTGATTCTTTCTGTTTAACAAAAGAGAGTCAGTGTTAGAATGCTTTTTAAGTTTTTCTTATAGTTAAGAGGTAGATGGTTTAACTTTACTCTTTATATAAAACAATTCTGAAGTGAAACTGTTGTGTGAAATCCAATAGAAACTGAGGTATAAATTCAACAGCAAAGTCTGCACAGTTTTTAAAAAGAATATTTTATAAGTTTTATGGTTGAAGAAGAAGTAGTGGATGCTGTAAAATCTTGATGTAGCAGGGCTTTTGTCCCTGTTACTAATAATAATATCATTAACAAAATGTGGAAGTAAGGTATAGATGAGATTATATTATGGCTGTACAATATTGCTTTGAAAGCTCTTCAGAGAGTGGTTGTTAATGGTTCACAGTCAAAACTGTGAAAAAAGTATTGGGTGGGACTCTGAGACATTCTGTTCCTCATTAGACTTAGATGACAGAATTCAATTTAGATGTGATGACACGATTCTAGGAAAGATTATTGAGAGACAAAAATAGAATTCAAAATGATCTTACACTTGGAGAGGGGAAACAGCATCCGGGGATGCATAAGCAGAAGCATAGCCTACAACACATGGAGAAATTTTTTAGCTCTTCACAGCATGAGTAAGGCCAAACAGTATCCTGTTCTGCATACTTCAAGGAAACTGTGGACTGACTGGAGGCAGCTGAAAGAAAAGCAAAGAGAATGATCAGTAATGTAGTAGGTGATCTGCAAGGAAAAATGGAAGAACTTAAGGTTGTTAGGAAACAATACTGAGATAAAACATAACAAATTTCAAGTACGTGTTGTCACCTGTGATTGGGACAGTAAGTAATGGACTTGAACTGTTGCAATCGGAAGTGCTGAAGGAGAATTCGGAACAAGTATTAGGTAAAGGTGTTTAGCTGTAAAGGCAGTGAATTACTAGAATGGCCTGCCTGGGAAAATTATAGTGTCCATCATTAGATATCTGCAACATAGATTAGATAAGAACCTGTCCAGAGTGCCAAAGGTAGACCTGATTCTTCTGTATGGTAGTGGGATGAAGCAAATGACACCTGAGGTCATTTGCCTTAGAACAATGCCTATTTTCTTAGTAAATCAAACTTTAATTCATATTACATTTGTACTAGCAGGAAAACAGCAGAATCTTGATTTACATCTTGATTACCTCCTTTACCTTCTCATTACCTAGGGGAAATTAAACAGTTTGCATTAAAATTGGCTTGCATATAAGAACAATGTAAAATATTCACAATGAAATATGTACAAACAGGATAGTGCAACCATACTTGCATTCAAATTAGCATAGTTTCACATACTCCTGTTGACAAATGATAATAATAGGGATTAGTTTATAAACCTTAATTTACATGTGGAAAACTGATTTATGCAAGTAGCTGAGTAAAACTACTTGTTTTCGGGATAACTAATAAATTCCAGAATTAGGATATGTTTGGAAACAGTGCTGTGCAAAATGGGGCCCACTCAGCAATGAATTTAAGCTTATAGTTAACTAAGGGTGCCCAACATCAGTGTCCGTCTGCTTGTGTTGAAAATTATGAGCATGCATTACTGGATAAAGGTCAGAATATGCATCATCCTGGTTGAACTCTGTCTTATTTGATCAAAAGCTTCATTTGTTATTTTCTAAATTTGAAAATCATGATGTATGATAAGTTTTGAGATAATCAAAGCATATCAATATCTTGAAATAATGGTGCTAGGCATGTAGCCCAAAAGTTGGGAATAAGGAAATTCTGTGCTCAGATTTACCCTGTATCCAGCATTACCCATATCTTTACCTCAGTTTCACTGATTATAAAAAGAAGACAGTAGTACATATTGTATTCTGTAAATACCATTTACATCCATGTAAAATAGCACATGCATCATAGGTATTGGTATTAATATTTGTTAACTTATATTACAATTTCTTAACTATTTTTTCTTTTGCACAAATAAACATCTCCAATTTAGAACTTAGTGCTGCTTCTGTCTAATTAGATTTGAGATAATAACTGTAATAATGTAATATACCTAAATTCTGCGTTGGTTGGTTTTTTTATTTTTTTGGTGAAATATAACAACTTAATGAAGGTCAGCTGAAGAAATATTTGTATTTGTTGCATATAACATAAAAGGAACAAAATAGTCAATAAAATCCTTAGGACCCTGGGCAACTAAATTAAGCCTGTTGGCAGAGAGATGAAGTTTGAGTACATACATGTACATCTATTGATTTAAATGGGTCTTACTGCCAAGGCATTACAAATGAGACTGTCAGGGTAGTAGCAGAGTACATCAGCAATATCAGGCAGACCAAGGAGACTGGGACAAAATTATTAATGGAGAAATCTTATTTAAGAGCTAATGTAACTCAGTTTTCTTTCAGTGTTAAATAAGGAAAATGTACAACTTATAATTGTGAGTAAACATGACTTTTTTTTTTTTTTTTAAATGTCACTAAAAATTAATCAAATTTGGGGAATACTGTTTCTTGGGTAAATGTTGCAATTACATAAATATTTTTTCTACAGTCTTTTGAGGGACCTCTTTGCCAAAAGGACATATTCTACTTATGTTAAAGTCAATAAGAAACGTGTTTGTCCAACTCAGAGTAAAATCTGTCCGTTTGCCTTCAGTTTCTTATGCCTATTTCTTTTTCTTTTTTCCTCTGTTTTCAGGACTCATATTCCTTCAATCAATCCTTCTAGATTCAACCTCCCCCCCCCCCCCCCCCTTTTCCTCCCCTCCTTTTCTTTGTTTTTAGATCTTTTTAGTTCTGTCTCTTTTGCTTTTTCCCCACTGCTACCAGGTAATACAGGTTTTTAAGTTGCAGTGGAATAAACTCTAATTGCTTTCTATTTAAAAGAAAAGAAAAACTCAAAACCAAATTCACTAGCCTTGAAATAATTTTCTGAAAAACACAAGCTGTTATGTTTTTAGCCATACAATAATAGACATACTTTCATTATGGATGATGTTCTCAGGGCTGTACTTGAAATATTTTTTGAAACAGGTTTTTATCTTTAGAATTTTTCCTTTAAAAATGGGATTTTGTTCTCAGTTCATGAGATTGGAAGTATTAAACTACACTTGTCCTTGATTCAGTTTGCTGCTTCTTCATGGTTCAAATTGCCCTTCATGCAGAGCTGAGCTTGTAATATGTACTCTAGATGCTGAGTAAATGCTTTCTCTGGCTGTCCCTGGCTTACTTACTCAGCCAGTCTGAGTCACCTTCAAAACATCAAGATTATGTGTATATACACTGTAATAAATAACCACCTGCATTGAGGTAATGCAAATTGAATTTGTTGAAATATGGCCTATTATATTAAAATTTATGTTTCTATTATAATTTTTATTGTATGAGACAAATTTCTCCTGTATAAAATTACTGAGAAATAAGAGCTGTATCCATGTATAGGAACGCTTATCTTTTCTTGGGAACTATTTAATAATAGATTCTTACCATGCACATATCTTCGAAGTGCCTATTTTCTTCCGCATCCTCTTAAAAATGCATAGCTGGATTTTGTCATTCTCAAAACAGGTCAAATAACTTAATCATAAGGTACTCATTTATATATCCTAAATATAGACGATTAGAGAGTCGGTTTCTTTTTGTACTTGAACCTGTTATTTTATAAATAATGTCAACAGATTAGAAATAGACTGAAAATATATTCACTAAAGGGATTTCAAGACAAAATTCAGCTGTAGGGGTATTTTAATTCTGAATCTGTACAAATGGTGACATGCTGAGAATGAAAGTGAGATATGGTAAGAACAGGACTTTGTAATACACAGTTCTGAAGTTGACACACCTCTGGTGCTTTTACTGGACTGAAACAAGTTACTTAGTAAACTGCATAACATACAGTTATTTTCCTGAATGAAAGAAACAAACATTAAAGAAGAAAATTTGAAATCAATTGGTAAATATGCAGGCACTAAACTAGCCTTATTTCATGCTAATTCAACTTTATTGAATTCATATCACCATCCATAAAAGCTGCCTCTGCTCTTCAAAGTAATATCCAGTATATCTCAATTAGCAATGTGTTAACCTTTCATCCAAGTTGGCTAGCAGAGTGAAGCTAAATAGATTAACTATCAAAAATGGGAAATAAAAATCTAAGAACAAAAAGAGAAGTTAAAAATATTTTTATTTTTGATAATAATTTAAAAAAAAGTCAGTAGAATTGACAAAAATAACATTAAACCATGAACATTTCTAAGTCTGATAGTATATATATATTTTTTTAAATGTTGCAACTAGCCATGAATATTGGAACAATTTAAAAATGTTTGGAATAACAATAGGCCATACCTGGTCTTAAGTAAGTTGGCTGCTTAGTCATAACAGAGAAAAAGTATATCTGAAGAGGATAAAATCCTGTTCCAGCAGACAAATGGGAATTTTGACAGCTTATTCTGGTCAGTCTTTTAAAATGAATTGAATAAGGGAAATACAGCAATGGTCTATTGGCATATACTGTGTCATAAAGTTATTACTAATAGAATGTAGTTTTGAATAAAAACATTTAATGACAAGGAAAATTAATAATCTTATTTTTATAATGTGGACTAATTAATTGAAGAGGCTAGAAAGAATTCTTTTCCCCTTTTAATGTGCATTTTTTCTTCTATATTGTTTTTTCTCTCTCTTCTGACAGCTAGGCTGATGTCTTCATTTGTGTAATACATTGAAAGTACTCAACTGTTCTGCCTTTCTCACATACACTAGGTGAAAGTGGTCACCAGATTTAGGGCCAGGAAGCAATTTCTCCTTAGGCTATATTGGCAAGGTGGTTTTTTTTTTTTTTCTTTCTAACTTTTATATAGTTAATATGGTGAACTTGTTAACACAATTTTGGCATTTTGACCTCTTGCTGTTGGAGACTTAAAAGACCAACTTTAAGTATTTATTCTTTCTTTTTTCTTGTGGCTTGTTACAGCATGTGATCTTTGGAGTTTGAGACTACAGATTTCTTAAGATTTCTGCTGGGTATTAAGTGTTTTGACACCCATATGCTGTGCTGAGTACTTAATCTGTGGGTTATTTCGCATTTAATATCTGTGGTTGCTAGCCATGGAAAGGAATTAGAATCAATGATCTGAGCCTTCATTTTTATAACTGTGGCAACATTTTTCCACCTAGTTAAAATTCAAATTCAAATCACATTTGATTAGTTTATAAAATGTATCGTTCTGGTAACATTGTTTATAATAGCTAGGGCTAAAGATAACAATCACTCATATTTTTAGTCTTTTAGTTGTGATTTTTAATATTTTGGAATGGGACACTAACTCTCTGGATTTGAACTCTTCTATATTTCGTGTGTTAATCAGTTTGATACTGAGATGTGGGTTTTTTATTAATTGATCTTGGCTTGATTTAAATCTAAGAAACTATGTGGCGTTATTTTTTTAATCACATGTAAAAGCACAACAAGAAAGACAATCTTTGAGGTTCCAACAGCATATGCAACAGATGCATATTATAGCGTATTTAAACCTGATTTTCTTGTTAAATATAGCCTAATATCTGCACTAAGTATTTTAGTAGTTTAGGTACTAAAAATCATACTATAAATCCTATAGGATGGGTGATGTTTCAGAGTTATTGTTGCTGTTGATACCTTCGCTCTTGGTTCTCAAATTTTGTTTCAGGCTTTTTTGGTGCAATCTGAATATGATATTAACATTTTTTTCTCCTTTACTCACTAATAGAAATTGTGACTATCATGAATGGAGGGACCATATGCTGCTTTGAAAAGGCAGCAGGGACCATCTAGGCAGTTTATAAATGATCTGAGTAAGAAATGAACAGAGACCAATTAAGCTAGTTAGGAGGCCGAAGGTTTTGGAAAGCGAGGATACTAAATTTGGTTCCCTTCAAAAATGATAGAAGATAGAATTAAAAATTACTACAATTTTTTTTTCTGTGTTTCTGCCTAATAATTCCTTCTTCACTTGCAACAACAAAGTAAACTAAGGTTTGTTTTTTCTTCTTACGTGGGACAAGGTTTTTAACACTGGAAGTTGTTGCATGTCAGTGAAATTACCAGGATGGGACTAGTGGCCACTCACAATATGGCTTTTGTCACTGAGGCAAGTCTGTGCACTAAATAATGCATGCACAATTACCACATTAATCAGGCTGGTCAAAACAGGTGATCCAGTGAGTACCTTTGTGCCCACTGCCATTTAATGCTATTCACCCATGTATCTATTATAACTATTCATTTAACACCCCAGGTGTGCTAAGTGCTTTACAGATAACATGGAGATGAAGGTTCCTTTCTTAGAGAATTTAAATTAAAAATATAGATATTTTGAATACAGATTAGATGGTAATAAAATGCAGGAAAATCTGAGTGGTTTTTTAAAACCATATTTTAGTTAATTTCTTGATCTTTATTTAGCTTTTGAGAGCTATTTTGGGAATATATTTTAGGCCTTTTTGAGTCTCTGGAAAGTATCCAATTAGTGAGAGAAGAGAATGTAGCCAAGGAAGGGTTTCCAGATGTAAAGGGCAGAATGAAAAAGTGCCACAGAAGAGAGCGAAGGGACAATTTGAATACAAAAAGCAGGCAGATGAAGACACAAATGGCTTATTATAGTTGCTATTATTTCTTTCGTAAATGCCAAAAAGAAATAGGTGATTCATTTTTATACCTGTAATAATTATATACAGAGAGAAGAACGGGAAAGATACAATACTGACTTAAATCCAAAGGGAAAAAACCATATTTACAGTTAGGAAGTCATTTATTTTAAAACAAAGAAAACTCCAGGAATAAAAAAATAAAAATAATAAAAAAAAAGGTTTCTTTGGAACATCTGAGTTCTCTTGAATCTTAGAGGTTCAAAAATAACAAGTATCTTAAAAAGAAAGTAAAGTTTTGATTCCACAGTTAACTACCTCAAACTTAATACTGCAATGCGTGAATAGGGGTTATTAACTAGTTGACTGCTTAGTGGTTGCAGTCATGAAATTAATCCATTATTCTCTTTTCCTCTCTTGAAAACCTCCTTTTTTTCCCCTTCTACACAGATTATGAAACAATGCGACAAGGGCTAGACTGCTCTGTATGGACACCACACAGTTGTTCAGGCTGATCCACACTGTCTTTTTGTTTCCTTGTGCTTTCCCATATGTCTGCCTCTGTTGGCTTGTATCTTGTACTTTGAGCCACACCATTTCTTCCTCCTGTTTTTGGGCAGCACCCAGGAAAAAAAACCACAAAAACCCAAACCTGATCAAGGTCTGAAATTCCTAGACGTAAGGTAATACCAGCAGTACACAATAATAGTATCATAATATGAAGAACATAGATTTCTGCTTTGCCTGGATAAATGAAACCATAACATGGTGTATCTGAAGTGTACTGCATATCTAAATATCTCAAAACACTTCACAGATTATAGTGATTCATTGTAATTGCATCATGATATTGCTATTATATTGCAGTCATGTTATCATTTCCGTAATAAACATTTATCTTAAGAATGTTTGTGTGTACCACATAATTAGCTCTAGAATAAAGAGTGATAAACATGAGGTGTGATTCATTAGAAGAATGATAGAATTTGATTTTTAAATTCTAACAATTTATTTTAACTGTTACTTGTTAAAAGTGAAAATAAAGTGAAGTTTTTTTAATTGCAAAACTGACATAAAACAAGCTTAAGTAATGATTGAGAGCTAGTATGTATTTAAATATTAGCACAATTAGTTATTGTTGAGTTTTTAATCTCCTGTCACTGTAAAATGTAATAAGTATGTCTAGATATGCTGTATTTATGATTTCAGATAGGACTGTTTGGTTTAAAGTCTTATACTAAGAAAGCCCTTTATTTATCAAAAAATAACCTAGAATAACAACTTCAGCCAGTATCTTCTTGCCTGAATCTGACCTTTAATATCACTCCAAAAGTAATTTTGATATATAATATTTATAAAATAAGAAAAAAAAAAGAAAAAGCATTCAGCTATGAAGATGCCAACAATACAAAAGAAAGCTGAAAGTCTTTATAAAAAAATCACTGTAGCTTAAAAGCAAACTATACTGTGTTGTAAGCTAATCACTTAATTATTCTATTCAGCACAACTGTTGCCTTCTGAGGTTTGTCTGCATAAGCCAGTGATCTAACTCTAACTCTAACTTAATTAGCTTGGTTACTGGAAGAAATATAGCAATTTTAGCTCCAAGTATGTTTATATAGCACTGAGTTATGCTGTGAGGACATTACCCATGGCTTCTGAGACTTGGGGTGTCATCCACTTCTTGCAAGTATGATACCTAAAACCAAAACAACCAAGCAAACAAAACCCGCAAACCTCCCCAAAGAAAAGGAAGGTAGAAATAAATGAAAACTATTTGGCTTGCTTTGCTCTCAGCACCTGAGAACTTGAAAAAAGATCATATAGTGAGAGTCTTATGATGCTGTATAAGCATATAGTTTCAGAACTTTTGTTTTCAGACTAAAGACTAAATAATACTCAAACGTTAATCATATAAAAATAAAAATAGCAGGACAAAGATCCAGATCCAATTTCAGATCTCAGTGCTAAATCTCTAGGCTTACTATGTCAGCTGTCAAGGAGACTGTGGAGTCAGGAATCTCCTAACAGTGAGTGGGGAAAGTTGCATATCTAAGAACAAGAATTCAGTAGGAAATAGGCTACATGTAACCCATAATATCTGCAGAACTATAACCAAACTTCTACATGACAAAGGATAGGCATACATCACTGAACACAAATTAATAATTTTGGCAGGAGCTACTAGAATTCATGAGTAAACTGCCTTAGAAACTAACCACCAGGACAGTGGTCCTGCTTCACCAGCACTGAAGAAAGGTGCTCTTGCTGTTCTCTGTAGTAGGAAAAATGTGGATTTGCATCTGTTCAGGCTTGAATAGAAAGTGAAGTCAGGTACCTCCTTTCTGGTTGAATATTTAGCAGGTATTATGCAGAGAATTGTTAGCATTACCTCCTTAATGTTTAATTATAGTTTAAAATCAAGAACCCTGTAACAAAGACCTGACCCTTTATCTGCATGCTGTAAGGAAGGCCACTTGGAGGTTTTAGGTACTGTTCCGCCTGGTTTCTGATCCTAGGTTACTTGGAATAGGGCTGGTTATCCAAATGCCCGGGCAAAGCAGTCTTAGGAATTTGTACATTGAGAACATTCAGGTGCCTAGAGAACTTTTTAGTCAAAAAGGAGTGTTTAGCAAGTTTCAGTAGCTTGCATTTCTTCTGACTTGAATTTTGGATTAAAATATGGACTTAATCACCAAAGTCTGCCAAGTACTTTTTATATGTTTTTTGGAATCTGAATCTAAACCACTTTTGTTACAAACTAGCTTAAATGAACATATGTTTTTACAAAAGTGTATTACTGATTCCCCAAAGGGTCAAAACATTATTTAGATAACATAGTGCCTCCAGTTTATTTCTGAAGTTCACATGTATTTATACAGACCCAAATTACTTCTTCACTCAAATATACCCATGACAAGGAGTACCATCAAGATTACCGCCATAATATTCATAGCACACTTCTCCTAAAACAAGAAAGGTTGCAAAACTCATAGAACTTCCTAATGTTTCAGAGCAACTACGTAATTTCATATTAATCCAATAGAACCACTTGTTCTGAACTTACCACTGCACAAAAATTTCTTCTTTGGGAGGCTGAAATTGTTAAAAGTATAATTTTTGTAACATTGTTTAGAAGTTTTTGAGATCAGTGCAATTGACCATAGATTGAACAAATTAATTTACATGCCCTTTTTCACTGCAGTTTTTGGGAACTCTATTTCTGAATAGTATGAAAGTTGAAGTATACTTACTCTTTGGTTACCTGTATAGTGTCCTATTTGGTACATTGTTGCTGAGCTGCCTGAGTTTCATATTTTGGTGGCAATTGCCAATTTAAGTATAATTACATAATATTTTCCATCAATAAGAATCTTTTAGAGTGGAGGGGGATGAGGGAGAAAAGTATTAATACACATATTATATCACATTATGTGACATATTTCTGTAATTATTTAATTTTTTCATTAGGTACATTTTTTCAGAATATGATTTCATAGGCAAACCCACACATTTTCAAGTTTTAATGTTATGCAGAAAAAGATATTTAATTTTTAAGATTGTTTGAGAAGAAAAGAAATTTTAAGGTTAAATCCCAAGTTCAAGGTAAGGTTATTTTGAAAAAGATTTACTCTTGTTATTAATGGGTTTTGTGTGGTTGAATTGTGTACAAATGATGAAATCCCAAGAGAGTTAATTAGACAGAAGATAGGCTTAGTACCACCACAGTATCTAGCCTGATAGATTCTGAGAAATGTTTAAATAATGGTATTGCAGTTATACATTATAAAAGATTCCTGCAACTCTGAATTAGTATGTATATATACTAATATATATACTAGTATATTGTATATATACTTATATATGAATTGCTAATATATATTAATGATATATATATGTAACACTTAAGTTGCACTAGGGAGAAAAATTTTGTAGATGGTGAATCACAGCTGAGCTTCATTCCAGTTTTGCCTGGTCAAAATATAATGCTTCTAATGAATACATTTCCAGTTCTCAGTATGCATAGCAAAAATAATAGCTTTTGTTTATGAAGACTTTAAAGGACAGAAAAGATCTACAGGGAATGTAAGAAAATGACCTAGTTACTTTCAACACCTACAAAAGGCATCAAATAATGGCCAGATTTTTGCAAAGAAAGTTCTTTTTAAAATTAACACTTATCAGCAATAACATTTTTCTGCAGTGCTTTTAGTCATTGTAGTATTTGTCTGCAGGTTTTAAAATTGGTAGTCAAAATTGAGTGCTCAGTGACTTTACAGGAAAAATAACTATCAGCTCTTCACCAGTTATTATAGCTTAGTCACATTAGAACAGAATAAACATTAGAAATCTGATCAAGAAGTGACCTATCCAAATAATTTTTGTCTAGGTGTAAGTCCACCCTGTATTTAAGTTAAAACTCTACTCACTTTTCTGAAAAGATCAGATCATGTATTCTTCAAAGTGATAAATTATTGTTTACTATAGGTAACAGCAGGCTTTATTTCTTAGAATATTTTTTAGCATAAAATGATATGTGTCATGATGCCAACTATCTTCTTTCCTTCAAAGATTTTCAATGTTACGTTCTCTAAGTAAATCACTAGAGTAATTTAAACCCAAACTGCTAGAGACTACTAGGTCTCTAGTTTATATTTTTATGTTTTTCAAATGAGTCCTACACTTAAGGCTAAATTTTAATTACTATATAGGTGCTTAAATACCACAGGAACCTTTGGTTTAGTTCAAAATTATCTTACATTTGTTCCAGGAGTAGCAGTTTGTAATCAGTCTACTGAGTTGAGGTCTTGGGCCTTTATATGACAACTCATATTGTTTCAGTGTAGTTTGCTACAGAATGTAACTGCTACCATTTCTAACTCTTTGCAATTAATTTAAAAATTCTTTTGCTGTTAATGCAAATAATCCCTTAGTCTCAGTCTCCTGTCCTTCACAGAGGAGGACATTCTCAAAAGTATCTATGTTTGTTTTAGGTGTGCCTCATGCACTTTGAAAATGGAGGGCTGCACTGTGTGCCAGATGAGTATTCTCTTGTTTCCTATGGTCCATGTAAATTAAATTTTCTATATCCTTCTTGTCTTATTAACATAATATTTGCTTTTATGGAGATAGAAGAAAACAAGGGGTAAAGATATGAGAACTCTGTATTGCATCAGCCAAAATAACTAGATTTGATACAGAGGAATGAAAATGCCACAGTTCCTACGCGATTATCTCCTGTTTTGATTCATTTAAATTTAGAGTAGAACAGAAACAATGTGAAAAAAGGTATCTGAATCACCAAGTTGGCAGGGAATAAGAAATAATTGTCAGTGGTGAATATGTATTTATCAAAAAGCTGTCTAGAGAGTCCAGGGTCAGAATTATATCTTAAGCTCACCAAATTTCATGCTAAAAGAAAATAAAATCATGAAACTAATTTAGAGTGTTTAGACTTTATATCAGACTGGTAAATCTTTTGGGATGTTTGCAAATATAGTATTAATATAATATTTGTAAAGCTGCAGTTAATATTACACATTGTACCATAGTAGTCACACAGGTGATGATCAAATAAAGCTTGGTAGGTTTCAAATCAAGTGTTACTGCTCTGGTGGTTTTAAAATTTTTTTAAAGAAGAAAATACCCTCATCTTCTTTGTAATTGGTGTCTGAATCTGAAGATATTTTTCTCTGAGGAAATTTTTACTGAGATGTGAGTTACTCACTGGAAGTAGTACTCAAAGCTTTGAATATAGAACTTCCTTTTTTTTTTTTTTTAATTTTTATATATCTCAGTGTCTGAGCGATTTCAGCAAAGAACATCTTTCTCTAGTGGTATGTAATTTTTGAGCTCTTAGATCTACAGTATTTAACCTTACTGTCATGATTTGAAAGAACACATAAAGCACAGGTTAAGATCACAGTGACAAAGAACTGGACAAGTAATAAATAATGAAAAGGATAGGTGTTCATGTCCATTGAGATGGGGAAACTTTGGCATAGGAAGAAAGACCCTGAAAAAAATCCCAGGGTTAAATCAGGTTGCTTCATGTGCTTAATATGAATATAAAGCCAGGAAGGGTCTGGATAAGTTGGAAATGGTCTAGAGAAGAGCCACAAGAATGAGTAAAAGATTAGAAAACAAAGCTTTGATAATGAGATTTTCAGTTCAGTAAATAAAAGTATAAATAGAATGACTGGAAATTGAAGCTGAGATGAATTCAGACTAGAAATTATTTATAACCCTTAAGTTAATTAGCGTTGGAATGATTTACCATAGCCTGGTTCGTTCTCTATCACTGGCAACTGATGGATGTTTTCGCCCTAAAATATATACTTTAATTCAAAAAATAATTAGTACATGCCTGTATTATACAAAAGGTTAGATTAGATGATCACAATGATCCCCTCAGGCCTTTAATCTATAAATTTATGAAATTCTCCAGCTGCTTTGGTTGTTCCACTGCACTGGCCCCTGCTGTTGGCCACTGCATCTAAATGTATTGCAGTATGGCTCCACTTATGTGTAGATGCTAATAATTTGAATCTATTGAAACATATATCTAGAGCTTATCTCTACTATAAATTCCTGTTTAAATTGTTTTTCCTCCAGTGAAATCAACAAAAAGGCTTCTTTTAGGAAAGAAAGCCATAATTACATATACTATTGAGCACTGTTAAGATGAAGTGATAGGCCGGGAGATTCTGAGAAGTCATTCACCAAACCCAAACTACGTTCCTTCCTGAGATAAAGTACATATATGACTAGAAAGCCTATCCCAGGCAAATGCCAAAAATAAAAATGTGTCATTCTATGAATAGAATGGAAATGAAGCTTGCAGGGACTATAATCTCTCAAATTTGAGAATATAGTAATATTTAATCAGTAGCAAGTAAGGAGACATATTTATTGTGTTAGGTTCCTTCTCCAGAGTTTTATGTATGTTTCTTTGAAGCAGCTTGTATTAGCCCCTGTCTAGGGGTCTGGACTGGATATGGAATTAATGGAATTAATTCTTTCCTAAAATGGATTAAATTTTCAGGTTGGCCAGTATCATCTCTTTTTTTTAACACTTCAGCGATAGCCTTACTACTGTGTGTGTAGGACATTACAATAACATACACATCTTCCCCATACCTATATGGGTCCTCTTCTCAGTTCCAGGGGCCTTGTTCATCTTAGTCATTTGTCTCGCTCTTCATCCTTGTACCAATCCCTTTGCAGACCCACTCATAGTCTCTCTCTCTCTCACCTCATCTGGATCGTTGTCTTACTCTAAGGTTTAGTTTCCATTTTTAGCCATTCCCATTCAATCCCCACCAACCTCACATCTCCTGTCTTCCATCCAGTTCTTTCTCCCAATCTATAGCAACATTCTTTCTTGCTAATAACATTTATTTGCCCAGGCAATTCCACTTCCCGTCATGGATTATGGCCTTTTATATCTTCTTTCAATATACGTCTTGCTCACGAACTTCCAGTTAGGTCTCACTGCCTAGCCACACCTAATCTCCTCATCTTGATTCTCATCTAATATCCATCTTTCAGGTTATCACCCACTAATTTCCTCTCCCAGTTGTACTGCTGCAGCTTCCAGTCCGTTGCAATTCACTGGTTGTTGTCCTAAGATACTGCGTCTGTTGTCAAGTTCAGTTCATATTTTCTGTGTGTTCGGCCTTTGGAACTTCCTCCTCTGTGCTGCCCGTACACAGAAAAGGGAGTGTGGAAAGCACAAAAAAAAGGATTCTCTTTTTCCAAGTAACAGTGCTTGGACCTGGACAATTGCACATTACATACAATGTGCTAGAGCATCCTGCAGAGGAGGTCTTGTGCATGGCTAGAGTATGATTGCAGCTTTTCTCTTGTTGATCCTATTTGAACTGTTATTTTTACATTTACGAATTGCCCAGTTTGGGGTAGATTTTAATAGGCATGGCAAAATATGCATCTTTGAATGAAGGATTCTTTGTGTCTCCTCCTCCACCTCTGACCTCACCACCTCACTGTAGTAGGGAATATCAAAGGAAGCATCACTGAATGTTTTATAGGACTTCAGTAGTCCTCTCTAGCCTCTTCCACAGGAAGGTTTAAAATATTTTGCCTACAATTCTCAAGACAATTCTAGTCAGGCAGTTGACAAAAAAAGTCACCCCATTTAAACACAACGGTTAGATTTTGTTAGAGTGGTAGGCAACTCCAAAGCTGGTTGAAGAGAATTAGAACTCAGTTATTAAAACAGCACTACCTATCCCACCAGTGTATCAACATATGCACACTATTAGAAAATTTTCATTCTCATTCTTGAGAAAATACTGAAGTTATTCAGAAGAAAAAAGTGTTGTGGTTTTTTTTTTTTTTAATCTAAGACAAGCTCCCATAAGATACGGTGTACCTGGTAATGGTGATTTGTTATTGTTGACACTTGCCTTTTGAAAATGCATATGCTTTCTTAAATCTAGCAATTCTTTGCCAGAGCAGCCCTACTATAGGAGGCTCCTCAGCCTTTATTTGTTGCCAATCAGGCAAGGAATATATCAGCCTCATTTGCACAGAGCTGGAACTCTTCTTTCAGAATTCTGTTCAGCTCTTTTACCTGAGTTACGCTTTACAGTTTTATTCAAATATGTAGTATTTGAGAGTAGTTTTCCATGAATGGAAAAAAAGCCCAGTCATCTTCCATGGATCTTTTAGGATAAATGTTCACTTATAGACCTTGTGACTATACTAAAAACACTTAGAGGACTTGCTTCCTATTACATTAAAAATTGTAAGGGTTATACACATCAGCATGCAGATGAAAAAATTTATACAGTTGTTTTTGACTCCTTTTGTGCCCTGATATGTAACTTAATTTGAACCTGCATTGTAAAGTTGACATGAAAATGTACCAGCCTAGGCATAAATTCACTCATCAGCACTATACCATAATGATTGATGATAATGGACAAGACTAGTGATAATTTACTTGCCCATCAAAAGAATTTCTCACCCCAGGCAAGTGGGCAATTAGAACTTTGCAAGGCTGACTATTACTAGTTATTTGTTTATTTTTAGTTATTTGTGAATTGCTTCACTTTTTAATGTTCTATGATAATGTTTGTATTTTTTTAAAACAACCCATGTTTGCAACAGTTGCTGCATTTGAAAATTGCTTTTCTCTGTAGTTGTTTTTATCTTTTGAATGGGAGCTGTTGATTTCTGTATTAATGTCCTACTGAACACATTAAGAATATTTTTCAAGACTCTTCAAGTTGCTAGGAAAATATCCATGGAAAGTGGGTAATTTCTTCTTTGAACACCTTACTGAATATCAAATCTAGGAAAACCTATATGTTTTTTTGGTTGGTTATTTAATACAACACTGTTTGATGGCACTAAAACAAGAGAAAACTGTAGAACTTGGCTGATATATCTGATCTATTGGTAATGGCTGCAATGTATAAATATTACCACTCTTAGCACAAACTCATATTCTGAAAATTTGGCCTTGAGTTTAACGCCATGTGGTGAAATTGTGATTCGTTATAGGTTCACTGGCATTGACATGATGAAAATGTCCTCATGCTTCCTTTCTACAAAGATTTCACATTCACACAGTTTTATTTCATAACTAGCTGTGTTCTTAGATATGGATGAAATATCGTACTGGTAGTTGGTGGTGTCTGGACCAGAAATATAAATTCTGACTGGGGAAATACACCGGTCAAAGTTGCTTGGATCTTTTGATAAAGTGTCCTTGTTAATCCTAAAACTCATCTTGCTTAAATGTCACAGTTTGAAGTTTAGATTTCCAGTCTAGATTAGCTGTCTAAGCACTCTCTGTACATCACACACACCCCAAGTCACTCTGAAAGGCTATTCATCCCATTTTAAAACAGTTTCTGAGAGGGAGTGGAGTGATGGACAGCTCTGTAGAAGTGCCTATCTCTCTCCATTCCTCCAACCCTGTGCTTTTGATCACACCTCTCAGCCGCCCCTTTGTTCAGACTGTATCCAGGTTTTGCCAGTTCTTCCTATGGCATCTGTCACAGAAGTTATTTCCTCTCTATGCATGCTCCTAAAACTCTTATTCCACATTCTTTCCAACTGAACTGCTGCGGTTTGAGTATACGGAAGATGAAGGCTGAATTTAAGGACCCACACTGTTATGTGTACATACCTTATATGAGTTTATACGACCAAGAGCCACACTAAACAGAACCCTATGGATGCACTGCTCTGTGGAGCTTCCCATATCATACCCCTAGGAGAGAGCACATCAGTGTTCCGCTTTGTCTTCTGTCGCTTGTTTGTGTTTAATCCCAGTGAGGAGTTAAACTCCTTTTCCCTGAGTCAGTCTTGCAAGACTCTGGCCAATAAGAGCATACTTTTATTTATATGCCTGGTGTCAGAGTCTGAATAAGTTGGGAGGACTAAAATATCTCCTCAAATCCTCAGATACAAATCTTGCAACAGTAAAAATTCCCCAAAGTATGAATGCTACAGAAAGGAAGTTAGTCATTTTGCTATTAAGTGCTATATGTAAAGGACAGAAAACTGACTTTCCAGAAGGACTAACATCTTCTTGACAGATACAATTGGCTGATTTTGTCTATTCCCTACCTTAATGGATGACACCTGTAAAAAAAGTAAATCTATTTTTAATGGGATAGTCTGCCTAAATGACCCAATTTCAGAAAGAGTGCACTTTCATGAATATTTATTTAATATGAAGACACTAAAGTAAACTAGAAACTACATTCTATAAATAAAAACAGCCCAGAGGGTCAAACGGTGATAGACTGTATGATATGAAAACTAATTTAGTATTGCTTTATGTGCTATGTTAGCAAAACAGATCCTGGTGTGTAGCTGTTGCTCACAACAGCATTCAAGAGGTCTTTTGCTACCTTTGCACAGGCAGCAGGCAGCTTCTGGATACCAAGGAACGGTTGAAGCAGATACAATGTTTTAAACACGTATTCTCATAGTCTGCTGTAAAAAACAAACCAAACCAAACCAAACCAACAAACCAATTTTCTTTTGTCTTTCTATATAATTCTTAACATTCATTGTTTGTAAGGTTTGCCATTCTGTCTTAGAATATGTTTAGACAGGAGGTGCTTTTGAGAGGGCATGGAGAGACAAGTCCCTGGTTATCCTCCAGGTTCTTGTTAGTCAGTTTAATTCCATCAAGATGTTCCTATTTAGTACAGACTCTTTTCTATGGCAAAACAATAACCAGTGTCCTATAGGGTGTACTTAGGAGGTGAACTTAATAGCATTAGACAGCATTTGGGGATATGCAATTATTACGTTTCACATACCTATAACTATTGACAAAATAACTGCCGTAGCGAATCTAGTCTTATTCAACTCTGGCCACAATCAAGTGAGATATGCAGGCCTACAATGTCATGTTTATATTTTCTTAGACTGGACATTTTTGTGTGCTGTTTATTTCTAAATATATTATACTAGTAGGATCTGAATGAGAAAAGGATCTAGGAGTGGGCTACTAACTACTGTCGTAATATGCATTAGAACTAGCTATGTTCTCTTGTGTCTGTTATGCTTACACAGGAGAGGGAGTGATCTAGATGATGA
Organism: Balearica regulorum gibbericeps; assembly: GCF_011004875.1. Classification (NCBI taxonomy): domain Eukaryota; kingdom Metazoa; phylum Chordata; class Aves; order Gruiformes; family Gruidae; genus Balearica; species Balearica regulorum. Next base: position 8,304,933 of record NC_046191.1, read on the forward strand.
GAAGACCAGCATTAGAGCAGAGCGAACCATTCTACTTGGATATTTATACCTCTTTCAAATGAGTGTACAGAATAATTTAAAATAACTATTATTTTAATAATTTTATCATAAAACTGTATTGTAGCCAGAGAGCCAACATATCTAAACTCTTCATCTTTGCTCCAATTATAAGCAATTATATTTAGCAGAGTGATTCCTATAAAATTATTTAATTTATTAATGTAAGTTTAGCTCTTTTTTTTAATATTTAAGTGCCAACATACCTCATACATGACCAATGTTGAATTTGATGCTTTATTCATTCAGTCATATGCAGTTAATATTAAGATTTCTCTCTGTTGTCTTTCAATACATTAATATACCTTCATTTATGCAATACTCAGCATTTGAGGCTAGGCAATATGTCATATCACTTCTTTTTTTATTTAAACATCACCAAATCATCACTTTTTTGGATTTAAAAAATACCAGTTTGAATGACAACATTTATAGGAAGTGTGTGAGAACCGCTTTCCTACACAGAGACAAGCTATAGCCAGACCATCTGGTTTCAGTGAGACAGTAGCTCCTGAACCCACTAAATTCTTGTAGGTTCTGCGTAGCTTACTGGCCTGGGAGCCTTCCCTTGCAGAAACCCAAGAAATTGCCAATTAGGCTATCATTGGCAACTCACTACATGCAAGCTAAAGCTCTCCATGGCATCTGTGGGAGCTCACTAGCCACTGGAGACTCTTCCTCACAGGAGACTGCTGATGAGATTCGTTTTCTCCTTGTCAAGTATCAATTCCTAGCTCCAGCTATTTTAGTAACCACATAAAGTAGCAAATCTCATCATTTTTGTCTTACCTTGAGGATGAAGAATATTTTACACATTGTTGTTCTCCACATTTTTAAAATTGCAGGAGGTACAGGAAGAAGACACAAACATTTTAAGAGCTGGAGAAAATGCTTTATAGTGGGAGATTTAAATAGTTCAATCTGTTTATCTTATCAAAAGAAGATTGATAGGTAACATGATTACAGTGTGCAAGTAAATTCACAGGAAGAAAATACTGCGTATTAAAAAGCTTTTTTTATTTAAGCACAGAAGCTTGGTAGAAACTAATGCTGGAATCTAAAACCAGATAAAACAAGTTGGAATGAAGCATAAATTTTTACTGGTAGGTATCATTACCCACTGGAGCAAACTCTTAAACTGCGACTCCATGTCTTGTGGTATGTTTGAAATGGGACTCTGTATGCGCTGACAAAAGCCATGTCATTGTACTAAATAAGAGGGTGAGTGGCATGTTTAATGACCTATGAGCTGCAGGAAGCTAGCCTAAACATTTTACGAATACTTCTGGCCTTACCCTTTATGAAATCTATGAAATGCCAAAATTGTCGTCTGTTGGAGACATATTGAGCCCACATGCTGAGTTTGTAAAAACAGTTATGCACATGCTGAACCTTAGCAGATTCCAAGATACTCAAAACTCAAAAAAAAAAAAAAAAAAATTATTTGCCAGGACTTTTAATATAATTTTTGCATGACATTTTACAGCAAAGATTCTCTGGCTGAGGTTCACTGGAAGTCTGCTCACCTCTTGCAGCTGGTCATTTACAAAGGGTCTTGTTTCTTTGCTTTCCCCTAGCAACACGCATTAAAAGAAAAGACAAAATACTCGTTGACTCCACTGAAGTCAAAGGCACAACTACAAGAAGCTGTAACAGGGTTAAGGTTTTGCCCTAATATTTAGCTAATATTTTTGTCTTGATATACACTATGCCTGTACTTCTCACAAAGATTTTAAGATTTTATAGGTTTGCAGATGGAAGACCTTGGACTGCACATTTGTCAATGAAAGGAAAGGTAGATTATGAGATTATCTCTGTGAATACAAGGTGGATTTCTATGGAAAATATTATGGAATCTTATAGTATGTGATATTTTACTTATGGTGATTTTATTATTATAAGGTCATGGTATCACATTAAAATGTAGGACAACATAAGAATAAACTGTACTTGGGAGCACCTGGTATGTCTCTATACATACTATGAATATTTTTATTTAAAAAAATCAACGAAATAAGAGAATCACCTTTTCTTATTTTACCAGCGTACAACTTTTTCCTAGATTGCTGCCAGTTTTTCATTTTCACGTCCCTTTTCTGCATCCTTTCTGTCGTACATCCTAATCTCCCTTTTTATAACACCGTCTCAGAGTGATTCATTTGTGACAGTCACAGAAGCATGCACTCCAACACCCACACGCAGGTAAATCTGCTGCGGTGATATATTTTAATTACAGATTTAGTCAGAAGTAATTAAGGTTTTATGTCACAGGGATAGCGGAGAGTTTTAAAAATTCATGTGGTTTCAGTCTTTGTGAGTGCGCAGTTTGTGACACAATGGCTTGCAAAACAGGAACGACCCCTTAGTGCTGTTAGATTAATTAATAGAAAGAGAATAAACTTAATGGAGCTAGAAAAGTGCAAAAAATTGTGTTTTTTCCACTGTATATCACACAGATGGAATGGTCGTCCTGGGATTGCGGCGGGGGACAGTAATTGCATTTTAATTACAGTGCTGATGGCTTCTGCTTCCTACCAGATGGAAGGCCCTTTTAAAATAGAGGCACAATAGCAAGCCTCTGCTTATTTTCTCTTCTGATGCTGGCTAACATAAAGTGACACAAGACAAAAGCTATTATGGTATGGTTTGATCAGAAAGACTTTATTCAGTGCTGTAATACTTTCTAGTATGTAGAAAATCCATTCTCTGCCAATATTAAAAAGACTCTTCTTCTGTCTAGAAACTAAAATGAAAATATGCAGGGAACTACCTACTACTTTTATTAGTAACAATCATAGTTAATCACATTGTTGCTAGGTTGATAATATTTATAGAAGGAAAGATAGATAACTGAGACTTTCTTTGTTTAGAATGCTTAGCAAAGATGGTTCTCAGGGTGGCACTCTACAGAACAAGGTGTGGGTTAGATGACTGAAGTTAACAGATACAAAGTTTACTCTATGATGTCCTTTATTTTACAAATACTATTGGGAGTTAGCAAACATAAAAGTGCTGATTATTGAGAAACTGTTGTTGCAGAGAAGGGTCAGATCTGTAAATAGTGTGAAAATTACATTCTAAGCCATTAAATTGCATTAAGAAGCATACCTTTGTAGATGCACATACAGTATTCATAAGTGAATAAATGAATTATATTTAATAATATTTCACCTTTTTGTCATAGTTTAACTGCTTTATATATTAGTTTTCTTCAGCAAGATACCCTTCCACTGTCATTGCATCTTTGAGACTATAGCCTCTGTTATTTTTTATTATAAAGATGTATATGAGAATCTTTTATCTATGCTTTGAGACTTAAAAAAGTTCAGGTAGCAATAAATAAATTTGCTTCATAGTTAATGTATAACTGATTTGTTAAGCTTCTTCTTTGTGCCAAGGGTCACTCTCTGTAATCTGTATTTAAGAAATGCAGTGGGTACCAGGCTAAAATAGTAATATTATTTTATACTTGTAATAATTAATAAAAATTAGCACATTGTAGCTCAGAAAGATGACTTTTAGTGCCATGCTGCCAGCAACTCAGCTGCCTCCCGGCCAGTTTCCAATTAACCCACTGGAGTCATCTCCGTATTGTCAAGGATTTATGCTCAGAAAAGACACTGAGCAGGCTGCCCAAGGTACATGGTTAGAGTATGTGAAAATGGAGGGAACTGGGGAGAGATTGGAAGGGTCCAGACAATGGGTTCCTGTTGTCCATTCTCTAGCTCCGTTGAATTTGAATAATGGTAATATTGGAGCATCTCCAGTTGGATAATTCTTGATAAAAATACATTTGCATAAGCATTTATACACAGTATTTTTGCAGGCCATTATACACTCATCATTTTCTTCCATAAAAAATTTATGTAAAATTTTTTACTACTACAGTCCAAAAGGTCACTTTCAGTATTACATTAGAGGTTCAAAAAATGAATTAAAAAAAAAATCAGGTGAAAGACCAAGTAAAATATTTAGTGCTTTCCTCACTTTGATCTTCATGAAATTGTAATCAGTTAATTTTTCGTAATCAGTTAAAGTGGAAGGGCTTGCAAACCCGTTGGAAGTTCTCAGAATTCTGAGTGATCTTGACAAAACTGCAGGAATGATTCATAATGACAAGACTGAAGCATTATTTTTAGGAAGGAGAAATAAATATTGAGGACAAAATGTAAAGTCATTGGTTAGGGACTTGCACCATCTGAAAGGAGGAGTGCGATAGAGAAATAAAAGCTGGATGTGAATCATAGTAATTGAATGGCAAAAACAGGAGATATTTTTCTGAAATGTGTAACTAGGAGTCTTGTGTTTAAGACATGAGATAATTGTTACAGTTTACCTCAGGCTGGTGATGTTACAATGGATAACATCTCTCACTTTAGGGTTTACTTCAAGAAAGATACAGGTAACTTGATGGAGTTTTGGAGGAGAGCTGTCTAAAGATACAGTAATCAATGGTTTTCGTATCTTCATGTCATAGGATTTCACTCACAGCAAAAGATTTAAATTAGATTGTAAAGAGTTTCTCTAACTACCAGGATAATTAGTGAATGGAACAGACTGTCTAGGTCATGAAGCCTCTTTCATGAGAGACTTTAAAGATATTCTCATCTCATAATCTAATAAGGGATGTGTGTTCAAGATGAAATCACAGCAATGTGAGTGTATGAGGTAAATATCTGAGACGAGTAGTTTTGATCTATGCCAATGTATACTTTGTCAGTGCTTATTATTAGGTCTTAGGGTCCCAAAATTACCTTTTGTGGCCCCTTACAGCTCTTCATTCCTTACAGTTCTTGCTTATTTACTCTTGTGTTCTTCCTCTAACTACCTCTGTATTTTTTAATTTCTCTAAAAATGTAAAACAACCACAGCAAAAATATGCTTTGTATGAGATAAAAAACATGCCACATATGAGATATGAAATTTTCAAGTGTTGAAAATGATGTTTCCATTGTGAGTTTGTGAAAGTAGTATAAAATGTGAGTTTCATGTTGGAGCAGCTTAAAATGTGCACACAAATTTTTTGTAATTCACATAAATTCAGAAAACCACTGATGTGTTGAAGAGAAAAAGCCTACAAAAGTAATAAGGAAATGACAAACAATTATTTGCTATAATAGAGTGAAAGATCTGAGGCCATGGTGCAGCAAAAGAAAATGTATGCTGAAAGGTATAAATAGTTATGCTGACATCAGGGTTAGCGCATCGTTTGGTTAAATGCCCCTCTGGGTAAGAATTGATCAAATAATGTCTAATATTGGGAAAGGTACATGATGATGCCCTGTAAATATTTAAAAGATAAAAAAAACTAAGGGAAAGAATTTTGCGATAGTATAGGGAACTATTAAAAACTAATGGAGTGAGAGAAAATGCTACCTTTGTGCGATATCAGGAAGTTAAAATTATCCAATTGCATTTGAGGATGAAGATTTGATCACGAGATCAACAGACTTTAGAATAGTTTTCCAAGAGTAGTGCTGCATAAAAACATAAAGGTCATAGTACAAGGTCAGAAAAAATGTCCACCTATAACAATTTCTTGTGGCCATCAGCAGATGTTTATGTTAGAAAATAAAAGCAGGGTGAGAATAAATAGAAGCTACACTACTTGACATTTAAACATCAAACCCAAACATTAGTAGGAAGTTTTGTAAAAAACAATGCAGCACCAATTGTTGGAATGGGGTACCTGACCTAAGATTTTTTTTAATTCTCCAATTTCAAAACATCAGTCTTAGGAAATGTGATTTAATCATAAAATTGAGTGAAAAATGTATTCTAGAATGCTTTAAGAATTCTATTTTGGGAAGTCATCATGTTGGTATTGGATGATGCTTCATTCTGTCACTACAACAGAGATTATTCCTCTTTATTCCAGTATCTATGCATATTTTTGCTTTTATTTGTAGATCTGCTGTTAAACATGGGGGCTGGGAAGACATCATGTTCACTCCAGCTTCTCTATAAAGAACAGGAAAAAGTATTTGCTAAGTACAAATGAAGTTTAGACTTATTACTAAAGAACAAACAATAATAACTATCAGTATGAGATGAAGTTTAGAGTAGTCTAATACAGGAATAATTCCTTAAAATGCTTATGTTGTTTCATTGTCAAATTGGGGTTTATAGAGTTATTTACAAAGATTTGAAAATAATTTCCCAGGATCAAGCTCCTTATTTAAAGACATTTTTACAGTTATATTATTTTTGGCATTAAAATGATAGAATTCTCTCACACATTATGCATGGACTAGAGGATGAAGATGGCTTTAAACTTGCAAGAATTAACATGCAGTTCTTTACATGAAATTTGCTAATGATCACAACACTTGTAAGAACTTTGTATGATAAATATCTTATGTTTTCAGTACATATATTGTACTGAAATTACTGTGATAATCTGACCTCCTAGATCTCAAAATATAAAATCATAAGTTTCCCTTTATTCTAAGATGGAGTGCAACTGCACAAGAAACATTTAGATCTCAAAGGACTGTGGCAACATTAGCAGAGGTGCTGGACATTTGTATTAAATATCTACTTAAATTGTTCATACTATGTTTCAAATTATAAATAATACAAGATTCATCTAGATGCCATGGTAAAAGGTGCTATAGAAATTAGTAAAAAGAAACAAATATTTGACATGTGTATATCCATATTTAGGCTAATTGATGATTTCTGGCATGGTTATATGTTTCTACATTGTAGAGAAAGTTTGCCAGCAAGGAACAGAAGGAGTATTGACTTTTTACTATAATGACATTTCTATCAATCAAATTAATTATAAACTTGGAAAATATTAATCTAATTGAAATAATACCGCTAAAAGAAAAATACAGTTAGTTTGTTTTTTTTTTCCCCTGACAGTTTAATGGTTCACAAAAAGTGAAGGACTTGAAATACAAGAGTATTAGACAAAATAATTGCTAGTATTGTAATAATTCATATGAATATTGTTGAAAAGTATTAAAAACATTTACCTGTTAAAACTCCATCTGACAATTGTGAAAGTGATTTATTTTTTACTAATAATAAAGAAAGCAATATAAATAAATAATAAAAGAAAAATTTATATGATACTTATTAATTTATTATCAAAACACATGTCGGTCAGCAATCTATCATATTTAAAATTTTGTCACAACACGACAAAAATGGCAATAACCAAATTAAAATGGGATTCACTTTCCTGTCATGTTTGTATTTGCCAAATTGAAGAAAGAGCCTTCTAAAATAGATTACATTGCTTAAATTAACAAATGAGATACTTACAGATTCTAATGATGTTTCTCTAAAGGAACAAAATACACTGTTTGCCAGGTTAGTCAAGGCCTCAGCAGATGAGTAAGACTAGCTCATGCTCAGCTGGACTGCACTAAATCCAGGGTAAAGGCCAGAACCTGAGAGAAAGCTGGAAGTTAGGGAGCGCTCAGCATCTATTAAGCACAGGATTTAAATGTAGAATGGCATAAATGAACATTTTTGTTAAAGCACAACAGATGCACACAGAATTTGAAGACTAGTTTGTGCAAAGAAAGCACTGTCAAAAAGGCAGTGGCATGCACTTTGTTTGCACCTTCAGTGAAGGTAATAATCAGAAAACACTGAACTCGGATGCTGATGCTGTTTTCTTTGCAGGTGTTGAAATGAAATTTGGTGCATCTGAAAATGAAATTTGGTGAAAACCAAAGGGTTCCCTTCAGTATTCATGGCATCTTCTGGTTTACATATAAATACTTTCTTAGTGATCTGCTGAAAGACGCTAAAATGGCCTTCTTCATCTTACTGATATTGTCTAAATGATGGCCACATACAGACTGGGAGAGAATGTAGTTTAGACTAAGTTTAGCAAGAGGTTGATCCTTGAGTCAGGTAGTTTACTTATGGGTGTACCGCACTTGGATCTTTAAAAAGAGTTGCTAACCTCTGGATGCCATGGGATGATCTTAATTTTTTTGCCTAATGCATCACATAGTTTATTGAAGATTTCTTGGGGGATAGACTGAAATCTTCTTTCTCTGCACCATGAGAAAACCACAGAGCTCCTTGGTGACTGTCACTGCATATTCATTTCCATAGAAGCCATGCATATGTTAGGTTACACTTTTGCAAGGGGACTAGCTTGTGCACTACAGCACTCAGTTTCATTTCTAGCATTGCTCCTCTTGGTTTATCTTCTTTATTGAACACTCAGAAGAAAAAGAGAGGAGCAGAAGAAGGAAGCCTCTCTGAAGCACAGTGCCCTAAGGTCAGCACACCAGGGCTTCCAAACCTGGATCCTTCTCCTGCATCAGGGCACCTTTGAGTTTGTTGAAGGGGATACAAATTTCATTTTAAATAGCCACTGGATGTGGTAAGCATTAACAGTTCATACTCTTCTTGACAAGTAATCTGAAAATGGGTTGAAGTGTAATGTCTTAATTTCTAAACAATACTAACACATCCTGACTTTTGCTCAAGGCTGCTTTGGGCCTAAGAAACTGGTTTGCTGATTCTCAAATATTAGGATGGGCTTTCTGTGCTGTAACTGTATTAGATTCAGGGGGGGGTCGAGGTATCTAGAACTTGATTAATTTCTCTGCAGGTTCTGGATCTGCCTGTGTGAAAAAAATTGTACGACTAGTGAAAACAGCATGAAGCTTGTTTTTAGTTAGATTTACAAGAAGGAAAATAATTGGTGCCGCTTAGTATTTACAACTTTCTCTTGAGAGACAGGTAGCATTTGCAGGCAAAAATTGCTTTTTCTGCCTGTGGTTAGGTGGGTAATACTGAAGCAATTTGGGTCTGGTTGTTAAATATAAGACAAAATTAACCCCACTCTAAATTCTTTGCCATATTCCAGAGCTGGATGTCAGAAGCAGAGCTCTTTTGCAACGGTGGCATGCTGTGATTGTGATCTGCACACACCCTTTACCATGAGTCTTCTTGTTAATCCGGGCTTTCTAAAAATATAGATATGCTTGATTATCTGTCCCTGTTCATGAGTTAGCTTTCAGCAGGTTTTTCTAAATTGCAGTTCTTTGTGCTTTGAAAGAGCTTTGTCTGTGTAAGGATGCAAAGTATATCAGAAGGGAATGGTTTTAAAAGGAACTGATACTTATGAATGATACATTATAAAGAACTGTGTTCCACTTGTGATGGCAGTATTAACTCCACTGTTATGTCAAACACTTGTGGTTTTGGTATAAAAGTATTATCGATTGTTTTTCCCATTGTCCTTATAAAATGTATTACTGTACCATGGCTATGTGTTTGCTTTTATTATCTTTATCACATAGTAAAGATATTGTAACCATTATACAGAAATGTCTGTCTTTTCCAGAAATGTATTTATTTAGGTATTCATTTGCAAGTTTTCTGTATGTTGATTCATCACTGAAGCAGACAACCCTTGTGTAAAGGAGGCCTACATAAATAATACTGTAAATATATAAAAGACATTTATCAGACAGTAGCTAAATGAACCCTGCATAATAAGAAAATGATAAACTACTTTGTATTAATTTCTAAAAGTAGTGATTCTATTTGACAGAGCACTGAACTGAGACTTAGGAGATCATATTCACTGGCTAGAGCAAATTTGCTTATCTGCTTGCCTCATTTTCCACATCTATATAATGGGAAAAATGTTATTGACTTTCTTTGTAAAGCAGTTTTAAGATTTAATGCTGAATAATGCCATATATGAGATATGCATTGTTTATAATCTACTGAACACAGAAATACAAAACCAAAGTGACACTTTGTGTCTAGAAACTGTCTGGAGTAAGGATTTGCAAGCCATTAGGAAAGTGCATTCCAGATTTACGGCCTTTAAAAAGCACTGATAGAAATTTAGAGTGCTTAAACTGAGATCAATAACAACAGGAACCACATAGCTACGATGTTCATGTCAGGACACAGAGAGAGGACTGTAGCTCTGTACCAGTGCCCTGAATCGCTTTCAATTTATTCTTCAGTCCAAATAAGAAGGGTTCCATTATATAAATCATGTTTAACTTCTGTACAGGAGGTACTTCTGGAGGTTTTAAGTGTTGGCTATATTTTGATTTGATTTACATATGGCAAAGAATTAAGATGTACAAGTCTGTATTGTAAACACAGTGGTTATATTACTCATTTGAGAAAGAAAGTAGTCTGTATGTTGGTAAAAACTGCTTCAGAAGATATTTTTTACTGTTGGTACTCTTGATCCCTCATTATGCCACACAGGATGGCTATGATTATGTGAGAATCCTCTTACAAGTATCTTCTCCAGCATTACAAGTACAATATATCATTCTCTTTTCCAACAATTCTACATAGATTTCATTCCAAACCCAGATATTCCCTGAATGGAAAATCAGTTCCATACCACTCATTCCCATGTCCTAGCTCATTTGGTCAGGGTGGTTATTTCAAACATCTTCCACAGCATATCTCAATGAGCCTGATGAACACAGACAAAGTAGAAATTATGATTATTAGAGGCCATGTAAGATTTCTTTCCTGCCCACAACAGCTTCATTATGCTTTGACACTTCCTGATTGAGTTCTGCTCTTCCTTAGCTTCCTGAGCCACTTTCTAGACCAATCTATCATCAATAGCTTTCTGGCATGATTACCTGAAAACATGTTCAGGTAGATCAGCTTCTTGAAATACAACTTTTGAGAAATATAAGTAAAATAAAGCCTGATTAAATTTCCTCTTAAAAACTAGTGTGCTAATTTAGATAACACTCTCCCTACAGTTTTTAGAGTACTTTCAATTTTTGTTTTGGTTGATTATTCACTATTTTCTTAGAAAAATCTATTGCTCTTAAAGGAATGTGTTGTATTAAAGACAATTCTTAAGGAAAATGATCTAATGATTCCTTACAAAGAAGCCTCTTTTCAGTCACAATTTTTTTGCATAGAACTGTTTTTATCCCAAAGACTGTGTATGCATTTACACTACATGGCCAGAGTATTTCTTTACAGACTGCTTCTGTTCTTGAATATCTCAAAACCTTTCCATTAAATAATATTTATTACCATGGATGCTAAGAGAGGACCTACTCAACTGTGATGAGTACCTAAGGGAAGAGAAACAAAAAAATTACTATGGTATCATCATCCAAATGACAATTATTTGGTACGCACCCTTAACAAAACGTGTAAAAAGAGGTGATAGTTGTTTATGTGAGTCTACAAACTTAGCCTTCATTAGACCATTATGTCTACAACAGTGTTACAGCAAGACTTGCATTTAATGTTTGTACAGAAAAAAAAATATTTTCCAATCAAGTTGTAGCCAAAGTCAGGGAAATGAAAGAAAAATGCGAGAGGAGTACTTAGTATTAAATACAACCTGTAGCCAGAAGTCTACTGTTTTGACATGGGTCAGCTTGTGTTTCATTTCTCCCCCTCTAATTTTTGGAATAATACAGTATTTGATGCCAGGTACATTGGTTCATGTGCTATAACCAGAAATGTCATATTTTTCCCCTGGCATTTGACATAGTTCTGGGATCAAAGAGTCAACTTCTGTATTTCAACATTTATTAGGGATAACTGAACATGTGTGATGAATTTTGTCTTGTTGGATAGAATGCTGAATATTTGTGTCGATATGCATACCAGATAGGTTATTCATATGCGCTGGTTCATACACAGAGCTGTAACTGCACACTCATTTCTTGACTTCATTGCATTAAAATTCTCAACCATAGTGTTTCATTAATGGGTTTATTGCCCTAATAAGTTTCAGTGAACCCCAGTAAAAGAATATTAACTGTCATAAGTAGATTTTAAAAGTTGAGATGTAATAACCTGTAGTTAAAATATTTAATTATTATAGTATCGTGTGCCTTCCAGAGACTGTAAGAGATGGAGAGGAGTGAATTTAAGGTAGTACCACAGAAAAGACTGATATTATCTTCACAGAGGTTCCAAGTGATACATCCATTACTATTAGAAATAGGCTAGAGTCAAATTTCTAGAGAAATCTAGCTCATCAAGGGCTGAGAGAAAAAAACCTTATATATCTTATTTCTGAATAAAATTAACACTTACATCTTCACCCACCACTGTCAAAGTGAAGTCCAGAAAAGAGAGGACAACATGATGCAATGTCCCAAGAGGAAACACAAATGTATAAAGGACCTCAGTCTCAGACTTCAGAAGAGCAGACTTTTGTCTGTTCAGGGATGTGCCTGGAAGAATCCCATGGGTTACAGCCCTGAAGAGAAGAGGCATCCAGAAGAGCTGGTTGATTTTCAGGGATCACATTCTCCAAACTTAGGAATCATCATCCTGACAGGAAGGAAATCAGATAAAGATTGCAGGAGTCCTGCATGGATGGACAAGTTGCTCCTGAAAAACCTCAAACATAAAAAGGAAACGTACAAGAGGAGGAAGAAGGGATAGGTGACCTCGGAGAAATATAGACTCTGTTTGAACATGCAGGGATAGGGTTAAGAAGGCAAAAGCCCACCTGGAGTTTAATCTGCCCAGGGACTTGAAGGGCAACAAGAAAGGTTTCTATAAGTACTTCAGCAGTAAAAAGACGATGAGAAAATGTGGGCCCACTGCCAGATGGGACAGGGTATCTGGTGATAAAGGACACAGGGAAGGCAAAGGAACTTTGAAGTTCCTCTCAGTCTTTGACGGTAAGACCAGTTTTCAGGAATTCCAGGTCCCTGAGGCCAATGGTAAAGTCTGGAGCAAGAAAGGTTTACCCTTGGAGGAGGGTCAGGTTAGGGAAAGTGTAAACAAACTAGATTGGCATCTTATCAATGTGTGTAAATATCTGACGAGAGGGTGTAAAGAAGAGAGAGCTGGGTTCGTCTCAATGACACCCAGTGAAAGGACAAGAACCTATGCGTGCAAATTGTTATTACAAGAAAGTCCATTTAAAAATAAGAAAACACTTTATTTTACCCTAAGTCTGGTCAAACACTGAAACAGCTTGCCCAGAGAGGGTATGGAGTGTCCATCTCTAGAAATATTAAAAACTTGACTGGACATGTTCCTCAACAGCCTGCTTTCATTCACACTGCTTGAGCAAAGGTGTTGGACTAGACAACTTCCAGAGGTCTCTTCCAAACTCAACTATTCTGTGATTCTGTGAATATAAAAACAATTACTTTGTTACATCAAAAAGGACTGAATTTAAGCATTGCCCAGCTAACAAATCCCTTAACCAAAGAAAATGGATTATTGTTCTTTTGTAAATGTTCACCCAGAATAAAAAGGACTGGTCTTAGTTAGGAGCATTAACTGATGACCTCTACTTTCTTTGTAATTTGTGATAATATAGGATAGTGTTAATGCTTATAAATTTGAAAATGACAGTGTGTTGTAAGAATGCTTTGCATAATTTTATATTTGAAACTTTAAGCTATATTGGTGATTTTATTTCAGTTCACTCACATACAGAATTTGCATGAACGTTCTGAAGTAAATGCTAGTAAATACTAAATGTATTCTTCCTCAGCTCTTCAAAGCATGGATTCTTTTACGTACACGCTCTTCCTAGCATGTTATCTCTTTCTAGAAATGTTATTAACATGAACAAAAATTTGGTAAAATCAGTAATCACAATCAATTATTTGATCAGTCTATAATATAGATTACATTAAGGCTCATGTACTGTTGCATTTCCAATAATAAACATTTATAGCAATTATTTATACGAAATATCCATACTGGGTTCTCATACTGCATTTATCACCAGGTTCCCACAGAGATGAGAGAGTAAATGAATTCAGAAATTCCTACCAGGTTTTATTAGAAGGCATTCAAGGACCTTCAGCATTTTGACTAAGTTAAAATGCTCTGTCAGTTCTCTGTGTGGTTACTAAGATTAATTGCCTTTTCTGTGATTCAAGGAGTACTTGGCCTGTATGTGAATTTTCTGTATGTGCATGCTTGTTGCACAACAGTAAACTATAATGTAAACTGTGCATAATTTTTGGAGCTTATAATAAATCCCAATATTTTTGTATCTCCTTACCTAATGGCTGAAATGGAGAAAAACAAGGAAGCCAGTGGATGGTGAAAAAGTCTGATTTCATCTTCCCTTTTTCCTGCAGTGCATATGGTAGTATCTTGCTGTAACTGTGGACATGAGAAATGGGATTGAAACAGTTCTGCTAAGGGGAGGGAGATCTGATTTTTTTTCTTAGCATCTATAGGTCTGTTTTGATGCCTATTTCACAACTCTTACTTAAAATTCAAATGGTTTCCCACATTCTTACAAATATTATGGCACCGAATTCAGGGACATTTTGATCCTTGCCTCATTGAAATGAGTGGGAATTAGCAAGTCAGCAAGTCATTGCAAAGCTAACCTTAAATCCTCAAAAATTCTTGTATTTTAGGATAAAACCAATACATACAGAAAGTAAAACGGTTGAGTACAAATGCTGCTTTTATTTAGCTTCTGTGCAGTAAAAGTGAAGAAATTGCATAACAGGCAAGCCTTTAATCCTTTTAGTTCATAAAAAGTACATGAACTGACTGTGGTGGGTTGACCCTGGCTGGGGGCCAGGTGCCCACCAGAGCCGCTCTATCACTCCCCTCATTCACTAGACAGGGGGAGAAAAGGTATAACGGAAAGCTTATGGATCGAGATAAGGACAGGGAGAGACCACTCACTAATTATCGTCACGAGCAAAACAGACTGAACTGAGAGAGGAAATTCATCTAATTTATTACTAAACAAAACAGAGTAGAGGAATGAGAAATAAAATCAACTCTTAAAACACCTCCCCCCACCCCTCCCATCTTCCCGGGCTCAACTTCACTCCCGGCTTCAACCTCCGCCCCTCTCAGCGGCACAGGGGGACGGGAGTGGGGGTTACGGTCAGTTCATCACACATTGTTTCTGCCGCTTCTTCATCCTCAGGGGGAGGACTCCTCTCATCGTTCCCCTGCTCCAGCATGGAGTCCCTCTCACGGGAGACAGTCCTTCACAAATTTCTCCAATGCGAGTCTCTCCCACGGGCTACAGTCCTTCACGAACTGCTCCAGCGTGGTCTCTTCCATGGGGTGCAGACCTTCAGGAGCAAACTGCTCCAGCGTGGGTCCCCCATGGGGTCACAAGTCCTGCCAGCAAACCTGCTCTGGCATGGGCTCCTCTTTCCATGGATCCACAGGTCCTGCCAGGAGCTTGCTCCAGTGCGGGCTTCCCACGGGCCACAGCCTCCTTCAGGTGTCTCCACCTGTTCTGGCGTGGGGTCCTCCACGGGCTGCAGGTGGAATCTCTACACCCCCTCATCCTTCCTCCATGGGCTGGAGGGGGACAGCCTGCTTCACCATGGTCTTCTCCACGGGCTGCAGGGGGATCTCTGCTCTGGTGCCTGGAGCACCTCCTCCGCCTCCTTCTGCACTGACCTTGGTGTCTGCAGAGTTTCTTACATCTTCTCACTCCTCTCTCTGGCTGCAAAAGCTCTCTCTAACTGTTTTTCTCTTTCTTAAATATATTATCACAGAGGCACTGATTGGCTTGGCCTTGGCCAGTGGCGGGTCTGTCTTGTAGCCGGCTGGCATTGGCTCTATCAGACACAGGGGAAACTTCTAGCAGCTTCTCACAGAAGCCACCCCTGTAGACTCTCCCTGCTACCAAAACCCTGCCACACAAACCCAACATACCGACGAAGATTATGCAGAAAAATCCACTGCATAGTCATATTAGAGGTGATAGAGTTCTGGGCCTTGTGCTTAAACCAGTAGGTCATATTGCTTCATTTAACTTATGAAGGTACTAGGATTAATTAAATCAATTACTTGGCATCTCAGTCTGAAGGCTGGGAACAAGGATGTCTCAGCTGGGTCTGTAGGCTCCATCACTGAATTGCCATCATCTTTTTTTTGCCATTTACTTTTCTGAGGCCAAATAAATTAATGCTTCTATTCTACTGAAAAATTTGAAACAGTAATACCAGTGTTTTAGTATATAAGTGGTATGTATTGAGTGTATGTGTGTTTGTCTCAATTTATTTGTTATACATAACATTAACAAGCCATGCAAATTGGGGTAGTGCTTACTCTCAAGAAGTGGGCAATTGCTATTGGTTATTACCTCGTGAAGTACAATAATTTTCCTCTATGCTTAGTTTAGGCACTGAAGCAGAGAACAAGATAACATTTCTGTCAGAAGTTGACTGTGTAATTCACTGGAGATGAAGACACAGAGAGAGAAGCTTTCCTGTCATTTTTGGAGGTCGTACCTATATGATAATATTATCGTCTGAGCCTGGGTTTAAATTCAGACTTAGGCCAAGAAGTACAGAGTCTCCACAAATATGGGAAGGTGAGCTAGGCTGTATTTCTGCATGATGGATCATTGACAAAAGTGATTAGAAAGTTCAACTGCAAATTTTATTTTGCTGTTTCAGATGCAGCCAGGAAGAGCCTAGCTTGTCATTCAGACACCAGATTATGTTTACATGGCTAGCCCTAACAGTAATTATCTCTACTAGTGATTTAAACAATTAGGTATGGACATCCCTGAAAGACAATAAACATGGAACTCTACAATGCTATATTTGACACCATTTTTTACTGTGTGGCTCTATTGTGGCTCTATTCTGAAAGCCACCAGAAGACTGCTTATGGCAATCAAGAGTTACTCTTCACATTGTAAAACACTGGAGAAAAAATTTAAAGCAGAGTTGTTTCTTTGAAGCAAAGTGGTGGTGCAAAGGAGGAAACTCCCTGTCGCTTTGACGTGTTGTGAAATGCTCACATTGCAAAACACTACCATATTTTTATATTTTAAACCCACTAAAAAAAGAACACTAAAGTTGCAGTATCTCACATTTAAAAGTTAGGCTGCCTGCAGTTTCAAATTAAACTATATGATGGGATACTGCTTTGTCCTACCAGGGAGAAAACTGTGAAACAGTTGTTTTTGAGACGTGATTATTTGAAAGTCTTAACAAGACTGATGTAGTAGGGATTTACAACCAGATGATATAAATGGAGGGTGGGGTAGAATTGTAGAGTGTTCTGCTTTTACAGTCCTTAGAGTGAAGGGTTAGTCAAGTTTTTGAGACTGTGAGGGCTTGATGATGGTGGGAACTCTTGTAGAGATATGAGAATTTTCTCTTGTTAATGGTGAGTCACTTTAGGGTTACGATAAAAGCATATCATTGATAAAAGGAAAAGATATGCAAAATGGAGGTAGGACAAATAGTGGATACTGACTGCACCTCTCAAAAGCACGAGAACTAACTATGGACTGCTGTGGAGCTGGAGCGGTTGCTGTGCTGGGGCTTGCCTGTGCAGTCTTCCTTGTGAGCACATGTCATTATACAATCTTTAAATACATAATCTTACATGGCTTTCACATAGCAGATAAGAATTTAATGAGTAGTGATCTAGTAATTTGTTTTATCATGTTCCATGTGTGGTCCCAGGCTACAGTATATGCTGTTTACGCTGTTCAAATGCTGTGCTGAAGCCAGAATAATTAACTTCCTCATGGACTTTTCTATAGCACTCATTGCGGTAAGATTGGAATGTCTTACAATGTGAAATAAATTGCCACCTTAATGCGTGTTTGTTGAGGGGAAACTACTTCTGCTCTCAAGCATAGACAAATGTCAGGCATATTGTATATGCCCAGTTTGAAACATCTGAGACTTGATTTCTTTGAGTACTCACCAGTATACAATCCTTTATTTGATGTATAGTTCCTATTTTCTTCACTTGCAGCTGAGACTATTCAGCCATTCTGCAAATCTCAAACTGAAAGATGATATAAACAGGGAACACCTGTGAGAATCTCCTGTTTAAGTTGTTTTCACTGTGTTTGAAATTTCTGGTGGAGAAAAGCATTATGTGTAACTGTACTTTATATAAGAGGGATCTTGTACACTCCTGCTGTCATGTTTAGGCTTAGATGCAGTGATTTACGATGCTCGGAGGCAAATGTTTGGAATTATTTATGATCTTTATTAAGTTGGGACAGGTGAGTAAAATTATGGAAAAACTTTCAAAAGTGCTTAGGCATGTAGAAGCCCAACTCCTATTTTCAAAAGCACATAAATTGCTTATGAGCTCAGTGTGTTCAGAAAATTACTTTATCTTTTATTCTGCAATAAAAATGATGAAATAATATCTATATCATTGTTGAAGGACAAAAATTATAATTTTAAAGTTATCTGCATGTAATTTCTAACAATACTTCAAAATTTAGTTGAAGGCTATTAAAGAAGCATAGCTGAATTAAATAAATGCAATATATCTGCCTTGTGAACAATATATAATGATAACTTTTTATCTATTATGTAACAAAAAAAAATCTCTAGAGAAAGTGAATACTTTTTGAGACAACATTGCTAACTTTACTGCTGCTAGCACCATCAAAAAATTTCAGTCTAATATTCTTACCTGAAACACTAAAGTAAATCAGTTTGTCTGAGAGAGGATACTTATTTGACTTAGAAAAATAACTTTGCAACTTGTAAATGTAAGTAAACATCTCATACCATTTTAAACTCTGTCTCAAATGTATTGCGGGCATAGGCGTACCTGGTGGAGAACTAGTACTGCAGGCCACCAAGAGTATAACAACACAGTAGAGTTTAAAACTGATTATTTCTTAAATTGCTGCATGTAATTTAGTGTATTAATATAGATTACTGCTAACAGCCTAATATAAAGAAAATATATAAATTGCTTCTCAAAACTGCATAGGAAAGGATGAAATAGTACACTTGTGAAACTGAAGAACATTTTCATAATTAATAACTAATTCATATGATGCATAATGTAAAAATGTGCTTGATTTTAATTCACTTTCTAGAGTTCTTTTTTTTTATTCTATTCCAGATTTCATATGCTTGTCATTGCTCTTAAATACCTCTCTGCTGTAATGCCTGAGATATTTGAAGAATATGCTAATATAGAGTAAAATATAATGTTTTATTATGAAATAAATAAATTACATTATCATAGTGTTCAGTTTGAACCAGCTTTTCACTGTGAACTGACCTGAGACCTCCAAACTCACTTTTGCAGTATCTTTCAGAGATTGTGGTACTCATCTGACTACTTTTGTACTTTTAGTCTGTTAAACTTTTGAATTGCAATCAGTAAATCAGCTAGACAATGAAACTGCAACTAAAGCTTTTCAGAAAAATATAACAGAGCTTAGTTCATCTGGTCTGCCTTCTTACATGACATCAGTTTTGAATTTTATCTGTTGATGATAAATTGTGTTTAGCCAAAATATATCTCCTGAAAACATATCTGACCTTGATTCAAAGATATTGATCAATGGAGGAAATCATTACTAAATTTTGTAACTTCTTCCCAACTTTCCTTACTAAATTAAATTTAAAAAAAAAAAGTCCAGGTTCTTAAGTACTGTTTGGCTTCAGTTTCCAAATACTTTTCTAACAATCACTTAGAACAAAGTATATATTTTTTGTTTGGAAAGGTTTAATATACTATCTTTGAGTCACTTCTCTGCCCTTCCCTACACTGGCAAAGTTGTGTGCAATAAGCTAGACTGCAAATTTATTATAAAGCAACACTAACTCCTGATAAGAGCTTGAAGCAGGTACCTTATGCTGGTTCTGTAGTTCAAGAAGCTACCTTGGGTAAAGGCCAGAGTTTCATGTAAAACTGTTTTTATACAGAGCTAATGCACTCTAATTCATACTCTGCAAAACGACACTTCAACATTATGGTAACTTCTTGGTTTATGCCTGTGTTTAGTCTTTTTTTAATCAAAAGTACTGAGCTCTCACAGTTTCTCTGTAGAGTATTTTTGACTTTCAAATAATTTCAGGAATTCAGTTTTCAATATCCACTTTAAAATAGGAACACTAGAACAGTGTACACAGCCCAAATATCAGGTTTTCTAGTGTATTATATAGAACTAATGTTGTAGCTCTTCTTTTATTCTTTATTTCCTTGTTTATGCGTTCAAGAGTCACATCTGCCCCTTTGCAGCATTGTATGGAGTTCTAATGCTAAATTGCTCATCCAGTATGAATTCAGTGTTTCGTAGGTCTCCAGTTTCTATGAAATGATGTATACTTAGTGAAAAGTTTGTGTTCCTTATGAGTTTTTATACAGATAGAAATTTACATGATTTAATATATGCGCATGAGCCAAAAAAGGTGATTCACTTAGCTTCTGTAGTTGTCCTGTCCTTTACATTATTTGCTTGTGTTACCTGCAGATTTTATTAGCAGACTGAATCCCTGCATTTAGGTGTATGGTGAATATGTTCACCATCAGATTGCACATCAGTCTTTCTAACACTTCTCTCAAACTGCTGATAGGTTTCACAGAGTAATTACAAATAGGGAATCACTATCAAGCTAGCTGGGTCCTAGTACATCTAATATATGCTTCACTGATATTCTATAAGGCTAATTTTTAAGTTAGTTTCATGCAGTATGGGTTGAAATACTTTTAAAAAGTGTAAGTATATTACGTGTGAGATTAACATGATCAACTACACTTTTAGATTAAAAGAATAAAATCATTTTTGACAAGTCTCATTTTCCATAAAATAATTTTGACTGGCATTATTTATGTTCTCTCCTTTAATTCTTTATCAATTGAATCCCCTATCAGTTTTTTCTTCTAACTTACTCGGGACTGGTGGGGTCAACCTGGGTCATCTGCCTTGCCCTTTATGAATATTTTCATGGTCTTCTCAGACAATAAGAATTTAATTTTTCACGCCCCAGTACTGCCAGATTTATTAAAAGCAGTACCCAGTGGTAGACCACTCCGACTTCTCTTTAAGTCTACTGGTCATAAGTTTTTAAGAGTAACTAACTGAAAGAATATTTGTCCAAAGTAATGATAGTTTAACACTCTGAAGCACAACAGGTGAATCATTCCATTAGACCTAGGCAAAACTGCACAAAACCCAAGACTTGGTTCAGATTGTTTGGCCTTTGTGGATTGTGCTGCGTTTTTTTCAGCAGTATCTTCTGTAACATTCAGGACTGACTCCAGCCCTGAATTTCCTTGTGATTCTTTTTACTAGAGGAAAACAGAGCGTTTTCCAGCAACTCCATCTAAGATAACAAATGTCTGTCATGTGTTCTGCTATCTCTAAATCTGCATTTAGAAGATTTATAATAGACGATTGTTAATTTTGTTTGCTGCAGCCAGCTTGCTGAAGAGAAATGGATAAGAAAGGAAATAAATTCAGTATTTGTGGCAGAGTGAAGAAAGTGCAGGAAAGTACACTTTCACCAGTCTTTTATTATTGAGTCTGCTGTGCTTTGGCCTTAGCATCATTCATTCCTGTCCTGACAGTGATCAATCTTCTTTTTGGATGACATTAAATTCATCATGTCTTTTGCTTCTTGCAGACCATTAGGGAATTGCTATAGAAATACAGTTTATAGTATTACTTACCCATGCAATCCCTGCCGTAAAGTTATCTTTATACACAGGATGAACATCTTGACTCTGCATTAATGGCAAAATCATAATTTCGTTTAAGTAGTGAAAGGATTTTTCTCTAAAAGTTAATTCATTATCAGACCATTCAGTTTTCAAGGAAGAAGAGAAGATGGTCTCCTAATGAAATTCAATTGACTTTTTTTTTTCTTCAGATGGAAATTGTAATTGCCACTGACCAGTCTTGAACATACTTATTTTTCTAAACCATTGACAGTTACACTGGGAAAAGGATTGCTGCAGCAACATTGTGTCTCCCTAAGGTTAGGTCAGGGAGCCAGACTGCAGAGGAGGCCGAACAGGAATTCCAGCCCTAACTCTTGACTTTCTCTTCCGTGACTCCTCCTTTCTTCTGTGTTTATAACTGAGTCTTGACAGAATGTTGATCCAGTCTGTTAGCCCCCGGCAGTGGGCAGATTTCAGTCAGATGTGGAACAATGGGGGAAAAAAATTGTGGGAAAAATTACAGTGGCAGAGTTGTATTGTTAGATTTTGATATAGAAACTTTGAATATCAGTAGGTGGCAATTTGTGTATTCTCACTGGAATAAAAGTTGAATTTATTAATTTATCTCAGGTGTAATCACTGATTTCTCATTACTGCCTGACATATTACACTCTCAGGGCTGAAACACTAGTCCTTTATCTTTTCCGTGAAAAGATATTTTTTTTTTAAAGGAAAAAAGGACACGTGTATACCTTACTAAGTGCCAGATGTGTATTATAGTATATTTATAATAGGACAGAATTTTATTTTAAATAGTGTCTTTCTTAAAATGATTTTGAAAACATTAGAGGCTTTTAATGAGTTAAATACTGGAGTTAAGTACTGCACAAGCTCTGAGTCACTTTGTGTATTCTTGACAAGAGCTCAAGCAGAATGCCGATTATCAGAACTGCACTGAGAAAAGGGATGCTTTTTAACGCTAAGACACAAGTTTAATTTCCTATTCCTATTTAAAAAATGTTGAACTATCTTTAAGCACACCTGAGGAGTCACCTTCCGAAGCTATGATTCAAACTGCATTGTAGCCAAGTCTGGTTTTTATGATACGATGTGCATGTGTTTTTTCTCACAGTTCTTTTTTCCCCCACTTTTCCACTATGCATATTTCTGTTTTATTTTGGCATTGATTCTGCAGTACTACTCAGACATGTTCATATGAGCCCACACAATGTGAGGTAGGTGCAGCAAATTGCACAATCAAGTCCATTAAATAGAATTGCACTTCCATAACAAAATATGACAGCTGTCATTTAAAACTGAGGATTCCTTTTCCGAACAAGCATATTTTACTCTGAGACAACATCAAAGAAGATCTTCTCTCATCAAAAAAGATAGAAAAATAGAGAATATAATGGAGGTTATTTTAATCTAGTTAAATCATCTGAATAAATAAATGGCTTGAACATGAATTGATTTGTATCTTTGGTGCCACAAAGGGAGGGATGACAATTCCTAGCAACTGACCCACACTTCTGTGACATTAAATTTGAAAAGTAAAATGGGCTTTAGAATTTTGTTTTAATTATTCCATCTGGTTCATAAAGAAACTCTTCTAGACTAAAAACTGTGCAGCAGAGGCTTAAAGTTCTACATGACCGTTTGTGCTATGTTTGGATTATTGGGACATATTCCAGCACTGAGCTGTGCCTGATTATCTGCCAGGAAATCTAAAATAATCATAGGTAAAACATAGAAAGTGAATTTTCCTCTGCATTTTGGCCTTTTCATAGAGTCTGTAAATAAAGTCATTTTGAAGCTCTATACAGCAAAACTCATAGGTGGACTTCCAAGAATGGACAGTGACATTTTTATTCCTTCCTACATCTTTTATGAATAACCAGTATGAAATGTGGATTATACTGATAATTCTACATATGTGTGCATGCTTTTGATGGAAGGCAGCAGCCCAAAATTTGGCTAGCAAGATAAATTTTTAGTAGTTGAATTATGCGAAAGAATATATGCATAACTCTGGCAAGTTCAATGGGAATGATGATACAGTAGGGCAAAAGAATATATGATATATAAGTGTAAAAAACCAATAAAACAGTAAAACCTCTTCAAACAGAAGCAGAAAACCTGTTGGACACATCCAGTAGGGCTGAAAAATATCTGTAGTATAAAGCTGTAAGACAGTAACAGAGAAGCTAAAAAAAGTTCACATTGAAGGAGGTTATGGAAGTTACCACACCAGAATCTATGGGACTCTCAAACTAAAGTTTCTGTAAGCTAAGTTTTAAAAGAGATCCACAAAACAGGTAGTATTTTGCCAAGAGATGATGGAAGGGGATATATCAGATGTCTATTAAATTGTGAGTGACATAGATAATTTTGCTGGATGCTGCCCATTCTTTTTATCCAGCAGTGTGTTTCACAGAGCAAATAAAGATCCTGGGGAATGTTTTGAAAGTGGTTTCTTGGAGTGATTAGACAAATTAACGGAAGACAGTGTTTGCGAGGCTTATAAATAATGTCATCTAGGTGCAAACACTTGCTCATGAAGTTCCCAAAATGCTGACTAATGAAAGCATAACCAGAGAAATATCATTCTGTAACAACCCCAAAATACCATTTTCATAATGCCCCATGGCAGAGACAGGATGACATCTGTTTGATTCAGTCCTGCTGTTATGTTTACAAAGGAGCCATGCTACACTGAGAAAAAAGTGTATTTGAAAGACTAAATACAGAGTAATGGGCTACTGATTCCGGTGAGGCTTCTGGTAGGTTATTACTAGCACTACTGTGAGTTAAGGTATTAAGACTACAGGAAATGTTCTGAAAGGAGGAGGGAATTTGGAATAAAATATGCAGCTGATAATAAGTTATGAGAAACTGAAATTGCCAGTGAGGACCATGGCTTATTCCAAGGATCTTGAGGTCTACTCTGAATTTCTTAATTCTTCAAGCAAAGCTCCCACTGCATTAATTTTTGGGATGTATTCTACAAAAAAATCATTATTTCTATAGCTCTTAAAAATTTACCCCCAAATTGTCAAGTAAAACTAGTCTAATTAAATTGTATTGATTTTAGTGAGACATTTGCCTGTGTGAGGACTGAGCTGTACAAAGATTGCCTCTGCTAATAGAAGGAAATTATTTATTCCTATGGACACTTTCAGAATTATAATGGACTTCAATGCCTGTTTGAATCTCTCTGAACAAAAGACAAGATGCATGTACCACTGGTACATCTTAACCCATCTATTTAAGAGCTTTGTTTTAATAAGGCTTGCTCTGGTAATTTTTCCTGAGTGTATTAATTTTTTTTTCATAGGTTATACATAGAACTGGCTCACATTAGCAGAGTTCATACCCTTGGAGGCCAGGCTCTGATATGAAAATTGGAATGTGAATTGACAAGTATTAGAAGAAAAATTTCCAAGTTACAGAATTTAAAGATCCTTTAGCTTTGCTAAATAATAATTTATTTAATAGTAAAACATTGACTGGCTGAGATTAGGAAGAACCATTTTGATGTAGTTTATTTTTAAAGATATTCACTTCACACAGCTGCATATTGCATATTGCAACTCTCCTCAATATTAAATTTCATGTCTCTAAATGGTGTGAGTTAGTTTTATTTTCCTCAGTCAGAGCCTTTGATGTTTATGTTGTTATTGATTCATGCTAAAAAAAGGAAACAATGAAAGGCTTCTTCAGGATACTTCAAATCTGATCAATTTTTTTCTTTTAAATTGGAAATACAATATACCTATTACTCTAGGATATGTGTCTCTAAGTGCAAGTGGTTGGAGCATACATAATCATTTCCTCTTTTATTTGAATGTACAGGCTCAGCATCCATATTTTATAAATGCTGACACCCTAAAGTTAAGTAGGCTAACATGGCAGTTTTGAAGTAGTAATTTATGATGCCAGTAAGGCATTATTGAACTTAAATAAGTGTTTCACAAGTAAGTTTAGCATGCACATTTTTTGTATGATACTTGTAAGTACGGTTTTGCACATGACAGGAGTTTTTAGAGCATGGTCTGAATTCCTATCACTTTCTGTCCAATATTAATTTTATTCTTGTGCATATGATTAATATGCACATAATTAATAGATGAGTGACAATAGAAGAGGAAGAAGGCAAACAAAAATGGGTTTCTTCAGACACCATCTTAGGACTGTTGGAATGTATTTCTACCTTTGTTTTGATTCATTTTTAATCGCTAGGGGAAAGAACATTTGAAAAAAAAAAAACGATACCTTTATTATGTGTCATATGGATAATGAAATAGGGAGAAATATGTAGTCAATACAGAACTATTCAACTCTAAATTTCTGCTTTCACTGAGTCATAACCTTCTTATACTCATTTCTGTAAGGTAAAATGAGATATGCTTATTTTCTGTTCCAAAGTGACTTCCTTTTTATACTGAAAGCATAAACAGAAATCCATAAAGATTTTGTGAGGGTAGAAAAAGATATTTAGATTTCAGTTCTCTTTTTTGAATATCAGACTGAATGTACAGATAGAACTAGCAGTTACAAATAAGCAGAGGGAAGGGAAGAATGAGGAGTACATAAGTGCCAAAACATGTAGCTGTTTCTGCCTGTAGAAAGTAGGATTTTCTCAAAGTTATCTCCTATAAGCAACTAAAAAATTCAAGTTGTTGTTGGCTTTTGGTACTGCAGGTACTGGCTGGGGCTTTGCAGGGTTCTGGTACCTTTGGTTGCAAGGTCTGGCTGGTGTTACAGGAAGGGGTTTGTATGTGTCTGTGAGGAGTCCAGTGCCCTGGCACACCAGGAAGGGTGACCATTCTGAGGAGAAAAAACACTGCTTCGTGCTAAATTTAGGTGGCTCAAAAGTAAGGACAGAGGATGTCAAGGCAGTGGACAATATCATAAAAAAGAAAGGAGAATTCGGGAGAAAGAGCCCCTGGCATTCTCATATAATAAAGTGTCTAGCGTTGGAACTTTACTACTAGGCAAATGGGATAACATAACAGTATATCTCCATAATTTTCATTTTTGAGGACTATGATGCAAAAGCTGTTATTTCATGCTTTGTTTTTTATCTTTCCAGTAGTCTATGTCTTGATTCTCAGAGTCTCATGGTTTACAGTTTGCTACTAAAGGCACCATATTTCATTCTAAAAGAATCATAGTTTGAGAATGTTCAAAGAATAATGTAAGTGAAATAAATAATGTGTATCTTTCATAGTATCACAAGGATAGGGTGCATTTTATTGCATATTCCCACTCAATACATAAATTCCTTGTGATCCTTTTTTTTTTAGCTGCTTCATTTATCTGTTTCTGCACAGCTGCCCATCTGGTTTCATGCTGTTCCCTATGGTCGTTTTATACCCCTCTTCTCCTCTGTTAACTCCCTCCATAACAGTTGTTCTAGGTCCTCCCAAGCAATGACACGATCCCCGCTGGTGAAATGTGCACTTAGTCCTGAAAGCTGGACAACCATGCTGCTTTTTTTGTTAAGAGGCTTATAGGTTTTTAGAATCACTTTAGTAATAAAGAGGGATTTTAGTTTTCCTTTAAAATACAACAGCCATAAATAATTAAAGGTTAAGTAAAGAAATTATTTTTAGGCACGTTCTTGTTCTTCATCATGCAGGACCTAGAGTTCTTTATTCATATTAATTAATGACAGTATTAGTACCTAAAAAGGAGTGCAGAGAATATAGCATCCTATTCTGTTTTGGGTTCTACAGTGATATCATCCAACTATTGTAAGATGAACACAGAGTTGAGTGACTAAAAGTCAATTCACCTTAAAGCACTTCTTATTAAACTTTTAATAAGAACATTAGTAATTTGCACTAATGACTTCTATTTGTATTAGAGATGACCAAACTGTGTAAATTAGGAAGCAAATGAATAAATGGAATAAATAACTCAGAGATACTGCACTTTGTTTTGTACTTTATTATTTAATTGAAAATAGTATTTTAATTTAATTAATGATGATGATGATCATGCACCAGAATGTGTTTGGGAGTACACCTTGTAAAAGTAAGGAAATGTGAACAATGGGAGAGCAACCTTCCTTCAGGACAAAGGGCCAGGGCAAGGACCATTTTTTGATCTCTGTGACTTTCAGGATATGTAGATTACAAAATCTGAAAAAAAGAAGAGTCTCTTATCCTAAGACTTGTTTGTTCTTTTGCAATTTATGTCCTCCTCCTCTCCAGTCAAATCTGCCAAAATCTTCTCACCAAGATCTTATCTTTCTGTTTCTGTTTTCATTACTTGAATTGACAATGATTTGGATAGAATCGCTGCCAGTGTTTGGACCTCAGAGGTGTAAGAGGCTTTAACTTTATTTGCAGACTTACACCTCCATCTCCATTTTACCTTGTGCCGGAGATATCTTTACCTCCCTCAAAAACATTTAGCAAGACTTGTCTACTAACAAAATGCACTTATATCTTGAACAACACAACATAAAATGTATATAAGCCAGTTCTATTCTCACTAACACAGTTGGCATAACTGAGTGACTTTATTGAAGACAAAAGAGCCAATCTACTGTCACTAACTGAGAGCAGAATTTGACTTTTTTGTCTCGCGTTTCATCAGTTTTGGACCTTTTCTTGAATGTGTTTCCTGTTACATTGCCAAAGTAACAAATAGAGGTACTGTTTATAACTGTTACCCTGATTAACTTAGATTTTTTTTAAATTTTATTTTGCCAATATATGCTTTGTATGGCAATGTGATGTATTCTAGGACTTTTGCCAATATAATATGCCAATGATTTAATTTTTTAAACTTACGTTTGTAGTTGACATGACTGTAGTAGCAGGAAACCCAACATCAGACAGACAAGTTGTTCAGTGGAGCCCTTTGCCCAACTTAGGTAATTTCTTTCCATTCTCCAAAAGCCTCTTCATTCACTGCACTCTGGTCTGTCTTTTCACTAATTTCTATGTAGTAAGTTCCCTTTTTGAATAAGAGAACTTAGCAGTTTAATCAGCACCTGATTTCATAAGTTTATTTCCCTGAGTGAAGAGAATTATTTCCTTTAAACACAGCAAACATTTGTAATTACTTTTCTAGAATAACTACAATTTCTGTCAAACTGATGCGCTAGTAATGTATGTACAAAATTCTGTTTGCAAGTCCCAGAACTGTCTGAGCAATAGTTCTTTTAAACAAATAATTTGTTCCCTTATATTTTTTATTTTCACATTCTTTTGTACAATTGTTTTAGTCTGCAACTTTATATTTTCTTTTTTGCTAGAAGAGACACTGTAGTAATAGAATTACAGCTGTCAGCTATGCATACATTGGCAAGAATAGTAAACTTTAAACTTCTTTCAAAGTTTTCCTTCTGAGAGAAATAATGTATCCAAATCCCACAACGACATTTCAGCTTCTTACCATGTGGCTGACACAATAAGTCTTATCTAAGAATAAGAAAAGCTATAAAAAACACTGGAGGGTTGTCTTTGTTTCATGTTTGTATTTTGAATAATAGGTGGCAAGACATGTTTGACATAAGACGGCAGAATGATTAGACTAAGGATTTGGAGTGCAGCTGCACTGATGATATTTGGCAGCCTTATTGACACATTATATTGCCTCAGGCTAATGATTCTTGCAGTTTTTCAGTCATTTCTTGCAGTCTGTTTAGGGAAAAAGCACTTAGAGCTACTTTTGAGCTGGGTTTGTCTCCAGCCTGTGTTTCTCTCAACTTGTGATGGCAAACCAAAGCAAATGGCTGCAGAGTTGACTCGTCTGCTTCTGGCAGCGAGGAATGCGTTCTCACAGAGCCAAAGGCCCTTCATTGGCCACCTGCCCAAGATTTAATAGATGGATTATTTGCTAGGTGATCATTAGCTGATTTTCCTTTTTCCACATTTGACTCAAGTCATCCAAGAGTATGTATGCGTGCCAGTTTTATTTCAGTGCATCAACAGCTATTTCTGATATATGCCCAGGAATGCAGAATTATCAAATATTTGCCCACCCACAATATCAAATGCTAAGGATACTTACTTTTTTCCTCTTGGCTAATTATTTTCTTTGCCTTTTCTGTGACTCAGTTTTTGTTTTAACTGGACTAAGGAAATCTCTTTAACTGCCTTCCTTTTGCATAATATGATAACTTGGTACTGCTAACATATACTGAAATAGTATTTCTGGTAACGATTATCTTGGAGACAAGGAATACAAGAGCCCACACTGGATCTCTTTTTACTGCTTTGCATTAGAGTAAGTTGTTATTGGGTCAAATATCGTAGAAATATATAAGATAGATGTATTTTCATTTAAATGAGTCATTTTTCTTCACAATCATTCTCCAAATCTCATTGAAATTCAAATTAAATGAAACAACATATTTGAGGCGTAATAAAGGCATTGTTCTGCCGAGATACAGTTACTGAGATCATTGTCCTGAAGTACTTATAGCATTTGCAGACCAAATTCTAGTGCAGTCCATCAAAGGCATGACTCACCTCAGGCAGTTTCAGGAAGCTGTATTTACTACATCTCTATCCTACACCTTTCCGTCAGTGTGACCTAACACAGCATGTGCTACTGCTTCATAATGTGGTTATGGTCAGGCTTCCCATGCTGGTCATCTGGGCACAACACAAATAATATAGAAGTAATATTTATAAGATTAATTGTTAGTGAATAAATTGTTTAATGGATTATTAATTACTTTTCATGGTTAACTTGTCTGTCTGTCTGACATACCTTGTCCACATGAATTTTATCATCCAGATACTGTCCTTACTACCTGAGATCCTTACTGGGTAGGAAATAAGCCTGTGTTTGGATTTATGATACCTGTGGCTATGCTGATCACAAGGCCATTACTGAACCACAGAGAGCACTCTTAAAAATAGTTGTCTGATGCCATGAGGCACATGCATATGACATGTTCAATAGAAATCACAACAACTTGAAAAACTGCTATTGCTGGAAGATATGCCACTATTCCCAAAGTAAGCTTGTGTCATTGTATATATAATTCATATTAAACATCTCATCATTTCTGTTCTATAAAACGATTGTTACTCAGTGGTCACAAATAAAAATGTCAGCCTTGCAGGAGTTTGAAGCTTTTTCATTCCCTTAACTTTGCACCACTTAAACTGAATGTTTGGTCTGATGTCCTGACTTCATGAGCAATTTTGAGGCCATTTGGTCTAATCTGAATTTTAGAAAGGCAGCTGTGAACTGTTGTGTGACAGTTCCCACCGAGCTTTCCTATTTGAAATGTTGCAATCTTTAATGTCTATAACTGTGCAGTCATCTGCGACTGAAGCTTTACCTGTCCTTCTTCAATGACATGTGGGTTAGCTTGTGAATAATTACACTGGTGGTAATTTTGTTTTTCTGCATGTAACACTAAGTATTTGAAGATTCTCTTAAAGAATTTTTGGAGGCTTAGACATTTTTGATAACTTCTTGAGGTGAATTCAAGCAAACTTGGATTGTTTAAACCCAAAACTGATTTTTGTGGTATAATCAAAATATAACATTATTTTTCAGAAAAATTTGAAATCCAGGATTCGAGATGTGAATTTATCTGTAAAGTAACCTTAGGGATTCTTTTTTAAGGAAATAGTTTTCATTGTTATAAGTGTTCCAGAGAGGAATTAAAAGAATGAAAATACTAAGTTTTATACATCCACTTTTAGCATAGTAAAACAAATAAAAATATTTTCATTGTTTGGAAGAAGTGAAACAGACTTGTTTTTCATAAATTACGCGGACCTTTTGGTGGTTGTGGAAAAGTTAACACTTGAGAGCAGAGACTCTTAACTGTCTTAACTAGCAACACTGGCATTTGAGGGTCTTGGAAATCTCATGTGGCTTTGAGTTTCAAATGGTTTTAGCTGGAAATGGCAATGCTTTGTGTATAGCAGTCATGCTATAGTTAGTTTGCCTGTTTCTAAGAAAAGATAACAATGTAAACATGAATGCTATCCACTCGTCAGTGCTTGGAAAACAACTACAACAAAAAGCGTTTTTCTTCTTTCTGACTATTGCTTGGAGGAGTGAAAGGACTGAAAGAGACCCTCTGTTACTCTTCCTCCTTTCTAATCACAAAAGAAGGAAGAAGAAGTTGGACAGAAATAGGAATTGGAGAGCTTTATAGAGCTTTACAGCTCTATTGAGAAATAGAGGTGATGAACTTTGAGTGAAGTTGCTTCTCCACTTTCCTCTTGTTTATGGACTGGAATTGTGGGAGTACAGCTTAGGCTTCCAATGCCCTTTTACTGATACATTTACAAACCAGACACACATATGTTATCTACAGGTATGACAATTTCAGAAACTGTAGCAGGATTAAGAATCTGGTCATACTATGCATGCTTTGAAGTAATCTTGTATGAAAATATTTTTCCCTAATGAGAAAACCTGTTGATTCATCAACAAATACTATCAAGCATAACAAACAAACTAGATTTTTCAAGATTTCCAACACTTATGTACAGTTTGTCTTACAGCAACATTATTAAATTCTGTCACTTATAGAGAATCCAAAAGTGGAGATATTTGATACAAAACATGCATATAACTGAGTATTAAGCCTACTTTTGAAAGAGCAGTCTGCATTTTTTTTCCCATTTTCATTGTAAATACCTTCACTTGTTTGCTCAGAAGTATCTGACAATACATATTACAAACTCTGCAATGTTGAATATTTGATGCATTGCTACCTACTTTTAGATACTGTTATTAGGTGCTACTAAATAAGACCACTTTTTGCAAATTGGATGTTTGCTTCCCCTCCCCTGCAGCAAAGCTTGATCTTAATAAAAGAGGTCCGTAGCTGAATAGTGAGAAATGCTTTCTTTCCATTGTCATGTTTTCTTACTGTAACCAGTCACCGAAGAACATGCAATGAGCTAAGTGTGTATGAACAAAAAGCCTCACCTGTATTTGACATCAGCAGGAATCATATCGGCTTAAGTCAGAATTGTATTATTTCACCTGATGTATTTTACTGATCGCAAAAGGAAGTGTGTTTGCCAATATTGATTTTATCTGCAGTTTAAAACATTAAGTTCCCTAACACAAATATGATATTGGATAGTTTAAACTTGACTGAAATTTTTTTAAAGATATCTCAAAATTTTTATACTTCAATCAAAAGGTTTCCATAGTTCCTGTATTTTCCAGATTTAACGTTTCTCTTAGTATTATAACCTTGCCCCCAGTTAAACAGTAAAAACTTGGAAGTGTCTGCTGCAGTGCATTTTGTCACTTCTATAGCTATATAGCTAATTAACATGCAAACAAAGGTTAGATGATTTTTTTCACATCATGTATCTCTCAAACTGCAAATAAACCATGCATACTCTTAAGTGTCTAATAAAAAAAAAAAAAAAAAAAAAAAAACCACCCCAAAAAAAACAAAAACAAAAAAAACCCCACCAAAACCAACCCAGAAAAAAAAGCTAAAATAATATATAATAAAAACAAACTAAAAATCCATTTCCTAATCACAAATCAACTTTTTGGTCAACTGACATTTCTTACATAAAGAATTAAAACCTTGCCTCAATTTCTTCCTTATCTGATTGAAAACTGAGCTAGTGGCAGCACCCTTGCCATGAACACTTTTTTCTAGTACTCAGTCTGCTTTGAGGAATTAGATGTAAGATTAACTAGGTTTAAGGTTAAGAAACCATCTAGTGTAAAAGACATTCACAAAGCAGAAGTCTGCCATGTTATAGAACAGATTAACTTAGCCAATTTTACTTTATTTTGTAGAAAAAAACCCTCTTCTCAGTACATTATTTGGAATAAATTTGTTTCAGCATTTGAAGAAATGAGAATTATTCCATCTCAAACCTTGAGAAAGTATAACTCAATTAAAATAAATTTATTGTGTAACAGAATTATCTAGGGACTGAAATGTAATCTCTATAATTATTTTCCTTTTCATTTCTAATATCCTTTCTTGTATTATTTAACATGTGAAGTGGCGTGTACATTTGGATTTTATTTTTTTTCCCCAGAACTAACTAAAAAAAATTATACCTTGATTTGCTCTGCCTATAGTATGTCATTTAATGAGCTTAGGATATTTAAACTTTTAGAAATTATCATTCAAATGATAACTTCAAGTAAGTAGCTAAATATTAAATCCTACTAAACAGAATTAAATTAATTCCTTTTAATACAACACAAAATATTAGTTAACTTGAAATTAATGATCTGAACCAATCATAAGATATTGACCAAACTGAGAAGAGAGAGAGGGGTTTTTTCTACCACTGAAAGATGGATATACCAGAGCCACAGTAATTACAGGTTGAAACTAAAGCTATGCTGAGATTTGAAACTACATGGTTTTTGTTAAGATTGAGTGTGAAGAACTATTTCTATGGAAATAGTTTATGTAAACTCTAATGTACTTTGACAACAGTCAAAAAGTTTATTCACTATATGTTCTCCGCTGACTGCAGTAAAAACCTCTCAGATGTTTGTATTCCAAAAGAAAGTCCTATATTGCTGGTGTTTTGACCAGTTTTTTTTTTTTTTTTTTTAAATTATTTTACATGTTTAGTTAGGACAAATACCCTTAATTTAAAATCTTCAGTCAGTTGTGTGCTATGATCCTTCAGAGTGCTCTGTGTGGTGTTACTCACAAATACTTTCCTGCGCTTCCACAGTGAAATTATTGGTAATTTCTGGTTTTGTACGTCTTTCATGGGACAAAAAAGAGCATTACAAACATGCTTTTTATGAGATTAATGCTTTTACTCAATAATGGCTGTATCCTCATGAGTCCTCAGTAACTGAGACAGAAGAAAGGAGAAGTCTGAGGTTTGTTTGCTGTGTGAAGTTGCATAATTATGGTGTGACTAATGGGAAGAATTGTGCTCAGTAGGACTCATTTCACAAAAATTGGACTTTGGTACAGTCTGTTTGCTCAAACTGAGTTAACTTGCCCTGGCTTTAGTGTTTGTCTGAAGCATTATTATTTCTCCTCTTACTACTGCAAGTTACTGCATTACAATTGATACAATATGTGCTTTATGTAGTTTTATGGTGTCAGTCAACATTATGAAAAGTTGACTGGAAAGATTTTAAATCTGGAGGATTCTGCCTGAGGGACTGTAGGAAGACTACTGATGGCAGTGTCTTTGGAAGGTCATTAAGAGGATTTCGAGGATTAAACCCCCTCTTTTTGTCTGGATGGAGATTAGGGGAGGAACCTGCACCAGTGGGCATTTGGTGTAATCAAACCTGACTCTGCAGGTCCCTTTGTGTTGTGAAGGCAGCTGGACAAAAGGGAGCTTAAAGCCAAGCCTGCCTTGGCTATACTGTGCCTTGACCCAGCGAGAAAAGGCTGCGTACAGGAGGGGCTAATGCATCCTGGGAAAAAAAAAAGAAAAGAAAAGAAAAAAAAAAAAGGACGGTGGGGGGATGTAAGTATAAGGTCAAAAAAGAGACAAAAGACGACGTTCTTGTATGCAGATATAGAAGACAAAGCTTGTAAGGACAGACAGAGGAATATATATACAGATTAAAAATAGCAGTGGTTTAGTTAATTTTCCTCAAATGCCATTCTCATTTGTAGCTTTCCCAGTTTTCAAATCAAGATTTAAGGTAAACAGGACAATACATGTTGCAATTTCATGAACACTACAAGAGAAACTGTAGAAGCAAATGAGATACTCTGGTTCTTCTGGTTATTGACTCAGTGAGTACTGAAATTCCATTTCCTCCTGTGATGGTTGGAAAGAGCAAAAGTTTGCCAAATCAGGAGTGTCATAAAGGAAACTACTGAGGGAAATGCCAGAAAGTCACAGAAAGGTTTTTAAAAACAGAATGATCTGGAAATAAAAATGTCAACTATGATATTGAACACAAAATGTCTGAGCATGGCTGTAGAATCATAGAATGGTTTGGGCTGGAAGGGACCTTCAAAGATCATCTAGTTCCAACCCCCCCTGCCATGGTGATCTCCAGTGGTGAGGGTTAAACAAAGAGAGGGTCAGCCTGTTTAGGATGATCTACAGTAGCCTGTGCTGCTGGAGATGTGTGTTGGAGGTGGTCTTTTGGTTCTCCTTGTGATCTCTGACTATTGGTGATCATATCTACAGGAAAGAAAAAGAAAAGGACCTCTCCCTTCCAATGTAGTCTTCGCAAACTGTAGCTGTGTACAGTTTTTGCATGAGACCATTTAAGAAAAAAAGGTTGAGTATCTGAAGTTTTTCACAATACAAGTTAGTTTGAAATATCCTCACCTTTGCTCTCTCATCCCCCTACAAACAGAGCTGAAACAGTTTGAATAGGTTTTTATTTAATGTTCTAATAAAATGTTTCCCTTTGGAATTTCTAGCTGAAACCTTTTTTTTTTTTTTTCCAAATTTTTAAAACTCATGATGTTCACTGTGAATTTAACATGGAGGGTCCTCCAGACTTCTATATCTGGGGCACCCAGATATTGTTTTTCAATGAGGAACTCTGGTGATGTAACATCTTCTATCTAGAAATGTTTTTTTAAAATGTAATGTGAAAAAAGCCCTTGCTTTGAGAAAACTATTTTGTGAAAATACTGATAACCCAACCAATACTGGTAATAATACTTAACACTATTACAAAAAAAATTCAGCTGTTTCTAGAATAAATGTGTTTTTTAAATGAGTCTTCTCTCTAATTATATGTGCAGTTTCAGCTCATAATGCAACAATCAAAATTACTGTGAAAGGCTATCAAAGGTGACAGATCTATTCACACGATTTTCTAATTGAAATCAATATAATCTTTTTGTATGCTCTGTTGGTAATGTTCAATGAAAAATATCCCCAACCTTAGGTTGGACAAGTAAATAACTAATATTCTCCAGCATCCCTCATTTTAGAGCACGCATTTTTCTTTGTTTGCTTAAGACTAAAATCTATCAGCTAAACAATCATTCCAAACAAATGCTGTTTATTTATTCTCTCTTTTTTTCCCTATTATTTCCTGATATTTATGCATAAAAAGCTGTACTACTACTAAAAAACCATACAGAACTAATGAGAATGGAAAAATTCTCAGTGGGTAGAAAAAAAGCTTTTTGTAACATAAATAACATTTGTTTCACTTTGGAGTTTGGTATCCAAATTCACTGCCATCATATTCCTGTTCTATATGTTTCAATAAAAGTGAATTTGATATAAAATGTGAAATCTGTTAATTGGTATTTTCACAGTCAGACCTTGCCATTTATGATATAGTGAACTTTTTGATCTTTCTGTTGAACTCTAATTTAAAATGAATGAAGGTATTAAAGTGTGAATATTTCTTCTCCACATATCAGATTTTTTTTATTCTATATAAAAGAATAAGTAACAATCATTTATTGAAAAGGCTTTCAATGAAACATAGGAACATTGAACATTAAAGTGTAAGGGAAATATTGTTTCATCTGTACCAGTCCTGTATTATTGCAGGACTTTAGCTTTATCTTGCAGAGGCAGTAAATATTTAAACTTCATCTTAAAACTGGTTAGGATATTTTGTCACTAATACTTTTATTGGAAGACTGTTCCAGGACTTATTTGAAAATAAGTACTTTTAAAACTTTATTATGAATGGTTTAAATTAATATATTCTTAAGTTGTTCTTGATAACGACTTCTGTGGTGTACACGTGAACAGAAATATAGAAAAGGTTAGGTTCCTCTGGAGATCTCTAGACCAGCTTCCTGCCCAAAACAGGACTAATTTAAAAGGTGGGTCAAGTTGCTCAGGGCCTTGTCCCATTGAGTTTTGAAGACATCCAAAGATGGATATCCACAACCATAACCTGTGATAGTGCTTCAGTACTCTAATTTTTGGCAATTTTTTTCCTTATATCTGGTTGGAATTGGTGGTGCAACCTATGATGGTTGTATCTTATCCTTACATTGTGCATCTCGAAAAGGATCCTGGCTCCACTTCCTCTATACTTTCCCCTTTAGATATTAGAAGACTTCAATCACATCACCCTTTAGCTTTCCATTCTCCAGTATGCAAACCCAGTTCCCTTGGCCTCATCTATATTGGGCCTTCCAGCTCCCTCAAACTGTCTTAGTGGCTCTCTGCTGGCATGTCTCCAGTTGTCAGACCCCTCCTTGTAATGAAAGTCCCAAACAAGACATAGTACTCCAAACGAGTGACAAGTAGAGGACAATATTAACTTTCCTCTATTCTGTGCAGTCTGTGAACACACATTGTAGATGGCCAGCTTACCTAAGTAGTCGTAATAAATAGCCATCTTTTTTACTTTAATAGGCTAAACGAGCCAGGCTGTTGTATTAACCTCTCAGAAGGCAAACTGTGTCAATGCATAGAATTGTGTGGAGCATTCCAGAGAGGATCTCAGCAGCCTTTTGTTTTTAGAGCTACTTCCCTTAATATACATCAGGATCATGTTCACGTCTTATGTGAAGGTATCCTATGCATCAATGGTACTTTCCCCTTTCTTTGTGGTTTTCATCTTTGTGATGAATTCCTGCATCATATGAAAGAAACCATGAGTATAACAGTAAAAGGCTTTCCACATTATCTCAAGCTCATATCATACAGGAAGAATTTTATTCCAGTGCTATGCTTTACTGATAATGAACTTCAGATCTTGGACGTATCAGCAAATGTCATCGTTCCTACTTTTTCATGCTGAAGTCTTACATGAATAGAGTGTGTTAGATCAGACTTTAGTTTGATAGTTCTTCTTTCACCGTAAGTTGTTACAGCTATTTCAGCTGGTTTAATACTTGTAGGATGAGATACAAAACTTCCTTATTATGATAGATGCAAATTGACTGGGTTTTCAAGAAA
Organism: Balearica regulorum gibbericeps; assembly: GCF_011004875.1. Taxonomy (NCBI): domain Eukaryota; kingdom Metazoa; phylum Chordata; class Aves; order Gruiformes; family Gruidae; genus Balearica; species Balearica regulorum. Next base: position 8,343,158 of record NC_046191.1, read on the forward strand.
TGTTGTCTTTCCATTATACCTCTCTTAATCCAGCTTTATAGAATGGCAATTGTTTTGTGTGTGTGTGTTTTGCTATTAAAAAGCTTGAACTGTTGGTTTTTCTAATTACTAAAGATGTGGATTCACTTGACGCATTTAAGAGGGCAGTTTGACTTTGAACTAGCTCGCAAAATAAAAATCTAAATATTTTACACAACCCATACTGAGGTATGTGAAACTAAATGATTTCTGTTACATCCAGAAATTTGGTGAGGATTTCAGGCAGAATTGATGGAGGACGATTGGTTTAAAATAGCAATGATGCTTTGACAAGCAGCATAGAAAACATAATGGATTGTAGAACAACCCTAGTCTGGTGATGTATTGATTTTTTTTTTTTATCATTATTTTCTAAGGCTTTGTAATTTATATATTGAATGGAAATAAAGCAGTCTCAAAGAAATTAGTATTGCTTTAGCCATTTTGGGTTTGCTTTTTCTTTTCCCATGTAATAGGTAAAAAGGAAGTTTTAAAAGGAAATAAGTATTAGAGAAACAAAGTAAGATTACACCAAAGTGCCTGCTAGAAGAATGAAAGAATTTAAGACATGATTGAAAAATAAAAATGAAAGACACTTTCCATAGAATAGTTAGGAAATAATGTTCATGGCTTCGGAGTATACGAAGCAATAAACGGCTTTCACGGGTGATTAAATGCTGAAACGAAGCTAAGATGTTTGATCACCGTGCAAGTAATTTATTTCAACACTATGAAACATGATTCCTATTATAAGACAAGATAAAAGAAGATACAACAATATTTTTCTTCTCTTGTGAAGGTTGGTTAGAACAATTAATAATGGGGAGACCAGATGGCTCAAGGGACAGTGGGCTCAAGACTGTTCTTTTTAAATGTGGAACATATCAATAGTAAATAACCATTAGTATCATCTGTTTTGCTACCATATGCAAAGTCAGTCAGCTTTATCAGTCCGTTTCTCATGGAAAGTGTTCACAGCCTCAAAAGTCACCATCATGGTTGGCACATTTGGTCCTGTTTCAGCAAAAAGACTAAAGAATACATTGACAGTGTCAGCTGGGAGTGAAGTAAATGAATTTATAAACTCAGATTTGTGGAATTAGGTGTGCACAGTTGCCCACATATATTTGCAGACTAACAGACCATGTGTAAACACAGATGTATTCCAGGCTTCAGTTCATCTCACTTAAAAATTTTGGCTCATATCCTGTTTTCTTTTGGGGATTTAACTATTTGAAAATACTCTTATACAATTGAGTATCCAAATACCTGAGTAGTGAAAGACAATAATAACCATGAAACTTCAGCACTATAAACCACATAGTTTAAGACTGACAGAAAGATATATAGCTTTATAAGGAAATCTATTTGTAAGAGTAAAAAAGGTTAAACTTAAAATTCCAAAGCCTTTTGTCATTATAGATGCTGACAATAATTTAAGAAATATTTTAATCCTGTGTATTTTATACAATTTCTATTATTAAAGAACTCTTATGTTGAACTTCCCAAACAATAAGAATCTCTCCCATGTAAGTAATCAGGACCGTGTGTGGAATATTAATGGAGAATTCTGTACACACTCATGTTACTACTCTGTAATGTTAATTATTCTACCATATTTGCATACATAAATATCTCTAGTTGGTAGAAATGTTCTTTTACAGGAAAATGTATTAGAAGGGTTAACAGATTTCGTCCTCCTAATACTTTCATGGGGCAAAGAAACAATTTTTCTTGCTTTTGTGCAGTTTATTGTCTTTTAGTTTGCTTTTATTTTAATTATGAGATTTCTTTATGCTTCCTCTACTTGCAGACATCCCAAGGATATAAATATTGTGTGTTGTGTTTATTGCTATGACTTTTCTTATCAGCCGAGGAGGGACTAGAATTTTGTATGTCAAAAACCACCTTTTTTTGTTTTTAAACAAAGAGGGATTTTCTCTAAAGCAACAAGCTTTGACACTGAAATTAAGTAGCATTTAACAAAAAATTGATTCCTTAGTCCAGAAACCCTTTTATTCTGCAGATTAGATGTCCCATTATAATGGGAAAGACAAGTTTTTCTTAACCTATAGGTCTGTATTTGGAGTAATTTCTACTTTGTCCATCTACCTTATCCTGATGAGTATCAGAGCCCAAACTGTTGGAAACAATTCCTCGTTTCTTATCTATTTGAAAGTTTAAAGAGTTTCTTAAAACTGACAATGCAGGTAATAAAGCTACGGGTGTTATAGATGAGTCATAGAGTAAAAACCTTTGAGGTGGAATACAGACTGCTTCTGTGTACAAGATCCAACCTGTCCTCGAAGATATAAAGAGTTAATATGATAAATGCAATAAACCCAGAAATAAGTTAAAAAAATAATCCCAGGAACATCTTCCTCTCATCATCTATTCTCTTCCTCTATAAAATTCCAAATGTAAACAAGTATGTGGCTCAGCAGGCCAAAGTGATTTATTTTGTGCCTTTTCATGTATACTTAGTGGATTTAGTTGTGTTTGTATATTTCTTAATTTTTTGGTCATCTCTGGCCTTCACAATTTAACTATACACTGTTGTATAGCAAGGACAGATTCTCTTGTTAGATGACTGCAGGATTTTACCTTATTACATCTCAGAGATTTAATTTTTTTATTTTTCTGGATTAAATGACATCAAGTGAAAGATGTTGGAGTGGTGAACGTAGGCTTACCTATATGGTATGCAGCAATATTGATGAATTCTAGGAGTGTGCTTCTACTACCACTTTTTTAATTGTGTAACTCTGGCATTTATCAAGAGGGAATGTACAAAGCACTAGCTCTGCAATACTTACAAAATATTAAACAAACTTAACCATATGAAAATATTCAATATACTTGCAATAAGTTTACTGAAAGGTTTAAAACCATTTTTAATCCAGTTCTAAGTTTTCCTGAAGGCTGAGATAAAAGTAGAAGGGGCTCTTTTCTAGATTCAGTTCACATGGCAACATATTTATACCTAAAGTATCTTTCAGTGAAGCTAATTATTGTAGGCAAGTTAATATGTAGGCCGTTGGTCATGGATTGGAAAGGTATGCTTACATCCCCTCCACAGAGATGTGTCATTTGCACAAAAACCTTAGAAAGAGCAGTGAGCCACTTTTAGACACTTACATTAGTTGCCTCAAGTCCAAATTTTCACAGGGTCCTGAAGCATCAGAGAAGATATTGTAGAAGAAAGGAATCCTCACTGGCAAAATGTTGGCGGGAAAAGAGCAAAACTTTAGACTCTATGTAGCATTTGACAGTTTGATTGTGTTGTATTTGTAATTGTGTGGTACTAATTTCTACTGGGAATCTCAGCACTGTGAGAGTGTGGCATTGCCACACACAATGCCTGGCTTTCAGTGGAGCAGTCAGTTCTGGAACACTGTGTTGCAGAAATTCTGATATAGCTGGATTGAGGTCTAATGTTGCATTCAGGTTCCTGTGATAGATTATTATCTCAGCTAGTTTTAGTGCTCAAGGACATCTTAGCTTTCAGCTCTTCCCCGTAGCCTCTAAACAAAGATGACATTCATACTTGGGGAGTTCTGACATTCAGATTTATTATGACATTCTAATTGGAAATGACTATTTCTTAAGAAAAAGTAAAATCCACAAAAGAAATAAGAGGATAATAGTGCAGTACTGTGATAGTTTAATTAATGTTGAGCTAACCTTAGGATGTCGTAAATGTCATTTTCTATTGGATACATTTGGGCTGAGCTGGGGTTTTAGCCCACAGCTGTGTGCAGTCGGTGGGTGGGCAGAGCACTAAGACTGTTCTGCCCAAGGATCCTACTGCAGTACTCCAGAGCACCACCTTCTTCACCCAACACCCTGTGGCTCAATAGACATTTCATTTTCTTCCTTTTCTACTCTTGCTGTTTCCCAGTAGTTGCCCGTGGCTAATGCAAAGGCTGACAGATAAGCATGCAAACAAGTTTAAGTACCTGATATAAGTAGGTATGTTTAATTATAGTATCCAGGTTAGCTGGTTTTGGATTTTTTGGGGGGTTTCTTTTGGGTTTTTTGTTTGTTTTACAGAGCTCTTTTTGCATATATTTGGAACCTAATGATAATACTTAGCACTGTTACAGCATTTACGGTTTTCACAGCGCTGTACAAACATTGTCTAATTTATCCTATCTGTCTCCTACAATACACATATTGAAGTGGCAGTTCACATGAAAGCTTGGGTCCTCAGGGCCTTCCCTTATGCTTTGCCGCTTGCCCTCAGAGACCTATGTTTACCACAATCCCACACAAATCTAGTACTTCCTCTCTTTTTAAAAAATGCTCAGAGAAAAACAGAGATCATGCACAAATATTCATATTTTCCCATCTTTATCCTGCTGTTTTACATGCTCTAAAGTATGCTTTTTCTCCATCTCTATTTCTGATGTATTTCCCCCAGTGAAACCCAAACCTAATCTCTAGTATTGCTAGTTGGTACTGCATGAGTCAAAATTGCCCTAACCTGGATTAGTCTTTGCACTAACTCTAAACTTTGAGTTAATGCAAAAACCTGCACACTATTTCTTCTGGTGCAGCATTGCCTATAAGACATGGGGAGGATGACAAGGCATTCCTTTTTTTTTTTTTTCTGGATGAAGGCAAGCTGCCATAAGAATCTCTGTGGATCAATAAAGCACAATTTATGTAAATCACAACAGCTGTCTCCCTTAAATTAAACAAATGGATCTGGTCCAGCACTCGGTGTTTTAGTGGCCCTCTCCATTTTGGGCATACAGAAAGTTTCTCTGAGCAATGGAGAACTATACTCTTGCTTTACCTTGGGACTCTGGCAAGTTAAGTAGTGCAATTGCCTGTTTTTTTTCTCATTATCTGTGGCTTAGAATGGAAAGTACCTTCTGCAGTATCATTTGGTTTAATTCATTCACATTTTCCTGTGCTGTTTTGCCATCTTATCCATAAAACCAGATCTTCAAACTACAGTAAAAGATAATACAATATGTGTGTCATTTCACTGCCATTACTGTTAGGGACAGTACTAGACAGTCACATTGTATTTGCAGCTCTTATTCATATGTTCAGTTTGAAATTTCATATTTGATTTTAAGATAATCATATTTTCATGAAAGTGCTCACAACTTCAGTTCCATCTTTGCTCAGTAAAATTATTTATTATACTGTTATTGGAATAGAAATTATTGGAATAGCACTGGAAACCTGCCAGCTACCAAACAGTGAAGCTTTGAGGTGTTCAGTCATTTTACATAATATACTGAGGTAAATCTATGTAGACTTTTCTTACAAATTGTAGTAGTTTTCCAATTATTTTCTCCCCAACTAAGGATGTTTGAGGAAAAGACTTTATATTTTTTATGAAATGCTAAAAAAGACTTTAATGTTAGAAGAGAAAAAATTTAAAGCCTTATTTGCCTTACCTTTTCTTAGATAAATAAGTGTAATACGAGAAAGAATATTTGTGATATGATTGGAGAAAACTTGAAAATGTTGTCTGATTCTTAAATGCCAGGTGCCTAAAGCTTTTCAGTCTTACTGAAATTCACGAGAAGTAAGAATATTCATTTTCCTGAGGAAGGATGACCTTCTAAGGATAGATGGGTGAAAGGAGGAGAAATCACGTTGTTTGCTTTTTGTGCTTAGTATATCATACTGCAACAGTTTGTTTCCCCGAAGTGGAGTAGGCTGGACCACTACCAACATGAAAGTTCAGTAAAATCTTGAAGGCACAAAACGGTAGTTATTTGCCATTGTGATTTGCTAAAGAATTTTTAGTATATGTTTAACATGTAATTGCTAAATATGAATTAAAGAATAAAGCAAAGTTGTTTTTTTTCTGTAGATGTTGAGCTACCAATGCAGTTGATATACTACTTTGAATTTGTCTTCTCATAATTCTCATATGAATATGAATACTATTTGGAATAAAAGTGATTGTAGATTTTCCCACTAATTGAATAGAACTGATGTATGTTTTATTTTTAATTCACTAATTATCGCAAAGATCTTTGTTTTCTGCAGTCAGACACTGGGAAACAGTGTGGCTTAGTGAATACAGGAATAGACTGGTAAATTTGGTTCAGCCACTGGGCTGTGGCATTGTTTTGGAAAATCGTAGTCTTTCAGACACAATTTACCTGCTTCTCCTCTGTAGAGTGTTCTGCCCTTTTGTTGAAAGGTGTGGACTTAGACTAGGTTAGGTAAATCATGACTTCCAAAGAAAGATTGTTCAAACTCAAAAATTTCCAGAGAAGACTAAGACAGGACACACTGATAGCCTTGAAGGGTTGGCAAAAACAGTATCAGAATTTAGGGTTTCTCTGCTTAAGTATGAAATGCTTTTGTCAGCTGAAAAATAAAATTAATATTTTGTGGAAACACAAACGAAGTCCAGCCCACTTTGTAACACTAACCATTCCTGGAATCTTGAGCTCCATCTGCATCAAAGCAGCCTCTGCCATCTGCAGCATCAACAGATTGGCTCCCTCACTTTCTGAAATAGAAATAACAAACCAGTCTTCCTTTGACTGAGGCTAATGAGGGTTGCTCGCTGCTGCTGTACTTCTAGGGTTGTGACAAAGACCTAGAACAAGGTAAGTCTCTCCATTCCAGGCTCCATGTGACTGTCTTGGCTCTTCTGAGATTGGATCCCAACCTCTCTCTTTTTTTTTTTTTTTTTTCTTTCCTTTTTTTTCTTTTCTGGTGACGGATTTCTGTATCAGATTGCATCTGATGACACTCTTTATAGTCAACCAGTATTTACTTTACTGTATCTTATACATGAGGTCATTCTTGGAGGCCCTTCGAAAAGTTATGCACCCTTTACTGTTAATCTATGGGTTTCAGACACTAAAGGGACTAAGAATATAAGGCTGACCTTACAATCTTGTTGAGCTGGCACTCCTTAACTTAACTTGAAAATCTCTGCACTGTCTCCTAGTAACAGCTTGTTCTGAGCTCTGAAGACTTGCTGAATTCAGGATCCGAGATAAACCTTTCTCCTAGCCCATTCTTTCTTGCCCTGTATGGGCAAGATCCCATAATTAAAAATGCATTGTGAAGCAGGAATGAGTTTGCTTCTCTTTCCTGAGGCAGACCATGTCTAGGAAGCGATGTGGATGTTTTTCTATAGATATCAATAAAGACATACATGAGGAGGGCTCGCATCTAAACCTGAGTAAGGGTGACCTTCAAAGCCAGTCTAAAATGACACTGTAGACATATATTAAAATAACTAAGGGATACGTTACAGAGCATAAAAAGCTTAATAAGTCTTGAAAACAACCTTCAGAAATGCAAGAACATAGGAGAAAAGGAAGATAGGAATCACATAAGTTGCGGAATCACATAAGTCACAGAATCTCAGGCTCTGCTATTGCAGCAAACATCATAAAAGTCCTTTCAGTTTAAACTCCATCTTAAAATAAACGGGCAGTTTATTTTAAATAATAAATAAATAAAATTGCTCAGGGTATATTATTTTTTTGCTTTCAGAACAGAATCATGTGAATAATGAAATAGAAATATGTGGAAATATTATTAAAACTAACAGTAAAATTGCATTTATGTTTAATATAAAAATATGTAGCCAACAAAGAGAAAACTATTGATTATTCTTATACAATCTTAAATAGTTATTAAGGTGCTGAACCTTTTAATAAGAACTAGATTATTTTTAGAGCTAACACAAAGTAACAAAACCTCTTTAACAAATTATCCTTAGGAGATTGTTAGAGTTTTAATCGGTTGCTTGTACTTAAACTCATTTTCCCAGCATGATGTACACTATCTGTGGGAGCTTTTCATAAGAAATTCACACTATGATTATGGCACCAGCTATTTCAAGTAAAAACATTGTGAAATGTTACTATTGTTTGGGCAGTTGGAACTGAAATGATTGAGTGAAGGATGATAGTTATGCTGCAGGCTAATTACACGGCTAATGTCTTTGCTTTACATATCAATAGATGCTTCTAGAGATGAGCAATAACTGAGACTCCATTATCAGTCCAATACAATGCACTTAAATTAGCCACCATTTATGAATACTATTAAAATAAGAGCTGGCTAGTGCTTAGAGATGTTGCACTTGACATGTTTTTTGTTGTCAGTCTGTAGATACTGCATATGGCATACTAGGGAGTTTTGACATAGCCAGAGAAGATGTTTTTACAATATTTTGTGGCTAACTGCATATTGATTAAAATCACAGAATTTTTCAATAAAGTATGAGATCAAAAAAGATCATCAGAAGAATGGGAAAAAAGGCATTAGAACTGAATGTTACCTTTGCAAATGCAGTAAACTAACTAGGAAGGTGTTACATCGGTGAGAGGTTTCATAAGCAAATGATGAATCTCATTGGAGCGATGCTAATGCGTGCTCCGTTTCAATACGGTAGATCACGAGTTGACCAAATGTTCAGCTTTAAAGTCAAAATGAAAGAGACCATCCAGTGTCTGAAAGTGCTTGCCATAAGTTCTTGTAGATACTTAAGGAGTTATTTTACTTGAGTGAAAGGCTTAGCACAGATTTTATGTTAGGCAAGATATTGTCTCTTTGGCATTGCCACCGATTTCAGTGTGTGTGGCAAAAATGCACAGGAATATCATACAGGCAGCACATGGATTAAAAAGAATTAGGTTTTGATGACAATATGGCTCTTCTAAGTGGCAGCTTAACTGTTTAAAAGCAGAGATTAAAAAGGTAGGATTAATTATTAATTCCTATTAATCACAGAGTTCTTATTAGGCCGTTGTTCCCGCCCCCCCTTCTCTGCACTTGGACAGCACAGTGCCTATCATATGGGATACTTCACATCTTTTGACAGTAATGTTGAAGCCAATGGTGATACCCAGAACTGGTTAATATCTGGTGATGACAGCAGCCTTTTGTCACCTACTTACACAGCATCTAGTCTCCAATAATATAAAATGTATAGACCAAATTATTGATCTTCAATTTAAATATATTTTTTGCTGTGCCGTATAGCTGTATAAGATGGAAAAAACGTAAAGTATACAGTCAAATTTCAAAATGCTTTCTAAAGTAAATGCTCAGGGAAATATTACGTAATTAAGTAGAATCAATTTACAGCAAATGCTGAAATTCATTAGACTTGAATTCCGTGCCTTAAAAGTATAGAAAAAGATGATGGAAGTATCTCAGATGTGTTTGAAGAATGAGACCTGGGTGTTTCCCTTGCTAGTCATGATATTGCACAGAAAAAGGAGCACATAAGAAAACCCAATCAAAATAATTGCACCATGGAACTACACAAAGCAAGGAAAGGTCTATAGAGTGAGGACACACAAATGATAGACAAGTATTGTGAACCTTTCCTTAAGGAAAGAAACTGAATGCTACATGCAAGGGAACAACTGCTATATGTGTAGTTTATACATTTTCATTTAACTGAAATCTTCACTTAAGACTGCAGGAGCAGAATGATGATTAAATTATCTTTTTAATATATATTGTGATTAATTCTTGCATTGTGTTTTTGCTTTTTATGCTATAATAGAGATGCTTCAAGCAGCAAGGCTTCAGGAAGTTAAACGCTCGCCTGTTAAATGTTTGCAGTTATGATCATCTTGTTTCACTTATGGGAGTTGATATTAATATCAATTGATTTCATTCTGTTTCTTCACATCAGTTCTATTTAGGAGATTGATTTTGTTTTTAATCAGCTTTGTGTCATACTTATAGATAAATATGGCTTGTGCATGTAAGCTTACTTGCTGGCTAGGATGCCCAGAGCACAGCAACTCCTCTTGAATACAAAACTGCAAATATATATTGTATCCTTTACACCATGCCTGTCTCAGGTAGCAGGTAAATGTGAATAACTTGTCGTATAAATGTCAATGTAGGAGTAAATGCAGAAATATTCTTTATCCATCTGCATTTTTGTAGGCATAAAACTGCATGCATAAGTCTGAATTGCCTAAAAATCTATGCAAAAGCAAAGCTTTCTGGTTTTATTTTACTTGTTAAGAAGGGTAGAGCAAGTTTTTGAACCTCCTATGATTGCATTCCTAGGAAGGACTACCCATACACTTTTTCCAACTGTTCAAGTAGAAGAGAAGTATTCTAACACAACACTATGTTGGAAAAGATCTCAGTAACAGAATGAGAACACTTTTCCAACTTACATATTTCAGGGTGAGGGGGGAAAAAAAAAAAAAAAAGGTGCCCTTCTGGCTCTTCTGGTAATTTATTCAGTAAATACTGTGACTGATTTACCAGAAGAGCTAAACAGTGGACTAAAAGAACCTTCTCTGAGAAGATATTGTGATATCTCCTGCTGTCAAGACTGGTATGCCTTCTCCATACTTATTAATTACTATTAAAAAATCAGCTTCCTAAAATACAGCAGAGTGCTGTTTTAACTCTGTCATAGTTTAGGAGGATGGTTCTGCAATAATGGTCCCAGACCAACAGTTATGGTCCTTTGAAACCTCCTGGCAACCTGCATCTTTTCCTTGATAAGTAACTTTGAGTAGAGCAGGGTGGAGTGTGGCTCACTTCAAAGTCCTGCTTTCTGTGCAGCGAAGTATTTTCTCCACTACTGTGTATCATATTTTAAAGCAAAGATTAAGAAGTTATTTCAGTCCACAGACAAGTCTGTCCTCATTTGAGCCAATGATGAAAGATATTCCTTCTTTAACTCACGTCAGACAGGATTGCTTTTACTTTGTTGAAACTTCATTTCTCACCTCTCCTTTTCACAAGTGGCAATACAGCCTGTACAGACCATCTCTAAAACCTCTAGGGATTGTCTTTGTTCAGAAAATCAATGTAAGAGTATGACCTCTACAGTCCCCTGGATTTGGAGGTTCATAGTGCTAGTTAAATGTGCTTATCACTTATCTTTGTTTATCTCATATCTGGTTGTTCTATGCCTATGACCCCATAGCTATTAAACCTTGTGCATCAGCTGCTCTTTCATAACACAAAGGTGTCCTATGTCTTGTCCAGCTGCATGTTGAAAAGTGTCTCTTAAGTTCTATTTTGCCTTTAGAGCAACATTTGCATCTGGATTTCCTTCTTCCTTCCCCTGGGGGATCTGGGAAGTGCATATTTGGAATATCTTGCTTTTGGGGTTTGACTTTGGACTGTATCTTTTCCCCTTCAGACTGCTAGGTAACTCTCTTAAATAAATTTATGAGTTCCTTGCAATGAAGCATGTATAATGTTAAAGAGGAAGTAAAGCTAAGCATATACCAAACCCTCTCCCCAGCCCTCAGAAAAATCCAGCAAATGGAGAACTGAGTCTTGCTGTGTTATGAATGGAAGGAAAAGGAGGAGGATTTAATGCAACTTTCATGATGCTCAACTGCAATGTTGCTGCCTATAATTTGATTATATTACTTTAATCTAAAAGTAAAAAAATGTTGTTATAGCTATATGACTTTTTAAATCTTTTTAGAAGTTCAGTCAGAGTACTTAATTCTTTGGCAGGTGGAAACTGTATTTCATGGACTGTTACTAATTCACATTCACATGACACTAAGTTCACTAACTAGTTGCTTCTTTTAAAGAAGCATCAAAAATATTTGTGACCACTGTTTGACTGTGTGTTTCACAGCCTTTGTTACCTACATTCAGTTGCTTTTAACCAATTTTCCTAGTAAGACCAAATAATTTGATGGCCTCCAGAATCCCTTCTTAAATGGAAATACTTACTGTTTTTAACTCATCTTTGATATAGCAGTGTAGTGTCATATTGAAACACGTAATAAAGTTTCAAATAATTGTGAAGCTGGTTGAACTGTGCACATAGTCAGGATAATTGGGCAGAAATATATCTATGTGGTTATCTAATGCAACTCAGCATACATAGGTTTTCTTTCCTGTGCCTGTTACATTTGCAAACACATTCCTGTCTATCCCTTCCTACACCTAAGAAAATTTTCACTACCAACATATTATACAGCTGTGAGTAAATTCCTGGCATGAATAAGTGTTTTGGATTATCTGAAATATTTTTGAAAAGTAATGAATTCAATATGAGGCTTAAATTTGTCTGAATTGATTTTCTGACAACATTATCAATGATGTGCATTATATAAGTTTTAAGTAATCATTTTGTTATTGTCCTTTCCATGTGACCCATATCTGGAGAGTATTATTGTTGCTACTGTGGTTAGCAATGCTCACTCTTTTAAAGGGTGCAATACTATAAATTCAAGAACAGATTAAATTTTGCACATACAAAATATTCATGTGCTATATTACAATCTTCAGATATTCCCATCCAAGCTTTCAAGAATGAACAGCTGCATCAATAATGATGTCTATCCTCATTCTATGTGTGCAGCAAAACTCTTCAGATACATGGAAGAAAAAGGCATGGTGTTCCAGATCAGAGGTGACAGTAGCTAGCACAGTTTGCCTCAGCCTGTTTAGTAGAGAATTTGCTGCTTTTGTCAAGAGCTGCCTAGATATCAGAATTCTTATACTTAGTCTACCAGCTTTGAGGATTGCTCCTATTTTTTCTCAGTTCCACTGCCACTGGACAATATAAGATTGCCTTAGCCAATAGCAGAATATCCATCCCAACATCCCAACTCCAGGGATTTTCTCAGAGCAGTTTACTGTGATAACAGATTCAATCTTTGCTGTGTCTCAGAGCAATAGAGAAAGCTCCTGGCCAGTTGGTGGTTAAAGCATCCGTTTAATGACAGACAACAGTACAGCAGTGTTTTGCATGAACAAGCAAGGAAGTGTCACATCAGCTCCTTAATGCAAAGAGGTGATTTGTCTAGGGAAATAGTGCATTTTCTCACAGAATAACAATATCTGTGATTCATCTCCTGTGCTTTAGAAATACATTGACTAGTTATATTGGCAAACATTTCTCACAAAGCCTAAAATGGATAGTCAAGGACTTGATCTTTATGTCTGCATTGGATCAATGGAGTTGGCTATTTAAATGCCATAAAGGTCTTTCTTGCATTTCTTACATTTGTAATGCTCCAGAACAAGATGAAGTATAGGTTTTTAGGGACATAATTTTCAGTGGAATTAAGATCTGTCAAGACATGGCTCTTGTCAATGTTAGCTGCAGTTTTGGTGTGGCAGTGTTTGTACCCACTGCTCTCAGCTAAGCTGAACAAATCCAGGTCCCTCCATGTTTCTTCATATGTTAAGTTTCCAACCCCTTAATCAGCCCAGTGGCCCTCCACTGGACCTTTGACAAGTTTTCAGTGTCTCTCATGAGCTGGGGTGGTTCATATTATTCCTGGTGTGGCTGAATAAGTGCTGAGCAGAATGGGATGTTTATTTTTAAGAATGTGTAATTAGCAAATGAAAGTTGTGTATACTGACTAGTTCTATTATGCACACTTCTCATGAGTAACTCTTGAAGGTGCTTACATATATTAGAAGAAATATTATTACTGCTTTACAGATGGGAAGCTGAGGCATACCATGGTAAAATGATTTTTTAAAAGTCATCTCACACATTGAGTTTGGGAAGAATGTGGGTATTAGATCTCTCTAAAGTGTCACACAGAAAAGGTGCTAAATCATATGAAGAATCAACCAGTCTTCTGATTCTTTATAAAAGAATTTATTTTTAAAACTATCTGACACAGATATTCACTGCAGAATAGCCTGAGATCACAAGTTGATCCTTTTGCTTCTGGTGTAAGTTATTATACGAGTTCCTATCATATCGGATTTACTTTACCTTGTCTCTGTACTTATAAACCAAATATTTTAAAAATTTTAGCATACAAGTATCATCCTTCTCAAAACACCTTATTCTAGTATCTAAGAAATCAATTGTGACAATTTAACAGTTGCTGCTAGCCTTGCCTGTGTCTTAAGGTTGTACACAGTGTATTCCATAAACTGCATTCATTCAAGATTAAATTCTACTTTTATAATATACTGAGATCGCAACCAAAAAAAAAAAAAAAAAAAAAATTCCACACACAGTACTTCATATGATTGACTGTAAAACTTGGAATTATCAGTGTCAGTTTGGTGAATTACCTCACTTAAAATAGAAACAGGTCACATGGATTATAATAAGATTCTAAATGCTTTGGAGACAAGTACTGAATGGAGCTTCACCCTACAGAAATATACTTGTCTACCAAGAAATAATTAGTTTCTGATTGACCAGAACTCATCCTTCTGGACTGCAGTGCTATGCAGCATGTGAAAATGACTGTGGAACATACCGAAAACCTCAGGCATAACTCTACAGTACGTTTAATTCATTGTGGCCTATTTCTATGGGTTGTAAGCCACATCCTATTGCTTCTTAAACTGATGAGGTATAAACACCAAAACCAGTGTTAGCGAATTTCTGCCTTGCCCTTCTTCTCTCTATTGTACTACTCCCAGTGAAGCATAAATGATTTACATTGGTAATGTGGGTGGGTGGCTGTAGTTTATAATACTCTTTCAGGAGTCTTTCTCTAGGTCTGCTGTGTTTTTTGTCTCATCTCCAAGCTCTGATGGGCAAGAGGCATAAAATGTCCACTCAGCTCCATTTTTAATCTGAACCCTGTTTTCTGATGTACACATGATTTTATGCGTCATCATCAAGAGGAGCTCTTATTCTTGCAAAAGGAGTTGCCATTCATTGCTGGTGGAAAAACTATTGTAACTGTGATGGGAGACCATGGCCATCATGTATACAAGGCCAAATGACTTCTTACTTAAGCAAATTGAACATAATTTAGATTAAGGAGAGGAGAATAACAACAGGAATTTACTATTGAGGGTGATCATGTGAAAAAAACTTGACTTGGTGAAAATTATTTTCATTAAATGTAAATGTGTAAAGACTCAGTAAGATGTATATAACACTTCAGAAATTAAGTCAGCTTGCAATGATTGAACCAAATAAATATACATTAGTATGCCTTTCCTACTAATTTAATTCAAATGCAAACTAAATAGTCATAAAAGTGAACATTTAAAAATAAATCTCCACTGTGAAAGAAAGTTTCATCTGACCAGACTACAGACTTAGGAAGGTTGCTTTCAAAATATGATATTATTTCTTGCATTTCAAGTTTGTTGGAACTGATTCCTGGAGGAACATTTTTTTTTGGCTGCTTTTTGTTCCCTCACTGCAAAATAATGTTTGTTTCAGGGCATGAAAGTCAAAGAAAATACTTAGGGTAGGATATAAGATGTGCCTTATTCAGCTGTTTTAGGGTACTGTTAAAGTCGCATTGTCATGGAGAATTCATCTTCTAATCAGGCTAGGGATTGTAAGAAGTATTCTTTTTCTTTTTTTTTTTTAACAGATGTACTGTTATAATTGGTGTAGGAGAGAATAAACAAACAATTAAGCATGAAAGGGTTTGGGGGCTCAAAAACTTGTCTGTGTCCCACCCAGGTACACTACTTGGCTTAACAATATGTGCCATCGACTTCTTCAGTGCTTGTCTTACATTCTTAGACCATCACAACAACAGCAGTCCTAGGAATGTGCTCTTTGTGCCTTCTCGCCTAGTTCAAATTATGGAATAATTTCAAATCATTAAGTGAGTTAATTCAGTCATATAAAATGCAGAATTCATGTGGTAAACCCTGTCAACATCCCCCTACTGCTGTCCTAGGGCAAAGGCTGCAGCAGCCATTTTCCATTTACATGTAGTGCTATTACTTCTATTTTGACAGCATTATCTCAAATCTCCACAATCTCTTTAGAATTTAAAAATACTTTGAGCACAAGCATCACATGTAAGTCCAGTGCCAGCTATTATTAGGAATCTGTTATAATAGGAATCATATCAATAAATCATGACTTTCTTGATTCATAGTTACAAGATCTGGTCCTGCAGTATGATACTGCTGCTTACTAGATACGAGGAAGCAAACTGTCCTCTCTTAGCATTCAAAGGCAGTCCTAACCCTCTGACTTAGTATCTTTTGGCTGCCAGAGGCAGCCCTGAAGGCACCACCACCTCCCCAGACAGATCACATTTACCTGTAATCTCAGGCTTTAGCCCAAGAGTCAAGCTCGTTGTTCTCAGGGTGGTGGTACAGCCACAAGTGCAGGTGTTTCCTCTGAAGAAGTGACGTTAGATGAAAGGACTATGGAGATGGGTTTTGTGTGGGCAAGTTGCAAAATGACAGCATCGTTGACAGAATGTGACAAAGGTATTATTTCTTAATATAAAACCAAAACCAACCAAACAAAAAGTAGCCCAATGCCATCTTCATAAAGAAATACGGAGATTAAAGGAAAAAGAATCAGTCTTTTCATTTTGCCATTACAGGGATATATGCAACAAACAGTTTTGTCAGAAAACCTGTGTTATATTTTGTATTGCATTACATGTGCCTATGTGTTATAGATAAAGGACAGTTGTGTGGCTTTTCCATAGTCAAAACATGTATGTAGTCATTGGCCCATAGTCATATTTCTACGCTCTAAAAACTTACTAAAAATCTCTATTTCATGAATATTTTTAGACTGGATGAACTTGTAATATAATTATTGAATTGTCTCTTTACAGCTATTTATATTATCCTGTCTTTCAGCCTGAAAAATCCATGTGTTTCAAGGGATTTAGGTCTTCAGGGATGTCAACTGTGACTGGAGCTTAAAGAGATGTCTATCTGTGTTTAATTGCTCTACTGTTAAGATTTAATATATGACTACTGCAGGGCAGGACATCAACTAGAGACTGATTTATTTCTTTCCTTAAATAAAAAATGCAAGGCATTTTGATATTTTTGGTTTTGTTTTTCCCAGTAATACAGAAAAGATGTACATTTTTGCAAAACAGCATAGAAGACTAGCTCAGAGGAAGGATGTAATACTATACATAGTACTCGGTGGCAGTATTCATAATTAATTCCTTACTGAGTACTGTACTCAGCACTTAAGTATGTAAGTGTATTGTTTCCCTTTTTTTTTATAGGACTAAAAATATTTTGAACTAAGGAATTGCTTTTCATCCAGTGTTTCAGAATACTTTACAAAGGCAGGTAACATATTCCCGTTTCACAGATGGTGTATGTAAAGCAAAGGGTTCCGTTTACTCAAGGTTGCACAGATAATGAATGGTAAATTAGGAAGCATGTCTCTTGATTCCTGCTTACCTACTGTTTTTACAAGAGAAAGATGTTTTCTTAAACTTATGTGTACAGTAATATGCAATGACTTACTTTTAAGTTATACTGTATCTTCAAAGCCTGTATAAAATGACAAGAGCACTTAAAAAGCATTTCCATGATTTTGGGGGTTTTTTTTGAGTGACTTTGCTAATGTTTCCAGGAAAGTGAAGTGGATTTCTGTGTTTTGTCTTTTTGTGCAGCAGAGAGGACTTTGTGTCAAAATGTTACAAAAGTTTTTCCTGATAAAAACATTTCTGCCCATGGTTATAGTAAACAGTGAAACAAACTACGTTCAAACTGAATGTCTTCAATTACAGAGTACATTCCTTAGTTGCTTTTCTGCAATTTTGATGTATGTGTACAGTAGTGTTTAAAAACAGAGAGGTTACATTTTTGGTACTCTGTATGGCATGAAAGGCTTTCATAAGAGGAAAGATACATCCGTAATGAGAAACATAACTTCTGAACACGTAAAATATTCCTCTGTTTAATGTTTGAACTGACGTGCACGTGTAAAATTAATAATTGCTTGAATTTTGAACAATGAAAATACAGGGGAAATTACAACATAACAATGGAAAACTATGCAAGTGAAAGTATCAACTGGAAGAATAATAGCTTTATTTGACAGTGTTTTGACATCATTGATGTACTGTTGTCACTGGAGACCTTCCTTTCTGTGTTTGTGATATACTATTTCAATCCATATTATCCCAATAGAATCACAAACATTGAAAAGATCTAATGTGTGATAGTCTTTTACTAATGTGTGAGTTGACACGTTGATTGTTCTTTCATATCTGGGACTTGTAAGAATTCTGTTTTAATAGTATTTGCCAATAGTAATAAAGGATGCACAGTTGACAAAGGGGATACGTGTGTTTTGAAAGTGATTAGTATGTAAAGAAACGAAGTGGCTTATCTACTCCATTTTGTACAAAGTGGAGAAAAACAAGTGCAGGATTAACCTACAGCAATTCCTGTGTTAAACTAATGACAAGTTTATAATTGTCATTTAATAGACCAATTATACAAATCTGTATCCAAGAGAACTCTTGTAATCTAAAAATTTAAGGTTTTTATTTTGAGAAATACACATAATGGTTATAATTGTTCCTAATTTTTATAGAGCTATATCAATGGATCTTTTTCCTCAAAAGACAGGCACTCATCAGAACAAGGAGGTCTGGGGAAAAGGGAAAGAGGGAAGCAAGGGAAAAACATTCCTTAGGAAAAGGTAAAAAAATTGGTGGTTACTGCAACTGTCAACCAAATGGACTAACCTGTCTAGGAAATCTGTCTCTGGGCAAGCCTACAGGTTCAAAGAGGGAGTATTTGGTGGTCTGCAGTTCAGGTCTGCTCATGGCTGATGATATGTAGGGGAAGGAATCCTGCTCTACTGTCTTCCTGTGCCACTTCCATTTTTCTCTGGCTCGTTGGCTGTGTGGAGCACAGTTTGCTCATCATAGTGGGCAGACTGGGGCATGATGTAACAGCTGTATCAGGCTTGTTAAGGTTTCTCTTATCATCAAGTCAGTAACTTTACACATTTAGGCCTGGATACAGTGTAGTGCAGGAAAGGCCTTGGAGAAACATGGGCTGAACAGGAGGGAAACTGCCAAGATCAAGTCAGCTTCCACTCAGGTGAGAAGCAGGAGGTATTGGTGGAACAATACACCTGAAGACAGACTATTAGTCTTTTCCTAATCTCTTCTGCTGTCATCTGTAATCTGATTTCAGGAGCCCACAAGCACTGCGATGTGAGAAAACAGTATGGAAAGATGAAATAATCTTTCTTTCCTACAAATCTCAATGAGTAAGGTTTCTTCAAGTTTATTATACAACATCAACTGAATGCGAGAAAACTCAAGTTTGAGAACAACACACTGATAGGAATTTCCATATGCAGTGATAAAATTTGCAGGAGTTTCTTTCTTGCAACAAATGCGTATCTATAGTTCATAAAGAATTTCTTAAAGCTGCTGTGTCTTGGCTTTATTTTAGATACTTTTCTTAACCCCTGCCAAATGCTTCTTCTTTAGTTTACCCGTACGGATTAAAGGTATCAGTATATCTGAAGAGGAACAGGATAACTTGGTTTGCTGTCTACGTATTGTCTCTGGAAAATGGGCTCCATTTCTTCATTTAGTTCACTAGTTACTATGTTTCTGGTAAATATTTCAATCCTAGGCATAAAGCAGCAGATGGGAATAAAAATTGTGGGTGCCAGGATGTGTGGGAGAGGAAAGGACTGTTAAATTATGAAAGGGAATGCAGTATTCAAAGACAATAGTCTTTGTGGGGAAAGAGGTGGACCAGACAAGAGTGAGGGCAGGACTTACAGTGAATAATGAGAGGAAAGAAAGAGATAAAAAAAGTGGGAAGAATGAGGGAACAGCCGACTCCAAAAAATCAGTTAGATAGAAAAGTTCTCCGTAATGCTATGGAGGACAGAGGAAGCACAGTGCAGATGAGAAAGCAAACAGTGGGTGGAGAGCTGTGCTAATGCTCCTAATCTGCTTCTCATGTCCTTGTTTGTTCTCAGCGAGCTTGTATCTTTGACACTGTACCATGGAGACATACATACAATGGTTTTTTTCAGAGACTGAACCTCACAGATTATTATGGGTTAGGTTATTAACCTAGCACTCTTGGTAAGATAGGCTTCCACAACTTCATTTCTCATACGGATAGAAATAGTCATCTAATTCTCAGCCTAAATTTATTCATGGCTGTTTTCTACCTATTTTTGCTCTGAGGTTTTCTTTAGTATAAACACTTTGTTGCCTTCCTTGATTCCCAACTTCCCTGATATATTCATATACATACAGTTTTTAATTCCTCATTTTTCTACTCTAAGCAAGCCCCAATGAACCCCACGTGAAGGTGATTGTGCTTAGCTGCCACCCTGGGTTCTGTAATGACCCACCATTTCATGGTTGCTCTGTAAGAGCTCCCTTAATGGCAAGCAGTGTGTGTTCAATGCAGTGTCTACCTAATCTGTTGCCTTTACATGGCCTGTCCCTTGGTAAAGCTCTTACTCTTGAGAGTTCCTGACATCCTATATACAATAGAAATAAAACAGGAGCTGACAGTTTGCAACATTATAAATAAATACCTCATACTGTGAGCGATACACAAATGTTGTATTCCTTTAAATTGTAGAAGATGAGGCTTTTAGAGTATGTTACCACTGGCATTTTTTCCTGTAACAAGGGGCTTAGACTGCAGGCTAGGGAATGTCAAATAAATTTCTCAAACTCTAATGACATCTTTTTTTTTTTTTTTTTAAACAATGTTGAATTGGAACTGGTGACCTTATCATTGCAGACATTGCAAAATTTATTTCACAGTTTCCTTCACCAGCGTGAGTAAAGAGTATGTTGTGAAGATGGGCAAAAAATTGCAGCCATCGGTGTGTTAATTTAAATATATATGTTTTTATGACTGGTCTAATGAAGATAACTCCAGCACTCGAGAACCATTTAAGTGACAATAAACAAAACAGCATCTGATAATACACCTTTCTGTTCATTGACATCAGCAAAGTTAAATCATATTTGAAAAAGTACCAAACAGAATTACCTATGCAGAACAATTTGAGTTTGCAATCCCAAAATTTTCCTCTCTGTCTTTTTTGTTAATGACAACCTCTTATTCTTCTCAGAGTATTACTGCAAGCTACTTTAAGCACCCTATCATTAATCCTGAAATATGTATATATCTTCCTGCATTGTTAGTCAATGAATGTGCTGTAGCTCTTATGATCACCTGAAGAAAATTACAACTTTGAGAGAAATATTTATATTGTAAGTTTGCAAAAATATTACATGATCTCAAGTGCAAGTATATAATTGCCTCCTATTATAGATTTAAGGGATGTGATTTTCAAAAAAATACCTCCAGGAACTGGTGAACAAATGGTGCCTAAATTTGGATTTGGATCTATGCACCTAATTTATGGAATCTTTGAAATCCCTCAAAGCATTGGGTGTCTGAAGTCTGGTAGGTACCTGAGATTTTGCCACAGATGTTCTTTCTGTGCCTTCAGCTCAGTGCACGCCCAGAGCTGCCTCAGTCATGTGCAAAGATGTTAATTCCTGTCCATCCTAAGTGCAACCCATGTTCTGAAAATAAGCGTTTTTCAATGATTCTTTCATTGAATTTAAAATGGAGGCATCTATCTTCTCTGAGCTCTAGCTTACGAATAAGATTCTAGGGGAAAGCATGTCCTTTCAATACGGCCTGTGTTTAAGGTCTACTCTTGTTTCTAAGCTTCCCTGGTTTCTCTAGCCTCTCCTATAGTCACTACCTGCTGGGAATTGCTAAAGCACGTAGCCTTTCCCAAGACTTTTTTAGGGAACAGTGTCTTCCACCTGAGGTTCATGTGCCTGCTTCTTAGGTATGACAAGTGGTTGTGTCACAGCACCACAATCTCTTGGTGGCCCCAAACTTCAATTGCCTTTTGAATTTCAGGGGAAATTGTGTGCTCAGCTCGTCTAGGCATCTTTCAGTATCCCAGGCTTTACAACAGGGGCTCCTAGACAACATTTGCATCTAGCAGTGCTTTACGTTTGTAGCTGCTAAACTGAATTATAAAAAATCATTGCAATTGTACTCAGTATTCTCCAAATATCCTTCTTCCATGTGGGCAGATGCTGAAATTGTTCTGTGGCTATCTTGTAAATCACTCTTTTCATTCTCAATCTCTTCTATAAATGATAAATAAAACTTGTACCTGAAAATTATCTGTGATACTTGAAAAAATCCCCAAGCATGTAACCATAACTTAAATAAGTAAATAGTCTGATACTTTTTCTACTATATATTTCAGTATTACAAGATGTAGCGATGCTATTTTTACTATTTGATAAAGAAAACTAGTAACTTGGTGGGAAAAAAGAAACATATCACAGTTTTAGCTTTTCTTTTCTCTGTGATGTAATAGATCTGTTCAACTCTAGCAGGTTTTTTGTACCTTTTATTGAGACAAATCCTGAAATCCTTATTCTTTCCTTCCTCAGGACAATCTCCTTTTAACTTCAATGAGATAATAAGGCTTATGCTGCTTTGTAAGTACTTTGAGATCTATGGTGAACAAGATTTAAATATTATTGAAAGGGAAATTTGATTGAGTTTAAATTAAATAAGGAACTTCAGGATTCAGTTTATGGAGATTTCTCTTTTTTTCTTTTTTTCTTTTTTTTTCTCCATATGCTTCTTTATGCATTCATAAACTCTTCGTACTTTTGTTAGGGTGTGTAGCGAATTACTCTGCTTTCATGTAGAAGAGTGCAGGAATGATAGCTGTGGCTGGCCTCAGAGGAGGGGCTATCCTTCTGCTTTTGTACACAGTCTGGCACTTAATGGATACATGTGCTTGCAGAATTACTTGTTTAAATAATTTACTTTGACTTGTGGCTGCAGCATTACAAGTAAAATACAGATTCTTTATTTCATCTTAAGTAAAACCTGCCTTGAATAACAGTTTGTTCTATTAGCTAGGGCCAGCTAGGTCAGAACTTTAATGGAGAAGCCCAATAAGGTAGATTACAAGTAATTTTCAGTTTATGAACTTGGTCAAATTCATGAAACACGAATAATGTTGCTTATACAAATAATAAACAATTTCATAAAAATACAGGCATGTGTTTTGAGAGAAAATGATAGATGAAATGGAAATAAAGATGGGAAACATGTAATCATATTAGTTTCCTATTGATTTTTATTGAATTAGTCATATCCACCACTCCAGCATTTTGTAATCTACTAAAAATGCTTTTATAGTGTAGAAATTTCATTTTATGAGTTTGACATAATTCAATCAAAACATTTAGGCTAACATCTTCATACTAAGAAATTTCATCCACATATTATTTTACCATTCTTTTTGATTAAAGGTTATATATTTCTAATGTAGCCATCTAGCTATACAGAAATACCTTGACAGAAAATACCAGAGTTATGTAATAACATTGTTTACCACTGTTCTGGGACTAAAAAAGAAGCTTGTGAAAGAATATGTTAAATTTAAGTTAGCATTGAAATATATCTTGACACAAAGAGGATCTACTGCCACTTCCTTTGAAGCTCATGGAAATCTTATCACTGACTTAAAGTAAAATCAGTTTGGCACTGAAAAAAATTATATGAGTTATTTATGCTTCTCTCCTCCTCTCCTCAAAACAAAAAGGAAGAGGTAACTAGGGGATTAGGGCCACCCAGATCTGGATCATACCTGATGTGAAACTTCATACTGTCAACCATTTGGGAGAGGAGGAGGAAGGTGGATATACAGGTAGGGTGGGATGGTAGGTGTATGGATGTGTGTGTAATTCAAGTATGAATGCAGCAGCCAAAGAGCTCTAGTGTAACTGAGGAGGAAAAGGACGCACTAGTAACACAGTGATGTGTAACTTCTCTGTTCAAAACCTGTTTTCTCTGGCATTGTTGAGGGGATTTCCTGATGCAGGCTGAGGCAATATAATTTCTTTTATATCTCTTACCGTACTGATACTTCACTGTCAGCTACTTACTGTACAGCCATTTCAGACTGAATGAGGTGGACTGAAAAGGAAAAATTGGCTTATTTTGAAAATGGTTATCTTCAATGTTGTCTTAATGTCAAAATAGTTAAATTTAATAAGTGATGAGACCATAGATTGCATTGGGTTACACAGTCCAAGGCTGGAAGGCCCTTAAAGATCTATTTGCATCTTCCCACCTGTTGGTAGAAACCTTCCATTTCTGCTCTCTAGCACAGCCCCTTTAGGGAATGATGATTTGAAGAGCTGGGCTGTGACGTTCAATAATTCTCACAAATGTACATTTGAAAATTTCCAGACACCTAATGTGTTTAACATTTTAAATTGTACGTTTGCAATATTTGTGGAGGCTGCAATTCAAACTACATTGGATTCCTGTACGCTTATTTGCAAGAATTTGATTAAGGATGGCTGCAATGTCTAAGTTGCAGGCCGGTAAATTATATAAGACACTTTATTTCTGTCTGTCACTGTAACTATCACAAATACGGTTGACTGGGTCAGAATTCCTCCTCTAGGTATTGACAGAGGAGACTGCTGCATTTTGGCTACTACAGCAGATCTCTGTGTACTGACTTTCAAAGCTATTGTGTCCCGGTTGTGACTTTCATGTAAGGAAAAGCATCTGGTTTCTGAAAACGTTCTGGGCCCAGTAGCTGTGTAATGACTCTTTGGAGGTCAGATACAAGTATCAGAGAGATCTCTCCTCTTTCTTGTTTTTTTGTTTTTTGTTTTTTTTTTTTTTTATATCTGCTTTGAATAAAACAAAAGGTGTAAGATGTCAATATTCAATGAAAAAGAAGGAACTCTCAGTCAGTGTTGTCAAGAAACAACATTTTGTAAAAGGAATAATATGGTTTCATGGGGTAAATGCCACGTTTTATAGGTTTGCAGGATCTGGTGACAGTGGGAGCTTTGCATGGAGGTGCTTAATATTTGCATGACAGAAAGCTTGGTCTGCAAAATCTCTGTGGATGTCTTTAGTCACCTGAGAGCAAAATAGGAATCAGATCATCTGAAGTACATATAATTAGAATGATCTGAAACTTCATCTTTTTGAGAGGAGGAACAGAGGCAAAGATATCATTCCAGAACTAAGGCTAATGTAACTTCCTGAGGGCTGTTCTACATTGTATTCAAAAGTAATGCTTTCCCGTATCTTTAATTACGATATATTTAAACACTGTATTTAAATATTTAAGTACTATATTTAAATTTAAATCATTAAGATATTTGAATAAATTTAAATCCAAATATTTAATATATTCATATAATATCTTTATTTGCTCAAACCAGGTTTTATTTCAATTTTTAAGGAATCTATTTAGCCCTCAAGAAAGTAATTTCCTGTTTCTTGAAGTCTTCCATCTGAAATGAATGCAAATAGGAAGTCATCCTGAAATGAGAGAAGGTTTACCTTCATGTACCCAAACCAGCAAGTACTTTATGCTCAAATTAGAATTTTTACATAAACAAAACAAGCAGCTGAGTATACAAATGAGCACTTACCTGTCATTTAATCAGCTGCTGTGCTGAATTCCTGGAGCCTGAGGTTTTAGCAGGTCAGTACAAACTAAGTACAACTTAAAGAATTTCAATGAAGGAAGTCCAGCACAGTTGTAGGGCTAATATATAATACAGGTTCTACATGTAAAACCACATAAGCTTTATTCCAGAGCTTGTTCAAATTGGTAAGAATCTTTCCATTGACTTGGATGGACTTTGGATTGAGCTCAAAATGGATATTTTTGTTTAAATAAACAAGAAACATATGGTAGACAGCTGATTCTCTTTCTGTTGTTTGTTCAGTTAACAGCTTCTTTAGAATCACTACATTTGTTATTGGAGTATTATATAGATTAGGGATGAAATTAAATAGTCTTCAAATTGCGCACCCAAATTTGTTCAATTCTTGGAGGCAAACTGAGTAAATTAATCCCTGAGATTGGTCACCAAGATATATTAATTCAGAATATTCATCTTTCCAGAGACTGGAGCATTTTTTCCCCATTAGTAAACTCAGCTACTGAATAATTAGAGGCATTTGAAAAGGACTGTTGAAAATTCAAAAATCTAAATGCATATTATGTGTTATTTAGCAAATATTTGTTTAGCTCCTGTCAGCACAATTCCTTTTCTTCATGTAGTTTGCTGCAGGTGTATTATATCTCTTTTTCTTGTATCTACAAAACATTAAAGACTTTTCTCTATGAAGAATGCTCATTTCTTATTCTTTTCTTGCCTATGGCCACTATTACAATATGGCATTGGTCGCTGATTGTCTTCTTCTAAAATATATTCTCATTTGCTCAAATATTTCCACGTCTACCAGAATATTTAATCATACAACACGTCTCCAGTGATAGTGGCTGTAGGCTAGCGCATACTGCAGGGTGACCGAATGTTTTACTAGGTGGATATTTTTCTACATAGAGAAGGCAGCAGCTGTTCTCTTCCTTCAACCTGGTACGCCATATTAGCTATGCTGGCAGTAAACTGAGGCCTGCTCTTAACCATTTTGTATTCACCATTTGTCCCCAGTTTGCATTTATGCTGTTAGGAGATTTTTGTTTTGTTTCTAGAACCACTTCATGTCTCAGTCAGCATTGCTTTCTTTTCTCTTGTGTTCTTCTCTGTTGATATTTTTCAGGTATTTTTTACTTGATAATTTCTTTTTATTCTTCATTTCATTTCAGCAGCTCAATGCCATTCAGAAAGACGCTGTACCTTTTGTCTGACTGTATATGTCATATCGGCTAAACCTATTGGCTACTTAACTTCTGCATCTTCGGTTTCTCTTGTCATGCTCCATTCTTCCTTGTCCTAACACTTCTGTCTTCCTTCCTTCCTCCTCTCGGACATGTCGCGTTTCTGGCTGCGAATTTCATACTGTGTGCATAGACAGCAGACCTCTGCTTGCCACAGCTTGCAGCACCACGTGGCTTCCCTTTTGTGATCACTTCAGAGAACCAAGCACTCTTTGATGTATCGGAGGGGAGGGGGGGAAGTTTTACACAAATTCCTTTAAACACACAGGCCTCCTCACTGTCTTCCATCATTGCTATTTATCATATTGCTGACACATGGATGGAAGCATTTTCCTTTTATGTTAAGCCTGGGCTATGCAAAGACACTGGAAGGCAATATATACACCACGGCAGCTTGTGACAACAACAAGGTATTTTTACATGTTTGAGATATTACCACTGTTAAATAAACCAAGGTAGTAATGAGGATGAATAAAGTGAGAGAGGCTATAGCAGCTGCACATTTTCATAAGGAAAAAGATAACACGGGAATTCAGTCTTACAACTTAACGAGGTAAAATGTGTATAGCTGGTAATACCTGAGGCCACAGTTGAAACTGGACACCATGGTACATTAGTTTGCAATGTATATGTTTACCAGCCTATAAAAAGTCTTTGCTTTGTCTTTGCCTTGTCAAAGGCATCTGTTACATGCGACTGCATAAAAAGGTTTTAGACAGGAATAATGCACAGGAAGTTGGGGGAGACTGTGCCAAATAGTAAAGCTAAAGCATTTATCTACTTAGAGTTTGGTTTTGTCCTTCAGTGTGGACTCAGTGTTGCTATTTATGTCAGCAGCATGATTTGTGCTGATATAGCTTCAGTCTAAGACAAGATGACGGGCCTACAGTTACAGGAGAAACATAAATGCACATAAATTGTGTTTATGGTTTTCAATTTGTAAATATGTTAATGGTCTAATTCAGCAAATAATTGTGACTAAAAATGAAGATGCCTACACAGAGACTCCTCCCTACAGCCACAATTTATGTTTGTATCTGCGAAGTGTACACCCCTGGTATGGACCTGTAATTATTTTTTGATAGTTCTCAGAGCTGAAATGTGAGTGCTAATTTAAATACTTACACTGCTTTATTTTCCTCTTAAAATTACACCTACTTACAGAAGAGTTGGGCTTTGACTGTTGAGAAATCTGCTATATCAGGCAGTGTAAATTTTTCAAGGATGTATGTTTTGCCTTTCACTAATAAAGGCAAGTTATCAAATTTACTGGAATGTAGATAATTTGACAGGATGGGGGGTATTTTTCTCTCCCTCCTATACATATTGACTTACTGGAGCTATAAACACTCTTTCTTTGTTAAAGACCTCGAATATAACTCATTTGTATCTATTATAGGAGGTAACACAAAGACAAGCAGAGGTAAAGTGCTCATAGCCAGGTAGAAGTCAAAGCAAAACTGTCCAGCAAAATGAGGCAGCTCATACAGCTCATCAGCAAGCTTGACCCCTGGGCTGCCCGAGAGGCATGTTCATCAAGAGCTCACGTAGATGCAGCTAACAGGCTGCTGGAGATGTGACTGAGGAGTCTCTGGGGACACCTCTGTCATGGTTCCTACAAGGTATTTGCTAGAGTATGGGTCCTGCAACTGCCAAATGGGCTGAGGTTATGTGGACACTGGACTTGGTGTTACAGCAATTATAAAAAGAAGCTAAAATCACCAGTTTCTGTAAGAACCCATACAAACATCCAATTTAGCTTTATAATGCTATACAAAAGTATAAACTCCATTTTGTCTATACATAATGTCCCTGTTACTGGTACCTTCAGTGTCTCTCTCCAGCAGGAGTTCTGTGCAGGCTGGGGTGAATTCTAGCCTGATGAATTGGCATATACTACAGCAGAGTAAACCTTAATGTTTACATCTTCATCAATTTCTTTTTTTTGTCATTTCACCAATTTTTTTCTTCTGCTGGATTGGTTTGGGTCTGAATTTCAAGCTATACTTTTGTTAACAATACTAATACAGGTATAAATCTTGGATTCAAACAAGTGCATATTCATGTATACATTTTATAATCTTCTAACATATTTCTAAAGCTTTAAACATGTGTGTCAATGAGACCATGGGAATTTACCAGCAAGCGGAGCTTCTCCAAGTGAACGTAGTGGTTATTCTGTGTGTGTTTTAGTACTAGTTTTTATTCAGAGAAGACCTGAGAGTTTGGAGGGAGGAAAAAGAGACATAAATGGCAAGACACTAATCTATTCCAGTGGCTTAGGAGAGTTGTATCATCTCCCTAAAACCTTTTTTTTCTGTGATGCCTATTTAAAACTTGACAATAGCGGTGTTGTTCTGCTCCGACTGCTGCCTACCACAACGATCACAATCATCTTGTCACCTTCTATATCTCTCCATCTGTCTATATTCCTCTGTTGTCTTGCAGATGGTAAACTGTCTAGGGCAGGAGCTATGTTTTTATTCGATGCTTACACAGCATCTAGCGTATAGCACTTGGCTCAATGGAGTCCTGGTCAATGACAAAAACTATGAAGTTTTATGATGATAAAGCAAGTATTATTGTCAACTTCATAGCTGTTAGAAAGTTTAGTTATGTAAATAACTAGTTTCCCTGTGAGTTTTATCAAATATTTTACGTTGCTAAATTATTTACGATAAACACGTTGTCTTACTTACTGCTCAGCATAAATTTAGAAGATAATTTTAGCAAGGAAAGAAAATATTTATGAAGAGAAGCCAGAGGCAGAAATAAAAGTGATAAATTAATGAAAGTATCCTGATGGTGGCAATAGTCCTGATGAGAATTATCTCTTACCTGAGAGGTCATTTGACATTGTAAGGATGATGTTGCATCTGTATATATTATACATTGGATTTTCTGATCTTTGTGATCCATGGTACAGCTAGGGAATAGTGGAGGAAAGGGTGTTCTGAAAAGATTTTGAGGGAAAATTAACTTCAAGTACAACAGCCAGTGAGGAACAGGAATACAGTAGTGTTGCTGGGAGGTGTTAATACCATTTCAAGTTTCACTGGGGACTCTAAGAGCAAAGGGGAGGAAATCAGGGGCATTTTGTATTTAATAACAATGAATAACCTTTAAAGAATTGCTACAAGATAGAGGTAGCAAGAGCAGACAGAAGAGTCCATGGCCCTGAAGCAAGAGGCCGTTCATAGCAAGGTGTGCCATTTTTGACTGCAGAAAACTATAGACTTGCCTCAGGGAGAGGTCCCTCATGGGACAGGAAAAGGTTGTAACAAGTTCTTTCTATACTGTAAATATCATATGTCAACTCCATATTGGATCTATCCTCTGCTAGTTTATGTAGAGTAAAATGTCAACAACACACTTCCACTCGGTTTTATGTCACTTTCACAAAAGCAACTCTTTGTGATAGCTAGATTGGTAAGAAAAACTGGATTATAAGTGCTTGGCTAAAAACAATCCAGAAGATTATGGCCCTGGCTGTGGCCTTGGAATCTAATTTTTAGTGCAGATATAATTTTATTTTAACATTATAGAAAATAGAAGGAACTTTTGTATTTTACAAAAAAGATTTATGACACAAATTGTATACTCATTTTTATGTTGTAATATTTTGGGAATTAATTTGGGAGAAACAGAAAGAGGTATTGACCAAGTAGAAAACATAGGTAATGTGTTTGTGGAAATTCTGAGGAATTGTCAATAAGCAGAATTACCTTAGAAATGCAGTCAGTATGGACACATAGCTTTGCTGTTTCATTCTATACAGCTCCGAAGTCCTATATCCTATTGAACTGTGAAAAGTGGACTTGATTTTATATTATTATCCCACATTCTTGCATGAACTTTCTGTCTGTTGACTTTGACAGTAATTAAAACAAGATACGAGGCAGTACCATTGAATATGGTCATGAAGGCTTTTGCTTCTGAAGGGTGTTGTCCAAATGGTGGGATCATCCTTAGTCTTCACTGGAGCTGTTCCAGACAGTCTTGTTTCTGGGAGGCACATGGAAGACTTAAGAGAATTGACGCCCTCATGGCATCATTCTCACATACTCTACAAATCTGACTGGAGCTTATTTATTTTTGTGTGTGCTTGTTGTTCTGTCCTCTTTTCTCTGATTGTTTTCACAACTACAGACAAAACACATTTAAAAGCATGAATGAATTACAGTGGCAGACACCAACAAGAAATTGGATGCTATACTAGATATTGCTGTATTTCAATTATGAAACAAGTTAAAGATGGCAAATAGGTGAAAAACTCTCAGGGATGCTATACAAGGCCTTTGCAGAACGCTTAGGCTTTTGTCAAATGCAAACATCAAGGCTGCACTGATGAAAAGTGATGATTCCATCAAGCTCCTCAATATGTATAACATATACTGCACAAGGTTTGGAAAAAATTTGGCAAACCTAAAAGCGGCTTACCACAGACGTAAACATAAAGCAGAAGCAAATGTTCAAAGTGTAGCAGATAACTGGTCAAAAAAGATGGAAAGACTTCAACACACTTCTGTTAGAAAAAATCTGAGAGCTTCTAAGACAGCTTGAAAACAGTCTCTGGCTGTAAAATTAGTGGTGTTATACCATTCTGTAGTGAAGATGGTCAAATGCTGTCAAACTGAATGAAAGGAAAATCCTCTGTCACTGGCACAAACATTTCTACAGTTTAATACACTGTCTGCCTAAAGCTCTAAATGAAGTTCTGCTGTTCCCCACACAGGAGCAGCACAAACATCCACAGCAGTTTCTTAAAGATCTTGTGTAGACATCACAAGGTGAAGCATCAGGCCCCAGTGATATTCCTCCCGGAACACTCCAATGCAGAAGTCAATGCCTTGTCTAAAAGGAGGAAAAATAATAAAATTACATTTGTTTGCCAGTTTGTGGGATAAGGAGAAAATTTCTAAAGAGTTCAAAGACACAGAGAAAACATCTGCCTCTGGAAACAAACGATAAGACCACCTGTGCTGTGTTAGTCATAAAAATATCTTTTTTTTTAGCTGCTGGACAAAATTCTTTCCTGAGCAATGTCAGGCATGCTATTGAGTTTGCTGAATTACCAGTCAAATTAGCTTTTGAGCTAGGTGAGGCGCAGTCCAGATTACTTTTTACAATCAAATATATCCTAAAGTGAGTGCAATGGACACACTACAGCTTTATAAAATTTGTTTCAGAAGGTTTCTGCACAAATTGTACTATCATTTTTTTTCTTCTTCTTCTTATTTCCCAATGGAGTGGTAGCAAAGATTTTGGCCAAGATGTAACGGCAGGAACTTTCACTGTCCAAAATGGCAAGCACCATGTCTTTACATCACTCTCATCTAACACCTTCTGTGCTGTAACAGCTGCACGATGCCTTTAGAGACAGCAGGAAGCAGTAGATGGTAGCATGTCCCGCTCTCAGACCTGCATATTTAAGGCCACGCATTTGCTGTCCTGCAGTCTGCTCATTGCCAGTGACTGCAAATTCTCAGTATGCATAGACTGTTGGTGGCATGCACGCTTGAGAACGTGGAGTGTATTACTGACTGTTTTAGTTCCGTTGTCAAGTTTCTTGATGTGACATCAGCACAGTGAAACAGTAGTTCTGTTCCAGCCTTGCTCTGGCAAAAAGCACGTGAAGTTAAAATTTGGAGCTGACAATGCAGTATTGCAATCTCCCAACAAATTCTGCTGCTCTGGTATTGTGCCATCTTACTCCGTATCTTTCTAATCTTTTTACACATCCACGACATTCGGTGCATACTTTGGAGAAACCTACCAAAAGCCATTTCCTTTGGTCATTTAATGTACAGTGAACAACAGAGAGAGAGAGAACAGTGAAGCTTGATCAGGATGTGTGGAAGGCAAGTTTTCAATTTGTAGAGTTGCTGTTCTCCGTGTTGGGAACTACGGCCGATGACAGTCTCTTCGTCTCCCCCCGAATTTGAAAGCAGAAGTGGCACTGCACTACAGAAGTGGCAGATCAAAGCAACTGCCATGAGTACAGAGGGCGCGTCTGTGACATCTGGAGCTACCAGTGTGCTTGAAAAAAGTCTCTAATTTCTCAGGGACCCCATTATTCTGATGCTTCTTCTGTATATCTTCTGTATATGAAGATATACAGAAACAAAGAAATCTCCATGATGATATTTGATCTACAAGAAATTACTGGACCTCAGCAGTAAACACTAATAGGAGAACAGAGAGGATTTTAATATTAGTTTACAGAGAGGTGGTTCCAGGTATCACTCCTGACTGCTCTGGATTTTGCTTGTTGATTCACAGGAATCTCAGTTGTCACAAGAGGCTGCTGAAGTATTCATAGGCTATATATCTTTTTCTTTTAGGGCTTGTATTTTTGCCCTTTAAATTAAAAAAAAATAATAAATTTGAAATGGCATTACACTCATGCTTCACTTTTTCCATCAGTAAATTGCAGAAGTTCCAAGAAAGAAGCATAACTATTTTGTATCTGGGAAGATTTGTTTGGAAGTTGTGTTATGATTAAGGTAAATGATCTATAACATTCCTCTCTTGTTAGGAACCATTCACAAATTTTCAGTGTTACAGTAACTACCAACAGTGGACCAATTTAATTATTATGTTTATTTCTATGCTTTACCTACCCATCACTATTTTCAGAACCATTTCCAAAGTATCTCTGGGATTGGGGACAGAAATCTGCAGAAGACAGTGTTTTTTGGAACTGAAGGAATAGGTTCTTTTTAGGGTATCTCCTAATGCAAAAGAAGGAAGATGACGTCAGTCATCTTCAGTCATCCTTCCATCAAGGAAGGACCTCAGCTGCATATGGAGATATCTTTTTCTCTAATCCTCTGCCAAGTATCGCCAAAAGTGATGGATGCATCACTAAGCTCTAAGAAATATTTCTGAATCATCATCAGGTAAAAGATTTGGAGAAACCTGTGAAGGTCAGAGCTCAAGAAATTGTGCAACTTTACTGTTCATTTGAAGATAGATTAATCAAGTGGTAACAAATAACACTCTATGCCAGATTTATAAAGGAAAGAAAGAATATGTATAGTTGCTTCTCCCCATTGTGAAGAACCATTTCAGTTCTGAAAGCAACACATTTAGCAAAGGATATGTCATACTTCAACTGTCTGGAAGATTCATTGCTATTCTAGGATTATATGAGGAACCGGTACTTTCATCAGGTCCCAAATTGACGGTCAAACGAATTAAGTTCAAATGAATGTTCAAATACACAAAGCAGCCAAATGGACGTTAAAGGAATGGGGTCACCCATCATTAAACCATTTGCATTAGAGAAACAGAAAAATTGTCATTGTTTGGGGCCTCTCTTGCATACCCGCATACCCAGTATTCTGGGTCTTCATCTAGGTAGGCTGATTTATTCACCAGCTCAATTCACAGCCAGTTGCTGGCTGTGAGCCATTAATAATGGATTACCTATGCAGTAGCCCTCAAAGAGAAAAAGAAGATAAATTTTTATTACCTAAGCGATGTTGGCTCTGCTGTGAATATGTATTTTATGATCTTTTTTTCCATGCTAGAGCAGAATCCTTTCTCATCTGGAGCTTGTAGTAATGAAGACATGGGAGGCAAGTAGGACTGCCATGGGTTGTTCCCCCCCCCAAATATGACATAATTTCTGTGGATGTTGAGAGCCAGAAGACTCTGAACTCAAAATCTGAAGAACTCATTTTAGTGTACAGGAGGTAATTAACCTCTTCCAAAAAAGGGTGAAATTGACCCCAAAGAGGATGCCACGTGTATTCCTTGAATAAATCTATTCACACATTTTCCTCCTTCTCCGCCTCTGATGAAAATTCAACATAAAAGCTACCAAGTACAGCCTATTCACATGGCATCAAATCAACAAATCAGGAAATCAAAAAATATATGTTACTTCCAAGTTACTAGTCCTTGGTGATTTCTTTCATGGTCAGATTCTGCATACAACACAAAATAATTTGTATTTTTTTCATATTTAATTACTTATGCGTTCGCTCTGACATGCAAGGCAACCTCCACAATATATTGCTTTTGTTGTTCCTGAAGTTGCCCAGTGCACCTTCAAAATGGGTTAGCACAGTCTTCCTGAAAGTGATGGTGTGATTAAATTTCCAAAATATTTTTTTCTGTTCCTGACAACTGTTAATGAGAAACAACTATTAATGAGAAATATGAGTCCAAACTGGGACCACAGGTGACTATTCTCTCTCACAGTAGTACACTGCTAGCTAAGGCAAAGTTATTTAATTGGTTCCTAAGCACCTAATTTTTATGAGTGGGGCTTAAGTGCTGAAATATAGGGAAGCACATTTCCTTGTGCCTGCTATCAGCACAGTAACATATAAATGTAGTTTAGAGAAAATCCTAGAAAGCTTCCTAAATTATTCCTCCTTTGGAAAAATGGAAGCATTATCCTGTAATCTTTATTTTTATCAGAGAACAAAGGTTTTTTTTTTTTGGAAAAGCACAGTACTCATTTCTCATTACTTTTACTGGGAGCTTCACATAGGTGTGAAGGAAGAATATGTGACCTTTTTTTTTTCAGGGAGGTAGTTTGAAAATAGTGCTTAAAATCTGAGGAGATATGACTGCCGTGGTCTAATACATAGTGAAATTTCTTAGAGAGTATTGCGAGAAACCGAACTGATATTGTATCCCTGTCATCTTTGTCCTGTTACTTGTAATTCTTATAAATGGAGATAGTGGTTGACTATGTATACGAAATTGTGAAAAAATTCTGTAAAGTAAAAGCAAAGCAGTGTTCTCCATTTTCCAAACACCTAACAACAAACAGAAACAAGTATATTAAAAAAAATAACACTGTGTTTTATGTTTGTTATCCAGGCAAGATTTATAATCTTTACAGGTTTATTCTGATGGATCTTTTTTCCCCTCTTTGAATAAATGTTAAAACAAAAGGAAGCAATATTTTTCATGTTAGTTCATTGTCTTTAGGAAGCAACATAATATAAACTAAAATTATGTCTCTGATTGCTTTCTCTTGAAGTGCAATACACTTCTATGAAGTTTTTTTTACTGGTCTCTCTTGTTTGTATCTTATTTTCATAAAAAGAATAACCTGCAGAATGGCCATGATGGTATTAAAGCAAAGGGAATTCATTAAAATTAGTGTTAATAACACCCAAATCACACCAGACTAATATCGATAAAGTTTACCAAATGACATAAAAATTGGAACATATCAGTTTAGTGAATAAAGTGTCATTACAGTTTTTATTTCTCAAAAGGAAAAAAAAAAGGTATATTTGAATATCTAGATTAAAAAGTTGATTATTTCTTGTATTTATTTAAGATAGTATTAAAAAAAAAAGTAGACTTTATTTAATGATTGTAATGGTTTAGCATAATATCCTGAAAAATATGTTTTTTCTTCCTCCAAAGGACACGGTTTATTAGAGGAAAGAACCACAGTGAACATTCTGTATTTGAACACTAGTAACTGAATATTTGACACTGTAGAATTGAAGATGGCATATGATGTAGTTTCTGTTATTAAGAGATGGGAATCCTCTTCCTGGCAGCTGGCTTCTTGGGGAAAACCCACTGGGTATTTAACATTGCTTCCTCTCTCTCTATCATACAAGTAATCATTTTCCTTTCTTAATATTTGTTTAGTTTATTTAGGGAAAAACCATAACTTTTGAAGTCCATTAAAACTCAATAAACCTGCACTATCCTATAAAAGAAGTGAGAACATAGTCCTTTTGGAAATGCCTATTCATATATTTTTACGGATTAAATATAGATCACCCAGAATTGCTGGGGAATAGCACTTATTGCAGTGTGTACTGTCTGTCTTCTGCCTCGTAAGTCTTCTTTGGTCTCTACTTGAGTCCTTCTGGATGGGTAGATACACAGACCAAAAGCCAACCCCAATATTTAAGGCTCAGCCAGCTTTCAGCAGCAGTGGTCATACTTGTTCTGGGTGTTCCCCAGTGCTTTGGACACCTATTGGACCCACAGGATGTATCTGCATAGTCAGTTAAGGGATACCGCAGAGCACATTTCAGTATTCAATTCTTCGCACTGTTGGTGATGGTACTGTTTGAAACTGGGATCGTCTGAAGATGTAAGAGCAGCAACGTTTAGAGGCACAGGTGGTATGTTAGGACAATATAGCTGGAAAAAACCATACAAGCTATCTGACAACAACTGTCTTGCTTTTAAAATTAGATATAAAAATACTTGTGTTACATAATACAAAGTGGTGGATCTTCCAAAAGTCAGAAAATTCAAAGTGAAGGCTGATGTTCTATCATTAACTTCTCCTCTTGTGTATGTCTTTTTCACCACAGTGTAGGTGAAGTATGAAGTGTCATCCTCCACTCTGATTTTTTTGGCTTTTGTCAGGTTCTGTCACAACTCTACTGTATCAAGTGTTCTTGTTGTGGGAGCATGGGAAGAATAAATGGTAGAAGACCTATACAGCAATCCCGAAACACATCTGTATGAATTGTACAATGACACTTAGGCTTGACAAGGGGAGTAAAAAGATCAGGTTGTAGCTCAGGGTTGGATAAGGAGCAATTATTCTGTCCAAGCACTTGCTCCTTTGAAAAGCTCTTGAGCAATTTTAAGGAGAAAGTGATTTGATGCCCAAAGGGAGGATATGGGCTCGTAAATTCTTTGAAACTGTAATCATCCTTTTATTACGAGTTGGCCTGCCATGATAGGATCCTAACCCATAGTTCAGGCTTGGTGGTACTACTGCAGCACAGACACTTCTAGTAAGAATAATCAGATTTGTAGAAGGCACTGTTGTAAAGAAATCCCTCCTCATAAAGGAGATAGAATAAATGATAAAAATAGAATATCAAACAAAGGAAAATTATGGTATTCTAATCACATGAACAAACAAAAAACCCCTGAAATAAGAACTGTGAAATCAATGAGACTTTGTCCTTTCATAACATAAATTTTGTACCAATGACATATTACGGGCTTCTGGATAGTTACTTTAAACCTGTATAATTTTAAAAATATTAAAAAATACATCTTTTTTTCTCCTTGATTTCTGTGTTTTGGTGTTTTAGGGTTCATTTAAAAAATATATTTGACACAATTCGACTTTCACAAGCTGCTTTGTTAATGATGGTCTTTAAAATATGAGGATGTTTGCATTTAAGGTTCCAAATACGTGATTTGTATACTGAAGTCAAATGGGAGATGTTTCCATCTACCACTGATGGGAGATGGTATCTAGATATCCTCATCCATAGCAGTTGAAATAAAGAAGAGATTATGGCTTATAATAAAAGCTTATGCTAATGAATGAACTTCAGTACTCCAAGGTGCTAAATCTACTTGCCAAAAAATGTGTCATAAAACTCTTATTTTTCCAGCCAAAGACAGAACAACCGAAAATTAACCATCATATTTTAAAAGCACTTTATCCACACACACTACACATAAAAGTAACTGCACAAATCATTTAAATGTTGTATCTATTAAATGGCTGTGTATCTATGACACAATTTTCTTTCTAAAAAGCACAAAAACCCCACAGCCTTTGGCAAGGTATTTTAGCTCATGATTCTCTCTCTCTTACGCCTATGCAGTTTAATCTGCCTCAAAGGTCTTGTTCACTTAAATGTATGCTGTGAATTACTCTCTTCCTATGTGCTGCGTGCATACCATGTCTGACACACCCAATGGAAGAAAAAAAGGTTTCCTCAAGCATCAGTATTTTCTTCAAAATGGTCATTTTCATATTTTATGCACCAAAAAGAGCTATAATACCTTCTCACAAATAAGGTAATTTTTTGCAATTTTAAAAGAGAAAGAAAAAATAAACTCTGGGTGCCATCTGGTAGGATATAGGAGCTGCAGGTAAGCACACTAATAATACTTAATGCTACCATATAACATGCTGTGTTTTCAGCACTGTAGGCATCAAGTGATGAATTCTCAGAACATTTCCTGTGCTCAAGGTAAATGTTACTAATCTCTTTAAGGAATCTTCTTGGTCTTGCTGAGAATAATACCTGTGTGCTTGCCAGCCCCGGAACCCCTAAAATCGGCTTAAGGTTGCATTTGCTGAAGTTTATTTTTTTTCTGTCCACCCCTTCTTTGTCCTGCCCTTTTCACCAGCTCAGACTCTGCTTCTACAGAGAATCCCCAATGAAAAAAGCAGTCAAGTTAGTGGTTGATTTTTTCTGAGAGATCTGGATCAACAGAAGGAAACGGTAAGCTCCTGTCATGGTGTAAAGAAAGGCAGCCTTCCTTACAACTGTCCAGACATTGCCCCGTAGAAATAGCAAATACTGTTCTGTGCAGTTTCTTATTGTGGTAAATGCACATAGAGATTTGCCAAGCTGGAGTCCCTGCATGTTGCTGAGTTCGTATTAGCTAAAAAGAGACAGGCAGCAGTAAGTGTAATATATTGTTACAATTAATGTTCTAGCCTGTGACCATGTTTAATTAATTATTTGCATCACACTAGCAGTATGTTTAGTGCATAATTAATTAGCCCGGAAGCAGAAGAGTGAAGAAGAACAACTTGAAAACTGGTGGTGAGAAGGTTCCCGGCGTATGATAGTTAGGCTGGTTCATTCTGTCTGTCTTCATTGTGAAAACTCTTTCAGTGTTTTTGATTTAAAATAAACAAAATTAATCCCTATGTGTTTGCTAAAGAAATTGTTGCATCATTTATTCTGTATAGGACATTGTATTAGTCTTAAGTTACTGCAAGATGTATTACACAAATGCATGAATTTTTTTGATCTCTGTGTTACCTCTTAGGCAGGAAAAACATGAGCTCCTATTCAGTATCTGTCAATGCTCCAAGTGGATGTGTTACATTTTTCTCACTTCCCAACATGACAGACACTGGGACTGTGGCTGTGTCTTGGTCTTTCTAGTTCTGGCAGCTGAATTCTAATACTTGCTCAGGGCTTTCTCTGACAAGTGTGCTCTTTGGTAAGGGTGCAAGGAGTTCCTCTGCCTTTGCACTTAGAAGCAGCACTGCAGAGGCAGCTCTGTTGCTGCTCCCTGGGGCACATGGACAGTGAAGCAGGCAGGAGGGGGGGCAGGTCGTGCCCTTGCCTCTCTTTCTGTCTTCCTTGACCTTTGTGTCAATTCACTAAAGTTGGTGGAATTAAGGGAGCAGGCTGCACCCTTTCCAGTGACGCAAGCCAGTGGAAAGACCTGCAGGGAAAATGGTGCACAGCATGGCATTGACGCTTCCTCCGGGAGTGCTGAACACACACCGTGAAATCTGGAAGACATGAACCTGTCATGGGACACATGTGCCTGCTGAGGTACTAGGATTGTACGTATGGGAAAACAGACCCTTGTGGAAAGACACATAACACAAAATACACGTAGGTTGGAACTGAAAAAGTGATAACTTGAACATCCATGCTCAGTCTAGCACACCAGAACTACTGGAGTCAAGGAAAACTGCTGCTTTACAATGTGCTATTGAGAGTTTTTGCTCTATTATCAATAGGATCCAAGTCAATTAAATGCTGATTTCACTTATCCTGGTGTTTTTCACTGCATTTATCTGGCTTGCAAATCAGTGTCACAACTGGATGAATGAGTCTGTGGTGATGACAAATAGCTGCACGCACATAAAATGTGACAGAAGAACAAGGTGGTACGTAAGATTCCTACTGGTAAATGCCGCCTAGTTTTGTAACTTGCTCAGTGCTACTGAAATCACAGCAAAGAGCATTAACGATTCAAGTCAGGCATAAGTTTTTCTGTCTCTGAATAGAGATCCCTACAATGCTTACACTTTCTAAATACAGATAATTAGAGGCTGTGGCATAATTCTCTTCTCCCTCGACCTAAAAGCAGTCAGGAGTAAAGTCACTGAAACAATTGGTTACTGTTGCATAAAACTGACAGAATGTGTTTGGCCTATGGTGAGATTCTTAACTTGAATATTCTTGCATTTATTTGGGTGGTAGGATCTTTAGTTCTTAGTAGGTTTTTTGTTGTTGTTGTTTTTGTTTTTTTACTTAAATGGGATAGTATCATGGCAACTGTTATTTGGAGGTGAACATCAGCAGGTGAAGGGAACAGTTGTGATAATGTGTAAAGAGTTGGCAGGAGCAGGACAGTAATGCCAAATTTTAAGTTTTTTATTTCCTTTTTTATTGTTTGGGGAATAAAGGAATCTATGTTATCTACTTTGCTTATAATTCACTAAAATGGGTCAACACTTGAGCTAGCAGTTGCTCTGAAATTACAATGACTGACTGTAATTAAGAACTAATTTGTAGTCATAAAAAAGCCAGATAAGGGGCTATCCACTTCATAAGAGATGAATATAATCAGGATAACTGGCACAGCTGGTGGCCATAGTCTGTCCTCAGTGAGCACACACAATTCCCATAATTCGTAATAGGACTTATGTATCTGCCTCTGAAGGTGAATACTTAAGAAAATTTCCTTTAGATCAGTGATTTGAAGCAGTTAAGCTTATAGAGTGTGGGGATGGGGCTTGGGGAACACAGTGCAACCATTTATTAATTATACAGCATTAGCATTCTGATGGATGTCATGTAAATGAATCAGGTAGATGTGTTTTGTTTTTCTAGAAGAAGTGAAACTTTTTTCAGAGGAATATATCAGTGCTGAATGTGCCATTTGATAAATGTAAGCAGGAATTGACTTCAACTCAAGCCATTCTTCAGTTATATTTGAATTTGAGGACTTATTTTCCTTGATATCACAGGCAGACCTAGCAGCAGTACCCTGTAACCTTTTCATCTGTGATTTTCAAGTAACTTCTGTATGAAAACAGTCAGTTTTAGTTTTACTGCAGAAAATATATCTATAAAACCCTGTTAACTGTTTTCCTTATGCAAAACAGCAATTATGACCTCTTTGACTTAGCACTTATTCTACAGAAATAAGCAATTGCCATTTGGCTCTATTCATTTTGTACTTTGTTTCACACTTTCTTAAGATGTATCAGCAGACTTTTAATTATCCTGCAAATGATTCTATTAAGCATTCTCCTTGCATATTAAATGCAGAAGACATTGTTTTGAGCTTCCTTTGCCTCCTGTGAATAGAATGTGGGTAGACATAGAAAAATCAAATTATTTTACTAAATGAAAACAACCTGAGCAGAAGAAATCATTTTGAATAATGACAGCTTGGGTGAGAGTGTCACCATTTTCTATCAGTTTGCTCTGCATCACATAGGAGCTCACTTGATGGAATGTTAAAAAAAAATGTGTCTAGTAAAAATAAGCTGTGACAGTCTCTAAGTAAATGTAATAAATCAGGAGGATTTTCAAAGGGAATAAAAAGTGTCATTTATGATGGTTACAGCTTATACGCCCACTATGATTCCTGTGCTGGTACAGTTTATACTCTCCCATGGTAGATAAAATTATTACTTGATCTGTCAAAATGGAGTGACAAAATTTTTGTGGGTAGAGAGCTTATTTAAGAATAGTAAAGTTCTATTGTGTTTGCTATCCTAACTCAAAGTACTGCAGAAAACAAGAAATGAAGGAAAGCAATCATTGTTCAGAAAGTTGATAGAAAATTGGGAAAAGGAAGGTTAATAGCAAAAATCTTAATGTTTTACCCATATGATTCTGAAGAAATAGTAAACATATTTTCATCCTAAAAGTTATTATTTCAGTAGCCTGTGAGACCTAAATTCTAGCAGATTTCCTGTAATATCATGAATTGATAATTCTCAGACAAAGTTTTCTCTCAGCAGGAAGTGAACTGGATTAATCTCTCATTTTGGGGTGTTCACAACTGGATTAAATCCAAGAACCGACTGTGATTGCACAGTGGTAGCTCAGATTTGCCAGACACCTGTATGTGACCAGGGCATTCAGAGGTATGGAATATTTATGCAACCTCAAGTACTGTACTAAATGTACAGGCAGGTGCACCTCATTGCAGTTCCAGTGAGACTTGCATATAGATAGAAAACTGTCTGCTCTGAAGCTGGGAAGTGTGAGCATAAAATGGACTCCACACCATTTCTTTGAAGACCAAAGCTTGCTTCACTTCTAAGTGTGTTTAGGGAGGTCATACGTTAGTTTTACAAATCATTGTCATTTACAGAAGTTCTGTTTCTCTACTTTTTGAACACATAATCAAGAAGTAGCCAAGTCATGGTGTATAACTGCTCACAGAGGTAAAGACATCTAATACTGGAAGGCTTTTAAAGCTAGTTAAAAATATCTTATGGCTAGAATTATAGTCAGCAGGTATCAAATGTAAATGAAGTGCATATGTTTTGACAGAGGGAAGGAATACTTTGCCTTTGGGATGGGTTGTGAAGGAACGTAATCAATCTGCCATGATTTTGAGCTTTTAAATTGTGATTAGGAGTCCTCTTAACTTCTTAAACCCACCATGAGCTACAGCTGAAACCTGAATAAAGGCCAGACATACTCTTCTGTACCCTTTTTTCTCTGCCTGCACATTTTGAAAGAAATGTTGTGGAGTTACACTTCCTGTGCTAAATGTGGAGTTGGAGTTCTGTACTCTGTGAGAAAAGGCATTTAGAGGATGAATGCATTTGCATATTTTCTGAGGAAATGATCGCGATTGAAAGGAAAGGATGGTTCCAACATGAGGAACAAGCCCCATATTTCAAAACTGTTACTAATTCCCAGTTACTGGATCCCATCAGTTCCCGCTGGACAACTTAAGCCTCAAGTACTCTGGAAGGTACATGGTTTTAAAGATGTTGTAGTGACTGATCTGTAGTGACTAGAGGTGACTTCACTTTTACAAAACAACTCCTTTCTCCCTGGTATGGCTATTTATTGAAACTATTTTCTATTCACACAGCTGCATGGAGTATTCACATAGCTTTGGTAAAGGAAAAGGGGAATCAAGAGAGAGGAAGCAATCTGAATTGTGAAGCTATTCCCTCCTCTTCAGATGAAAGACAAGCTGTTAAGTGGGTATCTGGATTTTCCAAAATGCCTAGTGAGACACTGCTTTGGGGCTACACGTAGCAAAGACGAGCTGGTGCTTCTGTCGCAAGAATATTTGTTACAGTGCCTGTGGCAAGTAGAGTCAAATTGGACTTCTCCCCATGAAAAATATGGGCATTCTAGGAAAAAGAAAATGTTCCCTTGCACCAACAGAAAAGTCGGCATAGTGTAGTCTCCCTAGGCAAACAGCAAAAATTCATGACAAAAGCAAGCAGAGGACATCAAACACACCATAGATTTTTTTTTCCAAGAGCAGAGTCTTCTAAATATAGATTATAGTAATTTACTTTCAAACAACTCATTTTCAGCATCTGACATGTTCATTAACCCCAGGTAGAAAAATTATTGTGGTGCATTAATTTTTCACCAATGAAGACATTAGTCATATTTGCAAGTATCATTAGTGTCTGCCACTGAGGTGGAAAAGTCTTACTGTCTCTCTCCAAATGGAGGATGCATTAGAATGTTAACTAGGGTCTGCTGAGTTCTGTGGGTTATCAACCCTTGCACACTTTTATGCATTGAATTTTAATTAGACTTTTCTAAAAGTACATCATTAAAAGACATGTTTTAATAGTGAGTAGGACAGATATGTAATCCTTTAGTAAAATAAGGTAAAATGTACAAGGATTCAGTGTAAGTATTCTGATAGTTCTTCTGACAATATGAAGGGTACAAGTTCATATATGAAACTGTATATGTGCTCAGCAATTATAAGAAGGCAATGAGATCAGAGGTATTACAGTCCATTGAAGGGGGAAGGGAAGAAGGTTTCAAAGGTGCC
The DNA here is from genome assembly GCF_011004875.1 of Balearica regulorum gibbericeps. NCBI lineage: Eukaryota > Metazoa > Chordata > Aves > Gruiformes > Gruidae > Balearica > Balearica regulorum. Next base: position 8,387,316 of record NC_046191.1, read on the forward strand.
AACAGCAGCAGGTACCTAAAGGTAGGTGAGGTCAGAGAGACTTGGGTGTGTTTATTCCCACTGAGTCATGTAAATCCCTTACACAGTACATTCCTAAAATAAAGACTAAGTATTGGAAAATGTCTCAGAATGATTGGCTACTATCTTTCTTAGATGCTTTTCTGTACATTCTTTCTACTTTTCTTTTATCAAACCTTTATTTAAATGGGTTTGCTGTGGATTTATCTATGACCTATTTTTTTAATCCTTCATGGAATAAAATAGTCCTTCTTCTAGCTTTTGTTAAATACATGATGAAAAGGAGAGCAAGTTGAAGCAATGTTGCTCTACTTAAATTTTTTCACATTAAAACAATGCTCAAATTTTTTCCACTGAAGTAGAAGACTGTATACTTGTACAGTGGCTAATCTTTCAGAACTTTTTCTTTATAGGTAGAAAGGTGAATGCATGTCTTACTGATAAATATGGCTAAATCTTAGTCAGGAGCCAAGGGGAACTCACATTCCCTTTAGTAATAACTGTAAAACTTTGAATCAACTATTCCCTGTTTTCCCAGTGCCTTCCTCGTTTACTTGCAATGTTCAATTTCTACTTAAATGAAAGAGGGTATGAAGTAGCTCGATGCAGAACCTGCTGAGGAGAGTCAGCAAGTTCACTAACTGGAGTCAACGTAATGTGATGGAAACCATACCTGATTCTTTTCTCCACCCCCCCCACCCCCGCCCCGCCAGACAGCTCCAGTTTGGTTTTGCGTCTCTCCCGATATTTTTCAGAACAATAAAAGCATCAAGATGGCAAAAAGCATCAAAAGAACAAACTAGTGAATCAATCCAAAGGTATTTTATGAATAGTCAGTGGCATTACTAGTGCAGCAGGGATGGGGCTTGTCTTGCAAGCTCTTAAAGTAGGTGTCTTGACTAAGTGAATCTTTACACACCAGTGCAGTCAATGGAAAGGAACAGTAACTTCCAAAGAAAATGTCCGTTTTTCAGGGTCACTGAAGGCAACCAAACTCCTGGGTATAGGATTTCATCAGGAGCACGACCAGGGTAAGAGGAGTGGGGCAGCTCTGGAGGTGCCCATCTCCATGTTGACAGTAAAGCAGGCTGCAGAACCAGCTTGGCATAGCGCACTGACGGTGAACATTTTAATGTTGTTTTAACTTGTTTTAACAGTTTTTGTTAGACCATCCCAACTAGTGGTTGCTGGAGAACCCTTTCACTACACATCAAAACCATGGACATAGACAAGTAATATATCAGCATAGCTCTTTAACTAAGAAATTATTTATTTTTCCCTAATTGGGAGTTTGCCCTATTAGGGTTTGAGAGTGGGATAGTCCATAATTTCCTCTATTGCAAGAGAAGAATGGGGTATTACCTTCTAGAGGACTCCTATCTCCTCTATATATGACCTTTATCAAATTTTTAGCTGGTGAATGATTGCATTTGTATGAGGAATGCCTAAATGTTAAATGGTATAGCATGTACCTAGGAATCTGATGGCAAACTGTGACATCAGATACAAACCTCGGTTTCAATATAAAAGAGTTATAGAGGATTCAGCCATTCTTAGTAAAGAGCTCCACTATTAGGTTTGTAACTTACTATTTTTTTACCACTCCCTGTAAGGTATGTCAGATCTTTATGATTAAAAAGAAGATTTTTTTCTTTTCTTGGTAATGTAAGTAGTAGTATGAGATTCTCCTGGGAGATAAAAGGCCTTGGGAAGAAGCATTATAACCAGTAATTGACATTAAGATTGTGTGAGAAGAAATGAACATATGCAGGGGGATACAAACAACAAGTGTGATCATTGTCTTACCTTGTTCTTGTGTAGTTCTGGATTCTGCACTGGGTTTCCATGATGTCACTCCAGGTAAAGTGGGAAGGAATCACATGGGCAATGGTTATGTTGAGAGTTTTGGAAAAGGGTTCTTAATGTTTATTTACATTGGATAAACAAGGAGAAAAACTGGATCACAAGTAGATGTGAGCAAGTTTACTGTATCGTCATTTATTATTTTGTATTTAATTTCACACTAAGACGACAGTGCCTCTGAGGAAACTGCATAAACCAAGACAGCTTTTGTGGCTGCCTATTTTGAAGCCCAGTAAGGCAGTGAATCTGTATGTTTAAATGTTAGAATTGGTAATGCAATTGGGAAATGAAGCCAGGAATGCCCTTTGAGCTTCATATATCAAAATAAGAACAATCTTTTTAGGGCTTTGTTGCATTATTCATGTACTTACCTTGACTGCAAAAACTCCATTTAACTGGTATTTAATTTAGTCTTGCTATCTTAATTTTTTTGATAATATTAAATCTTATTGCTGATTGTATTAGTAATGGAAACTTTGGTCCCAGCCTGTTTGGTTCAAACACCTGTTAATTTTTGTACATATGAATGATTATTTGATCTCATAATGATATAATGTTCATATAGAATGAATAGTTGAATAGTTTCAGATGTTGCTTGTTTAATTTCAGTGTTATAATTTAGATGTTCTGGACATAAGAAGTCCATCTATGAAGCATATGTATAACCATTTTTTCAATACAGTTTTTGCTATGAAAAAAGTTTCTAGGAACTAAAGAGTTAGTTGAATACTTAAACATTGTACAATTTAATTACACCTAATGTTATTTTTCTGGCTTTTACACAATACAAAAGCTATGTATTGCATTTTCATTTGTTTGTCTTTGAGCTCAGCCGTAGAAAGTTATTCTCATCTCTAGATAGTTGTATTATTTAAGCACTTTTTGTTTTGATGGAAATTACTTTTATAGGAAGAAATTTACCGCTTTGACTGCGATCAGGGCCACAGCTCAGTCCGTAACATTCACTGCTGACATGCCTATTTCCTACCTGTCAGAATGAAATACTAATGGTAGGTCCTATCAATTCTGACATTGCTTTCTTTTTTATAACCAAGGTCATTTTGCTTCAAGTTTACATTTGGCATGCAAATAGAAATGAAACTATAAAAAGGATTATTATTTTTTGCAGCAAATTTGTGTTGATCGTGTCTTATTTTAATGTTTTTCATTTCAAGGAATAAAATGTTTGAAAAATTTAAGGTGATAGATAAGGCATTTACTTGTTGGAAAACAGCAAAAAGGTGGTTTTCGTCTTTATTATTAAATACACAAGCAAAATCAGACTGGCTAATCAGCTAATTTTTCCTCAGCATCTATGTTATTGCATTCATGTTTAAATGAAGCATTTGAAAGGTGTTTAAGGACTATTGTCTAACCCTTACAAAAAATCTGTTCACAAAGAGTCTAAAGGGAGCTTTAGTCTCTGTAGGAAAGGGAAATTATGGTCTTTTAGGGGAAAAGACATTGCATTTCTCTTGAACACACCAAGGGAGGCTTGCATTTCAATTCCCAGGGCCTATTTTTAGCTAAATCTTTGTTCTTTAATCATAATTTTCATTACTGTCTGCTTAGTATCGTGTCCTCTTTTTCATACTCAGAAGTGAGAAGCCTTGTTTATGCTTCTGAAGCCTGGAAGAATAGCACCATGGGAAAGCAATGTCCTTGTTTTATCTGCATGCTCAGGTGTGGCACAGGTAAAGCTTCTAGCGTTACACTGCCAATGGCCTCTATCATATTTTAATGAACTCTCTCTTGGGGTAGCCTGAGAGAAGTAATTTAGCCTGCGTGAAGTTTGTATTCTGGGGGAGAGCTTTCTGGCTGTTATATGTTTCCAACTGAAATTCTCATGATCTTTTACAGAGATCAGTCTCGTTTATTTAGATGATTTTGTGTGTGATTTTTTTTTTAAGGTTTCTTTGTTTATTTCTATTACAAATCAAAATTCTGAATCTTCAGCTGACCAGAATAAGGCTGTTTTAGCACTGCTCTGACAAATACAGTCTTGTGGTGTATTGGGACAATATAAAGGTTTGTATAACAACATTTTTATTTTTTGCAAAACTATGAAATATTGTATTTCTGTTGTTAAGAAATGCCAATAAGAGGAGTAGTTTTCATGGCGTCAAACAAGCTGCTCTTGTGATGGAAACTCAACACCACAGCACTTGGAATTAGAGTCTCTGGAGCATCAGAATAAACCCTAATAAATAGGCTCTCCTATGTGATTTTAGCAAGGGAAGGGAGTGGCTTCTAGGCTTCATCACAGTGTACTCAGTCATCACACTGTACTCAATTTTAGATCTATTCCAGTTTTGCAGTAGTAAATTGATAGAATGCTGCAGAATACCACTCTGGGATATTCAGAAAGAAATAGTAGGTTTTGTAAACTGATTGTCTTTCGTACCAGGTAGGACTATACATAAGTGTTCTTCAGTTACATGCTTTGCAGAGCCAGCCACATCCTTATCAGCTTTTCATAGGTTGCAGAACTATTAAAAAAACTTCCCAGAATATAGGTGGTAATTTTGGTTTGGTGGTCACCTCTCTATTCATTATTCTTCTCTTTCATCACTCATCATGCTGCCGCTACGTGCAGTATTTGATACTGATAGTGTTGCTTATTGCATCAATGTAATTCCAGTTTACTGTACTTGCTAATCTCCTCCCTCTTTCACCACTAGATTATGTGTTTCAAAGCAGGGCTATATTTCAGAAGGGTTAAATATGTTAAAATTTTTGTTTTAATTTTTACCAGTAATAAACAACAAGTAATGATGCATAAACATAGGCAAAACTGTTCAGTTGTATTTACTTACTACAGTTTTCAAATACCATCCCATATGCAATCTGAGCAGTTTCCCTTCCCTTGAAGTAGAAATATAAATGCATTCCTGCATTGTAGAGCACTGTTGAATAACTCAATACCTCTAAGACCTTTCAAATGCTCATAAGGAAAGTTCAGAATAAATGCAAAGGATTAAATCATTTAATAATGAGTATTAGTACTACTGCAGACTATATCCTTTGCTTGAGTAAAATGTAAAACAAGTCAGGATTTTTCCACAGCATTGAATTTGTGCGGACCTGTATCATCATTGTTTTTGCCTGCTTAGTGGACAAAAACAGACAAAACCTCCACTTTTTGGGCAATCTTTGTTGTAGTCAGGATGCTGATGTGTGGCATAATTTCTGCAACTTCCTTTTGACAGTCAGTGGGACTTTGTGCTGCTTTACGTAATCAGCTTTGCAATACTGTACAAGTTTGGTTACTGAAGTAGACAGAGTATTTCAGCAGACATTTTGATTTAGAAAATAGCTCGACTGCTTCACAATCTGCAGGATTTTCTCTGGTATATTGAGATTTCCCTGATCACAGCAATGGGAGAAAATACTCAGGGTGAAAGTATGCCATGTTGGGAGAACGTCGACTCTGAGGTCTGCCCTTGACTAGCACCTGGTGTTGAAAAGCCTCCAACAAGATGCTTAGTGCCTCATTCCTTCAGTGTCCCACCTCACAGGACAGGTGCAGATGCATTTCATAATGTTGGAAGACGCTGAAGTCCTATGATAGGACATACCAAAAGGTATTTTTCTTCTAGGAAAAACTGATGCAGCCCATGATCTTTTCTGTGCTATTTCTTTATGCACAAGTAATTTTATTTTGGGTGGGTTTTTTTTGTTTTTTTTTTTTTTTTTTTTTTTTTTTGTTTTTTTTTTTTGATACGAGCTCAGTTATTCAGTGTCGGTAGCCTTGTAGGGTGAGAAAATCCATGGAAGGCATGTAAAGGACTTTTCCCCACTTTGTTGTTAAAGAGAAGGTCTCAAATTATTTGCTTCTTGAGTAAGAAGCCAAAAGCTTCTGTTGTAATGTGTGTAGCCAGCATTGTATCTTTTCCCTTTGAGACAAAAAGGAATAGATTTATTTATCTAATCTGTCAATCTAACCTATGCATTTCTGATGTACACATATACTAGAGGTCTGAGCACTGTTTGTGCTGTTCTGATTTATCGAGAGTTCTCACTGATATATGGCCTTGATGTTCCTCCTCTTCTGTATTTTAGCTGTCGGTGGCTCTCTTTTGACTGTTATTTGTTAAGTCTTGTTACTACTAGGCTCTAATTATAGCTCCCATTATTTTTAGGAAAATGCTGAAATACAAGCTCAAAAGGGGCTTTAGAAGTGCACAAACGAGAATTAGAGACGTGATAAGCACTCATCAATAGGCTACCAGGGCTTTTCACTTACCATCATTCAAATAATAATTAGAATATTTAGATTCTAAGTACAGATCTGAGAGAGAAAATCAAACGGAAAGGGTTTTTTAAAATGTATATATAAATAAAATATAATAAAAATCTTCACTTGTGTGAATTCACACACAGTGTGGAGTTATGTATGCTTTGCTTTGTTTTGCAGAGCTGTTCTTTACAGGAAGTAATGCTTTTTATAGTAAGTGAAACTGCTAAATATGGATTATGTAGGAGTTGAATTGGTAAAAGACCTGCAGAATGGTTGTGTATTTAAATGCAAAAAGGAAAGGGACAATCTAAAGCCTTATGGTAGGGACAGTCTAAATCATTATTTCAATCTGGTTTTGACCATAGACAACTGTCAGAGAGATCTTTTAGAAACAAACAGCATAAAAGAAGGGAAATTTAGTAATGAAAATAGAGCAGATTATAGTGGTGAATAAATGGTAAATAAAAAGTTAAATTAATATTTTCTAGAAATGTCTGGAGCAGTCACCTTTATGCTCATCTCTTATAATCCATGTGTGAAAGCATTACCAAGTGCCCATGTTTTTGGGTCAGGAAGGTTGCATGAAAGCTATGCAGTTAACTGTGGTTGCAAAAATTCTAACTTTACAAGGAAGACCCTAATTCCCTTGCCATTTCTTCACGAATATTTGAAGCAACAGACACGCCACTGCTGTATTGATGGTGGGACCAACGATTTACTAGAAGATGTTCTAAATCCCCATCTTACAAAGCATTTAATTTTTATAACTGAAGCCTTGCTCTCTCGTGACTATTGACTCTCCATGAGGCTAATTCTGCAGTAAATATTTTTTCCTTTACTAATGTAAACGTTTCTGATTTCTTATGCATCTCACACCCCTCTCTATATGCCTAGTGATCTTCCCTATAGATCCCTTCTGTTTGGATAACTGTGCATCAGATGGCAAATAGCTGGCTGCTGGTTTACATGTTGCAGGGATCAATCCTTCACTGATAGGGCAATGGACTGGATGACCTAAGATATGTCTTTCATCTTTATTTTATCACTGCAAAATGCAAGTGGGCGTGTAAATCCTAGCTCTTTGCCAAAGCCATCTGCTCAAAAATATTATACAAACAGACAAGGAAGGTTTAAACTAATTGCAACTTTTGTCTGTTTATGAAAATTATTCTTTGCTACTGCAATCACATATCTGGGCTTCCCCTAGTTGTGTCATCTTTTTAAATAAAAAATATCTCATCTGGGCACAACTTGAAGACTGAGTATTTTTCAGTGATTTGTGGATGTCCCCCAGTCCGGCAGGAACACTAGCAGATTCTCTGATGGCCAATCAGTTCATTGCACTCATTGCACAAGGATTGCACGTATTTTTTTTCTGTAGAAGATCATAGATAGCAATATGGAAGCCCTGCATTAGGCTTTTCATTATACTGTTGCTCTTGCCTTGCTTTTGCACTTTAAAAGGCTGGTCTCTGGGGAAGAGCTAGGTTTCACATTGATATACAATTTTATCTTTGCCCTAGGAAACTCTTTATGTGCACAAAATGGTGTATTTTGACTGTGTTTAGAACAGGTCATTTCACATGGACTGAAAAAAATTGGACAGAACACAATCTACTTACGGGGGGAGGGGGGGGCGGCCAACAAAACCAGAGGAGAATGGTCCTTCTGAACTTCCATGATCTCCTCTTTCTCCCAGTGCTCCCTCTGTCCTGTGGGCTGTCCAATCTCCTGATCTTACCAAGAAATGCTTCTGGAGTGAAGCAGACAGTTTCCCTAACGGGGATGAGTTGTCCCCTCTTTTGCATGGTCGGGCTGTTCCAGACAGCCGTTCTCCATCCTCAACTTTGCAGGAGCCGGATAAGGACTGCTGCCTACCACCATCCAGCAGGTCGCTGAGCTCAGCACTGAGGCTGTACTGTGTTATCGCTGGCTTTTGGGGTGACAGATGGAAAGCCATAAGCTTTGCCACTATGTGTTGCCTAAGCCAGTAACAGTTGTATGTGCAGTTCAGGGTGTTGGTGTGTTCAAAGTTTTATTTGTGTGTTTTTGTTGTGTTTGTGTGATATTGTAAAAAAGAAAAAAGAAATTAATCTCTTTGCTGGGTAAAAAGAGCTCCCTTTAAAAATTCTATAGAGGAAAAAAGAAAGCTGTTTACATTGTAATTTTTGTTGACAGCAATTTTCACTTTAAGATTTTTTTTTCTTTACAAGCTTTTGACCAACTCTTTATGGCTTTTATCTCTGCAAGTGGTAACTGCAAAAATATTTTTGGCTATATATTGTTTTAGAGGTATCAGCTCCAGTGAAACTGTCCTCTGTATCTAAATAAGTCAGATTGTTTGCTTACTGTATGTAAGCTGAGAATTTGATCACACTTTTAACATTCTCTAAAGTAATTACATTAGTTTCCTGTTCCATCAGTCTGTATTTCAGCATGTAGAAATCTTTTGCTTTCAAAAGTTTTTTCAGAATGGTTAAACTACTTATTCTGATTATGTATATGCATGCTGTCAGTTACTTAGTCCTTAGTCTCATAGAAGCTAAAATGCTGAACAGTGCTAAAGGCTTAGCTTAGTGCAGGATATGAGAATATTTGCTTAGAATGTGTGAGGTTGGTTCATTATAGAAAATAACCACCATAGTTAAATAATTATTGGGAATTTTTTAGCATTGTATTAGTACATAATTAACAATTTTACAACTAGCTTAATAAACAAATAACCATTAAACTTCCACATATGGTTTATTTTACAAAGCTACCCTGTCATGCATAACTAAAACGGGTTTGCTGCCACATGCTAGGAATAATACTGTTACAAGTTTAATGAAGCTGGTGGTTTGTCTGTTGAAGAATAACATAACATTCATATAGATATCAAATACAGTATTGGCTACAAATTGCCCTGTATTGCCATTCACTAGGCTAAGAAAAGAAAGACACCCTGCACTGGGATTTGCAGTGAATTTTAGTGTTGGTGAACACTTTTGTCTTATGGTTTAATGAAGGAAGTTAACCAAATTTGGAGAGGGGTCACTGCATTGCTTTGCCATCTTGGTGATAATAATGACATATCATCCTTATCTTCTGCAGGTTTCATGCCAGTCATATACTATTCAGTATGGACATTCAGTATGGTCTATGTAGCAGCTTGGATTTTCATGGTTGCAAACTGTTTTAAGAGCCACAGAGTAGTATGGCTGAAATGGCACTATGGGCAGGGCCCTTATATCCAGAGTAGGAACTAGTGAAGCCAGCTGGGCACAGCGAATGTTTTCTGCTTGCATTGGGGCAGTTGTGATGGCCAGGTAGATGTGGCCATCGATGAAGGGGCAGAAGTTTCACTCACTGAAGCCATTGCAGGTAAAGACTGCTGACCAAATGCTGCGCAAGGAGTCCTGTCCCTAGGTGAGACGTGTTATAAGGCTGGCCACGCTGTTCTGTGAACCAGCAGCCCCCGGTAGTCCTTGCATTTACTGCATTGCTTTCCAAAATTGCAGCTCTGGTTGGAATTTGCAGCTGCTGGGAAAGCCGAGGAGCCAGCTGTGAGCCCACTGCAATGCTGCAGTCACGGCTGAGTGAAACTGCATTTGTGTGCATTTCATGCTAGTAACATAAAGGGCTGCTGCACAAGGAACCCTGAAATTAAGGAATTATTCTCTTTTTAATCATAATGAAATAAAATCAGAAGCATTTTAAATGCAATTTGATGGATGTTTCCTTAATAAACTGATGATAATCACTTTCTTATCTGACATCACTGTTTTGTCCCTTTTACTGTTCTTGAAAAAGTTGAATTATTTTGAAAAGAGAAACTTGTCATGAAGGGAGATTTTCAACACAAATTGTCTATATTGTTTCCTGTGCAAACTTCAGCTTTACCTTTTCAACTTCCCTGTGCTGTTTCATGCCTTATGACATTTGTGTCAGATCTATTTTTGTTTCACAATGCAGGCTATATTCTTGTACACTTCAGACTGTGTGGCATACTTATACACTAAAGAGAACTGGACAGAGGTTAGGATGTTATCTTTTTCAGGCTAATTAAGTTCCAGGATAATCATTATACATAGCCTATATTTGCTTATTGAATATAAAACTTGCTTTGAGCACGAGCTTGGATGAGATAACCTCCCAAGGTTGCTTCTGACCTGAATTATTCTGATTCTATGAAAACAGAAGTCGAAGGTGTATGTTTATTGTAGAAAGAAACGTTTTGTTGCCTAAAATTCTGTTTCTGAGAAGTCAGAGTTCATTGTAGAACATTTTGACTCATGGTAACAGAAAATGAGATTTCCCAGAAGAAAACTCTAACTCTAACATGAGCACAACTAAATACATGCTTAAAATTCCCATCCTCCAGCCTCTAGGACCTCCATCCTGCAGAAAATACCTTTTCTTTACAAGGCCATGTAGCCCACAGAAGGCAAACTTGTTTTTCTCAAACGCAGTCCTATCCTTTTTAAAAAAGATTGAATTGAAGTGGAAGACTATAATTTAAAAATAAAAGTCCCCACAGTTGCAGGTTGCGGAGAACTCATACTGTATAAATTTTTTAGAACACAAATATTTCAGTGGCTGAGTTGATGGATGAACTTGGCAGCCTGTCCTCAAACGATCTGGGATTTTTAGAAAAACAAAAAACACCACCCTTAATGCCAGGCTCTAAACTGTATTTAATAAAAAATAGAGCTGTATGCAATGTGCTTATTTTGCTGTTTTTGCTATGAGGCCCATTGCTGCGTTCAGCCATTAGCTTCTACCTCATTCTGTCAATATCCAGGATAGGAGAGCCAATACGCCACCCCGGCTGCCTTCAGGAAGATGCGTACTAAGGAGAGAAAAACAGCTACGACTTAGCCATGACTGCCTTAACTCTTTTTCCTCTGGATTAGCTGATCATGGTTGTTCTTTCATTTGATCTAGAGAGCCTAAAAACTAAATCAAACGTGATCAAAACTGCCTTATGGTAGAAAATAGCAGCCTAACGGAGGGCTACTATGAGCACAGTATACATATTCAGCCACTCAGGAAGGCATAATAGCTCGAAACTGAGATGGATAAAAAATCTGTGGTTTTTGCATGCTTAACCTACTCCATGTGAAGTCAAAATAGACAATCCCGGTGAAGCAGGCAGGAGGAGCAAGGGACTACAAATAGGCTGTGAAGAGATCATGGCCTCTGCTCTTTGTAGAATCATTTCCATTTGGTTTTCTAAAGCCTCCAAAGGTGCATGTCATCTGGCACCTACATTTGACAGAATATATAGAGTCTTCTGCCTCCATGTCTGAGCTCTTGCCCAGTAACATAATTTATTGTTTTCTGTGCGTGAGATTCCGAAGAACTGCTTATATGCAAATTATTAAAGGTCCATCTAAAAATGTATAATGCAATTTAGGATAAGATTGTAACTATTTGACTTTACAGTTTCTTCTCCTGCAGTTTCTATTGCCTTTATGATTGGGAGCTACAAGAGAAAAGAGCATGAAGCAATGCTTTAGTAAATATGCAGGAAATTTAAAGCCAGGAAACTGGTCCTTGATTGTGTATCCAGCTGTGCAATAGTTTACTGACTTGGTTTCTTCCTTCTTAAATTGGTCTGTGTCACAGGCAGTTTCAATATAAAAATATACACAGCTGGCAATAAATCCACATGCTTTCTTCACTGCACCAGTTATAATATGTCAAATTTTGTGCAGTCAATCAAATAATGTAAGTTACATAGCTTTATTTACCAGAGAGTACTACAAACTAGTGCTCCATGTCATTACTCAAAAATAATTAGAAAAAAAAATAGTTTGGCAGGGGGTTAGGGTAAGAAGAAAGCAATTTAATTTCTCTACAGCTTAGGGTTCATGCTCAGTTAATTACAGAATCATGGAATCACAGAATAATTGAGTTTGGAAAGGACCTCAGGAGATCTCTAGTCCAACCTCCTTCTCAAAGCATAGCCAGCTGTGAAATCAGAGCAAGTTGCTCAGGGCTTTATCCAGTCGGATCTTGAAAACCTCCAAGGATGGCGATGGCACAACCTCTCTGTGCAGCCTGCTCCACTGCTTGGCTGTCCTCATGGGGAAAAAGTTTCTCCTTCTATGCAGTCAGATCTGCTCTAATTTCAATTTATGTCAGTTGTTGTTCATGCTCCTGGGATGCACCACTGTGAAGAGCCTGCTCTGTCTTCTGCATAACCTCTTTGTAGGCACAGGGGTCTGCTGGTAGGTCCCCATGAAGCTATCTCTTCTTGAGGCTGAATAAATCCAGCTCCTCCAGCCTCAGAGCAAGTGCATCAGCCCCTGACCATCTCGGTGACCCTCTGCTGAACTTGCTCCAGGTGATCAATACCTTTCTTGTATTGAGGGGGCAAAAACTGGACAAGGGCTGAGTAGAGAGGGATAATTGTTTCCCTAGATCTCCTGGTCATGCTCCTGTTCATCCAGCCAAGGATACTGTTGTCCTTCTTTGCTGCTAAGGCAGATGGCTGGCTCATATGAAACTTGGTCTCTCCCCAGTCAGTCAGTCAGTTCCCAGCCCCTTGTCATTGCAAGGGGTTGTAGGACTTTGCATTTCTCCTTGCTTAGTTTCATACGGCTCCTGCCTGCCCATTCCTCCAGCCTGAATGGCAGCCCTGTCCTTGAACATATTGACTGGTTCCCCAAGTCTGGTCCCCTCCATCTGCAGAATATTGCTATGCATATCTAATACAGCCATATCTGCTATATTTATTACAGTAGAAATAAAGCAATACAATTTAGACTCAGTGTTTTGACAATATACATTTTGTTTATATTGTAGTTGTAAAGATATATAACAGAAAGCTTAATAAAACTTAACTAAAACATATTGACATTTAAGATGATACATAAAAAATATCTTTGTGTGTCAAATATCTGTTATATATCTGGGTTAAATTTTAATTCTCACATCATGCTGTCCACATCCAATTACATTAGGACCCTCTGTGTTAGACCTGCTGTTGGAAAAAAGGTAGATACACTACTATCTGTTTCCTGAGCGTGTTACTAAGTCAGTATATTGGCTGTAAAATATATGATGATGTCCATTTTACAAATGGATATGAAAACTCTAAAATATAATGGTTTGGTGCAGAGTCCCATGGGGCTGGAAAAGGAAGCCAAATCACAAGTCTCATTCCACTGCCCAGGCGTTAGATTAATCTTCTTTCTGGCAGCTATTTAATTCAGAATAGATTTAGATCAGAACTTTTGTTTGAACACAGTGGCCATTTAATCATGCCAAAATGTTTCCACTGTTCCCACTTTTTCTTTCATTACATTGTGTGCTAAAGAAATTATAATCAGCAAAGCGCTAGAACTATCACCTGGCTATCCTGAATCATAATGAAGTACTGTGTGGCATTTTACCGTTCCAATTCCTGATTTGTGGTTAAATTTGATATGCAGCATACTGAATTCACATTATTGTGTAAATATTCTCATTATAAGCTATAATTTGCTTTTGATCTGAAAAGGTCATAAACATGCCATCAGTTATTTCATAGTAGTATATAACGATTCATTGTTTTTTCTTCACTTAGAATGGGAGGTATCTGCAGTAACTGTGTGGTAATGGCTGGCAAATGTTGACTTTTATCAATGGCTTGTGTTTGCTTCACTCCTTCAACTCCTACATATTATAGCAGTGATTGCTGTTTCTGTTTTATTCTATAGTGGTTTAGTATTATGCTGGATATACTACTTTGCATAATGTTATCAAATTCCTACTATTAGGTCTTGGAAAATATTCAGCTCAGATTCCAAACTATTCTGAAATAATAGTAAGTTTAAATCTAATTTGTAGTCAATCATTCGAAGTCCATAAATAATTGTCAACCATCAATTTCATGTATCTTTAATTCTGTTCTGGAAAACAAACATTTCAATTTTATCTGTTTCCTGTCCTATCCCAAAGTCTGTTTTTCACTGTTTCTTGTTTTACTATTCCTTCTGGTCCTGTCACAATCTCTCCATGAAAACAGAGTAATGACTCTGGTACAGAAGCTTTTATGAGAAAGCGCTTTAGCATCTTGTGAGACCGAGAGGAGGAATTTGTACTCATACTGAGCCAGAAAGTGAAAGAAGGAACAGGTGACTCCTTTCTCACGTAAAATCTTGGTGATAGGGAAGGTACAGCAAGAACAGAAAATAGCATTTTTCTTATTTTAGTTAAAATTCTTGCAAATTATAGGTAAATACTGCTTGGAATTGTCCCAAATCCAAATGCATGCTTTACAATAAAGTAGAAATGCAGAACAGGAAGACTTGCTAAACATACAGGATCTTTGGGGGCATGGCAGACGCGTGGTTCCTTTGTTTGGACTACATAATTCAGTTTAATTAGGCACCAACAATGCATGTCTATGCTGAGACCTGTGAGATTAAGCAAAAATTACCCACTGGCAAGGACTGCCGAAACCTACCTACAGTTCAGGATTTTTGCAATACTGCAAGCAGTATGTATTTCACCGTTTGAGCTCACAGAGAGGAAGCACTTGTACGGTGGGTTCTTCCCTGAACTGTTGTGGAAATGCAAATGCCGGGCGGCACAAAGCAGAAGCCCGTGCAGTGAGTTCCTAATGGAAAGCAGGGAAGAGTTAAGCAACGACACTTCCCACCAGCAAGCTCTGATGGGAATCTGCACCCCAGTGCAATGTGTGTGTATTAAGTGATACCTCTGCGTCAAACATCTAAGTGAGGCTGTGCAACTTGCTGACTCGTGGCATTTTTTTATGGGCTGCATGTTAGCTGACAACCTTTTAATTTTGGTGTTGTTGCTAGTACTTTATTGGAGCAATTTGCGGAACAAGTGCACTACATAGTCCAGAATTTAGAGGTTTGATGATTAATTTGCAGTTTTAATTTGTGATTTTGCTGTCCTGCAGCTGGAGAACATCCTCTGTATGTAAGGAGTTTTTCTGAAGACTGTCACGTAATACAGCTTTTATTAATTGCATTATAGGAGCATTAATAAACCCAAATCATAAGTGAGGAATGACCACACTGATGTCTGATGTTCCAAATTCAGTTGAGTTGTCATGTGAGCTGAACACACTGGTGCTATCTTACAAATCTTCTACTCAGACATTTCATTAGATGCCCTTCAAAATGTATAGGGAGGTGATGAGCAAGGATTTTGGTGTTATTTGAACTCTCTTCATACACAGCAGCAATTGACTGATGCGCTTTTTCCCCCTACTGCTGTATACAGAAAGGAGCAACAGTCCCTTTCCTTTTCCAGAGTATGTTGAAAAGCAATTTTTGTGGCTTAAGACCGCTACTTTTATGCAAGTTTCTCCTGCAGATTCAGAATTTTGATGGAATCTTCAGGGATATGCTGTGGATTTAATCCTACTGACAGTGAATTTATTCCAGGCAAAGGTGTTTTAAAATAAAAGGCAAATATGTATCTAAGAAAAGTGCCTCACTAATAATTCCTCCATCAATTTAAAAAAAAAATAATCAGGGTTCCCTTCATCACAATCCTCAACATTTTGATGATAGGGGAGTGGGTGTATTTACTACATAAGTTATAGCTGAAATTCCTAGACTGTATTTGCTGTGTGTTGTCCAGGATTTTAGAAATATTGGAGATCAAGCAGAGAAAGCCCAAATTTTTCTGGCAGACTGCTCTTGGCATCAGTTTGTCTGGAAAATCTTCATATGGCTCATAAAAATCCTTTTATTTCCACTATTGTCTCACGTGATAGAAAAACCCACATAACATCCTTATCCTCAGATGTTCCTGATATTTCTGGATAAGAAATCCTTACAGTTCCTTGTGGCTGTTGTTCATTATTTCTACCTCAACATAGAAGTCAGTTAACAAAGAACATTCACTTTTTTCCTTACTTTTATTCAGAAAAAGAAACAATTTATCTCCCTCATTTACATTTATATTTCATTCGTGAGAGATCTTGTCTTTTTTCTGAGGACCAGGGAACAGATTTGTGTCTAGATAGATGGTTTACCAGTGTCTGCCTTTGAAGGTCTATTAATTAAAATGTGGATATATGCCTTCCTGAGTCTGTTTAAATATGCCTTAAATATGTCTTAATCTGAAGATTTACACTTTTGCTTTTAGAGCAACAGCATACAAAAATAATAAAAATAGTAATTTGTAGGACAGTTTTTGTGGTGAAGGAAATTATTTTTGTATAATTAACAAAGAACATAGGAACCATCAATTTTTAAAACTTTTGCCTCCAAATGCTTCTAATTGCATAATACTGAAGAGAAGAATATTAGCAAAATGCATTATTTTAAAAAAAGACCTCTTTCTTTATGCTTAAACATGCTGGTTAATATTCTAGCCTGACTGAAGTCAGGAACAAGCTCCCACTGACATCAGTGGAGCCGCGATTTCACACTCTGGCTGAGGGAAGCCATAGATCTTCTTTATTTCCATCTTTCTTTAGAACTCTGACTCCAAGGAGCTATTTGCTTTGCATTTGACGTTGCCCACGGGAGATCTGCTTTTCACTGCAGTAGGTGTAGATCAGTCCCTTCCCGCCACTGCCTGGCATGAAGCTAGGAGGCTTCCCTTCTGTGTGTCGGGAGGTGCACCCGAGAAATGGTGATTTTTCCTGCTAGCCTTTGCGATTACGTCAAGGGGAGATGTTTATAAATGTGCTATTTTTATTTGGGGTTTTGTTAAGGATGTGGTGTTCTGAATCAATATGTCTGTTTTAACATTAGTCACCATACTACAGATAGTACTGCCAAGTGACTACAGCCCATGCAGAGCACAGCAGAAACTACCAGTGCTGGGAGTCTGTAATGGTCAGTCTTTATGCTCCAGAGCTACAGAAGAAAGTGGTATGGGAACAAAACTCTACATTTTGGTTAATTGATTATATTAAGAATTATGTTTTTTATTTAATCATGGAGGTTAACCCCGTGAAAGTGTTCAAAGAACTGCTAGTCTCTTTCAAGGCAATATTAATCTTAATAACAAATAAAATGAAAAAAGAAGTTGTGCTTTTCAAACTTTCCTTTCCCTGACTTCTCTGCCTTCCTCTTGCTCTTTCTGTTTCACAATGGAAAATTCTTTTTTTTTTTTTTTTTTTTAATTCCTCATTTAACATTTTGTTTGCACAGGATGCTTTTCTGTTCAGGAAATCCGAAACATTCAGTATTCCACAGCTGCAAAGTTACTACTGTCTTGAGGCTGACACAGAAACAGATACAGAGCTATAGTCTGTTTAAATGGAGATTAAAATTTTATGTAGCAATTAATGGTTAACTGGGGGTAAATGATCCAAAATTACCCAGCAGGGTCTTTGTTGAACAGAAACACTGCTTAATGTCCCTTGTTTACTAACAATCTGATGATGAGTGAGAAGACATTTCTTCTTGTATACTGTCAGGTCTACACAGAAGCTAGGATGTGCTACTTTGGTACAGTGGCAAGAAGATGAGGGGTATTGTAAAGTGTCCTGGACACAGATTTACTCTCCTGACTGCACCACGTTAATGTTCAGGATCTATGACCACACGGTGAATACAGTCCACCGCTACAAAGTGCTTAACCTTCCAGCTTAATATAGACTGACTAAAGCTGTGACAGTTGCAATACAATGCAGCCTTCAAAATGTCAGCTCCCTGACTCCTGGACACTGCATGAATTGTGTGAAGACCCACACATTTGTTTGCCAGTTTGATCATTCAGAAAAAATGACCTTCCTGTCCACAAATGTAATGTTCATCCACATTCTGGACACCAAAAGCAATGCAGGTCCTGGTTTAAAGCTGGGAAGTTGGAAATGCACTCCCGGTTTGGGTGAAAATTTCTTTTGGCCCTCCCTCCGTGCCTCTGGGTTTCAGGGTGAGTAGGAGAAGTCCAGAGGCTGCATCCTGGTGCTGCAGCTGTGGGAATGCAGGAAAAGATGGAGAAAGGACTGGGAAGGTGTAGCAGCAGACTGCACCTCCTGGAGGTGAAAAGGAGGAGGGAAGGGGGACATGAAGAAATGCTCTTTTGAGCAAGCTGATTTATTCTGGAAAGTTTACATTAGTGGACACTCATGATTTATGGTTATTGTAGTTATCTAACTGTGCTACAATTCAGATACCTTTTTAAGGACCTTATTTCCTATATAGCCTATGGAGCCAAGTATCGATACTGTAAATATTGGGAAGAGAGAAGTATTGCCAGAAAGTGGTCCACGGCACCTAGGTCATATGCTTACAGTGAGAGATGGTGATGAGCTGGTTGTCATTTGCTATTTCCTCTAAATGGGAGGTGTTCTCTTCCCCTCTTAAGGTTAAATACATTCCTGTGACTGAAATACAGCGTATGATATAGTAAGATTTTTTTTCTCCTCCTTTCCACAGCAATCCTCCAAAGTTATCTACAATAAAAGACTTCAAGCAAACAAGAGCAGCAGTTAAATCGTTTGCTATGCATTAAATGTACAAAAGCTGAAAATTAAAATCCTAGTTGCAGTATGCATCCCAAAAGGTTTAGAGATTGTTCTGTAGGGAAGAGTGGGAAGGCAAATGTCTATCAATGCATTTTATATATGGTACCTGTGACAAATGTTTCATAGACTTGAGGAATAGAAGGGAAAAGAATCCTGGCGAGTGAAGCAATGTGCTGCTTGGTTTTCAATACTTGTAGATCAATGTAAAAATTAAAATGGAGTATAGCCGATTAGCACTTTAGTTTATGTGATAATAACTACCAGAAATTTTCTGTAAAAATTAGATTCATAATGTACATAAAATCCCAAAAACCTGGTAAAAAAATTACAAATAGCCACTGATACAAAATTCAAGCGTGGGCAGATTACATTTCAAGGCGACAAGCCATTTTGCATTTGCTGGCAGGAGCTGGCATCTGTTTTTAGATGTAACATCCTCAGTGTAGCTGAAGAGCCTCTCAGAAAGAACGCTGCTGGGAAGAGCTCCAAGCGAAGACAAAGCCAGGTTTGCAAGATGTGGAAGTGAGCTAGCATTAGACTTCCACCACTCAGCAAGACCTGCTATGTGTGTAGTGAGCTCAGCGAGGTACAGAACTAGTTCATATTTGGCAGAAACAAGAGTCACTTGAGCTTGAGGTTGTCATGATCTTTTCCAAATAGCTCATTACATTTGCAGCTTCCAGGTGGGCTGGATGATACTCTTTGGTCTTTATTACTGCTTCTTGGATGACTGGGATTTTCCCCTGATGTTCCTCAGCTTGACTGTGTGTGACAGTTCTGGCATTGTCTTGGCGAAATCAAGAACTGGCAGAGAAGTGCCTGAGCTAAGGAATCAGAACTCATGCTACATGGTGTCTTTATTGATACCACACTGTTAAACTGCTCGGAAAGACAAGATAACACTTTCTTTTTCTTGGCCTTGTTGCCTTGATCCAGTACTCACATGCTGAGGTGGGACTGTCAGAGCCCTGACAGCTGGCATGAAGACACACATACAGGCATCTCTAGAGCTTATTTTTCAAGCTAACTCCTTAAAGGGGTTGGGAATGTGAATGACAGTGTCTGCCAGGCTCCACTGTACCTGAGTCAGCACCAGCTGTCTCCAGCCGGAAAGCTATCAATGATTGTTTGTTCTTCTACAGGCTTTTCAACATGCAGTATGTGGTCTTCCACCTTGCGGCTATGCCCTGGGAGAGCTAGCTCATGAAGAGGCATAGTTTGGAAATAAAATTGTTAGTGTATTTATAGTTGCTGGGTGTTCAACTGGTAATAAACCTGTCTTATTCCTTGAGAGATATTTCAGTAAGAAGACTCTTTGGAATGATCTTTTTTAAAATAATGCGTCTTTCATACAGATGCAAAAGATAGTAGAGGGCACCTCTCTAATCACACTGTAGTCAGCAGCCAGTTGCAGCAGCAGCATAGCATAGACAAGGTCCTCTCTGACAACTGTATACAATTATTTCATCTGGTAAATTTTTATTATTTGAACTTGTCCAGGAAGGCGTGTTCCAACCATGTGTCAGCTGCTGAAGGCCAGGTCATGCACAACCTAGGACTTGAAATCTTTAATATCTGAGTGAAAAGAGAGCCTGAGCTGTGATATTCAAAGCCCACATACATCCTAGTAGTCATTTTCTGGTTTTAGCATGAGTACTGTTCACAAGCAACCTTGCCAATTTGCCTGGGATCACAGTGTTAAAAAGCAGAAGAAGATGGGGGAGTGTTTACAATGGGAAGGATGATACTGAAATTCTAGCAAGCACATCACTGACCTGAAGTCCAGGTACTCTGCTGTAGGTGTTCATGCTTTCTCAGCTGGTGCAATTTTTCTTCGGGAGAGGAGCTTTCTGATGTTCTGTTGTATCTAACCTCCATGGTCTTCAAACTCTTACAGAGCTCTCAGTGTGGCTGATGTGAAAGTCTGACTATGCTGTGACCTTAATCTTTACTTTGATACTTTCATAAGCTTCTACAGATGCAATTTCTGCATGCGCTTTTTTTTTTTTTTTTTTTGTGGGTGACATACACTAACCAGATACAACAATCCTTTGAGGAATGTTGACTTACTGGGGTTATTTTGCAGCCATTTCTAGCTCATTAGGAAGTCCCCCTTTTTTTTCCTCTTGGACTTTGTCTAGCAAGATCCAAAGGGAGGCGTATCCCATGCAAATTACAGTAATTAATGAAGAGATTGTAACTAAAAATCATCGATTAGTTGGTTCATGGAAATGATGGGTGGCTGAGACTCCTACACTTTCAGACTTCAGTATCCAAACAGTAAAAAAATAGTTTAGAATGACAGGCTATGCAGAAAACCCCCAAATTTAGGTCAAGTGTTTTTCATATCCTTGTGAAGCACTGGTATCTGTTCTTATAAAAATAACTTGTTGAAAATAATATCTCATTAATATCCTATATAATCTGATGAAGGCAATTTGTTAGTTGCTGTGTGGTGGGACTCTACTGAAATAATTCCACTATATCGTGTATCCCAATTACTTTCATTCTAAATGCATTTCCAAAGAGTACTTTTTAAAAAAGTCACTTAAAAGCATGCAAGTGATCAATGTTTCTTTGATTCTAACTGCCAGATAGTGAGTTAGGTAGCTATTTTTATCTAAAAGTTTTCAATCTGCCCATACAACCTAGAAAAATGATGTTTGTGATCAGGGAGTTTCACCTTGGAAAATAAAAAGGAGTCTACAACAATACTGGAAACACATTTGCTGAGCTGCAAGAATTCTTTCCTGGCTATAGACTGTCCATAAAGAAAGTATCTAATTGTACTAGACACATTTTGGAAACTTTCCCAGAGGAATAATAGATAAGTTAACGGAGCACTTTTTAATTTTGCAAAGTGCACTCTTCCTTATAATTTACTTAATATAGAAATTTAATGTACTGCAGTTTACTGAACAAATTACATTTAAAGTATTTCAGAGTTAGCTTGAAAGCTCTGCTTTGGTAGCCAGTTGGACTTTTCTTATTTGATTATCCAGATAAGGACAAGCAGTAACAAAGTTCTCTGTCTTAAGTGGTTCCAGGGATTATCTCTCAACCATTACTACTGTTAAATGCAGAATTTAAATTCCCAGGGGAAAAAAAAAAAAAAAAGTAATACAGTAGTGCTTTCCTGCCTCAGCACTAGTTAATGCTTGGTTTTCATTTGATCTAAGTCTGAGAGGATTTCTTATTTGTTCCATAACAGCTTTCATAAATGAACTATACCTTTATGAAATAAAAACCTAAAGTTGTAGGAAAATATAACAATGTTAGAAATGAATATAACCAGAAATAGATGTCCTCTTTGCATGTACTGCAGTCCAGTGAACTGAGGCTCTTTTTCATTTATTTCCACAAAACATCACAAAAAGCACAATTCTCGATTAGAAGTAACAGCATATGTAACTTGTTTTCATGAAACCATTGTCACAGACACATGATTCATCATAAATGATACTTCTGCCCTGCCCTCCTGTAGGGCAATCATGTATTTTTTAAAAAAAAACCCCACAATTTGTTTTTAAAATTATGTTATGGTTTTGTTATCAGACAACAGGTCAAATGGGTGTTTGTACTTGGAATGACATAGTCTGTGGAATAAATTATCATAGGCTCCAAAGCAGCTCGTTAAAATGTTTCCTCTGTTACACAAAGGAGCTGTACCCATCTTCTGTGTCAGAACTGTGGGCAAAAATCCTTATTATGGAGGTTTTTGCTATCTTTTAGATGCCCTGAGATGGGCGCATAGATCACGTGGAGGATAGAGACTTATTTAAGCTGTCTGAGAAGCCAGTGTAGAGAGCAGAATTTTGAGGTATTCTTGAAAATCTTAGTGGCTAAGGAGATGCAGTGCTGCATACTTCACTGTTTGAAGTTTCCTATGAATGGTTTCTCTATCAGGAGGAGTCATTGAAAAGACAGGCCATCAAAGAAAAGGAAGTATGCCTGAACCTTTTGGCGTCTGCTACTGTTGTCTTCTGCAAATGGGAGTTTGAAGTTGTACAGTGGTGGCAGCACCTGGGAAGAACTTCATGGGACCTGGGAGAGGATGGCAAGAGGGCCGGATGTGGGAAGTACATGACAGAAGACTGCAGTAGCAGCCATTAATGAACCCGTCTCATCACATTAAGCGTGGAATAGACTTCTAGTCAAATTCACAGGCAACCACAGATTCTGCAATGAGGTGCTCCAGGCACCTGGAGTCTGAGAATCATCAAACTGAAGAATGGCTCGGACCCTCGCAGCTGGGTACTTCCAGCTAAAAAAGACTATGCTGCAATGGCAATTCCTCAAAATATCACCTGCTCTCAGAGCGTCACACCACTGTTGCTCCTGAATTTAGTTTTGACAGTTCACCGATGATTAACCAGATGATCTTGATATGTCCAGAAAACAAACTTTAGTTTTGGATGGTAACTAACTGTCCATTTTATCGAGGAAGGTAAGGAAGGTGAAGAAGAATTCACTATTAGGCAACCGATTGTACTCTTGAAGAAGAAAGGAAATGTCAAATTGGGCCAAGGGAGGATTTGTTACTCTTACACCTCTTTTACCAATCAGAAGAGCAGAGACGAAATTACTAAGAATTGAACCATTTTCTGTGGTGCAAAGATGTTGAATTCTTAGAGCGAAATCAAGTTGTATCATGGCTGGTAGAGGGATGTTGCTTGTGTATTAATAAGTATTCCAAAGGTACATGATCACTGAAGTAGGTAGGTAGTTTTTTTCCAGCACTCAGATCTGGGCACTACTGTTGTCTGCAGATAGATTGATGATATGCTTCAGAGTTTGAGTAGCTCTTTGGTGTGAGACTTGATGGCTGGAGATGAAGAATTAAGTTTTCTTCATCTGGCATATAGCCTCAAGATAATCTCAGAGAAATATTTTATGCTTCTGCTTCTTTGAAAAACGTATATATGCTGTTTGCTCTTAGCAGAAATATATAAATGGATAAATCACTAAATGGCCTCATGAGATTAACATTCAATTAATGGATGATTTCCTCTATACAAAGATTTTTATTAGCATTATGATTACTGAGAATAATTAGTCATAGAAGTCTATACTATCATCAAGTTGAAGAACATGACTGGATCTAATTAAAGCTAAAGTGAAGAACTGGGTATTGCATTTTGACTAGGATGGCAATGCAAAATCCCATGCTCTTGTGAAGTATGAGCTTCAGTGACATCATGTGGTCAGGACACACTTTGTTTCATTTGAAAAAAGGCATTTTCAAAACCTAACAATGAAGACATACTGCTTTCTGAAAACATATTTCAATACATGTGAAACGTGATCATATAACCTATGGCATATATGGTGAACATGTAACCTGCAGGCATCAAAGATCACACTAATGACATGGACCTCCTGGAAACCTTAGGATGAGAAATTAGAGAGAAGCTGAAGAAACTCAGTTTCCTTCTGGCTTATAAGGTGGTGGTTCAATTCAAGGAGAAACTAAAACTGTGATTCTAGACCAGGGAATGGCCAGCTGCAGAAAAGCAGCAGTCCATTTCCTAATAGTTCCTCAGAAATGTGATTTTATCATTGGAATACTGGAAGAAATTTCTGCCTATAGTTGTGGATTGAGTTCAAAACACAGGTAGATGCAGCAAGTTGTTATTATTCACAGACATGAAGAAGATATTTAAGATAAAAATGATCATTAATATCCCTGTAAATGACTAAAGTTTTTATATTCCCAGAGGCCTACCACTTCTCTGATGAAATACGTGCCATGCTTTGCCTCACTCAGGGTTTTCTGGCATCTTACTGAAACTATACTTGTACTTCTTTCACGGAAAAAAAATCTTGATGATGTTGATACAATGCACATGAAGTTGTTATAAAGGAGGTGAGGTGAGCAAGTACATAAATAGTTCAGATAAAATCCCTGTCTACAGCTGAAACAAAACCTTTTTTGGGAAGCTAGAAAGGCTTAGGTCAGAGTTTTATTTTTTACCTCTATTTGTTTCTACCTCTAGAAGAATGCTGTAAGAGGCAGCCTTCAGCCTGTTGGGAAGTAACAAGTAAGATTCATGGGGAATAGTCACACAAATAAACCAGTGTATATTTTTAGTGGGCAGATAGACTTTTTGTTTAGCAGCTCATATTCCAAGACATTATCCCCACTGAATTTGATTGCAAGGAAATTAATATATCCCAGTTATAGTGATGGGGGAGAGGGGGGGAAATTGTCTTAGTGTTTGTTGCTTCTTTAGAATTTTTTCTTTTGATGTGGATGTAGTTGATATAGACTAACAATTGTTTTTGTAGATGAATAGTGGATGTCATTTAATGAAACCAACTTTAATAGTCTTCCGAAGATAATCACATGTATATCCAAAGAAGGCTAACTTCTACCTTTAACTTTTACATTAACATTTTTCTTTGTATTTAAGGAATATAATGTTGGCACTGGCAATTTGAATGAATTTTGAATCGTTTTGTGTAGGTTGCTACTGCTGCTAGGTGTTAGCAAGTGCATCACTAATATACATTTAGAAGTTTTGAGAAATTGAATTTTTAAACTTTTTAGCTCTTTTCTAAACAACAATTGTTGCCATCAGCTATTTTTTCTCCCATGTTTTTCTCACAGATCTCCAAGGAAAAATTAATATTTTCAACTTGCATGCATCAAGACAGAAAGGTCTGAAAGACAGACTTAGATGTCTAGAAATACCACTCATCTCATGAGTATTTGGTATTAAAATCTACGTGAAAGTGGTGGAAAGACGGGTGAACAGATTTGAAAGCTCACAACCCAGTAAATACTAAAAATCTGCTCTTTCTTTGTTTAGATTGAAATTTCAGAGACTTGATAACACATAAACTGCGAGATAAGCTGGAGGTGTGAAACAGCTCAGTCTTTCTATCTCCTTTTTTTTTTTTTTTACAACTCCTCCTTATTTTATTCAGGTGCATTTGCAGTCAGAAGCCTCTTATCAAATGTGTGCTTATAGTTGAAAATGACACACCTGCCCAGTATCTATGGTAACAAAGGCTCCCTTCAATCTCAGACTTCTTGGTGCTCTTTTCTGCCTTTTCATCCCCTGGAAGAATAGATAATAACAAGTATTTTTAACAGTTTGTTTTAATTTCTGTTGCCATTTCTTTGTAAATTTTCTGTAATAATCTGAGCATCTTGCC
Source organism: Balearica regulorum gibbericeps (assembly GCF_011004875.1). Taxonomy (NCBI): domain Eukaryota; kingdom Metazoa; phylum Chordata; class Aves; order Gruiformes; family Gruidae; genus Balearica; species Balearica regulorum. The sequence goes on from NC_046191.1 coordinate 8,413,034, forward strand.
ACTATAAGCTTTTCTCCAGCGATTATAGCGGATTGGTCTTTTATGATGATGCAGGGTTTTTGTTTTTCTCCTTGAAAATATAATTAAAAATGCAAGGAATGTTAAAATAAACATTATCTTTTTAGAAAAGAACACCACCAATGAGAAAGTAATGTAAGACACGTATAATACCTGTAACTGCGTCAAAGAATTCTGCTTCTGACATAAGAAACTGCAGATTTGTGGGGAAATTCCTTTAATCAAAGTGATAAATAAACTCTAGTCCATTTTTTGTTATGGAGAACTGATCCAATGCTCTAAGCTCTTTCCTCCTGTTGAAATTGATGAAAAGGGAGGGTTTAGTATCTCACAGTATCAGTTAGTTTAGCTTCCGCAGTGAATCAACACACCATGGAAAATAATCGGACTAATAACTTTCTCTTTATTTATAAACCCTGACAATTAAAAAAAAAATCAAAAACATAAGGTCTGTTTTTCCTCTTAAAACCTCTCTCACTCTTTTCAGAGTTATAAGTACAGCCAGTATTAGCTAAAGGAAAGGGCTTCAGTACCATCTGTTTTGCCTGGTTCTGAGATTCTTTCAGTGAAATCAGAAGACAGCCTGGGCATATTTTGAGTTTAAGTGGTATTGTTTGTACGTTCTTTTAAATCAAGGTGAAGAGACAAGTCCCCCTGTGGAGTTCAAGAATCACTTAGCAAACCAGATCCTTGTCAGAAATCATAACAATATTCTTTCTTTATAGTGCACTCTATTCAAGGCTGCCTTTCATAAGACTACCCATGACATAAGGCTGCTATTCTTCAGTTCCTCCTGCTCTCCTGTTTCTCATTTGACAAGCACCTTCCAACAAGTGCAAAATTCTTCACTTCTAAGAACAGTCTTTCTATTAAAATGTGATGTAATCCTCATCTATGTCCTACTTATGAAACCCCATAGACCTAATATACTACACAAAGGCCTAGTGGTCAGATTTTGTCCCTGTGAAGAGCCATGTAAATCTCAGCGAGTTCGTTGAAGTTACTGCAGATTTACATTCATGTAGCAGAGCAATGGTCTGCTCTATTTGGTACGTAATTCTTTAACCACTGCATCATTTTAATACAATGGTTAGGAATGTGATGATTTATTATTTTATTCTCATTACAGGTCATCAAATTTGGATACACAATACACTGGAATTTGTGATATATTTTAAGGAGGGGAGAGTTTCTGAAACAAAATTACTGAAATGTGTGGTTTAATCTGAACCTGTAAAGAATTTTGCAAATGAAGGTGAATAACTCAGATGCAACTGTGAAAAGAAAATTCAGAACTGTGAAAAGGGATTCAAAGAGTAGTATGGTCAAAGTAGCTGACTGGGAGAACAAACTTTGCAGCAGCTACTTGAACAGCTATGATCTGAGCAAGGATACTTATCAGAAAAGGCCTGATAAGGGGTGTTGTGACATTAGAAATGCAAAACAGTGGCTGAGAGGATTCACATGTGCAAACAGCCTCCAGCCTAGCAGCATAGACACTCAGCTGAGAGGTGGAAGGAAAGTTTGGAATCTGCTCCCTGTTTTACCAGGACAGTGGAGATATCAAATGGAGATTTTCCTGAGATTTCCTGATTTCTAGGACCAAGATCTAATAGACTTTAGTTAGTTAGTTAGTTAGTTAGTTAGTTAGTTAGTTTCCTAAGGCTAAAGAAAAACTCCTTTGCAAACAACAGACTTTCTAACCTAATTTTTGTTCGGCTATCTGACTGGGAAATCAATTATTTGCATGTCTCTGTGGCACATATGTCTTTTTATTTCTCTTCTACTGCTAAATCAACCTTCCCCATTGTAGCTTTATGCGTGATTGTCAAGCGTATGCAATAACTATGGAGAAAAGGGTTAGGGCTGGACTGTGCTTGTGTGAAGTTGGGTGTGCTTGCACACCACTCAGCTGGACCTTCTGAAGGGAATCCATAGCTGAGAGGCAAAAATAAGACTTCATCATGTCAAGGGTGTAACACTGTCTTGGGTGATGCTGCTTCTCTCTCGCTGGTGAGCAATTTAGCTCACGCAGTGGCTGTTGAAGGCAGAATAGGTCAGGCAGGGGAGCATGAGTATTTTGCTTGCCACCTATGAGGAAACCTGTCTGATCTCCTGTCCAGCCTGTTCTTCTTCAGACGTGAACATCATTGATTACCACCTGACACTTAACGTCTGGAACTTGCTGACCTTTGAATGGTTGACCTTCGTGTGGAGGTTGACCTTCAGGACTGAAGAGCAAAGGTATTTTCTGCATATAGTTGTAGGTGAACATGCATTTGTACATATATAGAAACATGTATATATTGAGTATTTATATATTTTTGTAGCTATATAGAGAGACTTCACTTTATCACTCTCGTTTAGTTTCTACTTTTGTATTACAGAGTCCATGGAGGGTAGTGACAGCAGGGAGCAGAGGTCAAAAATATTAATAGGATTGTTTAATGTTATAGAAGAATTATGTTTTTCAAGGTTATTCTAATATCCTAGTCAATAGTAATATCATCACAGTGTCTTCATGTAATCAGATTATGCTTAATAAAATATAGTGCTGAATACTCAAAATTAAAATGAAGATGGAATAGGAGAGGAAGATTGTGATAAAGAAAGTAAAGTTGTCATCATCATTTTATCAAATAACTTCTACTGAACAATGGTGAGGCTCCACATAGGCTCAGTGGCCTTGTGCACAGAGGTCATCCAGAGATAATACATCCTTCCTCATCACCATTTCAATTATCTGGTTGTTTTCAATTTTCTTAAAGAGCTGGCATGCATTTTAGATGCCGTGGAGCTTTGTGCTGCAAGGAAGACAAATTATCTTCATTCAAAATAGGGAATCATAGAATAGCCCAGGTTGGAAGGGACCTTGTGGGAACCCTTTTGTGGGAAAGGGAGCTTAGATGAGGTTATCTAGCACCCTGTCCAATTGCATCTTGAAAACCTCCAGTGATGAGGACTCTACCATGTTCCTGGGGAGGAAATGAAACATGAAGACCTAGCCAGTTTTCCCCAGCTATGAAGTGTGAGTGTAAATACTCTTTCTTGAAAAAGCTGCTTGAGAGAAACTCCTCCTTTCTTACTCAGTCACTCTCTACAGCCAAACAAGACAGTAATCCACAAAGAAATTTGTAAAAGAGACAAAAATGAGCGGGGAAGAAGCTGAAGGCTGGGAGAACAAAGGAAATGATATTTCTAAGGGGAAGAGAGTGTGATTGCTCAGGAAATAATTAGACTTGTTACTTAATAAATAGTGTTTCTTCTATTTATTATGCAGTTAGAGCCTGTTTGGAGTCTATGAGGAAATAATTGATTTGACTTTTAACAGGCACTTAATGAGTTATAGAATAGCTTAGAAATCTTCACACTGTGAATGGAATTGTTTTCACAGCTGATTTGTGAAATTTGTGAAGACAGGCCCGGAGTTCAAAACCAAAAGTGAACTCCTCCTACATGGAAGGTTTATTTGGATCATTCTTCATGCTCAGCCCACTTGTAGCAATTGGATTAAACCTTCAAGATGAAATTTTTCTTCATAAGCTTAAGGGTGTTTGAGCCTGAGGTGGTGTTGTGAGGTTCCCTTTGAAATTTTGTTTTACAAGTAGTTTCATGGTGATTGACAATATCACATCCTGTTGCGTAGAAGAAAAAGAGGGCACGTTAACTGCATTTTGGTGCACAGTAAATTTCTGATGGATGCACTCAGAGCCATGAATTTAAGCTTCACTATATAATTTTATCTTGGATTATTAACATGTTAATAGAACATAGAGTTTGGGTTTTTTTTTTAATTGCATGGAAACTAGAACATGCAGTGAGTCCTTTTGCTGCATTTCGACTCCACTTTCAGCACTGTTACTTTAAAAAGGGGGGGTAAAAAATCTCTTTTGCAAGCTTGAGAGCTTAAATCTCACTAGGGAAAAATGTGACTGTGGTCAATTACCAGGCTGTGAGTAAATGCTGATTCATTTAAAAGTAAAAGAAAATGAACTTTTCTCCCTAACTCCAAGTGTAAGGGAAAAACTGGATATACAGTCTTTAAAGTAAAAGTTGGGGTTTTTTTAATCCTCCCTCTAGTTGATCAAGGCTGATTTGTAACTGATAGACTATAAATTCTGTGGAAATATCTATAAAGACTGAGGTTAGTTTTGTAGCACTTGATAAGAGCTTCTGTGCTGAACAGATAAATGAGAAAATTATTTTTTCTATTGTTATCCAGTATGAATATGTTGCACATGGTTTTGTAGATACTATGCATCTCTTTAAGTAAGTATATACTTTTAACCATGAGAACAGATTTTGCCAATAAAAGGAAATCTCTTTCTAATGGAATTAATAGATTGAAACATGGGGGTTTTTAATTCCTTCCATTTTAAAGGAAGCCAAACCTAACGCAAGTGAGGGATACAGAGAGTTGGAGAGCCTGACCGAAGGAATCAGTGTTTTCAGCACACATAAGACAACTATAAAGACCATAAATGCCATTTTTATTCGCTTACTGTGATTTATTACTTTTATTGCTTTAGCATTCAAGGATCTGAAGATGATTGTGCCAAACACTGCTCAGACTCACAAAGAGTATTTACATAGGCTGGGGACAACTCACCTCTTTGGTATCCCGTGACCAAAGGCAAAGGGGTATCCAGTGAGTTGGAACAAATCCACCACACATTTGCAGTAGTGGGGCACATTCGACATACTTGGAACAACCGACTTAAGAAATAACAAACTTCTCTATCATTTGAAGCCTTTAATCCCAATATCTTTTGTAAAGATACATTATTCCATCAAAAATTTTAGGTTTGATCAGAGTTATGGGGTGATGATATGTGCACTGTGGAAGGCCAGGCAATGCAAACCCAAAAGCTCTATTGTGTTTGCAAACTGGATATATCAGTTAGTCACCCTTCTGTAACTGTCCTTTTCTTCAGAATCACCAAAATTTCCTTCTGGGTAAGATGAGGGCCAAAAATGAACATACTAGTCCAGTTGGTGGGTTACAGATAACACAATCATAAAAATTAAAGTTATACTTCAGGTAATTAGGAAGTTTGCTTATTCTATCATTCATTGTGCAGCTGTTTAATTTAAATATAATCTGATTCAAAGCGTTAAAGTTTACTCCAAGCTGAACACTACTGTTTTCCCTGCAGTCTGCAGCATTTTGTCAGGGAAATATAAAATCTAGAAATAAAAGGAAACTACTATTTTTTGTTTGCAAAATTACATGTTATGCCTATCTGTAATTTTTTTTAATAAAAGGAACTTGAAGTAATGCAATTATTTCTACTGGGAAAACCCCTCAGGAGCAAGTTGTACACAGTAATTATGATTTTAGACTGAGCTGACATCTTTACTAAGTTCTGCGTTATCTTACCCTATATTAAGTATGTTCAGTTTTTGAAGTGGGTGTTTCAAATGTCTTCTCTTAATTATCACTGTGTAACTGAAGAAAAGTACAAACTCACAGCCCCATAAATGTGAAGACTATTTTGATTTGGTTTGTTTTGATATTGTTTTTCACATATAAATCATATAGACACATCTGTGACTGAAATGGGGATAAGCCTCCCGGTGTTATCTTATTTCTTAATTGTAGGCTCTCATTTTCCAAGGCGTGTGTTGACTTGGTCCTTTCCTTATCATGCCCTTCTCTGTTGTTTACTTGCTTATTTACTGGCAAAGCTGATTATATTTTAAACCTATCTAGGCAGAGCAAGCTTTAAAAATGCATGTCAGATTTGTTTTAATTCAGAAACCATTTTCTTTAACAGCACATATAGGCTTGCTCGATTTTTTTCTTTTTCTTTTTTCTCCTTTTTCACACTAGAGTCTTAGAAATACCTCCTCCAGATAACAGAAGGAGGCAGGTGTTACTGAGAAAAATCTTTCTGAAAAAGTACGGCCATTATTAAAAATACTTTCAGATAAATGTCAGTCTCTATACTTTCTGATATTTAACACACATTTCAACTTTTTCTACTTTTTTTACTTAAGTATCTGTGGTATGAGGGGCTCTCTGAAATGAGCCAGTAGGATACAAACCAGAGCTGTTTCTGCTGTTGTGCTACTAGTCCTGAAGTCCCAGACTCAGAAAGCCTTGCAGGATTTTGGATCTAAGCCACATATTTTACACCTGGCTATAATATTATTAAGAATAAAATCCTGTTGCACTGCCTGTGGTTTGATGCTCTTTCACCTTAGCCTTACTAGTTATTCGGAGTTTTCCACTTGATCTTTGCACAATATTGTATACCATTTCATTTGCAAATATGTTTCCATCTTTATGAAGTAGATGCAGTTTTTTTCCACTGGTGGAAAAGCTGAAAAACAGAGTGGTTAAAGCAGGAAGGACTAGTGAGAGCAACAGGAGAGAGCTATGCATTGGCAATGCAGCTGCTCTTCCCCCTCTTTTGATTTTTTCCCCTGTTTATCCATTATCATGGATACAAGAGTAGTTGCATTTATAAACAATGTTTCATTTGATGATCGCAGCATTTTACAGATCTTAATTAGTTAAGACTAATAATAACAACCTGGCAAGACAGGTTAGTGCTACTATTTTTGTTTTGCAGATGAAAAGTGGGGTTTGCAGAGGTTGTATGATTTGGGACAAGGTTACAAAATGGATCAGTGTCAGCATCAGGGCTGAAAGACGGGATTGAACACTGCTCCTTTAATAGCGCCCAGTGACAAACCAGCCTCGGCTCTGTGTCACAAATTTGAGAAAACATTTTTCCTGCCATAGTATCTTGATTAATCGACTCTTACTTGGCAGTACATGTGGTAGCAGTGTCTCAGAGTCCCAGTATCCTGTTTTGTGAACCTTTTAAAGGTCGTCTCTCCATTTTGCACAGCTGTCATATCCTGTCACAGTTATTTCATGACTAAGTAGAAAGTATATTTTGCATCTTCTTTAAATGTGCCAAATAAAATGGGGAAATGTGAAATACAGGCGGATGAAAAAGTAAAGGTTTTACCTTGTAGACAGTACTAAAGAGAATCTTCCAGATGTGATAAATCCATGTCTTTAGATGATTTATGTTGCAGTTAACTGTGCATCCAGGCAGAGAAAAATTAATAGAACATAACCTGAAAGTTTTGGAAAACAAACAGGAGATTAAAGTATTTGGAAACACAGAAACTGTTGTCCACCACAACAGTAATTTTAAACAATTCAGTCCTGGTAATCAAAAATATCCTGAGAAAAGAAAGCAAATTCAGAAGACTCCTAAAGAAGCAGCAGGAATTTCCAGAGGTGTAAAAGGACCACCTTCCCCAAATATTTCTGAATATGTTTCTAGATAAATTTATAATAAATTATGCATTTTGCTGATATTTATATAGGACAAGAGGAAGAGTCAAGTAAGAATCATATAATCTGTGAGTTTCCGAATAACCTAAAAATATGCTGTTAGAGGATAAATAGAAATTTCAGAAATAGAAGTCAGAGTACAGTGCTTTAAAATTTTGCAAAGCATATGTCTGTGAAATAGACTCTACATTCAGAGATGCATGCTGCCTGATTTTAGAAACACGTTGCATGCTCCTATGTATCTGCCAGACCAGCTACAGCAAATAAATAATGAAGAGTTTTGGGATACGTTTGATACTGTGAATTTTCTAATGTCTTTTTGCATCTGCAAAGTCATTTAGTGCATATTTTTCTGTAATTTTGTTACATTTAGTAAACCTTACATTATTTAGAATTACTTGTATCTGCTTTTTTCCAGTTTTGATTTGTGAAGCTTTTAGGAAAAAAAAAAAAGGTAAGACTGGACAATGTGCAAAGAACATCCCAGTTTACTGACTAGCTCATGAATAATGACTTTTTTTCCCCTAGCAACATCCTCTTCATGAAGTTATTTTTTTATATTTGTCTTTCTAATTAATGTAGAAAAAATTAAAACCAGTGATTCCCTTATGGATAGAAATAATACACTGCCATATTTAATTTTCTGCATTTAGATACATTCTTTTTATACAGTCTTCTCTGTGAGTAGTGTTGTGGTCAGTCCATATGATTTAGATTCTGTAGACTACAGTTTAAAACCGATCTAACACAACCCCATTTCAATTGCGTGCATTTTCATTATCTGATATTTTTAATGTGCTCTCCAGAAAGCCAGTTTGCTTTCTCTGAAATTTTAATAGTACTTTAAAGTTTGTATGAAAAAAAAAGAGACTGTCCCCATGGCAATGGGATGGCTAAGCTAAGAGTTAACAAGAGCTAACAAAGAATCACCTGGCAGACCACAAGAAGCTTGCTTTTGGATGCTGAGTGTGGGCAGGAATCTGTAGGCAAAAATCTCGATGTACAGTTGGGTTTCACTCCTCCTCTTGGACCCCAGAACTGTGTGAATCAAAGTGCCTTGCTTCTCTTGTCTAGACAGAGTTTTACCTGGGTTTATTCAAGGAGCTTTTCCTCAGGCCTCCTGATACTTATAGCAATGCTACTCTTGAGCCTGCAGCCATACAGAATCTGTAATAAAAAGAATGAGACGCTAGCTATGGCCCTGGGAATTTCCCACACTGTAAACCGTACAGGCGGGTAGGTGTAAACCCTTGAGAAAACACTTGTGGAGGCTTCTGCAAATGAATCCTACAGGCTTTGTGCCGCTGTACTTAAAACGCCTTACCACTGGGAATAACACTGGAACTGGTATTTTCACCCAGACTGGAAGCCACCATTTAAAGTGTCATAGTACATCCTTTTTCTTGTAGCACCTCAAGCTGTTTATATTTTATTGAATTTAATAGATTTGCCAAACAGTTCATTAAAAAAGTATTTTAAAAACTTGCTGGGGTTGAGGAAGGGTTGAGGAAGCCAGATTCTTCACGGCTGGAAAGATATAAGGTTGCTTTTTGACTGTAAGGTAAATTTGCTGGGTATTTGTGCTAAAATTATCCACAGTGAAACAGTTAATAATAGTAACATCAGGGAGATAAAAAGTGCAGTTAACACAGTTAGAGTTATCACCTCTACCTGTTTGTATATAACAGTGTGTTGGATTATATTCTCTTCATATTGTTAAGTTGTTAAAAGTCATAAAGGAGGAATACTTCACCTTGATGCTGCTGGTTTTGTAGCAAAGGGGAAGAATCACAGAGCACTTAAATACCCAGGTTAGGGCAAGAAAAACAGACCAAGTTAACTGGGATAAAGACCAGACTGTAAGACAGAGACATCTGTAATTACGACATGCCCCTTTCACACCTTCCCTTCTTCCTGCTTCTGGATAGCTTTAGGAGAGTATTTGTAAGGTAATTTAAGAATGTACCCAAGTCCTGCCTTTTTGGACTAAAAGTTTTGCAGCACTTTGTACAATGCTGGACCTCTCACCATGGGACTCCCATTTACATCTTTACATTGTTTTACAGATATGACTAAACCTTTTTTTCCATTAATTAGCTTGTAAGCTTTTGTGGCAGGGACCAACTCATTGTTATGTCTCTGTACAATGCTTAGTCCAATGGGATCATTGCTTATTATTCATATCAGAGCCAGCTTAAGTCTTCTCAGCAGTGTAGGCAAAATTGAATTTTGTTGCTTCTGGGAGAGCTGGCAGGGTCGGTAAGGTTCTTCAAGGGGATCTGGTGTAGGGGACACGGAGGGCATTCGGTGGTGGGAGTGTCGATGTGTTTTGAAACGATTGTGAGATGATGGGGATGTTGCAGAATAAGGCTGGATTATTTTACCTACTTAATTTCCCACCACCCTTCAGCTTGCCTCCTCCCACTGAAAACCAGGGGCCTTACCTGATGGCCTTTGGCTCACAGAGGCAATTTGAGGCCAGGGCCAGGGATGCTGAATGCTGGCTCGTTCTTTTGCTGGCTGCCTAGGGTGAAAGCACCCCACGTGGGATGTGATCCACAGAACCAATGCTTTCCAAGCACAGTAATGCGTGCAGGGCACAGAAACATGCCACACACCACAATGCCACAGAAACACTTAAAACTTACGTGAGGGTCATTTTAGTATTGGTACTACTCTTTTTGTTTGGGAATCTTTAGCTTTGCACAAACCACCTCTGCAAGCCGCACATACACAGCCCAAAAGGATAAAGTAACTATTTCTTGTCCAACACACACACAAAAATTAGCCAGGATTTAATGAGCCATGAGGCTAAGCATTACCATGTTCACTACTTGGAAGGATCTTTGCTGGCCAGCAAAATCTCTGCAAATGCCTCTGTGGCCTGTTGGAGCTCCTCCTTGGTGTTGGTGGGTTGCCATCTTCCACCTGCCCCAGCATGGGCATGGGTGCACACACCTCCAGCGACGGAGCAGCTCTTGGCTCCCAGCTTGCCCAGTGACTGATGTACTCCTGACTAATCCTCTGTTTTCTTTTGTTTGTTTCTTTGTTTTACTTTGTTATACCTTTCCCTGTTAGTGCCTGTCTCTCTGTAATTTTATCTTTCTACAGACTTTTTGCAGGTCTGTCTAAAGATTGTAGCAATTTTCTGAGAAATTAGGCAGCAATAGGGGCTGGGGCGGCTGCTGACAGAGGTTACGGTATGGTTGTTACCTGAGCTTGGCTGGTCTCTAGCGTGGGCTGCATCACAGCATCACAGAAGTGTAGGAATGAGAGCTGTGTTATGTGGGTCAGCGAGCTGTGGAGTGAAATGAAGGTGGAGGAGGAATAGGAAATGGAGACACTGCAACGTGAGCCTGTGTCGTGTTTTGCAGACTTACAGGAGGGCCCAGCAAGTGCAGCAACTCATCCTACTTGCCCTTAAAGACCCTGTTATGCTCCTCAATAGTATCATGGCAAGCAGGGACTGTGAGATTGTCCTGGTTTTCGGCTGGGATAAAGTTAATTTTCACAAGAAGCTGGGAGGGGACACAGCCAGGATGAATGACCAAAACTAGCCAAAGGGATATTCAATACTTATGACATCATGCTCAGTATATAAGGGGGAAGCTGGCTAGGGAGGAGGAATCACTGCTTGGGGACGGGTTGGGCATTGGGTTCCAGGCAGTGAGCAAACTGCATTGTGTATCACCCGCTTTGTATATTCTTTTATTAGTATTGTTGTTATTTTCCTCTTCCTCTCCTTACCGCAACCAATGAGTTTTACCTTTTTCTTCCAATCTTCCTCCCCATCCCATCAGGGTGGAGGAGTGAGCAAGTGGCCACATCATACTTAGTTGCCAGCTGGGGCTAAACCACAACAGAGCTGAAAGCCAAAGCAGAAACAGCGCAGATCATAAACACGATTCTAGTGGAGCTCCAACACCAGAACTCCTTCAACTTTTTTTGTTGCTAAGAAATATGAAAGTATGACAAATGATAAGGCGACTGCAGCCAACCGCATTATCCATAGTCATTCAGATAGATCACTTGATTGTGAAAGAAAGTAGTATTGTCTTTCAAGATTCAACCTAGCTAAAGTAATACATCTGGATAGGAAATATTTATTGCCCAAAATATGCTAGCTCCTTTCTTCAGTTGGAGAAAAAATAATTAAAAGCTTGGTTTTAAATACTTTTTCAGCCCTATATAGTTACTTGATTACTTTCAAGAAGAAAGTTAAAGGGTCTTAGAAATATTTGGTACTATAAAAGGTAGAGTGTGACCAAATGTTTTGAACTTTGAGAGTGTGTCATCCTTTGCAGCTAATAATGCTAGTGTTAATTTACAGAGGCACCAGTCTGACTGAAGACTAACAGAAAACAAAGACAAATATTTTCTTTCAGTTATTGCCCTTTTCATAATATTCTGCAAAATATAGCAAAATAATCATTACTTATAGGCATGTAACCGGAGTCCTGATCATCTGTTCTTGCAATCTTACTGATATCTCAGTTGGTCAGCCTTTGAGACATGCAAGTGATGAGGCATGTGCATAGGATAATTATCTTTATCTCCTGTAGCAGAAAGGATCTTAAAAACTGTTCCATCAATAATTTTTTTTTTGTTTAGGTCAAATGAAGATTGCCCAATTTTAATCCTATAATTCTTTGAGAATAAAGAAGATGGGCATTATTCAGAGTTGGTTCAATGTTACTTAGGTTTCTGTCACAATGCTTCAAAACTTTTTCTGTTTCTGATGCTGTCTAAAATCTGATCATTGCTCAACTTTGACCTAATGCCTTAATTAAATGACAGGTTACAACAACATATTTACAACAAGTTCTTTTTCAAAAATGTAACTCATTTGAAAACAAATCCTGATAGAATGGAAAGGAAGGAAAAGAATTGTATTCAGTAACAAGTATTTGATTTCAGAAAAGAAAATTACCATCATCTCATGTGTATTTCCATGCATACTTTTGGAGTCTTTAACTAGAAAATTGTCAATCTTGAAATAATTTTTTTCTCAATTTCTTAACCTTTGTGGAATTTATATCTTCAAATACATCAAGAAAAAGTATAGCTCATTCAGTAATGCATGTAAAAGGCTTTATGGATTTATTAAAAGAAAAGATGGATTAGAAAGTTTTAGGAATGATCATAAATCTGATTTAAATAACATATTCAAGCTTAGGGTAACTAAATTTAATACCTGATAGTAGTAGAAATGCACATCTTAGAGAAACACATGACATGCTAAGTAAAATGTTGTTTACCTGAATTATTAGGTGTTACAAATTTTTTTCTTGTGTCTCCCCCAAGCTGCTACCCAACAGGGCAGCCTCTTACCTCTCCATGTGTAGAGGGGAGAACCCTATAAGTTCTATGTACCCCAAACTGTGACCTCCATTTCTAATAGCGTGGCATTGCTCTTCACATACTAACATTCTAGCTGTCCTTATTGTTTTAGTTGTCACTCCTTATTTGTTTTTATGAACATGAGTCAACAAGTCCTAAGCAATGTACTTGTGCAAAATGGTGCCAAAGAATAACTGAAACATGGTAGAGTGGTGTTGTAGAACAACACAGCTTCCAAGATGTTAAAATTTACTTTGACGTGCTAATAGTTATTTAATACAGAAAATGTTCTCTTTCTGATATAAAAAATAATGTGGAGACGGGTGAAGTATGACAGAGAAAAGATGACCTTTTCTAAAGGCACCCACTCTCATCTTGCAAATTTGAAACTACAGTTAGTTGCAAATGTTTCCTGCTTCATAAAGGGAACTTGTGGGGAAAAAGAATTAATTTCTACCTAATATAAGGGGTTCAGATGTTACATAGAATATAATCAAGAAAAACTCCTGGTAAATGTGAGCCTTTTGTCTGGCTGGAGCATATAGGTTAGAGGGAAAATATGCTGTATTTGAGATTTTGGGGAAATTGGAGTTAATTTGGTTTTGTTTGAGATTCATATGGTTTCCTTAAAAGACTCTTAATACATACATTTGTGCATAAATGTCTTGTGGAGTGGTGAGGGTTTTGCTTTTGGTTTTGGAAATACCTTGTAAACTCAGCCTTGTTGCAGATTTTAATCATCAGTATTTAATTGATTACATGCATGAAGGAGAATATACATTTTCTTCTTCTCTCTCCTTCCTTCTCATTTTTTTTTGTCCAATATAGGCAGATATTCATACATAAGATCTGTTTTCAGACATGTGTGTTTTTAAGAAAACACAATTACCAATAAAAATTCTGCACTCCTACAAGTTGGAAGATAATAGTATTAGAATCACTTTATGTAATGATATAAAGGGTTAATGCAGCATTTATTTGTATGCATATCTAGATCTTACTCTAAGTATAAGAAAAACGAATGCATTGGAAGTAAATGAATATTTAACTAAATATGGTTCAAACTTTTCTTTTGAGAAGGTGATTCTCTTGATAGAGGGATTTAAATCCTTATGTCTGCTCTATGAATTTGGACATTGCTTTCTAGTTGGCAGCAAATGAGAAATTTCAGGGTAAATAGCTACAAGCAGGCAAATATTGTAGACAAACCCAGTTGCTGCTCCAGTTCTTCTGTGTAAAAGCTTCTGAGATATGATTAAAGTTGAACCCTAAATGGAGATAAAATAAATAGTCCTAAGCTAAATCCAAAAGGTAAAGCAGAAGAGGTTTATTTATTTTTAGGTAATGAGATTACTGTTTAAATTGCATTTCATCTCATTATGGGACTGTTAACGTCTGTTACCTCTTTTTCTGACATTAAGTTACCATATACTGCAGATTCCAGCTAATGACTTTTTGAGGGAGACATTTAGGACATTTCCTAGGAGAGGTTATATTCATTTTTCTACTGCAGAAAAAGATTGAATTTTTTTTAACATACCAGTGAGTTAATTTATCTGATTAAGGATTAATTATGATAATATGGTCCCAATGATTAGCTACCTTCAATGTAAAATTTGACTTCATATATTACAGATGTCTAGATTAAATAGCTTGATAGTCTTTGACCTGGTATTGACCTAATGTTTTGAAAGTACTCTTTTTGACCAAGGTAGGGGCAATCTTTTTTCGGGCCGAGTTCTGCAACCTCGATTCATGCTGAGTAGCATTATTTTTTCTATAAAGTGAATATTGCTGTTGGTGTATAAAAGTGTTATTCACCATTAAAGTGGTCAAATCCCTGTATGCAAATATGGTGTTGAAGAGCATGTTTTACTCGCACATGAAAGCTGATTTTTTTTTTTTTTTTTAATTTTAAATCTAAGAGAAGTAATCTTTTATACATTGAAGTTCATAAAAATTAAACTGACCTTCTGGTATTTTTTGTGGGAGTGAACCATGCAGCTTAAACACTTATTAATCCCTTTGTAAGTGATATGACAGAATTCTGTCACAACAGGTCGAAGCATGAAAGTAAATTAATGTTTATACCAGCTGAAACCATTCCTGGTTTCCAGATGAGTACTTCAATACAGCAGACAGCTTGTTTTTCACATAAATAAAAATACATATCAAATGATAGGGCCTTCAAAATATTCTCACAATCCAGCAGTCGTAGCAGAATGTCATGCAAAGGCAGTGAGCTGAATTTTGACATTATAGCCCAGATTTTGTTTTTCTAGAAAACAGAAGTTTCTATTTTTCTGTCACTTATTTCTTTCCCTTTGGATTTACTCATAGATAATCATTCCATAATAAAACGATTATCCATCAGTAAAGCTGAGGGAAAAAAGAGAATATTGAGACAATAGCAAATTAGGTAATAACCCCAGCAAAATCTGTGTTAATTGTCTAATGAGTTAAACACTTTCTATTTAAAAGAAACAGACATAACTACTTGACATAAGAAATGCATTTAAAGGAAAAAGGTCAAGGAGATGTTAATATGACCCCATTTAAAAGCATCCGCTTTCATCTTTTGTAAATTCTAAACCACAGCAAGTTGCAAATGTTTCCTGCTTCTTAATAGGAACTTGTGAGGGAGAAACATTTATTTCTACCTCGCGTGTATCTAACGTGATCAAGAAAAACTCCAGCTAAACGGAAGCCTTTTGCCTGGCCATGGTATATTGGTGGGTTAGAGGAAAAATGTTCATGCTCTACTTAAGATTTTTGGAAAGAGGAGTTGTTTTGGGTTTGTTTGAATTCAATGTTAACGGCAATGATGATGACATCTGATAATGATTTCCCTGGGGGTACTGAATCTGTATTCTTCAGGATTGACTGTCCTGTCTAAGATGGAACAGACTCTCATTTAACTCTGTATATGTAGCCCTGAGTACCGAGCTGAGCAGATATGATGTCTAATTGAAAAGAACAGCTATGTGGCTGAGAGTAATGGAGATTAATTAATGTAGTGTTATTGCTAGAGAATTGTTTGTGATAAATTTTGCAGTTATGTTGAACACAATAGGAATATGAGAGACTGGATTATAATTGGCATGAGGTTGAAGGATGTCCCAGTTTATTTTTTCTCACTATTGCATTTTTCCTCCCTAAATTTTTTTTTTTTTTTTTCAGACCCAGTGTTTCTTCCTGTACTTAGTTTTAGTAAATGCTTTAAAAACTTGACATCAAATTCTGTCAATGTGTAAATAGGTTTAATGCTGCTTTCAGTAAAATTTTCCCCTATGTATACTAGGGCTGCAACTGGCTGGCCAAACAGGATTTGTTCGAGTAAGGATTTCAACCTGGAACAATAATGCAGCTTTAGCATCTTCCCGAACAAAATCCCATTTAATATCCTTAAATTATTCTCTTATGTTATATTTGATTATGTTACAAGTATTATACAGTTTGAAACACTGGTACAATAATAATATGTTATATTCATAAAGTATTAGAAATTTGCCATAATTAGTTCAATTTGTAATTTAAAATATTAAGAGAGAAAAACAGTGGGGTTTTTTTGAGCAAATTGCATGTAAAAGATGACTGCAGCAATATTAGTAAAAGGCAGGAAGCTATATCATTGCTAATCAATCTAGAGAGCTCTGTCTCTTACAGATGTCAATACAAAGTTAAGTGCTAAAATAATTGTAGTGTAGGCTTTCTCATAATTACTGTTGTTCATTTGGTATGTTGTGCAAAAAAAAAGAAAAGAGGAATTTGCTTTGCAGTCAGCAGCCGCAAATCTCTAAGGAGAAGGAAAGAAGATAGCAGAAGGCTGATAGTCATCCATCATTCCTGACAATTTCACAGCCTAGAATAACTTGACAGAGACCCAGAACAAAATGTTGTTGAGAATTGAATGCTGCTAAGCTGAGTGAATTGACTTTCTGATGTCAAAGCAGGACCTGCTTTCAGTGGCTGATGATTTTCCTTTTCTGATTTCAGAAACGCTGATGTTTAAACTGCCTTGTGTTATGAATGCTCCGAGCAGATTTGGAAACCGGGGAACTGTTTTAAAACTTTCTCTCTAGATCTTTTATAGGACTTTATAAGAAAATATGATTCTGGTCAGGACATGCGTGGGTTTGAATCACACTCACTAGTAAAGAGCATTAGATCTTTGCATCCTCTTGCTCCAGATGGTCAGAAGCAGGCGTAAGGAATCAGAATTGTTCCTAACGTGGCTTGAAGCATGGAATTTTTCAAAACCTGGCTCACATCATCTCAGTTTGTCTCTGGGGCTGTACTAGCCACTCTTCTGCTAGCTTTGGAAAAGTGGGCTCGGTTTGTCTCTGTGCAGAACATGGGAATGAATTTGCTGTATTTGAATCCCCAGTTTTTAGTTTTTATTTTTAAATTAAAACATTCTTGCATTGTGTTTAGAATAGGTGCAAAATCTCTTCATTATCACATTAGAATGATATAAGTTGTTACACAGCTTTTATTTAAGTAGCATTGATATAGAAAGGAGATAATTTTCCAGCTATTTATTTAGAAAAAACCCATAATATTGGAAATGTTCCTAAATTATGATAATTAGACATTTATTTACCAATAAATATTGCCAGTTTTATCTACTATTCAAGGACTAACCTCCTAAATTGCTTACAAAAATTAAAATGCATGAAGAACACAAACTGCAGGGTTGAAATGGAATGAGCTCTTGTTTTGCAAAAGACAGGTTATATCTTAGCAGTGTAAAAGAAATGGAATGTAAATCAGATGTGCGGGCTAAGCATGCCATCACTGATCAATAATGCAAAAGGTTTAGCAGGTTTATTTGTAAACCTAACGGCACAGATTTAGTCAGAATGGGGCCTTGTACTGTACACGCAGGTATTTAAAGGTTAGGAACAAGGAATTTCATTAGTCTGGCAAATCCTCTGCTGTCAGTCCCCAATATCTTCGAATTGTTTCCAAAAGTATTCTCGCATTTCTGTTGTGCTTTTTTTTTTGTTTTATTAATGAATGTGTTACTAGTGCAGTGCTTCATTGCTAATTTAACTCCACTATAAATAGGTGTAAGGAACAGATATTTTCAAAAAGTGTCTTGATTCCCAGCAATGATATTATAGCAACTATATTTATGTTAATGTAGTTATAGCTGATATAAAAAGGTTACAGTATCAAGTCTACTAGCCCACAATGTTTTATCTCTGTTTCCAGTTTGCTTAAAAAAGTAAAGTATGATGCCTAATAGACTGAGGCATAGATCTAGTATTTTATGGCATCCACTGCAACCTTAAAACAGCATTGAGAGACATAAAACTGAAAATTGGCAAGCCAGTTTTATTGTATCTTGGTGCTAAAATGAAAAAACCCCACAACACCTTAGGTAGCTTAGAGTGGTCCCTTCCCTCTCCCTCCTCTCTCCTTTCCATTCCCCTCATCACAAGAGAGGAAAAACCCTTTGGCTTTGCTAAGAGTTAAAGAATAACATTAATAGAGAAAAAAGCTAGAGATTCTCCCATCTGAAATTTAGGACAATTGTACTCTGCATTTGTCTAGAGGTCTTACCTAATCAATATAGTCTATCCAAGAAGAAGTTTCTAGGGATAAAATAACTGTCATTGTCACATACTCATCAAAAATTATTTCTTTTAAATGATATCAAGTATTTTGTCTCTCATTTATTTTGTTCTTTTTCAATAAATCAGATATGAGAGCTTCATTGAAGATAGTTTTCAATGAAGGTCTTGTATCCTGTTTACTGACAGTTATGTTGTAACTAGGTAGTTATATGCATTTCTGTGATGTAGAAACACGCAGGAATCTTTTTTTACAAGGACTAAATATTTAAAAGAATGGATATATTTGAATTTTTATGTGGATGTCAAAAAAGAATATTTGAGGTTTTAATAATTCATTATTTTCAAATACTTTTTAGTTTTAGGTTGTAGAACAGAAGTTTGTTTGCAGATTGCAGAGTTTCTACAAATGCTTTTTAAGTGATCTGAAGTTGTCATCTGTCTGACAAAGATATTTTGTTTGAGATATTCATCATATTGTGACGTGTGTGTTTTGTTTACACTGCTTCAGTAATTCACTTCTGGGACTAAAACTTGCTTTTGAGGTTTAGGCACACTGCAGGATGCCAAGAAAGCATCAGATTCTTCTGTATTTGAAAGCTTCTGGGCCATCAAGAGATCAAAAACTGCCAGAATCAAACCTGAGATCTGCCATTATAAATAAGGCACTGACAATTCTTATTGTGAGAGGTCGTCCCTGGGGTGAAAGAAGCAAAGAGAACTGAATTGCTCTGGCTCTTTCATAAGAAAAATCTGTATATGCAATGGTATATTTCTTTGGGAAACTGATGTATATATAATACAGTGAAGTCTGCCATAACATATTCTGGTGCTGAAATAACCATTTTGGGTCACTTAAAACATCTATCAAGAGTAAAATAAATCTTAAAACCCAGTTGTGGTCAGTAATACCAAATTCTTGGGACAAGAGCTGCCCTGGTTTTGAACTCTAATTTACTCTGCTAATCTTGTATTTATATACAGAAAAGTATGAAATGCAAAGAAAATATTTTTATAACATTGAAACTTTATAACATTGATCTTTTAAATTTACCAGGCCATTTCTCAGGTTTATATTTCATGCAGATATAAAGGACCGTAACTTTTTACCAGTTCTAATAAGTAACACAGGTCTTCTCAGCAAAAGTAAGTAACTACAATAATTCAACATAGCTACCAGTGGTTATGTTTATAATAAGACACTCTTCCTTTCCCAGCTGCATTTTAGCAGAGATTTTTAAATAATAAACATGCTGTTAATGTTATTAAAACCCTGAAGCTATTTACAGAAGACCTTATAGATGTTTCTATCTGAATGTCTTTCAATTTTTCTGCTTGTTTGCTGTTGGTAGGGACATAATGCGAAACTACTATAGTTATCACGTTAAAACTTAGCAATAAGATCATCCAAGCAAATGTCTAGAACAATGCTATTTCAAAACGATCTATAAGAATTGTTCAATAAAGAAAATGTTCCTTATATGTATAATTCAGCTTTATCTTTATTGATTTGTTCATATTTTTAATAGGTTTTAGAATTGTCAGTGTTCTAGTAAAATATCGTGTAATCCACTTTATGGTTAGGGTAATAGAGTTACAAACTTGGACAAAATTTTAATCTATCCTGCAAGGTGGTTCCCCCCCTCCCCCCTAGGCATGCTTTTTTCAGTCAATTACTTGAGGAAGAAAAGTCTTAAAGTACGAGCTGTGAGGAACAATGTGAGAAAAGGAATTGTTCTCTCCAAAAGAGGGTACCTGACTGCCATACATTTTTGGAAGATGGGCATTTTTTTAGCAGGGAAAAATCTTCCTGGTCACGTTTTTATGTCAGTGTTTCATGAAAGTTGCCATGGTATAGACAAATAAACTTACAGTACTATTAAACTGCTTTTATACATAAAGAAAGCACAAGTATTGTTTGATGTGAATGGATTATTTATCTACAGATATTGATCTGAACATGTGATGTGGACAGATTCTGTGCATTGTGCCATAATTGTCACCTGAGGAAAGACGGTCCCCATTTTGGGGAGTCTTTGGTGGCAGTTTGTAATCGGTGGGATCACAGAGAGCAAATGACCCGGCTTACCCACTCTGGGGATCTAAGCAGCTGGGGTGGGAGCATACTATTTAGATTGCTTTGATTTATGCCAAGGAAATCCCTAATGATCCAGAACTAGGGCAGTGCTAAGCCATGTATTTTACCCTCTTGAGACACACTGTGCTCCTCTTGCAGCTGACACCCCAAATCTGTATCACCATTTTATTTCTCACAGTCACATCTACAGCTTAAGTCTTCGTTCCTGGCATATCCAAAATTCCTGTTGAAGTCAGTGTGAAGTGTGTAAGTGGCACACAAGAGCATTCTCCCATCTAATGGGTATTTGCATTTTGTTGACAGAGCGCTGGCCCAATTTTGTGGGAAACTCCTTGTTATTTTTGAAGCTCATATTAGTATTTTTTATTTATTGGAAGTCTTCTACTCATGCCACTGCATACACTTCTTTTTTGTTCATATTTTCCTGCCTCGCTTCTGATACGTGCGCTCCTTGCCCTCCCCATGCTTGGCCACCAAAGTAGTTTTTGCAGACTTTTGACTTTGTGATACATGGTTATAGGCTGGCTGGCGGAGCACTGTTCGTGATGCGATAACTATAGATTTAAGTAAAAGGAAAGGAAGACTTGTCATATGCATTGCAGGGGGGTGGGGGGGGGGAGTGCAAACTGCATTAGTGTTCTGGGAAGCTATGCTTCGAGTTTGAATGATACTCTGGAAAACAAAAGATGATCAGCTGTGATTACTTTGTAAAGGAACTGAGAAATGTATCTCCAGTTGCAAATTCTTTTGCTACTAATTTGTATCTTCTGCTGGTATGATTTTAAAATTCTAGGAAATCTGAAAGAAATTATATTTACATATTAGTTGCAAAAAACCTCTCGAGTCTTTTCAAACAGGAAAAATTGAGCAACATAAAGTGTGAAAGATTTTTTGCAGCATTATGGTTAATATTGAGATGTATTAAAATGCTGTGTTATGAGCAATGTTACAATTTTCACTTTTCCCCACAAGGATTTTCAGCAACTTTGAGTAGTCCCTCAAACCAGCATATCAAAGAGTGCAGAATTTACCTGTTAAAATGTACAAAGCATTTGTAGTAGCCTTATAGCTGTAGTCTGCTGTTATTGTAGCTTTGCAGAAGAACGAGCAACCATTCAGAGATGGTGTTTTCTCTACCAAGAGGGCACTTTGAAGCAGATTTCTACACTAGTTTTTGGAAGTGAGCTGAAGTAAAATCGAATCTGTAAGATATTGAAAGGGGCTTTGGTCATATATGATATGATTTCTTTAGAGAAGATGTTCAGCACTGTACCATATTTATCTCTTTTTGGAGACTCATTTTTGGTGGAAAATTACCAGAATTTGTGCTGAGACTTGCTCTGTATCTAAGCAATGTTTCTTATAACCTAATATAATATAATAGTTTCAGCAAAGTACCATATACTCAGTACTTCAAAACCAATAAAGATGAGTGATCCATTCTCCAATTCCTTTTATTCATACAGCATTGCAGATTGATTTACATAAACTAACAAAACAATATTACATTTAAAGTTGATCTGTAACAGTAATAAAAATGTTCCTGCATCCCAAAGCTGCAGAAACGTCACTTCCAATCTACAGTGATCAGTTGCTAAGGATAAATCGTGCCTATGGGATTATGGCAAATCCAGCATCTTTTTCCCATCTTGCTAGGCTGTCTTAAGTCCTGAATCAGAAATCCACCCGCATTCAGGGAGGAAGTGTGAGTGTTTGCTTAATTTTAAGCCTCTAGGAACACTTAAATGTGAAGCTAAATATTTATGTGTTTGAGAGCTTTTTGGAATATGAATGTTCTTTTATCCATGTTTAAAGCTCAGTCAGGACAAGATGTAAGTTTTACCTGTGGCATTTGAAAACAAAAGGACCTGAGTGGCTGGACTGCAGTTACGCTGCATGCCCCAGTAATGATGCATTATCAATGTTGTTGCATTTTTTTTCCCCCCTCAAGTCGGGGTTAGTGCCAGGGAGGAATGACACCTGTGTTAGAGAAATGCAGCACAGGGCACATCACTGCTTTAAGACACTTAACTCTCCTATCGAAATTCTCCCAGTTCTTTTGTTTAGCTGTCCTGTTCATGACACTGCCAGAACATATTTATTCACACACTGCGAATCACCTTTGCAAACAGACAGAGATCATCATTTGAATCTAACTTTCAGCATTTCAGCTTCAGAATGGGATTTTCAAAGCTGTGAGGACAATTCGTATATCCCCTTACTATTATGGTTGGTTAAGGCAGTTCTGAGATTTTATTCTAAATGTCAAATAGACAGGTACATGAAAATAGCAGGGACTAGATCAGATTTCCTTCTACTTAACCTTGAGCTTTCTTTTGAAGCACAAAACTTTGAACAGTCTGTTAGTACATGAGTTGGACACTTGGAGTAGAATTCAAGGTAGTGAAAATTGAAAATACAAGAAATAGTGCTGAAGCACTGTAGAAACCATAAGCAGTTTTTTCAAATCAATACCACAAGCTACTGGTTGTCAATGTTAAGATTCCAATGTACACTAACATATCGATTACATTTTCTTATAGAAATTGGTGAATTGTGTGAATGTTGCAGTATTGCAAAAGGATTCAGCTAGAAAGAGCAGGAAAAAAAAGTATTTTAACTCTGCAGTAAAAATAGAAGGGATTATTAATATTGCAAAAGAAAACAAGAGGGTACATGCTATAACAATATCCCTTACTTTCATGAAATTGATAACATATAGTTTATATTTTTCCACAAAGACCTTTTTTTTGGTGCTTTTTTCATCAGCACTTCAGTTACTCTGGTAAGAATCCAATTCCAATTCTGTCTAAATACAAGGGAACTACACAATATGGACTAACCTTTATATCATTACTATTCATAACCATGCATGGAAAAACATAGAAGGTTCAAAGGGTTCATTGTAATAGCAACCAAAATGCTTGAATTAAAAAGAAGAGAAAAACAAGGACCTCCGTGAGTAACCTGGACACAAAGCCCATCCGTGCTTCGTTACTGGAGAAGTAAATAGAGAGGTTTTATACGTTTGCAAGGCTATGATCCCAGTAACGCAACCAAGACCACTGGCAGCAATAACTAGTGGTTGTACACATCAAAATGTCTTTATTTTTGTAACCCATCAGAGAACACAGAGGCAATATTGGTGCTGGTTTTGAGCTCTCCCATATATCCTGCCTTGCTTTCTATGTGTTATCATCTGCTTTTCACCCACAGGTTTTTCCCACAAGCTCCAGACAAACAATAGCTTTTATCTGTGAAAAATGCCAGCTGCAAAAATCCAAAGTAAACAATTGCTGGAAAAGCTTCATCCAAATGTCTTCTTTAACAGGGCTTTCTTTATCTTCCTTGTGCTTCTCACAAGGACCTACACTTGAAAAGGCTTTTTCATTCTCATCTTCCAGCCTGGGTATCAGATGGATTGCTGCCTTTGTGTTTGCGTGCTATTTAAATTGTAATTATTACCTTCTGTGTTTTCAAGGGTTGAGCAAAATCATGATCCATACAAATATCAGTGCCGCTCTCTCATTGCCAGTGCTGCTCTCACCTACGGTCTTGCAGTACTTCTGTGAGAGCACCAGTTTTCAGCACTCCGCCTGCTTCCTTTAAGCTTGAGTAATTATGGCTGTACGTCACTTTGGTGTCCATTACAAATGTCTAATTTATAGATAAGTGTATCTCTTGTTGGTAAGGGAGGCTTTTATTCTGGGTCATAGGCTGACTGTTGCACTTTATGAAGGGCCCAGAAAAGTAGACTTACAGAGAAGAAAGAACGGCTGAGCAGAACGCTCCCACATGAACTTAGTCAGTCCTTGCCACTTCATTCTCTGGTCTTCAGCAGCACACCTTATGCTAGTGCTCATAAATTTGGCTTTTTTTTTTTACAGTGGTTCCCTATAACCACGATGGGGTGACTTTCGCCAGCCCTTTTTCCTTTTTCCAGATTGATCTCATTGTTTGGAGGCCTCCTGTGGGCCCTGCACCATGAACAGGATTTGGGCCAGAAAACATTTCATTGGTAGCATTATCTGTTGGAACCACCAAGAATATGTAATCGTTATCACTATTTTAAATCCTACCAAACTTTGCAGCATTTCTTCTCACTGACTAAATAATTTCTATTAGGAAAAGGAAAACTTAAGTCTTTTCAGCTGCTTCCTCTTGAGTGATGTAAGATATCAGCAAATTTTGCTAACACGTTCCAGAACAGCCAGCTGTTACTATCCACCTGCAGCCATAATATTGATTGAAAAGAATATAGAACCTAAACATGGAGAGCTTCTGTAATTATATAGAAAGAGTTTAATACATAACTCTACTTCAAATGTCATCTGGCAATGGCTGTTACATGGCATGGAATGCATTAGGAAATAATTTAGCTAGTTGAGAAAGTCTCAGTGAAAGACTATACACTGTTTCCTTATTTTATATTTCAACTGATTCCTGAAAATATTACCCATGTACACAGAGAAAGTCAATGACAAGACCAACAGGGCTCAGATATCCTGTCAAATATCAGATAAAATATTGCTTACATATTCCTGTAGCTCTGCAATTTCCTAGCAATGTAACTAGAAGTGGCTCTTTTGCCAAAGACTGCGTATATATGAAAAGATAGGAAACAGAAAATTAAAGTACATTTTTCTCCAGAGATGATTAAATAAAGATGTCTTTTTTGCAAATATTTTGACCTTTTGTTACAAAGAATGGGAAAAGTTTGGCAAGAAACTTTCAGCTTCAAATCTGTTTTAAATCCCTCTGTAGCCTGGTTATATGTCCTGTCAGGACCCTTACTATTTTCTTTTTGATGAATCAGCACAACACAACACCATACGTGTCTTGTGACACGTTTGCAATTCGACTGGAGATTTTGGCCCAAGGAAGCAAGTAGTGTGAGTAGGTCTAATTAATCCACTGCTGGCTTTCTAAATGGACATTTTTGAGTTTTCAGTTGAAAGTTCCAGATTACTGATGTTCAGATGAAAAGTAAAAACTTTGACAGTTGACTTCTGCTGGCAGGGCAGAGCGTTCAGTAACAAATTTGCCATTTTCCCAAGAAAAGTTGAATGGGAAAACTTGGAGTGCCTCCTGCTCTCACACTGTTTAAGTCCAACGGATCACGTGCAGAAGCGGTCAGTCCATGGCATTTGAAAGGATGTGTGTTCCTACAAAGGCAAAAACAAAGTATGGGTTATTTTAAAATGTTAGCAGTAATGAATGATTTAAATTTTAAAAGGTCAGAAAAAAGAGATTCGTAAGTTTTCGTTGGGGATTTTGCACAGACTTGACTGTTAAATTACTTGTTTTCTTCAGCATTGATAACAGTTGCAGGTGACACTTTTTTCCTCTCCATTTGGAAGTCCTTCCAGTATAATTTATTTTTATATAGCTTTGTATAAGGTGCTGCGTCAGGAAAGATCCCAAAGACCTTCTGACACAAATACAGAAATGGAGCACTTCTTTTGTGAGAAGGCAGCAATCCCATGTTGCCAGTTTCTCATGTTCATAAATGGTGACTCAAAATCTCACAAGTCCAGGGGTTGGAAGTTCATTTTTTGTTTCTTTGTGGTTTGGCTTGCTTTTTTTTTTTTTTTTTTTAAATGAAATGCAATTCTAAAGTAATTCTGCCCTTTAAAGGGATGAACACTTTCATTTGTAAAAGAAAGAGAAAGGATTTTTAAAAAAAGAAGGAAGGAAGGAAGGAGGGAAGGAGAGAAGGAAGGAAGGAAGGAAGGAAGGAAGGAAGGAAGGAAGGAAGGAAGGAAGGAAGGAAAAAAAGGATAACTAAGATTCTTGGCAAAGGCAAGAACCCAGCTCACAAAAAGCTGCAGGTTTCAGGAATTCACAAAACACTGTAATATCTAAACAATCAGCTGGAGAGGAAATCAAGGCATCAAGCAGTGAAAGCGAAGTAAAGCTCCATGGTACCCAGGGCCTTTGGATCTTTAATGCTCATTCAGAGCACAAGGGCTCAGACTTAATTTCAGCTGAAAGTTCTCAGTATTACTACTTAGTGCCCAGTTCTCTTATTTTGGCTGGTTAAATGATGAAATTGTTCCGGCCTGACTTCAAACAATTGGTCCCCAGGTACTTTGCCAGGTCCTAGTGAAGTTTTATCATACTTGTAGCATGCAGCATTGTCCACTGCATTGATATTATTATGCTATTAATATTAAATATATTATATAATTGTTAATATTTAATATGTATATGTTACATCAATATTAAGAATGCCTGACACTTCTTACTGCAAACCCTATTTTCAGTTTAGTTGTAACTTCTCATACTTGCAATGATTTGACACAAAATTTTCTGTGCCAGGTGTCTGCCTCGGGCAGAATTTTGTGGTGTTCTTTGGTTTGTTTGTTGTTGTTTTTTCTTCTTTTTATGTCAGCCAAAGCAGCTCAGCTATTCCTGAGAAGTTGGCTAGGGAAAACCATGCAAAATAAACCTGGCAGTCTTTTTGAAGGGACCTCGTGTGTCCTTATCCTGGGGGAAAGCACTTAAACTTTGGCAAAGGTGTGACTTTTCTTTTGGATACCTGTTTCAGTTGGTAGGGTCAGATGGAAAACCTGCCAGAACAGCCGTGAACAATGAAAGTTTAAGATATCACAGTTCACCCTGTGCTCACACAGACCTGTTGGAATACAATGTTCAATATGGCCACACATGCCCAATGCCTTCAGCTCTGATCCAAAACCACCCTGATGTGTGTTTGCCCCCCAAAACTAGCAGCTCCTTCCAGCCCTGGTCACGAAACTGCCAACTTCTGGTAATAAGATAAAATGTGTGACACATTTCCACCATCTTTTCCCCTTGTGTTCAAGTTTCAACTTTATCTTGCTCGTGCTAAAAACATTTGCTTTTTTTTTTTTTTTTTTTTTTAATTCCTGAAATAAGTTTGCAAAGAACTGTTGGGAAAAAGGAGATTTAATCAGTAAATTTTAAGGCTAAATGCAGGACCAAGTCTTTCCTTACTTTTCCATCTGAATGATTTTAGCAGCAAGACACCTCCAAATGCATACTAACTGCACACGTTATGGGATGAGGATGTCTTCCTTCTTCTCGCACTTGGCTGAACATACCTGCCCTGTTCTCCAACATCTGTCTCAGATCTGGCCGTCCATGCCCAGAGCCTGAGACTGCAGCAGCTGTCTTCCCTTACGCTGGGAAGCCACAACGCATCCTGATGCATCCCCCCAAAGAGCGTGGTTTTACTTGGTGGTGTCCTGAAGGGCTTTTCTGCGCCGTGCCTCTTCCATCTACCCAGGAGATGCAGATCAGTTTGTCAGAATATTGCAGTAGATTGAAAATTTATCATAACTGAAGTGAAATCTCACAATTATTATTTCGCGTACAGCATCAGTTTGAATATTGCTTCTTTTAGTGGTATTCATACTCTCCAAAATGAATACAAGTATTTTTATTGTACAGATTTCTGCCATTTTTTCTCTGGATTGATGCTCTGGAGACCAGAGCAATTTCTAGGGAATTTGTAAGAACATTTCATTTAGTTTTATTTTTTTAACTTGCCACTTCTTTAAAATAAAAAAATTCTTAGGTTTACATTTTTGAGTATCTAAATTATATTGCTTATTAAATGCCACCCATTGTACATCTCTATAATTCATAAAAACACACAGAATAGTGATAATTGTCTTGCAAAATAATGTTTTAATATGCATAGTGTATAACTAGTCCTGTCTCTCCTTACAGTGTGTAACTGGTGTGTTAAAGAATGTCAGTATAGACAAAATTTGACTAAATATAAGATTTGTTCAGCAAATGTTTGATTGCTGCATCACAACCTTTTTATTATAGCATTCAGTTCAAAGATGTTTGCATACCTTATTCAGCAAGCTGCATATTTTTCCAGCTAAGGTTTGTATATTGTAGTCATTACATTTTTGCACACTTCACTGACTGAGCTGCATGGACTACTTTAACTATCACCAGGAATACTTGACTGAGTTCAGCTGCTTATTTGAGTGCTTCGGTTTGTGTACTTTATTACTTCAGTGGTGTATGTTGATAAAGTTCTGTTCTGTGCTGTTAAATTTTTGGTTCTGCCAATCTAACTATACACCATGCTGAGAGAACTGCACGCATTGCTAAGTGCTTACTCCGCGGTGAACATGAGTGGTTGAAATGTTATAATCTGCAGTGTTTTGTTAAATGAGCTGCATATTTTTGTTTTTATATACGTTGCTTACCCAGTTGTGTACATTTGCCCAACTCATTATACAAAATAAGCTTGATTGGAATAAGAACATTCTCTACCAGCTGTCTGCTCTGAGTCAGTATGTAACAAAATTAGCAACTTTCTCTTTCCAACAGTGGCATGATTGCATCCAAAGTTTGAGGCAATTGGTTTGGAGATCTTGTTTGTTTCATTCACTCCATGCAAACATCAAGATTAACAAACCAATTTGTTGCAACTTAATTTGTTTTCACAAATATGAACAGAGTTAAGTAACAGGAAAAACTCAGCATTCTAATACAGGAAAATGATTCCATGTAGAGTATGGAATATATGCACTTATATAGAGACCTGAATACAATAATACAATTTAAAGCCATACATTGTAAACATCAGAAGATGGAAAATAACTAGAGAGCTCCCAAGATGGATATTTGATCAGATAAACAATATCCTAAATACTTAAAACTACAAATATAACATTTTGTAAATTAAGTGTGTTTCATCGAGAGTTATACAAATAAGCTCATCTCATGACCATTAGAAAATCTCAAAATACCGCAATAGACAAAATCCATGAAAACTCATGTACAGAGATATGTAGTGTGCTCATTAACATTCATAAAAAATTGAATTAACATCTTTAAGAAAGTGGTTTGCTCAACTTTAGTTTTTTGAGTCACTTCCAGTAAAAACTACAGGTTATTCTTAGATTTTGTTTGACTAATTTGCAGAGTTTGCATACGTAGCAGCTTGTGTGTCCATTTACAAAATCTTCAGCACTACTTCACTTCAAAAAAAATTTCTTAATTTTTCGTGAGTACAGAGATACTTAATTAGAGCTATATAGTTTACCTGGATTCCTACCTGCCCCACATGTAACAGTAAATGTGCCTGGCTCCTGTCGTCAGTGTCCCACTGCTGATTGCTTTCACTTTCATGTTATAATTCGCTTGTCTGAGCAGACTGCTTGGAAGATCCAGGGTTGTTGTTTTTTAAAAAAATTTACATATGAAAGCTTAATTGATCTTATTGCTTTAGTCAAAACTGTTTGATTTCATACAGTGGCCATTTAATTCTCAGACTTCTCATGAACCATTGTTTAAGAGTGTAAACATCACAATAGTTCTAAAAACAAACGTGTGAATACCTAGGGACAAATGCAATTTTTAGTTGTCTGTCTTCACTGATACGTGTGGAAAAGAACTTTAAAGAGAGAGGTACAAATGAAATGTATTAGTATATCCTGGAACATTATATCAAAATTAGTTTAGTGTTCAAATTTTGGTTTTTCTGTGTATACTAATGAGTATGAGGAACCAGGTATACTGGATTTAGTGTCTGATAAGTAAAGGTGCTATGTGAGATGGGCTAGATCCAACCTAGACTTTCTTAACAGAAACAAAATAAGTAATTTAGCATAAAATGACTTACAGCAGACAGATGGTAAGGAAGAAGGTTTTGTCTCTGTTTTCTCTTTTCTTCCCCCAGCATGAATTTACTTTCAATATCAGTCCATTACCAGTAAAGATCTAGATTTTGCTCATCCTTTGAACTGTAAAGTATCAGCTACAGTTTTCCCAAATTATTGGTCTAAACTGAGATCAGAGTTGGGCTCTTTTCTTCTCTATCATATTCAGACGAATGATGCCTATGTGCAATTTCTACTGTGCAGGTATCCTGTACAATTTTTGCAGAGGAAAATTGTTTTGCCAAGGGAAGTGAAGAGAAATATTTGTTTCTTTGGGGACAGAAAATCAGAAATCTTTAATTTTTTCCTGCTGCTGTGTGAGGCCTAAGCAGGTTGAAAGAAGCAACTAAGAAGCTTCAAGAGATGAAGCAGTGGGAAGGTTTTTGTGAGGACTGCTACCCTGTCTCCCAGCTTTCCATCAACCTCTCTAACACTAACTGCAGCAGACTCTTTTCTGTTTGCTTTTCTGTTTTCAGATCTGAGTAACTTATTTCGTTGTATGGCCAGGATACCTACTGGAAAACCAGCATACTAAATTGAAAACATACATCCCATGTATATCACTGCAGTGTAAACCAACATTGACTATTAAAATACTACAAACACACAGGGTATCCGTTATCTGAGATCTATGGAGAGTAACAGTAATTCATAAGATACACATCTATTCTATATATTTTTTGTGTATATTTTTATGCAGCTGGTATATGCAATACACACATAAACTCTTTCATAATTTATACTTGACCTCTTTTTTTGTTTTGTTTTGTTTTGTTTTTTTTCCCCCCCAGAGAGTAATTTTTAATGTCGTCAACTTCAGCAAAACAAAAAGCCTCTATAGAGATGGGATGGCTCCAATGGTAAAATCCACAAGCAGACCGAAATGGTAAGTTATAATTTCCAAGCCTTGCTCAGTGAGATAAAAGTGTTTTACTTGACTCTTTCTTGTAGTGAAGACCTTATATCTCAGGTGCACCTTTTGGTAACAGTAGGAGGGAACTTTGATGCACAAGCAGTGTTGTGAGGACACATTCCCTTTGGAGCAGATGGACAGTATGAATTCTGGAGGCCCCTTCCAGCCTTGCTGTGATGGTGTGTTGTAGCGCCTTGTTTCAAGTCGCATAACTGAAGTGATGTCCATTCAAGCAAACTGAACATTCAGGTCTTGGGGCAAATTATTTTTAGCGACATCCTCACCGTTCAACTGCTAGCACAGACCCTGGCCCAGTTTTGGTCTGACAGCTAGCAGTCTCCTAAACAAATCCTGCAAACAATATGGGAGACGGACTGGGCCTGGACTGGTTCTGAAAGGCTGTTTGGATTTATTCCCCGTGTTCTGGGGTGGTTGGAGTTTAGTGGCAGAATGTGAGCTCTGCCATGGGAATTGACCTCGGCTGAATAAGCAGTGTCTGGTCTGCTTTAGCTAAGACAGAAGGCCAGACAACCTGGTCGTAAGCTACATGACATGTGCAACATAGAAACGCATGCACATATGAAACACATGAACACCCATACAGATGGTACATTTTCTCAAAGCAAATGTAATGAAACCTCTACTGTGAATAATAATATGTAAATCTAATGAGTCCTAATGCATGCAAGACTCCCAAGAATTACATGATTTGCTTTTAGCTGGGAGACTTGTTTGAATATGGATAGTGAGGTTAGGCCATAAGTGTACAGTAATGTATTCTTGTAAGCCTGTACAGCTGCTTCTTTTTATTGGTTAATTAATAATACATTTGATCAACCTGCACATTATCTGAGCCTTATAAATATATCTTTCTTAATTACTTCAACTGTCACAAATTTTCCATGTTAACTTTTAGCGGTCATAAGATCATTGTGACTGTATGGCTTCCTCTTCGTACGACCAACAGAATGGCTATTTGGTTTTTTATCGAGATAGTAAGGTCATATGGACAGAAGAGCTGTATCACAGTACAGTTGGTGGATGGAGTCAATTCCAGCTCAATAGCAGCATGTAATAATGTTGAAAATTAATTTAAAAAATCCATTGTGTTTAGTGTTTTTGTAGCAAAAGTCATGTAAATTGCGTTTACTATTTAACTTCAGAAAAATCTTTTGGGACATAGCAGGGCCACATTTTTCAAGCATACTTTAATCATCTTTCAAAACCTTTTCCTTCTCTCACTGCGGTCTGATATTTGCAGCTAAGTATATTGTGTGTTAAGTTTATCTATAAATCAGATATTGCTTTCATACAAATTTTATGCCTTACTTTGCTTTCAAATTAAAGTGTAAATCTTACAAAACAATGCAAAATGGGCTTTTTCTAGAACATATAGGCTCCTTCACTGTTTTTAAAACAGATTTCTCTTCCATTTCCCCAGAGATCTATTTATTTTTGTGTTTTATATTTTTAGGGGATGTATTTTGCTCCCATGAAAGTGAGGAATGAATAACATTGCCTGGAGCCAAGCAAAGTGTAGGCAGCAGGTGCTGAGCAGCTTCCTTGTACAGGGCTACTACCATACTTTAATCCTGTTTCAGAAATTCTAGCTGTAATTTTTTCTTTAAAAAGATCATTATTCTATTAAGATATTTTTATTTTTTTCTAATAGTCTGTGTGTGAAAACACCTTGCTGTACTTTGAAGGTGCACATTAAGTCATACTGTTATCAGGGACCTTAGTGATATTGGGGTCTACTCATATCACACCATACTATAATTTTCTGTCTTGATGTTAATAGGAGTTATACATGTGTTTTCCAAGTGGGAAAAGAGCTTCCTATTAGAGCTGTCTTCCATTTGGATTATGCCTTTTACAATTACCTCTGTATCTGTTTCCATGGCATTCTAGTGAAACCTGTAAACAAAATTTTCTCTTTTTTTTCTTTTTTTTTTTTTTTTCCTGAAATAGGATTTACTAGTACTTGAGGTTGCTAATGCATCATACAGGTAGTTGTGGTCCTTGAACATGAACAGGACAATATCCAGCTCCATCGATTTGATCCTGTTTGATGCTTTGTATAAATTAGTCTAGTAAGCATTACTGAATCATTCGGCACTGTGAAAGTGCTGAGGTTTACACGAGGTTACTTGAGATTCAGAACTGTGGAAGGAAACTATTGGAACTGTCCACCTTATATTAAGATTTAAGTCAGCACAGAAGAAAGTGGGTATAATGTAGTTAACTTAGAACATGATATATTAATTACAGTAAGTTGAAGAAACACAAAAGTTTTAAAAATCAAGTTAAAAGGAAGAATATTATCAGAAACCGTGGTCTCCAAATATTCTGTAACAGAGCTCAGTCCTTCATCTCTGAACTCTTCTTTACTAAATATTTGAGGAATTCATCATTATTGTGCCTGCCTGTGGATCCATACTGAAATTCTTCCAACTTGTCTGGCCACACTGATAGAAGCAATGCTGTGTCACACATAACTATTCAACTCTCTTTTTATACAACCAGGTTTGACTTTTAGGGTGATAGGTCTATTATTTTCCTCTTTGCATTTGAGAGGTATGGGTACATTACTCCTGTTAGTAACAGATATTCAAGCCTGAGTTATGCCCTTTTGATTTAAATGCAAAAGTTCCCACTGTATTCAGGATAGGATTTGACCATATTACTTGCAAAATCCTGCATATCAAAAGTAGATTGGCCTCCAGAGACTGTGAATTTTAATGTTTGTTTTGAATGTGGTTATGCGAACATGGCTCCGAGCTTTGCAACATTTTGTGAGTTTGATTCTTGACTCTGGAACAAATAACTGCCAAGCGCTCTTGAAGCAGAGAGTGTGTCAAACACAGATCAACGTTTTTGACCTGTATTCTCTTGCCCTGTGGGGTAAGATCTTTAAATGCAGTCAGCATCAAGGTTCAGCTCAGTGTTACTGATGTAAATGGAGTATATCACTGTCATCAAAGCACTCTATGTGGACACAGATGTTCTGGTGTTGACATATTCTTCTCTTTTGAAGTAAGGCCAAACATTTCCAGTAATGAGCTACTTAAAAAGAGGAAGCAGTATGCTGAAGGCTAAGGAAAAAACAGATTTCACGGTAAAGACGACAACTATTTTTAAAAAAGAAAAAACAGAAAATTAAATTCTGGTTAAAATTATATCTATTTTGCCCATACACAGTAACAGATTTACTGAATATTCTTTCCCAGAGGAAACAAAAAAGAACTAAGTAGGTTAAGTTCTCAGTCGCTCTACCCATCTTTTCTGTGTTTTTTGTTGACGTGCTATGTTGACACCAAATAGTATGGGGCTGTGTCGGTTGCATCGGTCAAATTTCACTGCAATGAATCAATCACAGCTGATACATAGAAATGCAGCATTGCGTCACACCATGTTACATCAGTTGCACTTCATAACAAATCGGACAAGATGAAACTCCAGATTTTATTTCAAGCCAGTGAAATGCGCTGTGTCTGATCACTTAGTGTTTTTGCTTAAAATTAGCTGGTTGTTCAGAAGTATTACGCCAAGATTTTAAAGAATAGGTGTTTTTTCTCAATAATGACTACTACAAATATCAAAACCTCAATTACTGTAGCACAGACCTGTTCTGTTTTGACTGGGTCTTTTTTCTTTGTCTCATTTGCGGAGGTGAAGAATTTGAGGAAATTAAATTTTGGTATGCTGATGCAGTTTCTACTGTAATTTTCTTTTTCTTTGCTGCTTCATTTGAGTGCAACCTAATTTTGTTGCAGTTTCTTAATCATGATTTCACACTAAAGGCTCTGTCCTTGGGAGGTATTCATAAAACCTACCATGTGGGCATAGCAGTAGAAGACCATTTAAGTGCATATACTGCACTATTATATTGACTGCACGAAGTTTTACAAGTTTCTCAAAGTGAAATAGAAGAGTGAGTTGTTCGAGAGGCAGCAGATTTTCCAAATGATGAAGTGAGCAAATATTCCCTTTGGGCAGAGAACAGCTATAACTCTTGATTATTCAGTGTGAGCATTGCCTCATTGGGGACATTAGTTTTTCAAATTGTGCTAATCTTTTAAAAGTAACAACTGGCCACTCATCACCTTAGGTATTTCAGCAAGATCATGTGCAAAACTCTAATTAGTATTTATAGAACAGCAACTCCTCCCAGTAGAATAGTAGCAGTAGCTGGCAAATATCTGGTTGACACCTGTTAAGTCTTCAGACATCTATTGTATTTTATTCTGCATTTCAAATGAGCAGAGAGCAGTAGGTGAAGTCCCCATAATTAAAGGATAAAGGATAATAAATAATATGGTTCTTGAGTGGATGAACACAAGGTTAAAGGCTGTTCCGCAGTTGTGATGCCGTATTTCAGGAATTGTTTGTTTGTAAGTAATAATGCTAGCTAAAATATTATGGAGCCTTCAGCATATGAGAGAGGATTTATGTCTAGATTTACATGTGTTTTGTTTATAATGTCAGATTTCAAACTGCTTCTTGGCAAAGCAGCTACTTTCTTCACTGTCTTTTATCTCACTCGGCATTGATGGCTTTTAACTGGATAGCTGCCTTCCCCAGCAAGCACTCCAGTACCTCTGTTGCTATAACATCTACTGTTAAATACTCACAACACATTGCTTCTGAAGCGTTTTTCTTTTCCAGTAAACCTAGGAGTACAGAAAAACTTCTAGGTAATTAATTCAAATTTGAATCTATATGTATCTTGGTAAATATTGTCACGATGGGGAATTTTGGTAGACATCGCGAAAAGCAATGCAAGTTTTATGAACAATACTCCCATATGTTCCATTCATCAGAAGGGGACAAGACTGAGAAAATCTGAATTTTGAGTAGCTAAAATGTGTTGATTCTTGCCAAGTTTCTTTAACATTTGTGTCTACAATGCAGTGTTACAATCACTACCATGTCTACCAGGCTGCATTATACATTCAGAGACTTTCAGCAGCATTTTTAGTATGTATTTATATATCTTTAGCCATAAGATAAGCTGTTTGTGAAATGAGCTGTCATTTGTGGTGAAACAGTTTGAGAATAAGGCACTAAATATATATATAGCTTGCTAATCTGAAAGACTAGAACTGCTTACTTTAAAATATATAGTGGGCCAGGGTTAGTGATAACATCACCTGAATTTAGGTAAAGAAGATGAACTAGCTGTTATCATTACCTGATTCCTTCCTTGGCCTATTTTACAACTTTGGCTACTCTCAGAAGTTTGCTCCTTTGCCAGTTGTGTAATGCAATGTGTGATTGTTCCTGCTTTCCTCCAGGATCTGGCGAGAACACTTTTGGAGGTTCAGAAATATTTCCCATGGCACAGGTGTGTGTTGATGCATTCTTTGCCAGGTGCAGATCTGGCTCCTCAGAGCTGCTCCCTCCCTTGTGCTAGTACAACTCTGCGTAGGATCACCAGACAGGGAGCTGGCCTGGATTAAAAGTAAACTTTCAAGGAAGAGAAAGAGGATTTAGTCTTGGCCTGGTTCATCACATAGATCCAAAACAAATTGTATGGGTCCAACCGGAGAAGCAGTGGGGGAGGTGGGAATAAGTGGCTGGAGCAGAGGCAAAGGAATGAGGATAGCAGCTGCTAGGAAAATGCCTAGAGAATTGTCTGTGGAACCACAGCCTCCATTTCAATAACTTGTAGCATTTTATTTGGAAAAAACAGGCAAAAAGACATTGCAGTATTGACCTTTTAAAATCCCACATTGAGTGATAAGCAGGAGTAGTTTTGTCTTGGTCTTACTGTAGCTCTTTGGAAGAAAATAAGATGTTTTTAGACAGTTTTGAGGTTGGCATGTATATGAAAGTAAAATAACTGCCTCTGAAATCAATCCCTGGGTAAATTAATATTTGTGTGAATCTTGTGAAATAAGAAAAGAAGCAGACCTAACCACTCTACAAACCCATCAAAGAAATGCATTCTCTTCCCCTTTCCCAGTCCAGCAAAGGTAGTTATTCCTGGGAATATAGAGAGGTTACCTATCACTCTTATCAGCAACAGCTTTTGTGGAAATAGAGGAGAGTTTATATTCTGCTGACACAAAGTACGAATCAGATCCCAAAACTAGTGTGTTTGTTGTGCAAACTAAATGGGATTCCTTTGTGGCAGGAAAGAAAGTTACATTTTATTGACTGGACACGTTACTGGAACTTTAAGATGCATGGAATTGTATTGGGGAAAAAGAATAACAAGGAAATTAAATTAATGTAAAAGGCAAGTGAATTTTAGGATTCAAACAGAAAATAATGAAGAAGCTCCAAAGGACTGCTAAGCTATCATTTAAAAACTCTAGCTATTTTGTATGTATGCGTTTCCTCATCATTTATCTGACTGATCTCCTATAAATCAATTTATTTAGATTACAGCAGAGTCAAAAGGCCCCAGCCAGGATCAAGACTCATTGTGCTTAGTGCTGTGGAAACATATAAACAGACAAAGTCCTTTTCCAAAGTTGTGAAAATTTTATGATTGATTTCAGTAAGAGCAAAGTTAGGGCAATACTGAGCACTTCTGAAAATTCCATCCTTAAAGATTTATTCCAAGCAGTAACTGTTTAAAAAATGACATACTGCTTACATAAGAGTCTAAATATTTGATGGTTATAGTATTTACATCTAAAACACCAGAGGCTATGTGCTTTAATACCTCAATCTGTTTCCCATATACTCTGTCAACATGAGTTCCCTGCATTGATTGAGGGCACTCTGTGATCCCTAAGGTTGTATTCATGAAAGGTTACCCTTGGTACTACTTTATTCATGAAAGGTTTGAAGCGCATAGGAAACAAATGGGTCTATTCCTGCTAGGTGCATTTTTGTTATCTATAAATAATTACTGGGGTGCTGATGAGAAATTAAAAATCTTAAAAAGGTGCGGTTGCCTGAAAACAGTTCACCCATCACCAGTGCAAATCACAATGAAATTTACAGTTGGGAGGTTTTGTGGCAGTTTAAAACAACCGAATTGTAGGTTTTTCCCACTGCGGTCCATGGTATTGAGTTTAATGGCTGCAAAATATGACCAGAGCTGTGTGTTGCATCCCATCCTGAAACAGGTCATTCTCTTTCCTCAGGTGATGGGCATTTGGTGGAACTGATTGCATGAAAAGTGTTCACAGAACTGGGTCCCTAACCTTGGCAGGTTTTAAAAAAAAGTGTATAAAATTGAGGCTTTTTCCCCCAAAATGAGTCTGTAAGTTAGATAAATATGGGCAGCACTGAACTCAAAGCAGAGTCAAACTACCAAGGGGACATTGCAGCTTTTCATTGCAATTTTGTACTTTGAACTAATGGAGCGAAGCAGAATGAAAATCACCTCTGTTAAGAATGGCATTTATCAGCCGTAAGTACTTAGTAGTAAGAGCCCTACACAGACAAAGCTGAGTGTCACCAAGAAATGTACTTGAAAATCAGACTGTTAACACAAGACTACACAAATAAGAGCCAAAAACTGTAATCAGAAAATGCAACAACTCTTTAAGAATGTTTTAATGGTCTGAAGAGTGCTAGACAAGTTGAATTTAACAAGATGTAATAACCTATGACATAATATAATTGAGAATGCACCAGGACGCAGCACAGTCAGGTTAAATTTTGGCTTTCCTTCACTTAGCCTTGCAACTTTAAAGATCTTTCAATATATGATTTTAAAAATACATAGTACTGTTTAAATTTACATACGACATAAGAGGATGTGCAATATCTCAGAAATAGAATTCTAAGTAAAGTTAGGGCTGAAATATCCAGCCTAATATTTTAAGATGTTTGTTTTAATCATTAACAACAACTTTTCCATTAATTTTCGGTGAAGAAACGATATTTAGTGCAGAGGAAAAGGTAATGGGAACTATTCGTAGTGAACTTCTGATAAAAGTGAGATGGTTATCAGGCACCTGCCTTATATTTGAAGTGCATTAGTAAAAGCCAAAGCAATGAGTTCAATTTCTCTTTTAATAGAACATAAAATAGAAGACA
This sequence comes from Balearica regulorum gibbericeps, assembly GCF_011004875.1. Taxonomy (NCBI): domain Eukaryota; kingdom Metazoa; phylum Chordata; class Aves; order Gruiformes; family Gruidae; genus Balearica; species Balearica regulorum. The sequence goes on from NC_046191.1 coordinate 8,451,975, forward strand.
AAAACATTTTGCTGTACTGTGGAAATTGAGAATTGTAGAGAAAATAAGCACTAAATAAGTATGGAAGCAGATAATGCAGGAACAGAACATTAAAATAATAGGTGCTGTATCTTGAACTTTGTCTCCTGGGATTTAACAGCTGTATTAAAACCCAAAGTATAAAAAACCTAATTTTTATGCTGTAATTACTAGGGTTAAGTTATGAATTAACTTCTGTATGATATGTCACTGATTTGAGAGAATTGCAATTTAATAATAGAATAGAGATAAGATCTTTCCTGCATCTCTAGATGCTGAAGCAGTGGCTGAAGTTTGGTTTTCAACTGCTTGAAGTAGGATTATTGAATTCTAGCTTGAAAGTGAAACTTGTCTTCCTGCTTCACTATATTAAGCATCTCTGAGATTGAAAACCTAGCAAGAGCTCTCCTAGCATGATTAGAAAGTATCCAATATGTTTTGACACCAAATACTAATTCCAATCTTTCTGTCTAGTACTGCTCAGGCAGCACAGGGATAACTGGCTGTCAGATGCTTTGGGTAACAGAAAGGTGAGGCTCCAGGCTCTCAGTGGAAACCTGGCAGCCTCGCTGACAGTTCCCTGCCCCTGGAAAATAAAAGTGCTGCTGGGGAAGGGAAAGGCTGTGCTGGATCTCAGCTGGAATATTAGCCCTTTGGAAACCATGAACCGTTAGTGCAGGTTTGAACAACACAGTACCTTCATTACTGCTCTCAGACAGTCAGGTTAGTCTGCACATGTTCTCTCAGCCACTTAGTAGATCTGTTGGTGGAAACCAGGGCTGGTATTTCTCTGCCTAGGATCTCAGGCAACCAGGCTAGAGAATCTCTCCAGTACTTGTGATGGAGTCCACAGGCTGGGACTTATCCACAGCATGGTTATGCAGATGGGGTGCAGGTGAGCTGTGCAGCTGAAGTGCAGGTGTCCATCCTCAGGGCATTATATTTGCCACAGGTGTGCAGGGACTTGAAAAAAGGAGCTTGTGGCTTCCTCTCTGTCATGCTACAGCTGGGAGGCTCTAAGGCAGGAGGTGAGATTTGCTTGTACTGGTTGTCTATGGGCTTTTTCCCAGTTCCTAAACCACAATAGCAGGTGAGCTGTTTAATCATTTTTATCTTTTAACAGTGAGATGTGTGTAGTAATTGTTAAAAATAATGATGATGAAGCCATGAAATGCTTATTTAAACTGCTTTGTTTGAGGTAAGATGGCTTGTGTGGGCCTAGGCTGAGAGGGGACTGGCTGTGGTAGGGCTGTCCCTCAGGTACTGCCTGTCTCCCTTGCATTGCTCGGGCTCTACCTTGTGCAATTTTGCTGCTTTCTTCCCCCATTTTTCTCATTCTGTGCTTTTGCATAGCCTCTTCTCCTCAATGCTTCCAAGCCTGAAGAGAAAATGGTGGGTGTTGGAGATGAGAGGACCCAGGCTTTGCTGCTAAGCTTGGCCCCTTTGGAGAGGCCTGCAGGTGTGTAAGTGGGTTGTGGGTGTTTGCTTGGGTGCTCTCTGCCCACAAACAGCATGGCTGAGGGAATTGTGCCGTGAGAAGTAGAGTAATGAAAACAAAGTGTCCTGTCAGCAGCTCAAGAGGTAGATTTTTATTAGGGATTAGTTGTGAATTTATTAAGGAATTGCAGGGGGTAGCTGGGACTGCAGTGAGGTGATTTCAAATGGCAAAACTAGGAACTTCCAAAATTTGGAATTGCTATTGAGGCTGAGGAAGAAAATTGTTTTTTGTGTTAGCTTTTTGTTTGAAGACTTCACCATTGTTCAGCCTTTTTCAGGTGCTGTTGTAGAAAATAGTGTGTTCATTCCATGAAGAATTTTGCAAAATAGTTTATTGAAAGTGTGTGATACCCTTCAGCAAATTTATAAGAAAGGCCATTGCAGCTCAAGATAAAAAGAGATTCAACTTAAAAGGATAGATTTACCATAGAAAGAAAATGAGGAATATCGAAGTTAAAATAATTTACCATGTCTTTTAATATTTGATAAAACCCTCTCCTAATATTTTTCTCAGTGTAGTTAAAAAGCACCAGTACCTCACAGCTTTCAGACCAGCAGTGATATAATAATTTAGCTTTGATAAAGAAAAGACTTTTCCCCTATCTGCTACTCTACTAGATAGTTTAATACTCTATGGTTGTCCTTTAAATGTCATTCAGTCAATGAAGAGGAGTCATGCAGCATATATGTGTTTGTGTGTAGGTTTTTTTATTAAATGTAATCCCCTGGGCTCTCCTGAGGGACTGCCACTATCCTGGGGGTGCTGGTGGAAGGGATTGTGGTGCAGATCCTGCCTGGAAAGTGTTTGGGCTATGTGCATTTGAGGAATGACTCAGCAAGGGGAAGAGTGCGGCTGCAGGTGCAGTCAGAAGGGCTTTACCTTAAGGAGCACCTTCTGTAGCTAAAAGCCAGGTCAGTCAAGGTAGGCAGGGAAGGAAACATGTTCAGATTCACTGGGTGCTAATCCCTGCAGGCAAAACTCTGATGCTTGTTTTAAAAGGGGGAGATCCTGTCTGTGCACCTTATGAAATGAAGGGAGGTTTGATTTAGGTGGGAATCATAGATATAAATACAATTTTCTGTATAAGTAAAAAAAAAAAAAAGCCTTGTGGTGTAGTGCTGTACGTCACATTGCTTGAGCATATGTGGTTATGTTAACTGTTAACATTTCTGTCTGAAAAGCACATAAGCTTTAAAATCAGTAAATTACATGCAATCTTGGCCTTTAATGGTGTACTGAGAATGATCACCTGAAGGAAATTTCTACTGTTGTGTGGTTGCAAACTACGAGTCTTACTCAGAGCATGGAAACAAGGGGAGAAAAAGTATGAGGCATCAGTTACACAGAAGAAAACATGAATAGCTTTTCTTTTGAAAGTATTTAACAGCTGTAACTCTGCTTTCCTGTCATTATCTCTGAGTAAGCATGGGTATGGACATTTGTACATCAGCCTGAAAGGGAACACTAAACTGCGGGTCTGCCAGTAAGGAAGCCAGGTGCAAAGGGTAGAGTCCATGTCAATATTCAAAAGATATCTTAAAGCATCATGTAGGAGTCAGTTGTTGTGCTTTTCTATTTCTGTAACTGTGGGATCTACTGAGAGTTTTTCTTTCAGAGTTACTCTGAAGTATTTCCCCCTGGCCCCTGATGTGAGGTACCCATACATCAGAAGTTGGCATCTGTGTGGCTGTAGTCTCTGACAAGTCTCGCAGTACAGTGAAAACAAACAGAGCATTCTGGATTTGTCATTTCTAATACTCATCAAGTTTTATCTGTGTACCGTGAAAGTATAAAACCAATAACCTAGATGAATCATAAATGTCTGGGGTGTGTATATATGTTTGTGTGGGATGCTCCTTCCATTTGTTTTCTTTTCCTTTTATTTTGGCAAAGAATTCCAAGTTTACACTAAGAGGCTGGGCTTCAAAACCATGTCTGAATAGAGGAAATGAAAGAGTGGATAAAAATGGGGAGAAAATAGTAGCCTGGAGTGAAATGTGTGACTAACTCTGCGTCTGAGGCCTCTGGATACTAAAATTATGGAAGGAAATAAATTGTGTGTTGGCTACAGGTTTTTCTTAAGCTTTTAAAGCAATAGAAACCAGGATGTCTTCTATACAAAGTAACAGTGAATTTAACTGTAACCAAGCATGGCAAACTGTATTTTAGTTCTCAAGACTCTTATCTCACTGCACAATAGAGCATAGCATTTACATTCACAGTACTGCCACTGTGTGGCTTCCCCTGAAATTCTGCAGGTAAGGAAAGCCATTCTCTACGAAACCATCAAGACTCTCAAAACAGTGTGCATGTGTGGGAAGGAGAGGGATGGCAGTGGAAATTGTATGAATGCATTTCAAGAGACTTACTCTTTTGTTTTATGTTTGAGTTTAGTTTTTGTTTGCCTTTCTTGAAGGAGGGTCTTCATGCTTGTAAAGTTTCTGCCCTCTGAATACATGTTGTCAGCACAACCTAGCACTTCAACACCTTGACATTTACAGCTGAAACTGAAGGTTTTACTCTGTTTCAAAAGCTGGTACACAATTTTAGGTTCAAACCAAACTTGTTAGTAGAGTTTCTTTTTAAGGTTTTGGTTATTTGAAAGTGCAGTGCAATGAAATAGAGATCTACTAGCAGGAACTTGTGCTAACATAAATAAAGGCTGTTTATAGCTTTAATTTAACATGTAATTAATAAGAACTATTTCTCTTGAAGCCATCAGAAATGTGGATTAAGGTTTAGAAAACCTTCTGGTAAGTGAAGCTGAGATACTTTACAGCAGATGCACAAGTGGAGTACATATTCACAGACAACACTTACGAGTATCACTAATATATTCTGCCTGCCAGCATGAGCCATGTGCATGAGAAGCTAATGGTCACTAGTGCCTCAATAAAAGCTATGTACTAGAATATCTTTTTTAAGATCCACCTTTTAGTACAGTATTCGATATTTTGAGTTCTAATTTCAAAATGCATGTCCATACTCACTTATGTTGGTATCCAAACATTTTTGATTTCTTAGGGAGTGGGGGGTGAGAAATTATAAACAGTTTAAAATGTCCCAAAGCTCTCTGACACTTAGCAACCCAATACAGTATTGAAGTCAAGCTTAAGAAATTCTTAATACTTCAGGTCAATTTTATTAAAATATAGTATCTTTTTACTTGTGGTAAATGAGACTCAAACCTCTAGAGTTATTGAATAGTACTCATTTTTTTTACTTCTACTTTCTGCAGGGCTGTGCTGGATATCATCTCAGTTTAAAACTAAACAGCTGTGTTTTTCAAATGATAGTCAATTAGGGTTTTTTTGTGATATATAAAACTGGAAAATGGTGAAATATGTTTCTCTTAAATTTTTGTGGCGTATCAGAGTGTGGCTAGGTAGGTGAGGGTCAAAAAAATCTGGAAACTAATAGTGACTGCTGCATCTTTGATATTGTTTGACTTCTACTCTCATTTCATATTGTATTTCCTGGAATGTGAGATATGAACTTCAGAAAAGAGCCTTGAAAACAAGTACAGTATATTACAGGCATGAAAATTCAGCAGTATTTGGAAGTTGAAGTCATGTATTCAGTTGCACAATAATAAGCTAGTTGTGAAGTTTTTAATTGCAAAGGAGAAAACTTTTCACTCGGTAAAGAAAACTTCTAAAAGAACTAAAGGAAGGAAAAGAAAATATGCCTGCTTCTCCAAGTGATGGTACCACACTTGGATTGCACAACAGGGCTGAACCTCTGACAGTGCTCCTGACTAAAAGCTGCCTAGGACATATATACAGATGAAAACAGTTGCCTTGGGTGGATAAAATGAGTCAACTGAGGTAGGAGGGCTTTAAAAGTAAATAATGAGGTGTTGATAGGTTTTGAAGAGTTAGGGTGATTCTGCTTGGGTTTTTGTGGGACATCACGAGAGGGCTGATTTCAGGAATTCAGCCAAGGTGGTTATAATGTTTGGTTGTCCTCTGCTCAGAGTCCCATCCCAAGATAGAAATATAATGCTTAACTAGTGTTTATTATCACATTTTACAGGAGGAGAGATAAAGGTAAAGGATAATAGATTTTTTTCAAGGTCATTATAAGGATCAGCTTTGGAGAAAACTTGGAATTTTTTCATTCTGTGTTTCTCAGTTCAGTGATCTGAAAACAACAAAAATCTACTACCAAATTTACTGCATTATAGTGTTACATTATTACCATGAAACTTCATCAAATGCATGGTCTGGCTGTAAGCAGGTCCAACTTGGGTTTGGATATTTATTTATTTAGACTTATTCAGAGAGTTATTTTGAAACTGGGAGAAATATTGCAAGTTTCTGGGTCTTCAGAGTGCAGAAAACTGTTTGCTTTGTTTCAGAAGCATATTACTGCTCCTAGCAGGATTTAGTACACTTTTTAGTTATAAGGGAATATTTATATTCACTTTTTCTAATTTGAGAGCTAGTATTTGCCTCTCACTATTTAGATAGAAGTTATCTGCTGCTAGATTACTGGAAAAAAAATCACCCTTTTATCTCCTCAGAATACTTGCATGAATTTTTTTGGCATGTTTTAAAGCTGTCTAAAAATATATCCAGACACTCCAATCAAAGCAACAAAAAGGTTTCCCATAAGCTTCAGTACAATTAAACTCTATGCTCCCTTCTAAATAAACCATGTGCTGGGTCAGTAGAGCTCGCAAGAGACATCCTCTTTACACCCACTGTTTGCACGACTTTCTACTATAGATCTTCTGCACAGGTTTGGAAACGTGGCTCTAACTGCCTAGAAAACCTGCATGTAATGTTAGATTTAGCTTTCAGAAGTTTTCCAAGTAAGTTTGAACCACTGAAATGAAGGTTCATAACACAAAGGTTGTCATAACCTTTGTTGAAACGGTGCCCTTATAATGTGGCGTATTAAATATTCAACACAGTTTGCGGCAGATAAAAAGCAATTTTGTTTAATTTTTCCTAAATATTAATGCTATCATGCACCTTAATCCTTTCATTATAATAAAAATTTGTTCAAGCTCATTCTTATTAAACATTTTCTAATTTATAAGGATATGGATGATATGGATGTTTTGCTTCTGATCCTAATAAGTAATAAGGCCAAAATGCCATGGTAAAGAAAAAGGGTGGGAGCTCAGAGGGGAGCCTTCACTAGTATATAGGGAAGAATTACAGGCTAGCGAGATAACTTTATTCTTTCACCCAAGGACACCAAAGACAATGCTTACCTCCCAAGTAACCCTGCTCAAAGCTTTGGGTTGGTTGCCAAGGAATGAAATGAAATACCTGCAAAACACTCAGTGAAATGACCTGGAAAATAATTTATAAAGAGGTTGCCATTCACTTTTGAGTGAGGACTATTCTTCCATCTGTATGTCTGAATGACAGAAAAAAAAGGAAAAAAATTCCTGGATTGGAATTAGTTTCAAATCAACTTTTCTCTGCATTGTAGAACAAAAATGTAGTTGGCAATTATTTATAATGCTAATTAAAGACTTGTTCCTTCAAACACTTACTACTAATAGAGTTAGTGGAGGCAGTGAGGCCTTAGTTCAATAGCAAATGTTTCCCATAACCTATCCATCTACACCCAAAGACAGCAACAAGGTATGCTACACATGAATATTAACAATGAAAAAGAAACAAGCCAGTATTGTTCAGAATTTAAATATGTTTATGCAATATTATACTCAGTCCAAGTATATTGATGTGGTTCCACTAATTGCAGTAAAACGACAGCTGGCAACAGGGCTGGGTCTGGCCTGTCTTTGTGTTGGGTCTGATGTCTCTGTTTTAAAAAATTTTTGTTTACTCTTCCTTCTTTCATCTAATTCAAATTTACACACAGAGAAAAGGAAATTCACATATTTTCTCTTAAAACTAAATTTTTATTACTATGTAGCTTTTCTCTCCTCATGGAATGACTGTTTTTAATTTCCAATGTCCACAGCTCTTCAGTTGCACAGAAAAAATATTGCTACAAAGAACTTTATTTCACTTGTGGTAGATGCACTTTAAAAAAAACCAAAATAGTTTCTTTTAAATATTAAGCTGATTAAAACAGTCTTGGCATAATTCTTAGGCCTGCTGAATCCCATGTTAGTTGATTTTTCTGAGCCAATATAACTCATGCACAGAATAATTATGTAGATATTTCTGTTGAGAAAGCAAAGAATGAACTTGCAATATAAAGAACTGAGTATAGTAGCTGTGGGGATTGTGAATATAATAGGTCAGTACTTGTTTTCATGTCAGTGTAAATCGGGAGAAACCTTTGGATTTAGCTGGAGTTATTTTAGATTTACATCACTGTAAGATAGGCTGCTTACCTCCACTTCATTATGTTATAGGATATTGCAGTCTCAATCCAGTGAAGCGCTTGCTTAATCTTGAAAATGTGAGTAGTTTACTGAAGTCAAAGTTGAGCACAAATTTAAGTGCTTTGTTGGATATAGACTTCTCTTAAATGCCAGCAATGCACAGATAGCAATCAACTGTATAGCCCACTTCTAATCCAATAACTGTATCCCAAATATGCCCTGCCTAGATGAGATCAGCACCCGTGTGAAGAGCAGCTGGCTTAGGCCAATCTAAAGGCAGATAGAGATGGAATTGTAAGTAAAGTCAAACACCCCAAGAATGGGAAAGCACTTTTATTTGAGAAAATGCTTCTGGATGGTGTGCAGCTTCTGGGAAAATCCTAAAAGCATGTAAAAAAACCTCAATTCATTTTCTCTACTGAACAGGTTGAGGATTCTACCCTCTTCTCAGGTTGTATACCTGCCAAGGAATGTTGTTGGTATGCTTGAGCTTCTCTTTGGCTGTACCAATTACTGAAGATACTGCTGTGCTTCTTTCCTTGTGTCCTGAGAAAACACAGGGAAATTCTAGGCTTAATCTTACAGGCCTAAGATATTAGTGATGATATTAGTCTTAAGAGTTGCCATGTATCTTGGCCTAACATAATAAACTGAGACAGTCTTTTGCAGTTGTCAGAACGACAGTTCTTAAATCTTGTGGTCATAAAGCAGCAAAGCTCAACGTGATAGAAGACAGTTGCTCAGCAGGGTTTGTGGTTTTAATCTGTTCTACTGGAACAGATTAGAAGAGCGAGGAATCTTATGGTCTCTATAAGAAAATGGAGACCTTCTGTCAGGAATAGTGATGATAATCGGGAAAAACTAAGAAGGGAGAACAGAAAGTAAAAAGATGATATTTGTAATAATAGGAGAAGCTTTAGGAGAAAGGACTGATGATTTGTTAGGATATTTTCTTCTAACAGAAGCATGATGCAAATCAGAACACTTGCCTTTAAGATTGCATATTTATTCTACAGGATCCATAGCATCTCTTATGATGAATAAGCCAAATTCTCTTTGGAATGAAGAAGAAAATTGTCTTTTTCCTAGTTCTGAATAAAAGAATTCCTATTTACTTCATCTAAGTGGAAAATGCAGAGAACAACTTCTAGTACCCATGGATGAGGGTTATGGAGGTAATTAACTAGGGTTAGAGATCCTAAGGAATTTGTCAGTCATGCCTGTGACTCTGAAATAGTATACTAACAAACCAATGTAACGAGACAACTCCAGAAATCCCATGCTGGATCTCTTATTTTAAGTACTTGAAGTAAAAATTTTGGGCAATAAGATATATTAGTCTGAATAGTCTTGCAAGGGAAGTGGTAGGTGCCTTGCTATGTAGAGCATTTGATGAAGCACTGCAGAGTAGGATGTAAGGAGGAATCCTACAAGAACGAGATACACGTGGACAGAGATTAAAGCTGTGGGAGTCTAACTTCTCTCCAGATGTTTAGCTTTACACTGGTGTGAGTATGGGAAGTTTTGATTGTAGTCTGGACCTCTGTACAGCAAACCCTGTATACTTTGAAAGATACTACTAAAAACTTCAGGAAGATTATTCATGTAAGGTTATACACTACACATTAAGTTCTCTACTAAATCAGTGACAAAGTTGTGTACTTTTTGTCTGTAATGTAGGAGATGATTAGCCATTGTAATTAGCTTACCTTTTAGTCAAATTAAAAGGGGATGGATGACTTCTAGTAAAAACTGCAAATGGTTTTCTAAGCTATGTCTGAAGAAGTCTTCTGCCATTGCAAATTAACAAAATGGTCTACATATCTCTGAAATCAATGGATATTTTAGTCAACATTTCAGTGAGTGTAAAATTTTCCTATTAAGGGCCACAATATAAATGCTGTTGTTTTCTGGTGCTTATAATATTCTAGAATGTTTTTAAGAAAGAAGGGAAGGACCATGTTCTGTGCAGCCACAGTACAGACAGACAAGTGAATAGAAATACAGCCTATTAATAGAATAGTGAAATCAAAGATTTGAGTATAAAACTGAAATTAAGATTATTTTTTATGGCCTACCTAAATAATTATGATATATTATTCTTTTTGGAATTAATAGATTAACTTCTGTACAAGAGATAGAATCTGGTAAATCTCAGTGGCTTCCCAACTGCCAGAATGTACCTGGCAAGCTTAAAGAAGAAAAATGGTAGTAAAAGGAAAGAAATAAGTTAACATTAATGTTATATGCCCACATACATATCTACTTTAAGTCAAGTTAGTAAGTTTAGGCCTAAAATATCTTTCAATATCATTAGAGAAGGGAGATTTAAAATGTTTTTCAAATAAGAAAGTTTTAAGTGCATGAAGACCTACAGAAGTATGACTGTACTCTGCATGTAATGGAAACATTAATTTCACAAACCTTTCAATGGTATGGTAGAATGTCTCTTGTATGCATGCCTTTCTTCACAAACATCAAGTTTAAAGGAATTTTTTTGAACCTGTAAAGATCTTTCGAGTTGCAGAAAAACAGGTAGTTACAAAACCCACAACTCTGTATGTGAAAAATACTGAAGTCTTATTTTAAGTATTGCTTGACATATCAAAAACTTTGCACTGGTAATTGCATTGTCAATCATGTAATGTCTGATTGCTAAAAAAATAAGTTAAAATCTAGCCATTTTTCCCTCGATGGATATAAAATTGAGTTTTATGAGAAAATAATACAAATGATTCCCTCCAAGAATTAAACAATGTATATTGTACAACAAAATTACCATAAGCAGCATTTAAATCCTGAATTGTGCTTGAAATATCTGCATTTTCCAGTTTCCTACAGTCTTTTCTTTAAACACTTTGAGCTATGCTAATGCCCACTGCATATAACTTGAAACCTGCAGAAGGATTATAGTTGATACAAGCTGATGCACGGTTGATGATCTCAGTTTGCAAGCTGTTTAATGTTAAAAGTTCTACTGAAACTGTCAGTAGAAAGTCTATGAATAATTTCAAAGACCCTCCCAAGCTTATCTGTTCTCTTGCTTCCAGCATGCTGCTTTTAGTAATGAAACTAGCAGACTTGTAGTTGCTGCTTGGCTAGTGAAAAAGTGACTTGGAAACAGTTTTACCACAGCTGTGTAAGAATGAAAGAGATACTACTTTTTCACTACTGGAACAATTGCCACTTGTTCCTAGTAGTAGTGAGGCTCATATTTCAGTCTTCAGAAAATATGTTCTGCATCTATGGGTGAATGTGGCATGGTCCCCAGATTTTGATCTCACTGAAGAAATCCAACTCCTTCCCAGAATGCGTTTGACTTGTGTGGCTGCTACATCCTGCAGGGTGTATTTGGGTGTACTTTTATGTATGTATGCATATGTGAGCAGTTTTCAAAAATTTGCCAATTCTTTGTGGAGCATGTCAAAGACTAAAATAATCCATCAACTATCTCGTTGTATAACCTTTTTAGTACTAGAGCATACATGGAATTGGACTTTCTGCATTATTCAAATGTTTTGTTGAATGGTTTATTCCTTATTTCAAATTGAAAGGCATTTTTTCACAGAAAGATTCTGTGATGGCAGTAGTTACCCCAGACATTTAACCTTGTCTTATGGAAGCTGAAATACCAGTTGATCTCCTCAGATACTTGCAAGTATCTTTCAAAAATCCTTATGCTTTTAATCTGATTTTATCTAAGATCAAAATAGATTATAGGTTTGTTCTAGTCTTTATGAGAGTCTAGCAAGAAACATGTGTGCTGGTTAGGAGTCAGTATTTCCCATAACCACCCATCACTTATCTGCAGTTCAAATCCGTTTGGTGATTTGTGGTTGGTTTTGGTGTTTTGTGGGGTTTTTTTCTTCTAGGAGAAAGAATATCTAGCACAGACTATTATTGTAAAGAGTTGGGATAAGTCTTGGTCAATGTCTTGGTCAACAGAAGACTTCAAATAAGAAAGTCAAAAGCATGAATGGGCAAAATATTTTTAGCAAGCTTTTTGGGGTTTTAGGTAATACTTCAGTAACAAAGAAGCAAAAAAAATCTGTACTTCTCAATGTGCAAAACTGGCTTAGGTCTCCAATAACTCTTAATTTTTTAAATGGAAGTATTTTTAAATAAGCTTTATAGGAGCAATACTCACTATTGAGGTGGACTGTTTCCTTTTTAGTAAAAGGGTGGTACAGTGAAAGGTGATCAACTGCTGTAGAGTCTTTACTTCTGGTACTTACTATGGTGCCATGGCAACATCAGAATTAGACACAGAAAATGGGGCGAGCAGCCCGGAAGAACATAATGAAGAGTACACAAACAATGTGTTACAGAGAATCCACAGAAGAAATTATTATCAAGCAAATATAGAGTTCTGGGGAGAAAGTGGGAACATTGTAAAGCTTTTGGGAACAGCTTGAGTATGGGATTTCTCAGTAGGAAGTGCAGAAGCTATTGAAGAAAGAATACTTTACCTAGGTTGGTAAGAGGAGTGGGAACATTAAACTCTGCTTCTGTAGAGGGTTAAGTGACCCTTCTGGGTTGGGAAGAGTTAGAGACGAGCTAGCTTGTGGAATCCACGAAAGCTGCAATTTCTTCTAGATACAGAGAAACAATAGTTCACCACTGCTGTGCCTGTATGTTCAATCAACAGTGTCCTAATTAGGTCCTTTCGGTTATTTTTGTGTGTCTGTCTAAGAGTGCAGGCTTCTGTTGTAAGAGTTGTTTAGGGTAATCAGCTGTCCAGATTTATCCTGCAGTCTTAAAAGAACATAGAGACAGTCACTCACTAGCTTTGTTTGCACTGCAGAAATGCATAAGTACCTTGATTTTGACAGACTGCAATTATAAGGTATAAAATAACAGTATAGTGAATATATGATTCCAAATCAAAAATATCTGGTGATCATGGTGTCTCAGATAAGTATTCATGTCTGAGGATTCAGCAGTCACAGATTATAAACCTATCTTGGGAAACAAGATTAATGCAAAATCATAGGCATGATTGCCTATGAGACATTAAATAACATAGATCACAGCAGATTTTTGTATTTTCATTTTTGACTGCTTTTGTTTATCACAGGAGGTGATATGTGGCTTGTTTCAAAGGGTTTATGCACACACTGCAAATCTACTACAACAATGTTGTTGATTTTTGTTCCCTAGCTGTTATGGGTAGCATGGGTATCTTTGTACCACCTGTGCAGCTGGAGGTCCTTACTTCAGCTGATTGCAGATTACAGGTTTGGATGTTATCAAATTAACCTTATGAACTGCTTTGGTTATTCTCAAATCAACCTTATGACCTGCATGTCAAAATTGTTGCAGCTGAAAGTGTATGAGCATGTGAAGATTAAGGTATTGGAATGCTATCCTACCATTTAATCTCAAAAACAGCCTGAAAGACATTGCTTATGAAATTGATTGATTCCTCTGGTGTGAGGAAATAAGGTTGTGAGGTACAGACAGCATAAAAAAATGTTTTGTGCATGACAAATATGTTGAGCTTAATACCCACTCTTCCACTCTGATAATTGTATTGCTGTATGACAGCATGCCTAATGCAGGCCTGGACTTGGTTCTACAGCCTGATTATCAATCATGGCATTCTTTGCCTCAGTCTTCACTGACAAGGCCTCCCAAACTTCTAGGACCTGTTTGGAGACAGGGCTCAAGGAGAGCTGTCAGCAGTGGATGAAGATTGAGGTAGGGATTACTTGAGGGAACTTGACCCATTTGGGGCCATGGGAGCAGATGGGCAGCGTCCAAGGTGCTCAGAGAGCTGGCTGATGTCCTATAGAAGCCACTGTCTATCACCTTTGAAAGATCATGAAAACCGAGGGAGGTTCTTGATGACCAGAGAAAGACAAATGTACTCATCTTCAAAAATGATCAAGTGGTCTACATGAGGAAGCATAGGCTAGCTGACCTCACTTTGGCCTCTGGGGAAAATCATGGAGCAGGTTCTCCTGGAAGCTATTTCTGGGCATGTGAAGAAGGTGTTTGGATGCTTCATCAACCTGATTGCCTTCTATGATAAGGTAAAAGGATTTGTGGAGGACGGGGAAAGTGGTTATTTACCTCAACTTTAACAAGGCTTTCGATACAGTCTTTGAGAATATTTTTGTATGTTGAGATGCTTTGATATGAGTGGACAATTAGAGAATCTTCCGATATCAAATCAGGTGTCTGAATGTAGAACAGAGAATCCTAAAATATCTGAGAGAATTCAATTAATAGTCTCCAGAGAATGATTCAAAATTCTTCAGAACATTTTCAAGTGATAGTCAGCTATTCTTTGCAACGCTGAAAAGCATAAACAGTACTTGAATTTTATTTATTAGAAAGGCCATACAATTTTACTTTTACATGTAGTATTCAAGCCAAAGGAATTAATCGGGTATGCATCAAAACTAAGTAATTATGTTTGTTTAATAGTAACATTAAAACTACTACTTATTATTGCTCTTTATTGAAATAAATAATTACTATTTTTGATGTTCATTTATGGTAATACTATATGCTAGGAAGTCATCAAACACTGAAAATGACAGTCTCTTCATGAAGAAATTCAGAGCTATGGTTGAGGCTCTATGATGCTCCTTTATTATTCTCAAAAGCATATTTTTCAATATACTAGTATTATACTACAAGGATAATTATCTATTAAAATACTATACAATATATTAAAAATTGAACCAAACTTTGGATTCTTAATGTGTGCTTGGGTGGTGACCTTTTGTCCTCATTATATAGTCTCCTAAGCCTTCCCAAGGTTTCTTCTCAGACTTGCTAGGGAATTGTGCAGTTAAATACAGCCCAGAAAGCTAGAAAATTGTTCTGTTTGCAGTAGTGAGAGTGTATTGATGTATATTAGCTAAAAAAAAAAGACAATAGTGCTCTTTGTTATTCCTTTGCTTTTAATTGACTTGAATAGGTGACTGGACTATGAGCTGGAGGTCCAGAGGACTAGAGGAGAAGGAAGCCTTCTTCCTGGACTTGCTGGAGTATGTGCTCTCTTCCTCCTTAAGGAAATGGGCAGACCCTGGCTGGGGATGTGCCAGGCAGTGTTGATCTGCTCAGATTTCCTCCCTCTCTATACAATAGATCATTCAATATGCAGAGAATATACTTTCTGCCATATTGGTCTGCTGTGACCAGACATCCTCATCTCCATGCAATGCAGCTTCCAGTTAGCCAAGGACCAAAACAACTTTTCTCACCTCTTCCTGGAATTTATGGGTACAGTGCATCTGAAATGGCAGCTATGCAGTTAGCAGGTCTCTGTCCTCTGAAGCTGATATACCAGCACATTTACAGTAATGCTCTACAGCACACAACTGTTGTAACGGCTTAGAAGCAGTACAGTTGTAGTTTTGGTTTTGGATGTGGGAATTTGTAAACTTTTTACTTTTTCTTTCTGGTTTTCCCAATGCTTATCAGAGCATTAGTGATGAGAAACTTGGAATGACTTGACTGTTAGTGCTGTGTTTCTGCCTCACAATTAGTTGCATTTGAGTAACAGAGGATATGTAGTTAGCAGAACTTGAGCTGGCTTAAGACAATACTTTCTAGGGAGTTGTACTAAAAGCAATTTCATATAAATGAAGGCACATGTGGATCTGGTTAGAAAAATAACTGGTAATGGATTTCACATACTAGATAAAAAAATTCCTGGTTTGCTGGACTTGAAAAAAAACTTGGTGAACATTGTACTCTCTTGCCTTAAAAGGCAAAATTAAGGGAATAAAGCCATGAGAAGAGCAGGAAGTGATTTAAAGGATTTAAAGTCCAGAAGAGATTATGCTGGAACTATACTGAAATATATGTGTGTGTATGTGCTGAGTTGTTGATGGTGGAGCTGATGAACACCTACTGCTGACTTCAGGGACTGCTTCAGCCACTACCAGAGTTCTCCCTGGCCCTGGGGGTTGTCAGTCATTCAAGCCACCAAGCCCTGCTCTGCTCGCTCCACCTGTGGGTCACAGCTGCTCAGCACAGCCTGTGGAATTGGTACCTGACAAGTGCAAACATCCATGCTCAGATGGCAGGGCCTGGGGATATTATGGAAGATTGTATCCTCGTTATGTAAATCTGTATTTCTCTCTGCACATACCCAATGTTTTCTCTTAGCTTTCTATCAGTTTGGTTTTTGACTGCATTCATCACGTTATACATTTTGGTCTAGTGTGTATTGTCTGCGTATGAGTTTGTTTGGATGTATTTTGAGATGTTTCAGCATGAAAGATCCAGCATAAATATAGAACCTAAAATGAAAAGCTGCGTGAATATGAGATGTTACAATTATTATAAATGAATTATGTTGAAACAGATCAAGAGAAAGTGTGATACAGGCAAAGCATACAGTATGAATGAAAATGCAATCCCTACCTCTGCATTTGTATGTGAGCTGTTACAATTTGATTTTTTTCTTTTCCTCTTCTTTAAATTGCATTAGCAATTCCAGATAGACAGTTAGTCTCCAAAAGAAAGGCCCTTGACATTAAATGTACTGAAAGGTCATTGAACAGTTGTAGCTTTCTTCTAGTTTTAAATGCATTTATCCAAGAAAACTCAGCACTGATGCAACATCTGCTTTTCAAAGGGACTCTGTCTTCTAGCTGAGCTGACTGAGGTTTGCAGAGGTCAGTTGAAATGCCTAAGGTCACCCAGAGTGTCAGAGTCAGGGATGGGAATCTGGAAAACATACTGAAAAAGAAACCTACTTTTTTCCCCAGAAATTACAGGATTCTCCATTAAACTTCTAGGTAAACACCTATCTCATTCAGGGAAAAAAGATAGGAATGTTAAAGATGGTGGCTCCTGCTGTGTTGATTACTATTGGTACTGTGAGTTATTGGTAGGCAATTCTAAAAAATCCTGTCTAGAAAAATGAGCAAGTTACATATTGCAAAAGTAACAAATAATGTTAAGGCAGAAGACTGTGAGATAGTTTACTGCATTGTTGCTACACACTGCTCCTTCAAATTTGTTTCTTAATACTTTTTCAGTGATTGACTTCAGTTAAATTACACTGTCTAAACTAGCTGATGAGCACACTTATAAAATCATAGCTATTTTAGGAATGAAAGATCCTTTACTCCGTCATTCAGCAGTGAAGTAGTATGCAGTGACGACTATGATTAGCAGAATACATGCATTCTCACAAGGCAAAAATGTTATGCTGAGGATGAAGTACAATTTTAGCTTTGGAAACTTGTACAAAAAAATGTTTGCAGTGTTGTGGTATCTTTCTCTTTCATGGATTTTAACTGTCCAACTGCAAAATTTTGTAAAGTTTCACCCAATTCAGCAAATACTACCATAACTAAAATGAGGAAAATACAAGTGATTGTTTTAGATGAGTGTTTTGCAAAAGGAAGTTCTGCTGGAAAAAATGTCTAGTCTATACAGTATGCTTATGGTAAAGAACTCTGAAGAATTGCTATGGATTAAAAGTAATTAATAGACAATGAATTTAATTCTGCATTCTGTATATGCCTCAATCTCCCATGACTTCCAATTACACAGAAGCTTGGGATGTGTAAGGAATGCAAGCTAGAGTCCAAAAAAAAAAAAGGCAGCTCAGTTTTAAAGGGTAAGTTATAAGAAGCAATCTTAACAATTAACAAATTATTTTTAAAGATTGCCAAGGGTAAAAGCAAGGAACTGTCTTCTAAGTAGTACAGTGGCATGACTATCTTTCACCTTCATTGCTGACAAAAACAAGCATTACTATACTCTGATAGCAAAATAAGAATACATAGAGAGTATCTCTGTAAGGCCATATGGAAAGGGAAAACATGAAGAAGAGTACATGGGAAGTACTGGTGTGTTTCTATTATTACAGCATACCAAAGAATGATCAAAAGAAATGAGACCTTTTCTGAAGGTGACTGATGCATTCATTGCTGTCTTTAATTTATTCTGCTAATTTTCTGATGTTTCATCTGCCATTTGATCCCAAGAAGACTTAACTTGACAGAGAAAATAGAATGGGTATTAGGAATCTTGTGATTTTGTCTCTTTAATTTTTTCCCTGGGAAATTCATGTTAGCATGCAACCCTGGGCACTAGGGTACTGAGGAAAAACCCACATTATTTCTCAGAAGGATTATAATGTTATTTGGTGGGACATCTTACAATCTTGTTAAACATTGCAGTTCTGCTCTGTATTGCCTCTGCTTTGTCCAGCAAAAGGTCTGGCTCAAATACTTTTCTTCCGCTTTCAAACTGCGTATATGTGTCTGAAAAATGATTTTGCTGAAGTAAAATACAAACTGATCAGTCATACAAACAAGACAAAACTCCCACAGAGCACATGGGGAAAAGAACAAAGATTATTTTTGTCTGTCTAGTTAGAATTTTGCATATGCTTGAATGTATCTGACAGGTTGTTTGTGCCGTTTAGAAGATGAAAAAAAAATACATATAAGGAGAGAGGGAAAGAGGTGCTGATAAGTACAATAGCAGTGTTGATTTTCCTATATTTGGGGTGCTGACACAATTCACAAATTGCAAAGCAGGCTAAGTTGTGTTATGTCATTCCCTGCAAATAAAGATTAATGCTTTGTTCTTTATCATTCTGGGTTATATCCCTGAGAGAAGAATTTTATAAAATAGATTTTTAACTTTCTACTCCTTTTTACTTATATATGCAATTAAAATATAAAGGAATTATTTGAGGATTGCAGTTAGAAGCTGTAATGCTCAAAACTTTTCTGGTCTCCAGCTATGTAAGTCTCTGAAATATTGTGACTATCCTGAAAAAGACCAAAAAAAAGAAAAAAATGTGCTATTCCTTCTACAATACATAAAGCTATAGGGTTTGTAAAACTTCTGCATAATGTGGATATAACATGTCTATGGGAGCAAAAACTACAAAACAGTTTGTCCTCCTTTGCTGTACTTAACAATTGTAAGACAGAAAGTAAGTTTCAGTACCTGATTTACCATTTGGAATTACACTGCTAGATTTCTTTTGTCTCCGCTGAAATCATATCTCCTTAACATGGCTTAGGCAGTAGTGAACCTCCTTCATTATATTTGTGTTCTCTTATGAAACTGTTATGAGTTATGCCTCTGAATGTGCACCCACTAAAAACAATTGCAAGTCCAGATTTTAAGCAAGTACAAAGAAATATTGAGTGGGTGTGCTAGGAACAACTAAAACATCACATGAATTTTCCTGGATAGTTAGGAAAACCACTCCTGAATGCATACTGAAAACCTGAAGCAACTCTGTTAAACAAAACCAAACTATCTAGTTAAGCATCTACTTCTCTGTCCTTCCACCTCTGTCTGGATCTGTGAAACATTCATTTTACACTGGACTCTAGTCCTCAAAGCATATAAAGTTTAAAAACCAGAAGAATCTTGATGATGGGAAGTAATAATAAGGTGAGAGAATTCTAATGTATCTCTAATGTATCATAAGATGTGTTCAAGGAGTGGACACTGAGGGAGGCTTTGCTATGGGAACATTTCCAGAGAGCTCAAAACCAAAAGGACTTACTGGGTGGTCTCTGGAGAAGGGAGAGCTAGTTCACTTTTCTATAAAGAAAAGATGTGAAGTGGGAAGGAAGAGATGTCAGGTCCTGTTCGCAGATATAGAAGGATGGATTGAAGGCAGTTGTGTGAAAGTGTGGAAGTGTTTTGTGGTGGACGGCAGGAACATGTATATGGTAAGGCTGAGAAATTGCATGTGGCTGTTCTCTTTAGTGTATGCACTGAATTTCTGCAGCTTGGGAAAATCTTTTTTTCTCTCCTGTATAAGACTCTCAGATATATCCTTTAAAACTTTCTGCTTCCCTGAGATTTGAGTAGATCCTAACATCCAACAAGGTCAGTAAGTGTTCCTGTGCCCTCATTGTAACTGGAGAAGTTCTACTTCTCCCTATCCCAGGGAGACTTGCAGCATTAGATGCTTCCTAGCTAGTATGTGTCTCTGGGGTGCTCTTCAAAGAGAATTTGCCAGTGAAGATGAAGAAACAAATACTGTTTGTAGAAGTATTCATCCTCCTCTGGCTTTAGGAAGGAATGTTTGGCAGTATACCTGCCCTGTGCCCATGGCCAATCTCTTCCCAGCTGCAAATCTTCAGACCTGCGGAGAACCTTCTGCATAGTCCAGCTGTCTGAGCTACAGGGCAGCTACCTTCTATTCCTGTGCAGAGACAGAGAGATCTGGGTGCAGAGTCTTCTGGAGATCAGTATGATTTAAAACTAGCACATCTGTGGCAAATAAGTTACTCTATATACAATAACCTTTGGTTTTGTAGAGCTAGCTAAAACACAGTCAATTGAATGTGAAAGAAGCTAATTAAGAGACAGTAGATGAAAGTAGTCATCACTGTAATTTCTTTGGCTTCAGTGAGCTTATTGCATGGATGACTTTTATTGGAGTTCTTATTACTAATACAGAAAGTATGTGCAAAGTTAGGAGTTATGAAGTCAAGGCTGTATTTCAGCTGGGAATACTGTTTAGGATTTTCACAGAAGGCTTAAGAGTTAAACATAAAACTTCTACTTTTGTTTCTCTTGCATTTGGACACTGAATCTTCTTGAACTTTTGAAAACATCTTACCTATTCAAGTGAGCTGGTCACTCAGCTCTTAACAGGGAGTTCCCAGATTGCTAGGTGATATGCCAAGGAAGCTCTTTCATTAGTTTTTCTTTGAATATAAGTAGTCTGAATCTTTAACGTACTTGCTCAGTCAGAAAAGGATGGAAGAAGTTGCATTGTGCAGCTGTCTCTATTCCTGCACTTTTCCATTTAAGCAGTGCTGGAGATTTCATACCCTCTCCACACTGAGAAATCAGAAGTTTTTTTTCAGGTTAACTGTTTTGACTCTTCTTTGATTTTTCCATCTAACTGAATCTGTTTATAGTATTCCAGACATATATTTTGTGGGTGCCTCACAGAGTGCTAAACTCTAGACATGAGCTGTTTTTCTGTGCTGTGGGCCTGAATGGTGCGTTGGCTTCTCAAACCTTTAGTCTAATTGAGAGAAGTCCATCAAGGGCACCGAGACGATGCATCCCTGCCATAGTCTTGCCAAAAGGTAAGACTTCCATGATGACGAGTACCAGGACAGATAGGATAGTCTTGGTGTTGACAGGTTAGGTTTGGGTCCAATCTGGCAAGTTTAATTTTAGGGTTTAAACCCACTTTGAATTGGAAACCTGAGTGATGTTGAAATGCTTGGAAACTTGGTGTCTAATTACCTCTTGGGGTTCTGGGACAGAGTGATTTACTTAAGGTCACAAATGGAGTAGAAACAAACTGAGCAGAGACTTCTCAAATCCCAGTCCAGTGCCTTTAGCATTAATCCTGGAATAATCTGGTATCTTGTGATCTAGATTTCACTTCAGCCAGCTGCTTTCATCAAATTGTTAGTGTCATCCTACACTGGGACAGCTGGCCAGAGTTTAATGCATAAGTGTCATTTGCCTACTTGTCACTTATGCTGATGGCATTGTGATATCCACTAGCAGCTCAACATAAATAAAGATTATAAAATGGGGAAGAACAGTGTCTGTAGACATCAGTAAGAAAAAAGTTTTTGATCAGAGATTTCAGAGTCTGAAAGACAATCAAAGCTGCCAGAATTAAGTGCTTCTTAGTTAGATAATAAGGAGCCAGGAATTATGTAGGAACAAGGGAATTTAATCTTACACAAAACATCTGCATTTCAGTGTTATACGTGCTATGGAGAGATTCAGGTGAATGAATTAAGATATTTGTCCATAGATCATCACTGCTGACCTGTGATTTCTGTGTCATTCCTTTTTTTTTTTTTTTTTTTTGGCTAGGGAAGGCTCAGGATGATTTGCAAGGAAATAATTTAAGTGATATTCTGAGTAAGAGATGTAAAAAAATAAAATGAAAAGTATCAAAAGAATGACTTTTAAATACTTAAAATCCAACTCTGATATTTGAGAAGAAAATGCTAAGTAATAAAGGGGATAAATTTCCACACCATATATTACACAGGAAATTTGCACACACAACCTTTTATTTATTTAATGGATTTTCTGTGAACATCTCCCATTAAATGTTTGTAAAACTTCAGCCCAAGAAATTTAGCTATGGAAGGGAAAGCATTTATATTCATTAGATGAGAGCAGACTCTTTGCTCATGATTTGCGTGGAATTTAAAATGATTATTGCAGCTTAAAGTAGTTAGGTGATAGGAATTTTCTAAAACATTTTATCTGAATCTTATAAGCCCTCTTGAGGATACAAGAGCTTATGATGCATAGAAGGAAAGTTAGAGTCAGTTTATTAAAACCAGATTTCCATTTACTTTAATGGTGTTCTTCCATTGTATCTTAAGATTGCCAGGTATTTTACTGTCTACTGCAGCCAGTCTGTATAGACTAAAACCATATGAACCCCTTTATCTGAGAGGCCCATCCCTTTATTGTAGAGATTGGAGTTGCACTTGACAAAGGATGAAATGAATTCAGGAATATATTGTAGCCAAAGTTCACAAAAACCTTCACAGAAACTTCATATGTTTACAATTTATCTAGTGAGGAGCTCTTTCCTAGGAAATATTCTATAAACTTTGAAATGAAAACAAAACCATTCTGATTAAATAGTGGTCTCAAAATTGAAAATTAAACATTTTATGTGGCTTAGTGGTAAGGTAACTGTAAGAATGCTGAAGGTAACAGTTTACTCAAATTTTCTAGAGAAGAGAAATTTGGAGTTCAGGTTTGCCTAAAATTAAGTATTTTTAAGTTTTCTGACTTTGTAGTGGTAGAAATATCAGTGTGGATGACTAATAAATCCTTTGCTATGTTTATAGTGGAAATTGAAGTGGTACACTTGCTGCTTTGGATGACTGCTAAATCAGCCTTTGCAAAGTCACTATCAAGGCATTCGAAGCCAAGCTTGCTCTTGGATGGAGAATTAGTACGGTAGTGTCTCAATTATCCCAGGGTAGATTATCCAGCTGATGGATGGGAATAGGCAGCAGGTACTGAGACATTCAGCCCTGCTCTGAATGAGTCAGTTTGGCGCCGCTGTGTGCAGCGATGATAAGAGCTCAGGGAGGTCTGATTCGGCATTGCTACTGACCCCTCTTTTCACCATTTTATTCCTACTGTGTCCTTCTGCAGCCTAATTTACAAGAGAAGAGTGACTATAGGCAGTAAGGTCGCAAGTTAAGCATTTATTAATGTGAAATCTGTTGAATATCTTTCAATGTCATATTTACAGTGAGTTTCTGACCTGCCAGGTATCATTTGAGTGAATTTCTTTGAAGAATAGATTTTGCTGAGTTAGAGATGCAAAATTTTTCAAGTTAGAAGACAAAAAGCATAAATACGATGAATAACTCTTCCACAGAAGTTTATACAATGAGTAGCTGTCTAGTTTAGTGTACTAGGTCTATATATACAGTAGAAATGCTTTCCCAGGATAACATCACAATGGAGTTGCAGCACTCTATATCGGTTTGTAAGATTTAGATTATGACTATGCTAGGGAACTCTTCCCATTGTAGGTAATTTTTCAGGGATTTAATCAGTTCTTGTCCATGACCATTGCAGCTATGCTGGCAGAAATCTGTAGCCTTGACATAGCCTGAAACTATATTCACTTCTGTTCTTCCAGCCAGTCTCCTTCTTGCCACAAGGACTCACTTTGACATGGCTATAAATTTTTGAAGAAACATTCTGAGCTGAATACCACAGAAAATAAATCTCTGATATAATGCAGTGATGCTTTGTTTCTCAAAGAATGTGCTTTAGATCAAAAACTAAAATAACTTGTTCTTTGTTAATGTGTGCTCTATGGCCAAGCCAGGAAAAACAAGACAGGTAGTTTGAGCTTTTAAATTTAACTTTTTGTTACATTAGGAGACAACAGGAAGGAATTAGTAAGGTGGCATAATGCTATTGTTGACCCTCCTTATGTCAGACCTTGGTGTTGTGGTGAAGCAGTAATGCCCTTGCTCGCCTTGCTGTCTGAGAAGGTATTCAGCAATGCTCACCCTGCTGTATTGGCTACCCAGGTTGTTATGGCTATGATATACAGCTGGCAGTACAGTGGGGAGGCAGATGTTGAGAGGTGACAGTGAAGTACCAAATTCTTCTGGACCTGTCATAACATGGATGAATGTTTATAGACAGGATACGCAGAAAAATTAAACTCTTTTGGGGAGGTGGGGTAGGGGATACAGGCTCTGAATGCTTATTTTGGGAAATGCTCCTGTAATTATTCAGTTAAAACACAGAAATAGCAATTTTCAGGCAATCCCTTTCTAGTTGCTTTTTATTTGATTTTTTTTTTTCAGTGGCCTGCTTTAGGCATAGTATGTGTTTAATAGATAACCCCCTAAAGTCTTCTACAGTTTAAAATCAAGGACAGGGTGTATGTGTTTTTCTAAAGATTTATTGAAAGGCCGTCCACTCTTTGGGTGGAGAGATTTTTACCCACTTTTCTGCTGTCAAACTGTGTGATTCTAAATGTCTCCTTGAAATACACAGTGAGTATTTCTTTGTAGGTGCAGATGCTTTTAAAAACTGCCTTAAAATAAGTGCAGAATGAAGAAATTGTCTGCCACCAGATGAGTGATACTTGGCTGGGCTTCTCTCTTCCTTTCATCTACATATGCACACCTCAACAGTAATTTCTATAACCTGCAAGGATCTACTGCTACTCACAAAAAAAAAGCCTTGCTGTTGTGGGGAAGTTGTGAATCTTTATAGCTATGTAGGGTATGCTATGTGTAGTTCCACTTCTGGTGGGGATATCTGTGCAAGCAGGCTGGAAGGTAAAAAGTTGACCTATGTTAATCTCCTGTCACGCTGGACAGAAAGACGTTGTTGCAAAAACTATTGACACGGAGGCAGAGGAAAGGTTTGCTCATCCTCAGGCATGTGAGGCAGTGAATGATGCTCAGGAGCCAGCAAAGCCTTCATTTAAATAGGGGATATAATCTATAGCAGTTATATAGCTCAATAGCAAATTGCAGAAAGTAGTCTGAAAGAGGATTGATTGATTCCTGATCCTTGCCTTATGAACTTAAGGAAATAGATTACACTGACTTGAAGAGTGGTGAATCCATAGAAGTAGAAACAGTATGCACCATACCAGATCATACTCACAACTCCAAATGCTTCTTTTCTTTGCATTCCAGTATCCCAGATGGCAGATCTCCTTAGTACAGTTCAAAATTTTCAGCATGCTTACTGAACTAGTTTATATTTTTTGTCTTCCCTTCACCATCTCCTTCTCACTTAAGACCCCCTCATTTAATGAGTATCTCCAGGGTCACAATGGAGGATGAGCTGACAGGATGAATGACAGTATACACGTACAGGGTGAGAGACTCAACTTCGGTTTGCAACCTTGGTAGCATACAGACCATAACAGCTCTAATAAAAAGTCATTATTGCTCTCCAGGTTGTTCAATTATTGTTTTAATTTCTTTGCTCTGTTTATTACTTTATCACAGCACAGGATGTCACCCTGATTATCTTTATTATGTCATATTTAATAATGAAAACAAATGCTGTAAATTCTGTTCTGTAGAACAGTTAAAATAGTTGAAGGGAGAAAAGTGTACCCATCATGGACTTTGATAGTTCTAGTTGCCTTGATTCAAATAGGACAAGCAGGGGGTTGGTTCAGGTGATCTAAGACCCACCAATCTGTGACCATTTTTCTCAGAGAAAATGGTCATATTTTTTTAGTCTTAAATCATTAGTGATTTCATCAAATCTAATCAAAACAAGGCATTTATTTTAACTGGGTAAGGATTTAGTTGTTTCATACAAACACAAGCATAACTATTGCAGTTAAGTTTCAGGTATACTTGACACTTAGGTCAATGGCATCCTGCATTGTTTCTTGCTAAGTTGGCAATGTGTGCAACCTTTTTGACTTAAATATCTCAAGGTTCATTTCTCACAAGTAAGAGTTATTTAGTCCTAGTGTTCTGGCTGTGTTCCAAGCCAGCTAATTATATTCTTCCAAAAATTTCCCTCAAAGTTCCAATTAATTATCTTCTTCACTTCCTTTTCTGAAGTACTGTCATGTCATGTTTCTATGAAATGCCTGACAGTGTCTTGCATCTGAAGTGGCTATATTTCTCTTATGAATGAAGATAAATGATCATATCCACCACTAGCATGTACGTAATGTGATGTGCTGATTATAGGGAAGGTATTTTAAATATAGCAATAGTGAAACCAAGTCTAAATATTCATGCTTAGAGTATAAAATGAGGTGTGAGTTTTCCTTCTTTTCACAAGATTATTATATATTAATCTAGACTCTGAAAACTACATTCTTATACCTTGCTCACTGTGACTAGTATTTTTCTTCACTAATAGTAGAGAAAAGCAGGGAAAACCTTCTATAGTAACTGATACTAGCATATATATTGTTTACACAATTAAAATGCATACCTGTAAATCAGCTGTTCTGATGTTGTCAAGATTCCTATTCCCCTCAGCTGCTGTTGAAATACAGGGGTGACAAACTTTAAAAAAGTCAATGATCAAAAGTATGTTTTTTTCCCTTTTAGAAAAATAGTTAAAACACTTCTGATGAAAAAAAAACCACCAAACAACAAACAAACCACAAACCCCATACACTTCAGAAATTTGGTATATTAACCTACTTAAAAATCCTTCAGAATAGGGCTTTTCAAGAAATAGGTAGATTTTAAGAAATATTACAAATATTTTCCTGGACTTTTGGTTTATGCCCATAGCTACTTCCAAAGGATTACAAAATAGGAGTGATGGAGAAGACAAAAATACCTAGATGTTATAAACTCTATGTAGCTTTAGGAAATTATTTCACAGAATCAATATTGTATTGTGTTGTAAATATACTGGAAAGGGAGTTGTCATCTTAATTTCTAATGTAAGAACAATAAATTATAAATTCAGAATATAGTATAGACATATCTCTTCTTTTTTACAAACCGCAACTGAAGAGGTGCAAACCACTTCAAGATGTTGATGTATTAAGTTGATATTGTTTCTTATATCTGACTTACATTAGCACAATCCTGAGCTATACTTTGTGACATGAGTATACATTTAGTTGAAAGAATTGAGTGGAGAAGAGATTCTTGATGGGAGATACTCTTTTCACTGTCTTTCTCCTGCATATTGATAAGCTGGCTTTGAGGTATCTTTCCTGTTTGTTTGCAATTGCAAATTCTTACTAAATTGTTAAATTGCAGCAGAACATCTTGTCTGCATTTTATAAATTCACAGCCACTCTACTTAAATACAGTTCTCACCCACACAGTTTCATTTGCACAAAAGTCATAGCAGCAGAATATCAGCAGTTTGCACGGAAATGACAGCCCAAGCCTTTAGTTCATAATATTGAAAATTTTCCCCAACTTGCAATGTTTCCTGAGGGAATGTCAGAGTTGGCATACATTTTTCCTGCTTTTCTCTAATTTTTTAACCTCTTATTACAAATGAAAGCTTGTAAGGCTTTTTAACAGGTGGTTTTTGTCTGGGAGTACAAGACAGAGGTAGAAAGCCAGAGAACTGTGATAAAAATTAAACT